>NW_025814103.1:0-643653 GCF_018902025.1 Drosophila willistoni | reverse complement strand
AAAAAAAAAAAAAAAAAAACTTTATCCGGCCCCCAAAAATTTCCCCCAACTGGGAAATTGGGTTTTAAATTTTGGCCCCCCAGGGACCAACATTCCGGGACCCAACTACCCAAATAAATGCATTTCTGTTTTTTTAAAGAAGATCATTTCCCCCCAGGGTTGATTTTTTTTTACCGGTAAATTTTTTCATTTACTGATTTAAATTTAGGCATTCACCAAAAAAAACCGGGGGCTCTTTTTTAAAACGATATCAAAATTTTTTGCTTTGTACCAATTAGGGAGAGTTGCGGGGGGACGGTTGCCATTGAAAGGGGGGGGGGGGACGGGGTCGGGGGGACGATTTTAAGAAAGGGGGTTACCGGGGGGAGCGTGGGCCGGGGACATCTTAAACAGGATCACAAGGGAAAAACAAAAGCCAAATCCCCCAAAGGACTGGTTTCCTTTTACGTTTTCGGGGGAAATGTTGGGGGGACTTTCCATATTTTTCCTATAAGCGATTTTTAAAACTTTTCTGGGTAAAAAAAAAAAAACGGAAGTTCTTTTTCCCACCGCAGTTAAGAATAAATAAAAAAAACTTTTCCGCTGTGGGAGTTTATTTTTTAAAAAAAAAACCTGTTGCCCTTAAAAAAAGAATGTGTGTCCAATAAAAAAAGATTATAACTAAATTTTTTCCTTCTAGTTTCCGCCTTTCATTTTTGAAAAGGAAGCGCATTCTGTTCATTTCCTCGACCTTTCCCGGGCAAAAAGCATTCCCCCAAACATTCCATTAATTTTTTTTTAAAAGCCACCCCAACCCTTTTAAGCCAAAATTAAAAGGGACTCCTTTTGGAATTCTTTGCCTGTGTTAAAAAAAAACCCTTTTGCACACTTAAAACGTTTTATTTGGGAAAAACCCGCATTTGTCATTACCAAAAACCAACAAAAGAAAATATAATTTTCATGGGAAAGGATCTCTCTAATAATTTTCAAACCGCGATTTCGTTTAGTTCTGCCGTGTGTCTTCAGAGCCCTATATCTATATGTTTAACTATCTTTTGTTGGGCAAATTTATTTTTTTTGGAAAAGGCACGAGAACCCAAAAACCCCAATTGGTATTCAACAAAAAAAAAAACCAGTGCTCTTTTAATTTAATTTTTTATTTACAAAGGAAGGGGAAAAAATTTTTTTTAACCAAAAAAAAAACAAATAAAAATTTCTTTTTTTATCTTTTTAAAGGCGTTAAAAAAAAAAAAAAAATCCTCTGTTTGTTTATAAGGGAAAAATTTATTTAACTGAAACCCAAGTTCTTCGACCACCAAGGGCGGTTTTAAATGGTGCAGAGGGGAAGTTTAAAAGGGCCTTTCACCCAACTAACAAGAAATTAAAAAAAAAAAACAAAGGGGAAAAAAATTTAGAAAATAATAAAAAAAAAACAAACCAAAACAATAACAAAACAATAAAACAAACAAAAACGTTGATCCCCAACAGGCAGTTCCGGGCGGGTTAGGGGCCAGAAAAGAACGACGAAAGGCGCAAAATTTTTCCAATTTCAAAAGAATTTAGGGGAAAATGGAAAAAAGCGGGGGGCGGGAGGAAAAGGGGGCGCCCGTCCCCCAAATTTTGGAAAACACCATGCAAAAACAAAAAACCCCCCCAAATTTGTGTTACCGCAAAAGAAAGCCCGCGGAGGAGGTTTCACGTTTAAAAAAAAAACGGTTAAAAAAAAAAAAGAACACAAAAAGCCCAAAAAAAGGAGAGAAAAAACAAAAAAACCAAAAAACAAAAACCCCCAACCCCCGCTAATTTTGCAGAAAAAAAGTATTTGGTTGTTAAAGGTTTTTTGAATTTATTTAAAAAATTTTTAAAAACAAAAAAACGGGGGGACAGCAAGGGAACCCCGAAATTTGGGAAAAAATAAAAAAAAATTTTCGGATTGTTTGTTAATTTGTTATTTCTCAATAAATTTTAAAAAAAACCGAATAAATTTTTTTTTAAAAAAGTTTTATATTTTTAAAGAGTAAATTCTTTTAAATCGCCGATACAAAAAAAAATCCAAAAAAAAGTTGATTAAAGGCGCAAAAAAAAAAAAAAAAAAACCCCCCCAACGTTTTCCGGTTCCTCTTTTTTGCAAAACGGAGTTTGAAAAAAGTATTATTATTTCCAAGTTATAATTACATAAGGGCGTATTATATGTTTTCTTTCCTTTTAGGCAAAAAAAAGGCAAATTTTTCCGGCCGGACTTTTTCCCAAAATTCTCTTCTTCTTTTCTCCTTTTAATTTCCCCGGCTTTCACCCACTTAAATTGTGTTTTTGTTTGAAAAAAAAAAATGCGGGGGGCTTTTTGGGGGACTTTTTGTTGGAGGGCCAAAAAAAAAACTAGGCTTCAAAACAAAAAAAAAAACATTTGGCTCAATTTTGGAAAAGATTGAATTTGGCCAGGGGGGAATTTCATTGGGAAAAAGTTTTTTTCTTTTTCCAGAATTTTGGTTTTTTTGTTTCCCATAAGTCCCAAAATTTTTTTTACCCCAATTAAGCGTTAAAAACGGTTTTTCGGAAAGGAGAAAATAAATAAAAAAAATTGGTTTCCAAAAAATTTTTGTTTAACGAGGTAACCTTTTTTGCCGAGCGAAAAAAAATTGGGTTGGGGCTGCGTTGTCTAAGTTCGTTGTGTGGGGAAAACGTTTTTTTAAACAAATTTCCTAATTATTATGGGCGGCCCATACAAAAAAAATTTTTCAAAATTTTTAAAAAAAATCTTTTTTCCAATTTTATTGGCCAAACCAAAAGCAAAAGGGAAAAAATTTTATGGTGAACTGGGTTCAAATAATCAAAAAAAATTCATTGGGCCGGGGAAAAGAAATTTTATTTTTAAGGGACAAAAAAAACTTTTTTCAAAAAAGGAATACTTATTTTAAATTTAAAAAATTTTCCCAATTTGACTTCAACAAAAACAGGAAAGTTCGATTGACCCCACTTTTTCAAAAAATTAATTCGAATTAAGGCCCAAAGTTATCTTCGGATTTTAAAAATTTTAAAAATGGCTTTCGATAAAAAATTTGACCAAAAGCATTTTTTTTTTTGGGAGTTTGTGGGGGGCAGCTCCTTTCCACCACAATTCGAAAAAAGACAAAAAAAAAACCAACTGGGGGAAGAATTTTGAAAAAATCTTTATATTTTTTCAAAAAAAAAAAGCTTGCAGGTTGGTGGGAGTATTTTTGTTCTATTGTTTTTTTTTTTTGTTGTTTTTTTTAGAAGGTTTATCATTTTTTTTAAAAATTTTAAAAAAACATTGTTTTTTATTTTTGTTTTTCCTTCAAGGGGGGGACCGTTTTTGGGGGGGGACCAATCCCGTCGGCCAAGCGGGGCCAGGGGGCCAGGGCCCCAAAAAAGCCAACAAGAGGGGAAAAAGGGCAACAACAACGATCCTCGAAAAAAAAGGGAACCGGAAAAAGGGAAGGTTTTTTTTGAGGCCCCAGGCCCGGACCCCTCGAATTTTTTCCAACCCCAAGGTTTCGGGAACCCGTTTCGGCCGTTTCCACCGAAGGGGGGGTCTTTTTTCCCCAGTATTTTGTTGCCCAAAAAGGCAAGGCGCGAAAAGGGAAGTAAGGACCGGCCAAACCGGCATCCCCCAACCGCCCCACCCACCCCCGAAAACCATCCCCAGAGGCCAACCCATTCCCGGAAAGGCCCCCACGAAATTTTCCGGGGGGAGGCACCGCCCCCAAAATGGCGCCAAAAAAAAAACGTTCCCCAAAAAAAAAACTTTATGAGAGGATTAACAAAAAGAAAATAAAAAATTCTAACCAAGATATAAAAAAAATATTTTAATATATTTCCTATGTGTTTTTTTTACATTTTTTTTTTTTTTTTTAGTTGGGAAAAAGGGGAGGGGGAGGAGGGTAAAAAGAAAGCTTGGGGGGCGGTTCCCCCCAAAAACTTAAAGGCGGCTTTTTTACCCGAAGGAAAAAAAAACCCAAATTTAGGGCGTTTCAATTTGCCTTTAATGTATGTAGGCAAAACCATAATGGTTTATACAATTATATTGGTTTTTGGGGCATATATTTATTATTATTGTTTTTTTGACGCCCCACAAAGGGATTGGGGGAAAAAAATTTTTTTTTTTTTTGGCTTATTTAGCTTAAACGTCGGAGTTTTTTTTTTTTTGCTCTTTCCGCTTTTTACTTTGCTTCTGATTTTTTTCGAAGGGGCTTTAAACCGGTTGATAGTGTAAATGGGGCTTCTTCCTCAAAAAATATTTTTGCCAAACAGCCATTAGGGGATTTTTTTCTCCTTTTTTTTCCCGGGTTTGGGGGGCAGTTTTTTTTCTTTTCTTGTTTGTTTAATAAATTAAGTCCCAAATTTGAACGCCTCCCCAAAGGGCCCTTAAAAAAAAATTCCCCCACGCTTATTGGCGGGGCATATTTGGCGGGCTTTCCTTCGTTTTTCGGGCCTTGCTTTTTAGGGTGGGGGTTTTGGGTGGTTGTTTTTTTTGGCTTACTTTTTTTTTTGCTGTTTGGGGTTTGTTGGGTTTTTGATTAAAGCCATTTTTTGCTTGGGCTTAGCTTTTACTTTTGCCTCTCTTGGTCTGTAATTTCCCAAGGTTATTTTTTTTAACAAATAAATCTATTTTTTTTCCCACCAAAAATCTTTTCATTAAAATGTAAAGTAAAAAAAAAAAAAAAAAAAATACTTTACCCCTTTTTGCATTATTTTTTTTCAATTAACCAAAAAATCTTGGGGGGACGTTTCCTACCCACCAAGGTCGAAAAAGGGCCACGGTTTTTGAAACTGGGGGACGGAGCTTTTTACCAGCAGGGGACGGGAAGGATTTCACCACTTGGGGGAACGAGCAGGGGAAAACGCCCCAAGGTAAAATTTAGCTTTTTTTGCCTGGCTGGTTTGTATTTTCTTGTCTTATTTTCGGATTATGATGTTTGGGCAAATTTTCTTCCGAAAGCCAACGGGCCCAACGGTATTTTGGGATATTCCACAGGCATAATTTTTCCACATGTTTTGGGCAAAAACAATCTTGGAAAAATTTTAGGGATTTTTTGCGATCTGTATTCAAATCGCTTTTTACAAAAAAAAAAAAGGCGGACCGGCGTTTTGCCGAAAAAATTTGGTTATCTTTCTTCCCAGGAATGGGGCATTTTATTTTTATGGGCTGAATAGGTTTTTCATTTTCTTCTTTTTTTTGTAATAGCGGGGGCAAAAACCCATATCACCCCCGGATTCAAAATCGGGGATCGAATTATTTTCTTTCCCCGGCCGTTTTGATGTGTTTGGGCACTTTGAATTGTTTTTAAAATTTTAGTTTTAAACAAAAAGTTGCCATGTTTCAAATTGTTCTACAACAAAAAGGCCCCCGGCGGGTTTGTCGCCCAAAAAACAAAATGGGTTTCCTTAATTGGCGGTTCCCGCTTGGTGTGGGCATTCTTTTTGTGTTTGCCCAGATTGGGAAAAAAAAAAAAGAGGAGAGGGATGGGGAAAACAAAACGATTCGATAGGGAACTAGGAGGGTTTCCGTTTTGTAATGGGCCAATTTGGAAAATTGGAAAACCCAGGGGCGGAAAATGGCGAAAAATTTTTGTTCTTGTTACATTACCCATTAGTGTTGGTTTAAAAAAACCATTTTGCTCCAAATTTTGGTGGAAGAACATGGTTTCACTTGGTTCCTTTTTTTTCCGAAAGTGGGAAAGTTTTCGGACTCTCCCGCCGCCCACTTTTTGGCTTTCAGTTTGCTTTTCCCATTCTTTCAACATTTTGCTTTTCAGTTTTAAACTTACGCCACCTTTTGTTTCCATTGGGGGGAACAAGCTCAAAAAAGCTTAGTTTGAGTTGTTTTTTTTTCTTGAAAAAAAAAACAAAAGCTGAGGCAAAAAAGAGCATTGTGAACCAAAAAAAAAAAGGAAGGGGCAAAGTTAAAAACAATTAGTTGAAGCCAAAAATGAAGCAAAAAAAAACAAGGAAAAACAAAAAAAACAAACAACGTTTGAAGCCAAATAAAGAAAAAAACAAGTTTTGGAGCAAAAAAAAGAGGGGGGGGGGGGGGCAAGTTGAGTTTAATTTTAAAAGGGGGGGAAAAAAAAAAAAAACCCAAATTTCGGGAGAGGGGGGAAAAACATTTCGTTTTTTTCAGGTTGCCTCAAGTTTTAAAGGGGGGGAAAAAACCAAACTCTTTTTTTGTTTTTGTTCCAAAATTCACTCATTCTTAGAGGCACAAAAACCCAAAAAAAAAAAAGAAAAACCCACCTAAACATTTTTTACATTAAAACATAATGTACAATTAAACCAAATTATTATTGCGAAAATTTTTCCATTATAAAATTATTTTTTAAAAATTAATGTTTACTGGTTTTTTGTTGGTTTTCTTATTTGGCGGGATTAGGGACCGAACTGCCAACAAATTTTAGATTCCTTGGAAAAAAACTTGGGATTTTTTTGGGGTTTTACTTGGATTTGAAAAAAAAACCGGAAACAAGTCTTCTTTTATCCCAAACCGACTAAGCAGTCGGTTTTAGGTTTTAAGGGGCAAATGTGGGAAATTGTGGGGAACATTTTATTCTTTTATTATTATCTTTCAAAACAAAAACATTGACATATTGAATGTTTGTTACCCTTTGGGGTAATCGCCTCCCCAGATTTTGCGGTCGTTGCCCAATTAAGGGGGGGGGGGGGCACAAAACACTCTTCTCTAAAACTTGTCTTTCTTACTTAAACAAATTGGAAAAAACACACAAACGAAATTTTCCCAAGGGGATCTTTTTAAGGGGGCAGAAATTTGGGGGAAAAAAAAAAATTTACTGTTTTTAAAAAAGGGGGGGGTGGATATAAGTTTATATTCCTTCGTCGCAAAAACTAAATAATACTGACCGCGGGTTTCGATTAATTTAAAGGGGGAGAATTTTTTTTTCATTTGAGCAGACTGGATCCGATTATTCTTTTACTTCTCTTAGGGGTCTCAGGTTTCAATTTTTTTGTACCTTTGGTTCCCGTCGTATTACCTTCGATTTTAACTATTTAAAAAAAAACCAATTAATTTTAACCCCCCAAAGTATGTGTTCGAACACCAAGACAATTTTTTGCATCTATGTTTAAAAAAAAATATGTTGAAAAAATTGAGTTTTTTTTTTGGAGATTATTAAAGGGCAGTCCATCCCCCCAGGGGCGGGGAACCTTTGAAAAAATTTGAAAGTGGTGTTCGCGGTTTTGAAAAAACCTCCCCCGTTTTTTTTAAAAAAAACTCGTCACCAAACAAAAGGGGGACTTTTCCGGTCATCGGGGGGAAATGCAAAAAAAAACTCAAAATCCTGGGCCACAATTTCATTAGCTTTTGTAAAGGGACAAACAATTTTTTCCCTTTAAGTTAAAAGCGCTGTCGGGGAAAAAAAATTTTAATTTTTATTTTTCTTTTTTTCCAATTTTTTAAAAGGCCACCTTTGGAAAAAGTTTTATCCAAAAAAAACACCGCCCGAATTTTCGGCCCAAGAAAAAAAAAAAACCCAGGGTTTCCAAAAAAAAAAAAAAAAAATTTTAAACAAAACAAAAAAAAAAAAAAAAAAAAAAAAAAAAAAAAAAAAAGAAAAAAAAAAAAAAAAGCAAAAAAAAAAAAAAAAAAAAAAACGATTTCGTTTCCAGGTATAGTTTTACAATGATTCGTTGTTTTCCCACACAAACTTTGAAAAAAATTTGGGGGGCCAAAAAAAAACTTTTTGAAGGGAAGAAGGGGCGTTTATAAAAGGTTTATTTTTTAACCCAAACCTTGGCGTTTTTTCAAAAAAAAAAAAAAAAACTGGGCCCCCATTTAACTTTGCAGGGAAAAACGCACTATTTTTTCTGGAGATGTTCTTTGCATTCAGGAAAAAAAAAAAAAAAATTAAAAAAAACCAAAAAAAAAAAAAAAAAAAATGTTTCAATTTTTTTACTTAATTTTTACCCCCCTTAAAAAAAAAATTAATTTCGTTAGTTTATATTTGGGGACCCAGAATTTTAAACAAGAGCCCATTTTTGCCATGTTAAAAAAAAAAATTTTGTAAAACAATGCTTTCATTTTACACCTTTTTTTTTTTTTCCCCCCACATATGTTTTTTAAAAACATTTTATATTGCTTTTTTAACCAAAAATTTTAACCTTCTTCAATTTTTTTTAATCAACAATTTTTTTTTTTTTCCCCCATTTAATCAAATTTTTGTTTAGTAATTTAATTTATTTCGAAAAGAGGGGGGGGGGGGGGACGTTTTTTTCCTGGGGACGCAATTTTTAAACCCCCCACTTTGTGCCATCTCCGCCTTTTTTTTTCGTTAATTTTTTTATTAATGGTTTTTTCCGTTTTTCAAGTTACCGGGACCCCCAAACTGTAATATAAACCTTTCCCGAGAGTAAGGCGGACGGGGTCCCCCCTGTTTTAACCCCTCTGTTAAATTTTTTTTGTATTTTTTTTTTATTTTTTAATTTTTCAAAAGCTATTTATTTAACTTTTTTAAAAAACAAAATTTTTTTAAAAAAGCCTTAACAAATTATTTAAAAAAAAAAAATAAAAGAATAAAAAATTTTCGTTTCTTTTAAATTTTTCAAGTTTTTTTTGGGGTTTTTTTTTGAGGCATTCCAATGTATTTGGGGAACAAAATTTTTTCCTCGAAAAAAAAAAAAGTTTTTCCTTTTTTTCGCTTTCGGGTGTATTAAAAATTGCCTTTTCCAAAAAAAAAAAAACATGGGCTCAATTGGGAGGATTTGAATTTTTTGGCCCACGAATCTAATCCCCCCTCAAATATATTTCATTTTCCTTAGTAACCTTATCTGCTCCACATACCCAAAGTTTTTCATCTTTAATCCGTCCCACTGTGTCTCTGTGTCCATCATAAATATATGCCTGCCAGTATTTTTACAGGTTTCTCGAAGGGGGGGGGGGGAAGAATTGCATTTTTTTATGGGAAAAAACCCAAACCCATGATTTTTTTTCCCTTTTCATTAAAAACCGGGAAAAATGATTGGCCAAAATTTTAATAAGATTAGAATTTTCAAAAAAACGGGCGAAAAAAACAAACTAGGCCTTTGCTCCAAAAAGAAAACCCAAACCCACTGGGGCTCAAATGGGAGATTTTTGGGGAATTTTTTTGCCAGAATCCGTTTGAAAGGGACAACTTTTTTTCTAGAGGTGGGGGTTGGGGGGGGAAAAAGCCGTTCACATTAGCCGCAATTTTTAGCGGTTAACGGGTTTCTTCGGTGATCAAAAGAAAAATACCAATTTCGCATAATGGTAAAACGAGGTTTTTTACCTCGGTTTAAAAAAACAAAAAAAAAAAATTTTTTTTCTTTAAGCCAAAAAAAAAAAAAAGAGCCCAATTTTTCGGGGGGCCCGATTTCATTTTTTCTCTTTCTTCCTTTTCTTATTTTTCCTTTTTTAAAATTTCGCTTTCACCCACTAATTGTGTGAAAAAAAAAAAAAAAAATTGGGGGCCTTTTTGACTTTGTTGGCAAAAAACTTTAAGGCCTTTTCCAAAAAAAAACAAAAAAAAAACATGGGCTAAATTTGGAAAAGAAATTTGAAAATGCCAGGGAATTTCATGGGAAGTTCTTTTTTTTTCCCAATTATGTTTTTTGTTTCATTAGGGGGGGGTTCCCCAAAATACCCCAATTAAAAAGCGCCGTACAAAAACGGTTTTCGGAGGAAAAAAAAATTTATCAAAAAATTTGTTGAGGGTTATTATTCTTTTTTTTGCCCCGCAAAAAATTTTGTTCAAAAAAAGCCAATTTCGAGCTCAGGGGCCCATATTGAACCAAACATTCCGCCCCCAATACCTCGGGTAATATGGTCCGCCCAAAAAAAAAATGTATGAAAAAAATTTTTTGGGCTGACTTCTTGGTTGGGCAAAAAAAAAAAAACTAAAGCTTTTTCAAAACAAAACATGGGCCTTCAAATGGGAAGGGATTTTTGAATTGCCCCAAGAAATTCCATGGGGGAGGGTTCTTTTTTTTTCAAATATGTTTGTTTTGCATTAGTTTCTTTTCCAATTTTTTTACCCAATTAAAGCGTTTTAAAAACGGTTTTCGAGGGAAAACAAAAAAATTGTTCCCAAAAAAATTGTGAGGGTTAACCTTTTGGGCCGCGGGGCGGGAAAATGGTTGCTGGCGTTTTGTATGTTTGTTTGAAGAAACCGTTTTTAACCATTTCCTCCTATTTATATGGCGCCATTTACCCCAAAAAATTATTCAAAGATTTTTTTTAAAAAATCTTTTTCAAAAATTTTTTATTTGGCAAAAAAGCAAAAGGGAAAAAAAAAATTAATGGGGGGGGAACTGGGTTCCCAAATATTTTCCAAAAAAAAATCATTTGGCGGAAAAAATTATTTAGAACCCCAAAAACTTTTCCAAGATGTACTTTTAATTTAAAAAAAATTTTTTTTCCCCAATGTCGACTCCAAAAAAGGGAAAAGGTTCGATGGGTACCACTCCAAAAAAAATATCGATAGGCCCAAAAAGTAAATCGATAAATAAAATTTGGCTTCGATTTGTAAAAAAATTTGCAAAAAAAAGCATTGAGAGTGTGGCAGGGCCTCTTCCCAACCCCCACATTCCGAAAGAACAAACCCCACGGAAGATGAAAAACCTTTATGTCAAAAAAAAAAAAAAAGCTGCCCGGTTGGGGGAGTAAATTTTTTTGGTTTTTTTTTTTTTGTTTGTTTTTAAGTTTTCCATTTTTTTTTTTAAATTTTTAAAACATTGGGTTTTTAATTTTGGTTTCCAGGGAACCGTTGTTGACCCAATTCAATCGGCCAGGGGGCCAAGGCCCCACAAAGGGGGGAGGGGAGGGGCACACAAAAACACCCGATTTTTTTTCTCGGTAAAAAAAAAGGGACCGGAAAGGGAAAAGGTTTTTTTTTTTTGCCCAGCCGCTCGAATTTCCAACAAGGTTCGGGGCCCGGTGTTCGGGGGCCGTTCCCCCCCACCGATCCTTTTTCCCACGGGGGGTTTGCCAAAAAAGCACAGCGAAAAGAAAGGACGGGGAAACCGGCCGCACCCGGGGGGGGCAATTTCCAAACCGGCCCCCCCACCAACCCGAACCATCAGGGGGAAAAAAAAGGCCCACCATCGGAGCCACGGATCGGGAGGGGCAACCAATGGGGGCGGCCCAAAAAAAAAAAAACGGTTTCCCCCAAAAAAAAACTATGGAAAGATTTAAAACAAAAAAGAAACAATAAAAAAACAATTTTTTTTTTTTTCTTTTTTAAAAAAACACCAAAAGGATATTTTTAAAAAAATTTTTATTATATATTCTATGTGTTTTTTTTACATTTTTTTTTTTATTTAGGTGGGGAAAAGGGGAAAAGGGCGGGAGTGACAAGAAAAAAAAGCTGGGGGCGTTTCCAGGCTAGGGCTTTTTTTTACCCGGGTGGAAAAAAAAAATTAGGGGGCGTCCATTGCCTTAGTGGGTATGTAAAAAGGGGCCAAACATTTATGTATGGTTATTGTTACCTAACTTATTTATTGGGGCCAAACATTTTTATAATTATTGTACGTTTACAAAGTTAAGTTTTAACCATATGTAATTTTGTTTGGGCCCCCATTTTTTTTTTTTGTTTTTGGGGAAAGGGATTTTATTTGACCACCGGGGGAAAAAGCGGGGGGGGGAAAAAAAAAAAAAATAGGAACTTTTTTTTTTTTCGAGGGAGAAAAAAAAAATGGTCCCAATACCATGAATTGCTCAACAAAAAAAAAAAACCCCCAAAAAACCTGAACTTTAGAACAATATACGAACCAAAACTTTTTTATTCCCTTAATTTTTTATTAATTTAAGGCCTTTTTTATTTTGTTTTAAAAAAAAAAAAAGCGTTAATTTTTTTTTAAAAAAATAGGGCTTGAAAAAAAAAAAAATTAAAACACCAAAATCTACACACAAAAAACCACAAAATACAATATAACAACCAAAAAAATTAAAACAAAAAGGGAGGGGGGCCGGTTTATTTAAAACAAGGGGGGAACCCAGTCGCTTTATATAACTCCGCGAATGGGCTTAAAACACAGGTGTTCGGCGATTTTAAACCCTTGGGAACTCTTGCGGGGGAAAAAACATTATTTAAAAAAAAAAAACAATTTTTACAAAAAAAAAAAAGGGGGCCCCGGATTTTTTTGCAAAACCAAGTGGTATTGCGTCCAAGAGGAAAAAAAACGTCTTTTCGGAAAATTAAATTTTTACTAACAAAAAAAAAATGATATTGGAAAATTAAAATTGTGGAATTTTAAACAAAAAAAAAATTAGGAAAGTTTTTTAAAATTTGGTTTAAAAAAAAGGGGGCAGTTCGATAGATGTTAACATTTTTTTTATTTGTGAAAAAAAAAAAAAAAGTTGTTTTTAAAAAAATGACAATTTAATATTTTTACCCCCATTTTTGGGCATTTTTTGCTCTTGTTTAAAAAAAATTCTTGGGTCAATATTTTAAAACTAAAAAAACGGGGGGAATAGATATTAAAAGGGGGTTAATTATGGCGTATTGGGGGACAATTTTTTTGGGTTTTTAATTTTTTTTTTTCCTTGGGAATGCAGAAACATTTCTCAAGGGGGGGAAATAGGTTTTGCGTTCTTTTTTGAAAAGTTTATGGGCAAGTTTTGAAAACGCAAAGGTGTATTAAAAAAACTTTTAAAAAAAAAAAACCGCTTTTTCTCCCTTCCAAATAAAAAAAAGGTTTTTTTTATTTTTTGCCATTTTCCCAAAGTTTGTGTGGAAAAACACGAAATTTTCTGTAAAAAAAAATATTTTTTAAACTGGGGACCGAATCGGTTTTTGACAAACTTTTTTATTTTTGGCCCAAATCAATTTACTTCTTATCACTAAATTCTGTTTTTTTTTTTTTGTTGTAAAAATAAAAAAATTATTTGAATTTTTTAACAACAAACAAATAAATTGTTTGGTTTTTTTTTTTTGGGGCGGGGGAAAAAATCGGCGTTTTTGGACTTTTCAAAGTTTTTGCCTTTAAAAAAAATTGAAAAAAAAAAAAGAATAAAAAAAAAACAAAAAATTTTAAAAAAATTTTCGACAAGCGTTAAAAAAAACTAAAGGGGAAATTTTGTTCCTTTTAAAAAAAAAAAAACTAATTTTGGCCAAATTTGAAAATTTTTTTTCATTTTTCCCGGGAAATGGACCGAGGGTCTGTGGACCGAGGTTTACGGGGAGTCTTCACCGCAAAAAAAAAAAAAAAAGAACCACTTTTCAATTTTTTTCCAAAAAGGGTTCCCCGCCTGAAGGGACTTGGGCCATATTTTTCTTCCACTATTTTTTCAATTTTTTTTCCAAAATATTTTTTATTTTATGAAAATTGTTTCACACATAATTTGGTTTTATAAATCTGTTATTATTTATCCCCACCCAAACGGGGCCCAAAACAAAAAAAAAAATAATTGGGGAAAAACTGAAAAAAGGGGGGGGGGGGACTATACGGTTTTTAATTCCGCCCAAGAATTTAAAAAAAAAAAAAAAAAAGTCTTTTAAATTAATGACCGGGATTTTTGCCCCCACGAGATTTTAAAAAAAACTATTTTTTAACCCAACCCCCTTTAAAAAAAAAGTAATTTTTCAAATTTTCTGTTAAAAAAAAAAAAATGTCCCTTGAATCGTTTTTCATTTTAATAATTAAAAGAAAAGTTTAAAAAAAAGTTGTTCCCCCTAATTTGAAGACCTAATTTGGGCGAATTTTCAAAGTAAAAAACATTTAATTTTTTGAAAAATGAATAATTCAAAAAAGAAAATTTGTCCCCCCCACCCCAAATTTTCCCACAAATTTTTTGCTTCTAATTGAACTGCTTAACGCAACTCTTAAAAGTCGTTTAGATTAGAAAGGGACTATTGTTTTTCGGGTTCAATTTTCCAGTTTACCCCCCAAATCCCAGTTTTCCAAAGGAAAAAATCTTAAAAATTTTTGTTTTGGCAGCGAGTTAATCTCCGTCTTTAAAAAAATTCCCCAAAACATTTAAAAAGGAAAAACCCAACCCCCACAAAATAAAAAACAAAAGTAAAACCACTATTTTTTTAAAAAAAAAAAATACTTTTATAATGAGGAAAAAATTTTCCGGCAAAAAATTTTAAAAGTTTGTATTTGTTTTAACATATTGTCATTTGGTTATTGTTTAACCCCACCAAATTTTTTCCCATTATTCCCTGTTTTTTCCCCAATTCCAAATTGCCATACCCCAAACGGGGGGGGGGGGGGGACACTTCTAGGGGTCTATCGATCTTCGGTTTTTTCGATCTCTCTCTTTTTTTTTTCAATTTCTTGGGGCAATTTGGGCCAAAAAACCCAAAGCCGACGCCAATAAATTCTGTGGGCGAGGGGGGGGATCGCCGGCTTTAATTTGGAAAAACATTGGGGGGCAAAACTTTTTGTTTAAATAAATTTTAAAAAAAAAAAAAACATCCAAAAGTGCCCAAAAACAATGCCAAAAAACAAACGGGGCGGGGGAAAAAAAAAATCGATTTCCGGATTTTGGGGGGATCGTTGGCGAAATAATTTGGGTTGCCCGCAAACAAAAAAAAAAGGAAAAAAGAAAATTGAAAAAAACTTATCAAAAGGCCCCATATCAAGCCATTTTTTTCCTGGAGATACCATTTTTTTCCGCCAAAAAAACCGTACGGCCTTTTTTAAAAAACAAAAAAAAAACAGCGGAAATTGAAATAAGATCGGAATTCCTTTAATTTTTTTCAAGGAATTGTTTGGCCAAAAAACTTGTGGGGGGGGGAAATATTTGGCTTGGGGGCGAATAAATCCAAAATTTACGGTGGGGGCGTTCTCTTTTGCTTCGGAATTCAAAAAATCAATTATCCGAATTAAGAAAAAAGAAAAAATTAAAACCAGGGCCAGGGGGGGCCAAAAAAAGGCTTTAAAAAATTTTTTTACTTTGGCGCCGTTCCTTGCTTTTCGTTCCCCCAGTCGTAATTCTCGGGTTTTTCCCTTTTGCTTTGTTTTAAGCTCGGTCCAGTTAAAACCCCGTGGGGCCTCGGGGGGGGGGGGGGGGGGGGGGACCTTGGGTGTTTAGGGGGGGGGGGGGGGGGAACCGGTCCAGGTTTTGGTAATTTTTTGTATAATTGCAAAAAGGGTTAAAGTTTTTTAAACCTTTTTTTAAAAAAAAATTATTGGGGGGGAAAAAGATTTTTGTGAATTTTTAGAATATTTGTTTAAGTTAAACGCTGGGGGGGAAAATTTTTACAGGGGACCCCAGGGAAAGGCAGTTAAAAAGCTTTTTAAAGCCCCAACAGCAAAAAACTTTGCTAATTAAAAAAAAACCCCAAAAACCCATCCCCCATAACAAGCAGTCAAGCAAACCCCCACCAACCAAAACCCAAGAACCTTTAAAAAAAAGCCCCCAAAGGGGGCCGAGAAAAAAAAAAGGGAGGGAAAAAAGCGCCCCCAAATTTATTTTTGCCCCGGGCCCAAACGTGTTGGATTTAGGCCTTGGAGGCGTTCAAATTTTTGGGGGGGGGAACTTTATTATTAACAAAACAAGGAAAGAATAAAAACTTTTTTTTTTTTTTTTTGGCCCCAACCGAAAAAGAAAGGAAATTTCCTTTATTTGTTTGCTTGTGGGGCATTTTTTTTGAGGAAAAAGGGGAAAGGGGCCCCATTTTTACCCCCCCCCGACTATTTTCAAAAAAAAAAAAACGTAAGGGCCCCTTCGGAAATCAGAAGGCAGTAAGCGAGAGCCCAAAAAAAAAAAAAAAAAAA
Organism: Drosophila willistoni; assembly: GCF_018902025.1. Taxonomy (NCBI): domain Eukaryota; kingdom Metazoa; phylum Arthropoda; class Insecta; order Diptera; family Drosophilidae; genus Drosophila; species Drosophila willistoni. Next base: position 627,963 of record NW_025814103.1, on the reverse strand, counting down.
AAAAAAAAACCTTTCGGGGACCGTTAAGCATTTTTAAAAAGAGGGCAAATTTTTTCCCAAAAATCCCTTGCCGTTTACATTATATATTATATGCACCATTATTGTACATATTGTTGGGCCTTTACATACCCATTAGGGGCAATGACCCGGGCCTATTTTGTTTTCTCGGTTAAAAAAAAAAAAAAAAAAAGGCTTAGCTGACCGCCCAAGGGCTTCTTTAAACCCTTTCCTTTCCTTCTCCCCACCTTTAAAAAAAAAAAAAAAAAAAAAATTGTAAAAAAAAAATAAAAAAAACCCACATAAAAGATATTTTATTATTTTTAAAAATTTTTTTATATCTTGGTAGAATTTTTATTTTCTTTTTTGTTATTCTCCCATTTAGGTTGGGGGGAACCGTTTGGGCCGGCCAATTGGGGTTTGGCCTTTCCGAATTCGTGGGCCTTATCCCGGATTGGTTGGCGGCCTTTGGGGATTGGTTCGGGGGTGGTGGCGGTTTTGGATTTGGCCCGGTTTATTTGGGGGCCGCGGGGTTCCCCTTTCCTTTTCTTTCGCTGCTTATTTTGGGCACCAAAAACCGTTTTTGGGAAAAAAGGGGGGGGGGGAGACTTTCGTTGGACGGGGGGCCGGCCGAAACGGGGGGGGCCCCGGGGGGGGAACCCTTTGTTCTTTGAATTTTTCCGAAGGCGGCCTGGCCACCTTTTCTTCCGGTCTTTCGAGGATTTACGTTTTTGTTTTTGTTTGTGGGCTCCCCTTCTGTGGCCTTGGGGGGGGGCCCCCCTGGCCCCTGGGCCCCCTTTTGGGGCCGATGTTTTTTGGCGATTGGGTTCCCACGTTTCCTGGGAAAAAACAAAAAAAAAAAAAAAAAAACAAAAAAAAAAAAAAAAAAAAAAAAAAAAAAAACAAAAAAAAAAAAAAAAAAAAAAAAAACAAAAACCAAGAGGGGGCCGGGGCTTTAACTTAGGGAACCCGGCGTTTCCAAAAGTTTTGTATAACCCTTTTTGCAAATTTTTTTGGTTAACAAAACCTTCTTTTTTTCCTTTTACTATAAAAAGCCCCATTAAAAAGTGGGAAAGGGAAAAAAAAAAAAAAACGTTTTATCTAAAAAAAAAAAAAAGCTGTTTTCGAAAAGAAAAAACGGGGCCTTTAACCCCAATCATTTTAGGGGCCATTTAAAAGCAAAATAAAGGGACGGATATTTTGGAATCCCAAAAAAGTCCCCACTTTTTTCCACCCGATGCGTTTTTTCCTATGTAAAGCTATATGATATTTAGTTTAACCCCGAATTCCTTTTTATTTTTAAAAAATTTTCGGCCCACCATACCAATTTTTTAAATTTTAAAGATTATTTATTTAAAAAAAAAAAACTTAAAAAAAAACAAAAATATTTTAATTTTGGGGGAAAAAGCAATTTCCCCAACTTTTAAAAAAGAAAATTAAAACCAGAAAGTTATTTGGGACCAAAAAAGTTTCCAACTTGGTTTTTTCGGGGGACCCCCGAAATTTCGTTCCTTTATTTTTGGGAGCTTATATTATATAGGGGGGTTTTCCCCAAAACCGGAATTTCCTTGGAAAATTCAAAAAATTTTTTGGCAGGGAAGGTTCGTTTTTTATTATTGTTTTTGTGTAATTTTAAAAAAACTTTTTTCAACCAATATTAAAAATTTTCACCCCGGACAATAAGCTTCCAGAAAAAAAAAAAATTTTTTAATGAAAAAGGATATTTGAGAAAAAAAAAAAGGCATCTGTTTTTCGTGGACTTTTTTGCCCCAAATTGTATGGGAAAAAAAAGCTTATTTTTTACCGAGTGAATTTAGTGGGGGGGGTCCCGAAATGTTTTCCGCTGAAAAATCCGGGTATAACCAAAAACCGGTCCTGCAGATAACCTCAAAAAGGCCTTCGATATTTGCAAAAAAGAAATTTGTTGTCCAAACGTCGTAGTCCTCTAACGGCTAGGGAAAGGAGTTTGCGTTTGAAGATCCAGGTATCGTATATAACGTGGTGGACAGGACCGTGACAATGACGGTGGACGGACGGGTGGAAAAACGGTGACGGGGGGACGACGGTGGGGGGGTGACATTTTGGCTATATTTTTTGAAAAAAACTCCGGTCCTCGTCCCATTGCTGATCAAAAGGAAAATTATAATATACAACTTATTATTGGGTCGGAAGGGATGCCCCTCTTCCTTCTTATTTTTTGCGTTTTATTTTGGGCAACCCCACTTTTTCTGGACAAAAAAATTTTTAATAATTTTTTTTTACCCTTTTTTGGCAAAAGGCGTTATTTAAAAACAAAAAAAAAAAAATACTTCACGCAGGGCTTTTGGAAAAAAAAATTTTTTTAAAGTTTCAATTCTTTTTTTTCCGTGGTTGGTCTTTTTCGGATTTTTTGTTGTTGGAAAAAAGGAAGCTGCCAACCCCAAACTCCCCATTGCTTGCAAATTTATTTTTCGAAAAAGCCCATTTTATTTATCGATTACTTTTGGCTAATCGATAATTTAGAGTGGTCATTCGGAAAAAAAAAAAAAAAACTCTTTTTTTTTTTGAGGTTCGAATTTTTGGGGGAATTTTTTTAAATTTTAAAAAAAGTTAATTCTGGGGGGGAAAGGTTTTGTCTTAAATAAAATTTTTTTCGGCCCCATGATTTTTTTTTTTGATTTTAATTGGGAAAAAACCCAGGTTCCCCATTAATTTCCTCTTTTGGGCCAAAATTTAAAAAATTGAAAAAGATTTTTTAAATTTTGAATGTTTTTAAAAAAACGTTTCACAAAAACCACTTTTACACGGCAGGGCAAAAAAAACCAATTTCTCCCCGCCGGCAAAAAAAAAAAAAAAACCGGTTACCCCTTGCCCCCACAATTTTTTTTTTGACAAAATTTTCTCGAAGAAACAAAAAAAACGTTTACGCTATTGGGGGGGTTTATTGGGGGGGAACTTATCTGGACCAAAAAAAAAAAAAAAAAAACCATATTGGAAAAAAAAAAAAGGGGGAAAAAAACTTCCCATTGAATTCTTTTGGCATTTTCAACAATCTTTCCAATTTGACAAGGCCATTGTTGTTTGAAAAGGCTAGTTTTTTTTTTGCCCCCAAAAAACAAAAAGGTCAAAAGCCCATTTTTTCAACCACCCAAAATTTTAGTTGTGGATCGAAATTTAAGTAAAAAAAGGAAAAGGGGAAAGAAAGGAATTGAATCCGGGGCGAATTTGCTTTTGGCTAAAAAGGGGAAAAAAAAAAAAAAATATAATTAACTTTATATATACTTTTTGATAAGTTATTTTAACCTTTTTCCCCAAAACTCGTTTTGCAAAAGAAGGGGACCCCGACGTGTTTTTTTTTTGCGCTTATTCCAAAAACCTTTTTTTATTTTTTTTATTTCCGCGATTAAAATTTTTTACTCTTTATATAAACTTCTTAAAAAAATTAAATCGGTTTTTAATTTAATAACCCAAAATTTTTAACCCAAAAAAACAAAATTTCCGAATTTTTATTTTTCAAATTTCGCGGGGAAAATTTCTTTTTTTGCTGTCGTTTTTTTTTTGGGTTTTAAAATTTAAAATAAAATCAAAAAAAAAAACTTTACAAAAACAAATTTTAACTTGGGCCATTAGGCGGTGTTGTTGTTTTTGTTTTATCTTCTTTTTTTTGCGTTTTGTCATCTCTGATTTAAAAAAAAAAAAAAAAAACTAAACTTTCTCGGCCGCTTCTTTTGCGTTTACAAAAATGTTTGTTTGCATTTTGTGGTTTTCCAAAATGGGTTTGGGACGTCGCTTTTTTTTCTTTCCCCGCTTTTCTTTTCCTATTTTCTTTGATTGAAATTTTTTTTTTCCGGCCTCTTTCGGTTCTTTTTTTGCCCTACCCCCCCCCGCGGGGGGGAAATCTGTGATACGGTGTTTTGCTTTTTTGGTTCGTGTATGTTCTTCCACTTTTCTTTTTTATTCTTTTAAAGTTTTGTTTGAAAAGGCCTACTCTGCACATTTTAAACCCTTTGTTGTTTCAGGAGAATACCTGGTTTCCCAGTATTTATTTTTTCTTATACCACAGATTTTTACCTTTTTTTAAGAAATTTTTATTTTTTTTTGTATTTCCCTCTTTGTAATTAAAATTTTAAAAAAACTTTTTGATCAAAAAAAAACAAAATGGTTTTGGGTTCTGCCTCCAAAAAAAAAATAAATTGCAATTTTCTTAAAGGATATTTTCGGCCAACATTTAAAATTTTGCGGTTTTGGAACTTTTTCCCATGATTTTATTAATTTCTTTGTTGGTGTACTTGGGGGGGTACAAATTTTTTTTTTTGCGTTTTCACGTTTTAATAAGTTTGTTGCGGTTTTAACCAAACATGGGCCAAAAGAAATTTTTCAAGGGAGGGTCTATTTTTTGCTTTTTAAATAAAAGGGGGTGGTTGGCTTAAAAAAAAAAATAAATATGGGATTGTGGAATCGGCCTTTTTGCCGGGGTGAGGGTTCTTTGGGAAAGTAAATGAGATTTGCGGGCTTTCTTTCTATTTGAAAGGCGGGGGGGGGGGGGGGGGGGGACTAAGAAAAGGGATAAGTTTTTTTTGGACCCCACTTTTTTAAGGGGCAAAAGGGGAGGTTTTAAATAAAAAAGAAAAACTCCAAGTCGGTGGGGGAGTTTACCTTTTTTGCGTGGAAGACTTTCAGTCAGTAAAAGGTTAATTTCCGCCTTATTTGGAATGAGGGGTCCTTTTTCCCGGAAAAAAAACGTAAAAAAAGGGAAACAGTTTCCCTTTGGGGTGTTTCTTTGTATCTGTAGATCCCCGCCCCCAGGGCGGTCATTTTCTTTTATCGTTCCCCGGACCCGGTTTCTTTCCCATGCACCGGGTCCACCCTTTTCCTCACTTTTTTACCCAGCCAAGAATTGATTTATGCGTTTTTTTAAAAAGGAAGCCCCCGGATGAGTTCGTGGTAAATTTTTTTGCTTCATTAGTAATTTGAATACCGGTTGTAATTCAAACTGGGGAAATGGGATCTTCTTTGTAAACTAAAAAATAAAAAAAACCTGGCGGATTTTTTGCTATTTTTGTTTAATTGTTCGGATTGTGGGGTCTCTGGGGCCCAAATTAAACCCCATTCCAAATGGGGAAAAACTTGCAGGATAGGTTTCTTAAAAGAGGTACGAAGGGGCCCTGTTTTAAACAAGTGACTTTGCTTTTTTTTTTGCAGTGGTGGGAACTTGTCCCCCAAAAAAAACGTCTCTTTTTACTCTTGCTTTGGCAGGGGTCTTTGGGACCGTAGCTTCGGGGGGACCCGCTCGCGTGGCCCCTTCTTTCGTTTGGGCGGCATTTTTACTCCACCAAAATAAGATAAAAACAATTATAATTTGGGTTTTCTAGGGGTCGGCTAGCGGACCCCCCCCTCGTTGGTCACCATCTTGATTTCTGATGTTTAAAAATTACGGCCTAATATTTACGGGCGGAAAGGAAAAAAAGAGTTAAAAACGTTCTTCGCGGGAAAAATATTTGGCCGGGTTTGGAGAGAAAAGTTTAAAATTTTTTTCTTATTCTCGGGGGGAACATTTTTTCGTTTTTTCCTTTTTAAAAAAATTTAGTGTTTTCTTGGCCAATAAATTTCTCTTTCGGGACCCCCACTTATATGGTTTCTGAAGGAAGATTTTTCGGCCAAAAAATAACTCCCATTTAAATTAAAAATAAGTTTTTTAAAGGGAATATGTACTGGTAAAAAAAAAAAAAAGAAAAAAAAAGGTCCGGGCCAATACCGGAATTTCGCTTATGCCTACCCACAAACAAAAAACTCAAAAAAATAAAAAAAAAAACTTAATTTACTATTCCATTGACCCCACATCCAGCAATCCTTGCTTTGGTTGTTGTGGTCAAAAAACGTAAGAATCGCACAACTCTCTAAGCGCTTCTCTACAGAGCGTCCCCTTTAAAAAAAAACCTTGGTTTTAACCAAAAGGGAAACAACGTTAGTAGTTGAACTGAAATCTTTAAAACTTTCCTTTTAATTCTCGTTTATGTATGTGGGATTAGGTTCTTTCTTTTTTTTGGATGCCAATTCTTAACAATTTCAAAGGCTTTTTCACAAGAGGGGAACGTGGCTAAAGAAAACCTGAATATTCTGGGCTATGGCATCCGGTTGTGTTTTTCCACAAAAAAAAAACTTTTTCTATTTTCAAGGGGGGACCCCGTGTTTGACTCGGGAATTTTCTTCGCATTTTTTTAAGGGTTTTGGTTTGGCGTTCTGATTAGTACTGTTGGAATTTTTTTTTGCTTTTTGGGGCCTTTATCAATTTCTGAAAACCCAAAAATGATTCTTTCCCCCAATTTTTTCTTTTTTAAGTTACCCAGGCGGAGATTTGCCAGTTTTGGGGGTCGTGTTGTTTAAAGTAAAATTTTAAATCTTTTTTTTAAAAATTTTTTTGCTTTCATTAAACTTTTCCTATTATTTTTTTCCACCATTTGCAAGGGGGGGGGGAACAATTGGTTTGGCGTATATTTAAATCATTTTAGTAGGGAGGTAATTCAAAGTTTGGGTTCTCTTTTCCACTCTTCATTTAGTTTCCGGAAGGGAGTTTCCAAAAAAGGAACCTCCACTGGCTTTCAAAATTAGTTTGGTATGTGGTTGGATTTTGTAAATTGTTACCCCGGGGCTTTAGGGGCATGGGTCCTACTAAAAAACAGATTTGAAATCTACCCCAACGGTTGATATGGCTGCGCCTCTTTTGTGCCAACATTTTTTTTTTCTTATTTGTGGACTTTATGAATTTGGTGCTTTCTTATAGAGCGTGGGCTTAATCTTTTATCCCCAAAAAGGTCAAAAAATTCCTCTTGTTCTTAAATTTTTCTTTTAATGGGGGAAAAAAATTTCGTTAAAAGGATCTTATTTTTTTAAAATTTTGGAATTCTTTTCTTATTTTGTTTGAAGTTTTTTTTTCCTAAGAGGGATTTTCGAACCCATTGGTTCTTTCCAGGAAGACAATAAAAAACATTTTTTCAATTTTTTCCTAAAACACTTAAAATTTTACAAAAAAAATTTGATTTTGGGCTCCGTTTGCTTTCACCATTTTTTTTTTACTTGGTTTCCAAAATTTTTGGGAAACACGGTTAACCACTAAAACTTAGGTTGCTTTTCGTTTAAAAGGGGGGGAACTCTTTGAAAACTTTTTGCCAAAAGCCTTAAATGAAAAAAAACATTGGGCTTTACTACCCCGATTTTGGTTTCTCCTCTTTATCTGTACCCAATTGTTAAAGTGAATGTAGGGGAAACGGGCGGGGCGCTTTGGTTTTCGTTTGTTCTTATGATTAACTTCTGAATTTTTCACTCTCTTAGATATTTCTGTTTTTGCCCTACTTTAGTAGGGGCTTTTGGGGGAAGGGGGCGGCTTTAAAAAAAAAAAACATACACAAAGCAATCCCTTCCTCTCGGTTCCGTCTTCGCGAAAAGCTAAAATCATTCCCACAATTTGAAAAAAATGTTGGAAAAGGGGGGGGGAACATATAAATTATAAAAGGGAAAGTTTCCCAAAAAAAAAAAAAACAAAAAACGTCTCGTTTTTTCCATTTTTCAGGACTTTTATTTTTTTTGCTCTTGTATACAGGGGTCCCCGCTCGTTTCAAAATTTTTCCCATGTTTTTTGATTTGCTTAAATTTAAACCCCCACAAAATTGGCTATAAGAATTATCTTTCAAATCCGGTTGTTTAAAAAGGGGCTTCAAAGTTTTCTTTTTCTGGACCCTAAAAACCCAAATTTGTTATTTAATTTTGGGTTTAAATTCTAAACGTTTAAGAAAACCTCTGTGCCACCCCAAAATTCTTTTTTTGTCTTTTTTCAAAATTTTAAAAAAAAAAAAAAAAAAAGGGCGGGAGGCCCCACTGATCAGGCCCCAAAATTGGGGGGGGCCGATTATGTTTGCGAAGTTTTTTTTCCCCAAAAAAAACCAAAAAAACTTTTTAATTTTCCCTTTTCATAAGCGGGGGGAATATTCGAATAGGCCCCAAATGGTTCCGAAAATTCCTTATCCAATTTAAATATAAAAAAAAAAAAAGGGCTAATTTGGCATTTTCAAATCCCCAGGGTTGATTTGGATTGAAAGTTTCAATTCTTTTTTAACCGAACTTTTAAATAAGGTTAAAAAACCTTGGTTTTATGATCCGGGGCCAGGGGACGTACCCGAGTATTACTTTTTCAGGTTACTGTTTTGCAAAAAAAACGGGGCCCATTTTATGTTTAAAAAAACCCCATTCTTAAAAAAAAATTTTGTTTTTTTCTTATTTGGGGTTTCTTGTAGAAAAATCTTCCTCTTTTTCCATTCATTATTCTTTGAAGGGGAAAGTCGGTATTTTATTATCCGTCTTGCCATAAAAAAAAAAAAAAAATTGGGCAAAAAAAAAGTCTCGAAGCTGCTTAAAAAAAACCTATTTTTTTAAGGGGGTATCTTTTTTTTCAAAAAAACAAAAAATTCCGCTATTCCGGGGGAAAAAAGCTTTTTTTTTTTTGAGGGGGAAAAAATTAATTTTAAAAAACTTCTTCCAATTTTTGGCCAAAAAAAAACCATTTTTTTTTTTGGCAGCTCAATTATTGTTCCCGCCCAATTCTTTTTCCCCAAAAAAACATATTGGGGTTTGTGGGAAAAACGTAGAATCTACAAACAAAAAAAAACTAAACCTTTTTTTTTGAAAATTTTAACATTTTTCAAAATTAAATTAAAATCAAAAGGGGTTCAAAAAAAAAAAAATTTTTGGTTAAACAAAAAAACTGATTAGTTTCATTTATTTACCCACTTTTGACTTTCAGCAAAGCCTCTTTTGGATTTCCGTTAAATCATTATTTTTTTATTTTACCCATTACTTTTCTAAAAAAAAAAAAAAAGCTTTGAAAAGGGGCCGGGGGGGGGGGGGGGACATTTTGGTTTTCCCCCAAAAAACCCCTTTTTCCCCCTTTTTTTTTGGGTTTTTCGAGAATAGTTTTAAAAAAAACAAAAATAAGAAAAAAAAAAACCAGAAAAGGTTACTTTTTTTTAAGGTCTTCTTTTTTTTTCCCGTTTTGTTTCCATTTCAGTGGACTTTTCTGGTGTAAAACCTTTTTTCAAAGTAGTTTTTCCACATCTTTCGGGGCCCCTTCTTGCTCTTTTTCCACCCCACTATTTTATTAACGATCCCTTTTTCCCATTTTCAGTTTTCATTTTGTTTCATTTTTTCGGCGTAGGTTTCTTATTGTTATGCCTGACGGAATTTTGTTTCAAAAAAAAAGGGGCCCGTTGGTCTTTAACTTTATAAAAGATTACCCCAAGATTCAATTTTTTAGGTTGTCGGGCTTTTTTAAACAAAAGCTGATTCTTAAAAAAAAAACTTTTCCAAATAAATTTCCTTTGGTTTTTTTTTTTTGCCAAGGTTTTAAAAAATCTAGTTAAAAAAAAAAATCTTTAAACAACTAACCATAAATTGTTGAAAAGTGTAATGAACTTTTTTCGTAAACTCTCCCTCAAAAAAAAAAAACTGGTGTTTCCCCAACTTATTTAATTTTTTTTTTCCTAAAAAACAAAACAGGGGGCCCTTTAAGGAACCGTCTTAAAAAATAAATAATTGAATTTTGATTTTGGGGGGGCCGGTTTAAAAACCCTTAATTTTGGGGGACCATTTTTTTAAAGTTTAAATTTTTAAAAAAACAACCCATATTTTTTTTCCCCCACCCCCCACGGGGTCGCAAAGGCATTTGAGTGGGTCCCTTGGGTTTTATTCAGTTAAAAAAAAAATGGGTCCAAAAAGGAAAATTTTGGGGATGGGGGGGGGAACCCCTTATTACAAAACTTTTAAAAAAGTTTTTTTCTTTTTTTAACTTTTTTTCGCTTGTTTTCCTGGGTCCCTATTTTTTAGGGGAGTATTAGGGATTCTTCGCAATTTTGGTTTTCAAACCTTTCAAATTTTATGGGGAGGTTTTCGCCCCAACCAGATTTTAGTGGGACTTAGAAAAATTCCGTTTTCCAAACAAGCAGGTTTCTTTGCTATTGCCTTCGTGGCTTTTTAAAAGCTTTTGGGATCCCGCCCCCAATTGTCCAATTTTTTTTTTTCCCTTTCGTTATTTCTAGTTTAGGGAACTTTTCTCTTTTTTGATTTTAAAAACCTTCCGTCCCCCTAAAAAAAAAAAAAAAAAAAAACTAAACCCGTAGGGAATTTATGGCTTTGGTTTGTCATTTTTTCTTTTAATGCCCCACAAAAGCTTTCCTAAAAAGAATTAGGGGTGGATATTATTTTCGACTCGGGGGGGGCCCTGAGTTATTAGCTTTTCCAGGGTTTGGGAAAAATTCTTGGTCGGGCGTTTTACCATGTAGGACGGGAAACGTAAAAGACCAATCCTTTTTAAATTTAAACCCCTTTATCCCTTAGTTCGTTGTTTTCTTCTTAAACTATTTCGCTATTTGGCATGGGAATCCTTTTTATTGGGGTCGCTCTTGCTTTTCCTTGAATTTTACCCAATTTCTTCTTATTTCCCCCTGTTTTTTAAAATCGGCTTCAGAGTTTCTTATTTGTAATTTTTTATTGCTTAAAAAAAAACATTTTTCTTTTAATTTTTTTTTTCCTTAATTTTTTCCATTTAAAATTTTAAATAGAATTAAAAAGCTTTATTTTATAAGGGTATTAATTTTTGTGTTTGTTTCTGGATCTTTTTCTTAATTTGTTGAATTTTGGGGGTCCAACGGCGCATTCGTGCCCGTTTGTGCGTATTACGGGGGCTTTTTGCCCAACCCCCTACGGGGTCGGGTCGGGGGTGGGGGGGAAGGTGGGCGCAAGTTATTTCTGCTTTGGGGGCTCGCCCGGCCGGTAACGGGGGGGCTTTTGTCCTTTGGTGGTCGTAGGAAAGCCCCATCTTGTGAAAACCCGTTTTTTTTTTTTTTTAAACTTTGGGCGGCAATTTAAGTTATTTTCGTTTCATAAAAAAAAACGTCCGCCTATATTTAAAAAAAGGGAAAAAAATTTTTTTTACCCGGAAGGTACCCCGTTTTTTTTACAAATTTATTTTTTGGCATTTTTTTTTCTTTCGAAAAAAAACGTTAACCGCTTATTGGGTTAAAATGGGACGGCTTTTTTCCACAAAACCCCCCACCCCTAGGGGGGGGGGGGAAAAAAATAGGTTCACGTTCAAAAAGGGGAAATTTCATTCTTTTGGTTCATTTGAATCTTTTCCATTTGGCAAAAAGGCCCGTTGTGGTTTTTGGGAAAGCTAGTTTTGGGGCCCCGTTTGGGAAAAAATCTATTACTATTTTATTTTGGCACATTTTGTTGAATTTGGGGAAAATTTTATTGGTTTGGTTCATTTAAAAAATAACTTGCAAAATTTTTCTTCTGAAAAAAAAACTTATGGGGGAAAAAAAAAAAAACCCAAAAACATTTTAATGAAACTTGGTTGTGGTTGGGGAATTTTTATAAGATTGGAATTAACTTGAGGGATAATCTTGGCATTTCCAAATCTTTCCATTGGAGGCCATTTTGTTTTTGGGAAAAACAAAAAAGGGGATATTACCCCAACGAAAAAGCGGAAAAAAAAAAAAGGGACTTTTTTCGAGGGAGAAATTTTGGGGTTCCAATACATTTTGGAAATTTGCTCAAAAATAAATAAAAAACCTCCCAAAAAAAACTTGGGAGGAATTTTAAACAAAACCGGAAAAAATTTTATTTCATATTTTTTTTTTATTAAAATATTTTAAGCTTGTAAATTTTGTTATTAAAAATAAAATAAAGTTAAATTTTAAATAAGCTTTGAAAAAAAATTTTTTAAAAAAAATTTAAAAAAAAAAAAAATTACAAAAAAAAAATTTAAAAAACAAAGAGGGAGGGTTTAAAAAACAGGGGAGGGGGGGGGAACCGTCCGCGAACTCGGAGTGTTTAAAACCATGTTTCCGGTAAAAAACCTTGACGGGGACATTTATAAAAAAAAATTACAAAAAAAGGGCCCGTGATTTTGCACAAGTTTTTTGGATGCCGGTCCCAGGGGAAAAAAAACGGGTTCTTTCGGAATTTAAAATTACTAAAACCAAAAAAAACAAAAATGGATTATGAAAAAAAAAAATAAAAAAAAAAAATTTGTGGATTTAAAAATTGTTAAGAGTTAAAATTTGGTTTAAAAAAGCATATATGTACATATTGTGATAAAAAGTGTAAATGACATTACATTTTACATGGGCATGCTCTTGTATAATTCTGGTCAAATTAAACTAAACGAATATATTAAGGGGTATAGTATTGACATTTTTGGTTTTAATTTTTTTCCTGAATGCAGAACATCTCAAGAATAGTGCGTTCTGAAGTTATGGGCAGTTGAACGCAGGTGTATAAAACTTTAAAACGCTCTCCTTCAAAGTTGCCATTTTCAAAGTGCACGATCATGTAAAATATACTGGACGAATTGTTTTTAAATTTGCACATTACTTCTCACTAAATTCTTTTTTTTTTGTTGTAAAATTATTATTTTTACAACAACAAATAAATTGGTTTTTTTGGGCGAAAATCGGCGTTTTTGACTTTCAAGTGCCTTTAAAAATTGAAAAAGAATAAAAAAAATTAAATTTCGACAGCGTTAACTAGGGAATTTTGTCCTTTAACTAATGCAATTTGATTTTTTTCATTTCCGATGACGAGTCTGTGACGAGTTACGGAGTTCACCGCAAACCACTTCATTTTCAAGGTCCCGCCTGAGACTGCCTATATCTCACTCAATTTTCAATATTTTTATATGAAAATTTTCACACATATTGTATTAATGTATATTATCACACGGGCAAACAAAAATTGAACTGAGACTATACGTATCGCCAATAAAAAATTCTTAAATAATGACCGATTTTGCACGAGATAACTATACCACCCCCTTAAAAGTAATTTCAAATTCTAAAATCCCTTTGATCGTTTCATTTAATAAGAAAAGTTAGAGAGTTGTCCCCTATTGAGACCAATGGCGATTCAGTAACATATTTTTTGAAAAAATAATAAAGAAAATGTCCCACAATTCCACATTGCCTTACTAACGACTCTAATCGTTTGATAGAAGACTGTTTCGGTTCATCAGTACCCCAATCAGTTTTCCAAGGATCTAATTGTGCAGTTCGTCTTAATCCCCAATAAGAACAACAAAACAGTAACATATTTAAAAAATATTATAATGGAAATTTCGCAAATAATTGTATGTACATATGTATGTACACAATTCCATTTCCTGTTCCAATTCCAAATTGCCATACAAACGACTCTAGTCTATCGATCGTTTCATCTCTCTCTTTTTTCAATCTGGCAATGCCAACCAAGCGACGCCAATAATCTGTGGCGAGACGCGGCTTAATTGAACATGGGCAACTTGTTAAATAAATTTAAAAACATCAAGTGCAACAATCAAACGGCGAAAATCGATCCGATGATCGTAATATGGGTTGCCGCAACAAAAGGAGAAATGAAAACTATCAGCCATATATGCATTCTGGAGATACATTCCGGCCAAACGTCGCCTTTTAAAAAAGCGATTTGATAGATCGAAATCCTAATTTCAAGAATTGTTGCCAAAACTGTGGAATATGCTTGGAATATCCAAATACGTGGCGTGCTCGGAATTCAAATTCAATATCCGAATAGGAAAAGAAATAACCAGCAGGCAGCTAATTTACTTGTCGTTCCTGCTCGTCCAGTGTATCTCGTCCTGCTGTAGCTCGTCCAGTTAACGTGGCTCGACCTGGTGTTGGACGTCCAGTTGTAATTGATAATGCAAAGGGTAAGTTTACTTAAATTATGAAAGGAACCCTACTATCTAAGGAGATCATATTTTATTTGCATTGTATACAAGTTTTAATCTAGTACCTCTGATTATCAAATACATTGCCGAATAACTGACAATTATATTAACATGTAATTTTTATTGTAATGAATGCAAAGAAATGCAAAGGTACTTGAAAAATTGCTGGAAATGATGGGAAAATAAATGTGGAATTGACAGACATTTGTTCCTAAAAAATTGAAAATATAACTTATTACTTAGTAAAATCAAAAATTTACAGAAATTGTAACTCAAATTGAATGCATTTGTCCAAAAAATTTATAACATTAACGCAGCTTCACTACCCCCCTACCTGGCTGCGCCCTTGGATGAGGATCACCAAGTGTGTGCCATTTGAATATATATTTTCAACTTTTTTGAAGTGCATGAATTGATCAACTCCTTTAATATTTGAAAAATATTAATTCAGTCAATAAAAGTAGGTGAAAGAAGTTGGAGTACCTATATGAAATTTACTCATGTGATTATTTAATGTAACACATCATATCCACAAATTTTAAAAAGATTGGATATATGAAACATAAGTTACAATCAATATAAATCGCTTCTACATCGTTTGATGCCGACAGCTATAACGTCAACGCAAGGAAGTGCTGCATGAACTATACGAGGTGCCAAAATTTCAGAAGTTTAAGCGACCCACCATGCAAACTTAATGCTCGTAAAATGCTCACTGCACACAATAAGTAATTGATAAGCATTCTTAAAAAGACTAAAACAATTGATTATCAATGGTTTACTATGATACCCAGTATCATTTTTTAATGTAATATATTGGAATGTCAGAAGAAACAACAAAGAATTAAGTACTAAGATATAGTTCTCTTTTGATTAAGTAATTTTTGCTATTACCACAAAGCTTCTACAAGAGAAGAGTATCTTATTAAGAAAAATTAATAATTTTGCTACTTTAAAGTGTTGTTCTTGTTTGTTTATTTTTTTCGATTCCAGATTAAAATATATTGAATAAAATAAATATAATATAAATATTGAAATATATTCATAAATAAATAAAATTTAAATATATATGTAAAAAGTATTTTTATTAAACGTTTCGAAAAGTATATCGGTTCCGCCTCCAAATTATTTTTTCCCATGTTTTCTTAAATCTATTTCTATTTAATATGGACAAATTTGTTTTTATGCCCAAAAATAATTATTGTATTACAGAACGATAGTTTATACCATATTTGCTGTCATAATCCTCGAATAAGTAATGCATAAATAGGACGGGATTTTTTTTCGCATTTAAATCCTTAACAAACTTGGCCATTAATTTATATACACATTTAACAACATATTATTTTGGTAAATTTCTATAAATTGAAAAACATGTTTATTTTGTTTGTGAAGGCAAATTGATTTTTTCCTAAATTATTGATATCAAGCATCAAATAGAGTTAATAGTTATGCTTCAGGGAGCCAAATCGCATAACCTGAGAGAGTGCGGTCCGCAACACCATTATTTTTACATCCATCGGTTATCTTGGTATTCTTGGACTATATCCAAAATCACAAAATAATAGGAATTTGAACTTCCATTATGTTAAGAGAGCTTTATGGATCCGTCTAGGTTTAAGTTGTCAAAAATATGCTGTTGTCTACATTTGGATTTTCAGGAAGCTGAACGTCTCTGCTGTTGTTGTGCATCTCAAAGGCCTGAAATTAATAAAAAATAAGACCATTAAAATTTCTACTCCTTAAGCTAGAAATTGCTTTCTCTTACCCTTTGTGCAACTTTTAATAAACTATCATAAGTGGCTTGACCTGTTTGTTTAACCGTCCCGTGAAATACTCTGGTATCTACGGCTGTGAGTAGCTCGTAGGTGCCACCAAATTCGACAACTCGTCCGGCATCCATGACTAGAACTTTATCCGAATCCATAATTTTGTGCAGACGATGTGCTATGGTTAGAACGGTGCACTTTTTGAATTTGTTCCTCATGGTGGTCTGAATTAAAGCATCAGTGTGTGGATCTACATACATTTACTGTGGCCTCATCCATTACCAATATGCGATTCTCGCGGAGAATGGCCTGTGCCAGACAGACCAATTGACGTTGACCAACGCTGAAATTGGTGCCACCTTCGGTAATCCGACTTTGCAGACCACTTGGCAGCTCGGAAAAACTTTCCTTTAGTTTCACTTCATCCAATGCTTGCCAAAGTTTCGCATCGCTATACTCATCGAATGGATCGAAATTGTATCGCATTGTGCCGGAGATATAAGACTGGCTCTTGGGGTATAATGGAAATTTTACTCCTTAGATCGTGTAGTCCCATTTTTTGTGTATCACGCTTATCGATGATGATGGAACCATCCGTATAGGATAGACGGAACATGGCATGATTAGAAATGATTTTCCAGCACCTGTACGCCCAACTATACTCACCTTTTTCACGTGGTTGAATTACGAAATTTAAAGCCCTCAGACATATTCAGATTTTGGATCGGGAAAGTAACTCTCAAACAAAAATTTGACCATATTCAGGCCATGATTTAGGTGGTTTCTTATCAGCTGGCGCCTCTAATTCTCCCTCAGGTTCAATATCTACGTATTCGACAACACGTTCCATGGCCGTCATGGTGTTCTCCAATGCCAGTCATGCCCATTGCCTGGAAACAAATGCAAACTTTTTAATAAATATTTTTGATTAAACAGTTTAACTGCATAATTTACCTGAGTAATGGCCAAACCAACATCTCCACAGTTTCTTGGTGTGAATACAAAGAAATCAAGCCAAAAGCCAAAGGCTCTCGATGTGCTAATGAACATATAAAACGCTGAACTATGCATATCCTGATGATTGTCAAACTCGATATTAACACACGTTGAGCACCAAATGCACGTATAGTAGATAGACCGTCAATGGCCGCCAAATGGGAATAGATAGGTGAGCGAGCTGGAAAGAATAATGAGATACATATAATCAGGCGGATTCTTCTCTCTACGTAACTTGTTTTGTACTCACTTATGGCCTCCATCACGCGATGTTTTTATATAGAAGGTTCGCAGCTGATAGAAGATTAGGCCCAATATAATGTGGTATGAGAAATAATGGATTCACAATGACAATGACTATAAGAATGCCTGCCAAAGATAGGAAAATTTGTATGACATCCATCATCACTTACTTCTGCCCTCAATAATGCGGATGAATTTATGTTTTGAATTGATATTGCAGCAATTTCATTTAAAATTTAAAAAGAAATTAATATATATGGATTGTTCTAGGCGATCGATCACAGCGAAGGAACACTATTGGATAATAGATAAGTATTTCTTCAGATAGGACGCCTTGGATTGAAAGGCATTTTCATTGCAGATGCAGTTCAAAACGATGGCCATGGGTTTGGATCCTGGTTTTCACACGGTCTACTAAATAATAAAAAATATTAAAATTTCCCAGTTAAATTAACAGTTAATGTATAATCATAAGCATATCATAAATATTTTGAGTATTGACGCTTGTGCACAATGCAAGATAGACTGAAATATAAAGAAATCAACAATTGAAAAAATGTACTATTACAATTTATTTTAATCCGTCGACTCCTTATTTGGAATGCCAGAATCATTAGAAAATATTTTGTTTTCTACAGATGTATTCAAATATGGACGATTAACCCATTGGGAATCGGCTGCTTTAATATTCTCCAATGTTCCCAGTTTAATTTCATATAGCTTCAATTGAAATCTCGGTCCAACTTCTTTAAGCTCCAATTCTCTATTTACGTATTTATATTGATGGTGTCGGAATATAATCGAATCATTGTGATTTACGAAAGTGATTAATCTTTGAGAATTTTCTTTCGGCACCGGAAATAATTGTTTCAGTATTTGGACTGTTCTTAAGCCAATGGTGCTCTTGAAATTGTTAAATATTAAATGATGCTTTTGCTCGCTCATTTTGCCAATATCAGGAATAGCATGCCGCATCACAACATCAGATGTATTGAAAAATGCAGGAAGGTGACAAACTACGAGGCCATCTTAGTTAAAGCAGTAAAAACTGAAAATGAAAGAAAATTTAATCACAAAGTGTTTTGACCAATGAATTGGTGAATAATTTGCTTACCATCTCATTCAATCACCTGATTGCAGACAAAGCAATAAATACACCTTTAAAAGAAATATAAATATATTGAGTAGTTTGGTAACTGCAGGAGGAATGGGATGAGCGTTTGTGTTGGGGCAGTGGGTACCAAAACTGCCAGGATGGGTGGCGTAACGGGATCTGGTCCTAGTGGACCATAGGATACAAAGCTCAAGAGAATGTGCAGTTGACTGGATTTTCTGCTGTAATATATAAACATATGTTAAGTAGAAGTAATAAAATAACTTACCACCTGTTTTGAACTCTTTTCCACACACCTTGAGGTAGAGTTCATGGCGCGTTTTTTTTAAGTGGTTCCCAGTAGGCCTAGTCCACTATTCTATCTATTGAGCTATTAATTATTTTAGGTATCCCCAATGAATAAGGTAAGTAGTTCCCCCACCCAATAATTACACACTTTTGAGCTTGTAATTATATTTGCCTGTAATGTAAATATATAAAGTAAGTAGTCATATAGGGATGTTAAATTTGTAAATGCTGTGTCTTGTATATAGCATTTTGCATATTGCAAAATGAAAAACCCCACAATTAAACGAATCCCTTTGGATATTGTGAAAGACAGCAGCATGTCTATATTCCCCAAGTAAATTGGAATAATGTCTAATAACATCGTGGCTTTAGAAGTCTGACCAAAGGGATCCAAAAAGGTGAATTCCAATTTATTTTTGTTAATAAATAGGATGTAAAAATGGGCCTCATAGCAATGAGGAACAATTATCAGCTTCTGCGAGCTTTTTAATGCATTTTCTATAAAAATGCTATTTTGGAGTAGATTATTTCTATTCTGGCATGGAATATTGATGATACTGCTATTATTGTGATCGAAAATCATCGAAGTCAAAAACAGCATCAACAATAAAGTTGGATAGCCAAGAGTTACCCCAACAAGGTGACAATATCGTCCAATTCAATATGGTACAGGAAACCTTGAGCTTTGGCACCATGTACATGCTCGAATAGAGTTTTGCATTGCAAAATGTAAATCTTTACACCTTTAGCAATGCAACTATTCAGATTTGAATGTTGAAGACTATTGCCTTATATTCCTCTTCGTTTCCAAACGGATTTCGAGAATAGGAATGCCGAATTGAACTGTGAAGTCAGCAGAACTAACTATATTTTCTGTATCTACTGAAACTTCACCATCATTATCAATATGTGATTCCCGAACCCTAGTTGGTCCGGTGAAATCACCACGAAATAATCCACATTTTAATTTTTTTGGACCCTTTTTGTTCCAACTTTCCCTATAATTGGCCAGTTTTTTATTGGACAGTTCCATATTTATCCCGACCTTTAAAATCTACACCCTTTTTTTGGGCTTACCCTTCACTACTGAACCGTGCACTATGGATGGGTACAAGATTCTCTCCGAGCCAGTTGAACTTGTTTGCAACTGAATTCGAAAGATCATTCATTTTTTGAATAAATCTTCCCAGCTTCATCCCTTGTTTATCCTTAATTATGCTCGATTTAAGCGTCTTGAAAAACGATTCTATTGGAGCATTGCTGGGTCTTTTATTGGTACTATCAATAAAAATCCCCATCAAATTTGTCCAAAACGGAGCAAAGACAACATATTTCCTTAAAATGACCTGTGCCATATTGGAATTATTAAATATATTATCCTCTTCTTCTTTTTCGGACAGTTGAGAAATCATGTTCATGACATTATTCATAATGTCTGCGAAACGTTTTCTCAACCTGCTGTTGCCAGCAAC
This sequence comes from Drosophila willistoni, assembly GCF_018902025.1. NCBI lineage: Eukaryota > Metazoa > Arthropoda > Insecta > Diptera > Drosophilidae > Drosophila > Drosophila willistoni. Next base: position 608,331 of record NW_025814103.1, on the reverse strand, counting down.
AGTTTTGAGGCTTTCCTCATTGTTTCTTCTTTTCCTAAAAACCTTATTTTCATGGTCGGATAAATCAAGATATAGGGCACGTTCATTCCTAAAATATTGATGGAATTGCGAACCATCTCATTTGAATAGCGGGACAAAAAGAATTGTTACCAAATGTTGGAACCATTCCTTAAAGTCCCCAATTCGGGATATACTGTAACCCCACCCCAGGGCATTTCTTAAAAATTTCCTAAGTAGTACATTTTGCAATCCAATGGTGTCATCTATATCAGCACACATTATTTAGCATAATGGCTTGTGCAAAATTGTACTAATAACGCCGGAAATGTTTTGCTTTCGTTATATTGGAACTGATAGCACATTTCGTTGTACTCTGTGAGAGTACAACAGCAGTTTTCTTTAAGAACTGCTGAAATAATAGCAAAACATACATCCGTTATGATGCGTTTCCAGATTGGCGTGTGCAATTTTTTTCCTTAAGGGAGATATTTAAATCACTCAAAAGCGGCATGTGCCATTCCATACGTTACACACATGTCAGTAATGTGTGCTACGATAGAGTAAAAAAATATCCTTTTGGCTACCACTAGGGATGTTTTATGTAGGAATACCCATTTTTGAACATTATATATGCATCAATAAATGGATCTTTATCCAAATCATCCCTAGCATTAAATTCTGACTATAAATTGCGGTAGTAAGCTAGATTTTTATTAATCATTTGCTTATTACCAACAAGGTTCCTATCATTGCTTGCAACTTTGAGCAAATTTTCCCTGTGCTCAAAATGCTGTGAGGTGTCTAAGTGCTTTCTGCTCAAGAAAGCGATTAATGCCCCTGCATTGGTGAGTCTTCTTTAAAATTTAATGTGTGACAAATTTCCAACCTATTGGAATACACATCAATATTACCTCAAAATTACCATTAAGTCTAACAATGAGCTTTACGCAAGATGTATCATTGCAGTAAGCATATACAGGGAACTTACAATTTCACTTATTAATTCGAACACTCTTAATATTCAAATTGCAGACATTGTTCGTCTGATTGTAGTATTCGCGAACAATGTGGGCAATACTTTTGTTCATCGAAAATTGGCAGTGCAGGTTGCCAAAGGGTTATTGAAGTCCTGTACTTTCATATTAAGATGTAATGGCGATAACCAATTTTACAGTCTCGTAAGAGAGATGGCTGTTGTTTTTTCTTTTTTGTAGTAGTGCGAATGAATTTGTTTTGTTAATAATTTAAATAAACAACGATAATAAACTTCCAGAATGCTACAATGGTTCAAGTCTTATTTGTTTACAGCAATTTGTTTGCAGTTTCACGAACATACATGTATGTATGTCATCACTACAATTCTCCTTTAAATGAGAAAGACAAATTTAAAAATTACATATTTCATTAAGTTTATTCATATTTTTAAGGAAAGCCTACATAAATATATCTAATATAATTACTAAGAAATAATCAAAATGTTTTTTATTACCACACGTGTACCACAGTGCAAACCCAATATTTCATCGGCACCATATGTGCCTGATCCCCCTATTCCACCCTATGGAAAGGCGAAATTCAAACTGAACGGCACTTGCCTTTGCTGAACAAATATATACCCTTACCTTTATGCATATTTCTCGAAAACCTTTCACACATTCCGAATAAAATTCTATGCACATATTCCTGAAAGTCCATTAATCATTCTGGCATTCAATGTCATTGAGCTGTGTTCTTGGAAAAGTGTGCATTCTCGCCAAAGTCGGCGCAATTTTTTGACATATTTTGTATGGGGAAAAACATGGGTGGTCAACAAAAATGCAATTTTCTCGAAAACCGTTCACACGTTTTCATTAAAATTTCTTAGGGATTATAATGAATAATTGGGGAAAATTCTGGCATTTCATTGTCATGAGCTGTGCCTTTGGAGCTGTCCGAATACGTAAAATGCCCATTTTCATGGACAAATTGTAAATATATAGAATGCTCAAAATCCCCCAAAAGCGAATAAAAACAATAGATTGATATATTTTTTAGCATATTAAACTTTATTTCATTTAAAATAGTTACTAAATAGCTGAAAAATTGAAAATCAAAAATGCAAAAAACTTAACAGTGGGTTAACAGAGGACCGTCGCTAACACGAGTTTAACAGTGTCGATAACTTGATAACGTCTGTGTGGGTATGCACGTGCTCTGTTGATTTGATGATGCAGTGCTTGAGCCGATTTATATTGACCGTAACTTGTGCTCTATTTATCCAATCAGATACAAATCGTTCGTTATTTGAGTGTATGCATTAGACTTTGTTGGCCAATTTCTCGGCCATATAATAAACTGCTACTCGTTTGGATTCGATGCTTCAAAACTTCCCTTGCCAAATCTTCCCGAAACAGATTAGACGACGTTATGTAGTTTTACATTTATTTTGCGTCCGTCGCATTCAAGTTCTATTGGTTCAGTAAATTTTTAAATTCTTATATGCTACGAGAGAGTGTAAATTAAAGTAAAATGTAAAGGGAAACGCAAGAAGAAAGCCAACAGTGATGCTAGATTGAACTCTTTTTGAGCTGAATAATTAAATTAATAAGTTTAAATTCAGGAGTTCTCCTCCAATTATTATTTATTCCCCTAAAGAGGGTATTACAAAAAATGTTTGTAACGCAGAGGAGACGTTTCCGACCCATAGTGTATATACATATATTTCTTGATCAGCATGAGAAGCTGAGTAGTTACAGCAATGTCCGTCCATCCATCGGTGTAATTCAACTTCACGCCTGCAGCCTATTACATCTTGTCTCGAATTCACCGCGCAGATATGCGCACACACATACAGACGCAACATAAAAAGGACAGAATGATACTTTAAATGTTGTGTCTGTGCATTGAAGAAATTATTTATACAAAAATAGTTTTCAGGACTGCAAGGGCATTTAAACTTCGGCATAGCCGATTCTTTAATATTTTTTTTCCAAATTTCTCAATTTTTTCAAAGCAGTTTTTATTTTCCAAATAATAATACATACATATATGGATAAATAAATCACAGCAACAATAGAACAGCTTCATAATCAAGTCAATCTTCGAGCTGCATAATACACGGCGAAATTCAAATGGCCACGCTTTATCGAACATCGCATCAAGAAGTCTCGGTTCCGCTGCATTCCGTGAATTCGCTCTCTCAAACTGTGCACAGCGTTGTATCTCGCTTTGCTCGATGTCACGGCAGCTCAGTTTTGAGCAGCCTATTCGCTTGCCGTGCCACTGGCGCCGCTGACCGAAGTAAGTTTCGGTCATCACTCTTCTGAGCGCAACCAATCATAGAAGAGATCTACTGACCAATCAGATTTTTCTACGAACGAAAAAAATTTAATTTCAATGAAAATGAATTATGGCGGCGGACACAGTGTTGTATAAAACTCAAAATGGATTTAGTTCCAGAGTTGTGCCATGAGGCATAATCATTACTTTTTTATTAACACTGAAATGAATTGATGCTAATGAAAATTGTCATTTTGATAAAATACAAAAAGTAATAAAATTCGGAAAAGATAAATCTATATTTATATAAATGTTGTGTGAGTTCCTACAATCGCTATGCATTCAGAAACTACAGAATGATTGGGTTCAAATTTTGATACACTGTGTAGTATAAGTATAATCATATGTTAAGTAGAAGTAAAAAAACTTACAACCACCTGTTTTGAACTTTTTCCACACATCTTGAGGTAGAGTTCGTGGCGCGCATTCTTTTAAGTGGTTTCCCAGAAGGCCTAATCCACTATTCTATCTATTGAGCAAGCAATGAATTTATTATTATTTTAGGTATGCCATTTGCAAATAGAAAAGGCAAATATTCCCCCACCCAAATCAAAAAAGAATGCCACCCATTGCTTTGTATGTTCATTGCTCACATAGCTTGCAAATTAAATCGGACAAAATACAGGATATAAGTAGGTCTTTTAAGCACTTAGTGCAAAGAAACCTTTTGCATCTAATGCAACTATCATATTGGAATCCAGATGCTCCACTTGAGCAATGCAAGCAGGTATTTAGTACTGCATCACTGCAGTTGTAAATGCTGTGTCTTGTATATAGCATTTTGCATATTGCAAAATGAAAAACCCACAATTGAACGAATCCCTTTGGATATCGTGAAAGACCGCAGCATGTCTATATTCCCCAAGTAAATTGGAATAATGTCTAATAAACTTCGCGGCTTTAGAAGTGTGACCAAACGGATCCAAGAAGGTGAATTTCAATTTATTTTTGTTAATAAATAGGCCTCTTAGCAATGAGGAACAATTATTAGTTTCTGCGAGCTTTTTTAATGCTTCTTTTATAAAAATGCTATTTTGAAATAGATTATTTCTGTTTTGGCATGGAATATTAATGATACTGCTATCGTTGTGATCGAAAATGATCGAAGTCAAAACAGCTTCAACATTGAAGTTGGATAGCCAAGAGTTACCCAACAAAGGTGACAACATCGTCCAATTCAATATTGTAGAGGAAACCTTGAATAATAATAAAAAACTGCAACCAAAATTTTTTAGTCAAGTTTTACTGTATATTAAAGTGAGCTGCTTCTTTTTGTGCTATTTTTTTCACCTGCACTGTACATGCTCGAATAGAGTTTTGCATTGCAAAATGTAAAACTTTACATCGTTAGCAATGCAACTATTCAGATTTGAATGGCTAACGATTATTTTCTTATATTTTTCTTCGATTCCAAACGGATTTCGAGAATGGGAATGCCAAAATTGAACTGTGAAGTCAGCAGAACGAATTATATTTTTCTGTAGCTACTGAACCTTCACCATCATTTTCAATATGTGATTCCCGAACCCTAGTTGGTCCGGTGAAATCACCACGAAATAATCCACATTTTAATTTTTTTTGGACCCAGCAACAGTTTTGAGGCTTTCCTCATTTTTTTTTTTTTTTTCCTAACAACTTTATTTTCATGGTCGGATAAATCAAAATCTCATTTGAATTGCGGAACAAAAGAATTGTTACCAAATGTTGGAACCATTCCTTAAAGTCCCCAATTCGGGATATACTGTAACCCACCCCCAGGGCATTTCTTAAAAATTTCCTAAGTAGTACATTTTTGCAATCCAATGGTGCCATCTATATCAGCACGCATTATTTTAGCATAATGGCTTGTGCAAAATTGTACTAATAACGCCGGAAATGTTTTGCTTTCGTTATATTGGAACTGATAGCACATTTCGTTGTACTCTGTGAGAGTACAACAGCAGTTTTTCTTTAAGAACTGCTGAAATAAAAGCAAAACATACATCGGTTATGATGCGTTTCCAGATTGGCGTGTGCAATTTTTTTTCCTTAAGGGAGATATTTAAATCGCTCAAAAGCGGCATGTGCCATTCCACACATTACACACATGTCAGTAATGTGTGCTACGATAGAGTAAAGAAATATCCTCTTTTGGCTACTACTAGGGGTGTTATAAAAACATCCCGTCTATGTGTAATGTATGGAAATTTAAGTTTTCTTGGAAGAATCGTATATGTTCAACATTCCATAGAAATACTTCCAATTTTGCGGATAAATGTTTCATGTAGGAATACCCATTTTTGAACATTATATATGCATCAACAAATGGATCTTTATCAAATCATCCCTAGCATTAAATTCTGACTATAAATTGCGGTAGTAAGCTAGATTTTTATTAATCATTTGCTTATTACCAACAAGGTTCCTATCATTGCTTTGCAACTTTGAGCAAATTTTCCCTGTGCTCAAAATGCTGTGAGGTGTCTAAGTGCTTTCTGCTCAAGAAAGCGATTAATGCCCCTGCATTGGTGAGTCTTCTTAAAATTTAATGTGTGACAAATTTCCAACCTATTGGAATACACATCAATATTACCCAAAATTACCATTAAGTCTACAATGAGCTTTACGCAAGATGTATCATTGCAGTAAGCATATACAGGGAACTTACAATTTCACTTATTAATTCGAACACTCTTAATATTCAAATTGCAGACATTGTTCGTCTGATTGTAGTATTCGCGACAATGTGGGCAATACTTTTGTTCATCGAAAAATTGGCAGTGCAGGTTGCCAAAAGGTTATTGAAGTCCTGTACTTTCATATTACAGATGTAATGGCGATAACCAATTTTACAGTCTCGTAAGAGAGATGGCTGTTGTTTTTTCTTTTTTGTAGTAGTGCGAATGAATTTGTTTTGTTAATAATTTAAAATAAACAACGATAATAAACTTCCAGAATGCTACAATGGTTCAAGTCTTATTTGTTTACAGCAAATTTTTTTGCAGTTTCACGAACATACATGTATGTATGTCATCACTACAATTCTCCTTTAAATGAGAAAGACAAATTTAAAAATTACATATTTCATTAAGTTTATTCATATTTTTAAGGAAAGCCTACATAATATATCTAATATAATTACTAAGAAATAATCAAAATGTTTTTATTACCACACGTGTACCACAGTGCAAAACCCAATATTTCATCGGCACCATATGTGCCTGATCCCCCTATTCCACCCTATGGAAAGGCGAAATTCAAAACTGAACGGCAACTTGCCTTTGCTGAACAAATATATACCTTTACCTTTATGCATATTTCTCGAAAACCTTTCACACATTCCGAATAAAATTCTATGCACATATTCCTGAAAGTCCATTAATCATTCTGGCATTCAATGTCCATTGAGCTGTGTTCTTGGAAAAGTGTGCATTCTCGCCAAAGTCGGCGCAATTTTTGACATATTTTTGTATGGGGAAAAATGGGTGGTCAACAAAAATGCAATTTTCTCGAAAACCGTTCACACGTTTTCATTAAAATTTCTTAGGGATTATAATGAATAATTGGGGAAAATTCTGGCATTTCATTGTCATGAGCTGTGCCCAAATGCCCATTTTCATGGACAAATTGTAAATATATAGAATGCTCAAAATCCCCCAAAAGCGAATAAAAACAATAGATTGATATATTTTTTAGCATATTAAACTTTATTTCATTTAAAATAGTTACTAAATAGCTGAAAAATTGAAAATCAAAAATGCAAAAAACTTAACAGTGGGTTAACAGAGGACCGTCGCTAACACGAGTTTAACAGTGTCGATAACTTGATAACGTCTGTGTGGGTATGCACGTGCTCTGTTGATTTGATGATGCAGTGCTTGAGCCGATTTATATTGACCGTAACTTGTGCTCTATTTATCCAATCAGATACAAATCGTTCGTTATTGAGTGTATGCATTAGACTTTGTTGGCCAATTTCTCGGCCATATAATAAACTGCTACTCGTTTGGATTCGATGCTTCAAAACTTCCCTTGCCACAATCTTCCCGAAACAGATTAGACGACGTTATGTAGTTTTACATTTATTTTGCGTCCGTCGCATTCAAGTTCTATTGGTTCAGTAAATTTTTTAAATTCTTATATGCTACGAGAGAGTGTAAATTAAAGTAAAATGTAAAGGGAAACGCAAGAAGAAAGCCAACAGTGATGCTAGATTGAACTCTTTTTGAGCTGAATAATTAAATTAATAAGTTTAAATTCAGGAGTTCTCCTCCAATTATTATTTATTCCCCTAAAGAGGGTATTACAAAAAATGTTTGTAACGCAGAGGAGACGTTTCCGACCCATAGTGTAATATACATATATTCTTGATCAGCATGAGAAGCTGAGTAGTTACAGCAATGTCCGTCCATCCATCGGTGTAATTCAACTTCACGCTGCAGCCTATTACATCTTGTCTCGATTCACCGCGCAGATATGCGCACACACATACAGACGCAACATAAAAAGGACAGAATGATACTTTAAATGTTGTGTCTGTGCATTGAAGAAATTATTTATACAAAAATAGTTTTCAGGACTGCAAGGGCATTTAAACTTCGGCATAGCCGATTCTTTAATATTTTTTTTTCCAAATTTCTCAATTTTTTCAAAGCAGTTTTTTATTTTCCAAATAATAATACATACATATATGGATAAATAAATCACAGCAACAATAGAACAGCTTCATAATCAAGTCAATCTTCGAGCTGCATAATACACGGCGAAATTCAAATGGCCCACGCTTTATCGAACATCGCATCAAGAAGTCTCGGTTCCGCTGCATTCCGTGAATTCGCTCTCTCAAACTGTGCACAGCGTTGTATCTCGCTTTGCTCGATGTCACGGCAGCTCAGTTTTGAGCAGCCTATTCGCTTGCCGTGCCCACTGGCGCCGCTGACCGAAGTAAGTTTCGGTCATCACTCTTCTGAGCGCAACCAATCATAGAAGAGATCTACTGACCAATCAGATTCTTTCTACGAACGAAAAAATTTAATTTCAATGAAAATGAATTATGGCGGCGGACACAGTGTTGTATAAAACTCAAAATGGATTTAGTTCCAGAGTTGTGCCATGAGGCATAATCATTACTTTTTATTAACACTGAAATGAATTGATGCTAATGAAATTGTCATTTTGATAAAATACAAAAAGTAATAAAATTCGGAAAAGATAAATCTATATTTATATAAATGTTGTGTGAGTTCCTACATCGCTATGCATTCAGAAACTACAGAACTGATTGGGTTCAATTTTGATACACTGTGTAGTATAAGTATAATCATATGTTAAGTAGAAGTAAAAAAACTTACCACCTGTTTGAACTCTTTTCCACACCATCTTGAGGTAGAGTTCGTGGCGCGCATTCTTTTAAGTGGTTCCCCAGAAGGCCTAATCCACTATTCTATCTATTGAGCAAGCAATGAATTTATTATTATTTTAGGTATGCCATTTGCAAATAGAAAAGGCAAATATTCCCACCCAAATCAAAAAAGAATGCCCCCACCCATTGCTTTGTATGTTCATTGCTCACATAGCTTGCAAATTAAATCGGACAAAATACAGGATATAGTAGGTCTTTTAAGCACTTAGTGCAAAGAAACCTTTTGCATCTAATGCAACTATCATATTGGAATCCAGATGCTCCACTTGAGCAATGCAAGCAGGTATTTAGTACTGCATCACTGCAGTTGTAAATGCTGTGTCTTGTATATAGCATTTTGCATATTGCAAAATGAAAAACCCACAATTGAACGAATCCCTTTGGATATCGTGAAAGACCGCAGCATGTCTATATTCCCCAAGTAAATTGGAATAATGTCTAATAAACTTCGCGGCTTTAGAAGTGTGACCAAACGGATCCAAAAGGTGAATTTCAATTTATTTTTTGTTAATAAATAGGCCTCTTAGCAATGAGGAACAATTATTAGTTTTTGCGAGCTTTTTAATGCTTCTTTTATAAAAATGCTATTTTGAAATAGATTATTTCTGTTTTGGCATGGAATATTAATGATACTGCTATCGTTGTGATCGAAAATGATCGAAGTCAAAACAGCTTCAACATTGAAGTTGGATAGCCAAGAGTTACCCAACAAGGTGACAACATCGTCCAATTCAATATTGTAGAGGAAACCTTGAATAATAATAAAAAAACTGCAAACCAAAATTTTTTAGTCAAGTTTTACTGTATATTAAAGTGAGCTGCTTCTTTTTGTGCTATTTTTTTCACCTGCACTGTACATGCTCGAATAGAGTTTTGCATTGCAAAATGTAAAACTTTACATCGTTAGCAATGCAACTATTCAGATTTGAATGGCTAACGATTATTTTCTTATATTTTTTCTTCGATTCCAAACGGATTTCGAGAATGGGAATGCCAAAATTGAACTGTGAAGTCAGCAGAACGAATTATATTTTCTGTAGCTACTGAACCTTCACCATCATTTCAATATGTGATTCCCGAACCCTAGTTGGTCCGGTGAAATCACCACGAAATAATCCACATTTTAATTTTTTTGGACCCAGCAACAGTTTTGAGGCTTTCCTCATTTTTTTTTTTTTTCCTAACAACTTTATTTTCATGGTCGGATAAATCAAAATCTCATTTGAATTGCGGAACAAAAGAATTGTTACCAAATGTTGGAACCATTCCTTAAAGTCCCCAATTCGGGATATACTGTAACCCACCCCAGGGCATTTCTTAAAAATTTCCTAAGTAGTACATTTTGCAATCCAATGGTGCCATCTATATCAGCACGCATTATTTTAGCATAATGGCTTGTGCAAAATTGTACTAATAACGCCGGAAATGTTTTGCTTTCGTTATATTGGAACTGATAGCACATTTCGTTGTACTCTGTGAGAGTACAACAGCAGTTTTCTTTAAGAACTGCTGAAATAATAGCAAAACATACATCGGTTATGATGCGTTTCCAGATTGGCGTGTGCAATTTTTTTTCCTTAAGGGAGATATTTAAATCGCTCAAAAAGCGGCATGTGCCATTCCACACATTACACATGTCAGTAATGTGTGCTACGATAGAGTAAAGAAATATCCTTTTTTTGGCTACTACTAGGGGTGTTAAACACATCCCGTCTATGTGTAATGTATGGAAATTTAAGTTTTCTTGGAAGAATCGTATATGTTCAACATTCCATAGAAATACTTCCAATTTTGCGGATAAATGTTTCATGTAGGAATACCCATTTTGAACATTATATATGCATCAACAAATGGATCTTTATCCAAATCATCCCTAGCATTAAATTCTGACTATAAATTGCGGTAGTAAGCTAGATTTTTATTAATCATTTGCTTATTACCAACAAGGTTCCTATCATTGCTTGCAACTTTGAGCAAATTTTCCCTGTGCTCAAAATGCTGTGAGGTGTCTAAGTGCTTTCTGCTCAAGAAAGCGATTAATGCCCCTGCATTGGTGAGTCTTCTTAAAATTTAATGTGTGACAAATTTCCAACCTATTGGAATACACATCAATATTACCCTCAAAATTACCATTAAGTCTAACAATGAGCTTTACGCAAGATGTATCATTGCAGTAAGCATATACAGGGAACTTACAATTTCACTTATTAATTCGAACACTCTTAATATTCAAATTGCAGACATTGTTCGTCTGATTGTAGTATTCGCGAACAATGTGGGCAATACTTTTGTTCATCGAAAAATTGGCAGTGCAGGTTGCCAAAAGGTTATTGAAGTCCTGTACTTTCATATTACAGATGTAATGGCGATAACCAATTTTACAGTCTCGTAAGAGAGATGGCTGTTGTTTTTTCTTTTTTGTAGTAGTGCGAATGAATTTGTTTTGTTAATAATTTAAATAAACAACGATAATAAACTTCCAGAATGCTACAATGGTTCAAGTCTTATTTGTTTACAGCAAATTTGTTTGCAGTTTCACGAACATACATGTATGTATGTCATCACTACAATTCTCCTTTAAATGAGAAAGACAAATTTAAAAATTACATATTTCATTAAGTTTATTCATATTTTTAAGGAAAGCCTACATAAATATATCTAATATAATTACTAAGAAATAATCAAAATGTTTTTATTACCACACGTGTACCACAGTGCAAAACCCAATATTTCATCGGCACCATATGTGCCTGATCCCCTATTCCACCCTATGGAAAGCGAAATTCAAAACTGAACGGCAACTTGCCTTTGCTGAACAAATATATACCCTTACCTTTATGCATATTTCTCGAAAACCTTTCACACATTCCGAATAAAATTCTATGCACATATTCCTGAAAGTCCATTAATCATTCTGGCATTCAATGTCCATTGAGCTGTGTTCTTGGAAAAGTGTGCATTCTCGCCAAAGTCGGCGCAATTTTTGACATATTTTGTATGGGGAAAAACATGGTGGTCAACAAAAATGCAATTTTCTCGAAAACCGTTCACACGTTTTCATTAAAATTTCTTAGGGATTATAATGAATAATTGGGGAAAATTCTGGCATTTCATTGTCATGAGCTGTGCCTTTGGAGCTGTCCGAATACGTAAAATGCCCATTTTCATGGACAAATTGTAAATATATGAATGCTCAAAATCCCCCAAAAGCGAATAAAAACAATAGATTGATATATTTTTTAGCATATTAAACTTTATTTCATTTAAAATAGTTACTAAATAGCTGAAAAATTGAAAATCAAAAATGCAAAAACTTAACAGTGGGTTAACAGAGGACCGTCGCTAACACGAGTTTAACAGTGTCGATAACTTGATAACGTCTGTGTGGGTATGCACGTGCTCTGTTGATTTGATGATGCAGTGCTTGAGCCGATTTATATTGACCGTAACTTGTGCTCTATTTATCCAATCAGATACAAATCGTTCGTTATTTGAGTGTATGCATTAGACTTTGTTGGCCAATTTCTCGGCCATATAATAAACTGCTACTCGTTTGGATTCGATGCTTCAAAACTTCCCTTGCCACAATCTTCCCGAAACAGATTAGACGACGTTATGTAGTTTTACATTTATTTTGCGTCCGTCGCATTCAAGTTCTATTGGTTCAGTAAATTTTTTAAATTCTTATATGCTACGAGAGAGTGTAAATTAAAGTAAAATGTAAGGGAAAACGCAAGAAGAAAGCCAACAGTGATGCTAGATTGAACTTTTTTGAGCTGAATAATTAAATTAATAAGTTTAAATTCAGGAGTTCTCCTCCAATTATTATTTATTCCCCTAAAGAGGGTATTACAAAAAATGTTTGTAACGCAGAGGAGACGTTTCCGACCCCATAGTGTATATACATATATTCTTGATCAGCATGAGAAGCTGAGTAGTTACAGCAATGTCCGTCCATCCATCGGTGTAATTCAACTTCACGCCTGCAGCCTATTACATCTTGTCTCGAATTCACCGCGCAGATATGCGCACACACATACAGACGCAACATAAAAAGGACAGAATGATACTTTAAATGTTGTGTCTGTGCATTGAAGAAATTATTTATACAAAAATAGTTTTCAGGACTGCAAGGGCATTTAAACTTCGGCATAGCCGATTCTTTAATATTTTTTTTCCAATTTTCTCAATTTTTTCAAAGCAGTTTTTATTTTCCAAATAATAATACATACATATATGGATAAATAAATCACAGCAACAATAGAACAGCTTCATAATCAAGTCAATCTTCGAGCTGCATAATACACGGCGAAATTCAAATGGCCCACGCTTTATCGAACATCGCATCAAGAAGTCTCGGTTCCGCTGCATTCCGTGAATTCGCTCTCTCAAACTGTGCACAGCGTTGTATCTCGCTTTGCTCGATGTCACGGCAGCTCAGTTTTGAGCAGCCTATTCGCTTGCCGTGCCCACTGGCGCCGCTGACCGAAGTAAGTTTCGGTCATCACTCTTCTGAGCGCAACCAATCATAGAAGAGATCTACTGACCAATCAGATTCTTTCTACGAACGAAAAAAATTTAATTTCAATGAAAATGAATTATGGCGGCGGACACAGTGTTGTATAAAACTCAAAATGGATTTAGTTCCAGAGTTGTGCCATGAGCATAATCATTACTTTTTTATTAACACTGAAATGAATTGATGCTAATGAAATGTCATTTTGATAAAAAAAAAAAAGTAATAAAATTCGGAAAAGATAAATCTATATTTATATAAATGTTGTGTGAGTTCCTACAATCGCTATGCATTCAGAAACTACAGAACTGATTGGGTTCAAATTTTGATACACTGTGTAGTATAAGTATAATCATATGTTAAGTAGAAGTAAAAAAACTTACCACCTGTTTTGAACTCTTTTCCACACCATCTTGAGGTAGAGTTCGTGGCGCGCATTCTTTTAAGTGGTTCCCCAGAAGGCCTAATCCACTATTCTATCTATTGAGCAAGCAATGAATTATTATTATTTTAGTATGCCATTTGCAAATAGAAAAGGCAAATATTCCCCCACCCAAATCAAAAAGAATGCCCCCCACCCATTGCTTTGTATGTTCATTGCTCACATAGCTTGCAAATTAAATCGGACAAAATACAGGATATAAGTAGGTCTTTTAAGCACTTAGTGCAAAGAAACCTTTTGCATCTAATGCAACTATCATATTGGAATCCAGATGCTCCACTTGAGCAATGCAAGCAGGTATTTAGTACTGCATCACTGCAGTTGTAAATGCTGTGTCTTGTATATAGCATTTTGCATATTGCAAAATGAAAAACCCACAATTGAACGAATCCCTTTGGATATCGTGAAAGACCGCAGCATGTCTATATTCCCAAGTAAATTGGAATAATGTCTAATAAACTTCGCGGCTTTAGAAGTGTGACCAAACGGATCCAAGAAGGTGAATTTCAATTTATTTTTGTTAATAAATAGGCCTCTTAGCAATGAGGAACAATTTAAGGTTTTGCGAGCTTTTTAATGCTTCTTTTATAAAAATGCTATTTTGAAATAGATTATTTCTGTTTTGGCATGGAATATTAATGATACTGCTATCGTTGTGATCGAAAATGATCGAAGTCAAAACAGCTTCAACATTGAAGTTGGATAGCCAAGAGTTACCCAACAAGGTGACAACATCGTCCAATTCAATATTGTAGAGGAAACCTTGAATAATAATAAAAAAACTGCAAACCAAAATTTTTTAGTCAAGTTTTACTGTATATTAAAGTGAGCTGCTTCTTTTTGTGCTATTTTTTTCACCTGCACTGTACATGCTCGAATAGAGTTTTGCATTGCAAAATGTAAAACTTTACACCGTTAGCAATGCAACTATTCAGATTTGAATGGCTAACGATTATTTTCTTATATTTTTCTTCGATTCCAAACGGATTTCGAGAATGGGAATGCCAAAATTGAACTGTGAAGTCAGCAGAACGAATTATATTTTCTGTAGCTACTGAACCTTCACCATCATTTCAATATGTGATTCCCGAACCCTAGTTGGTCCGGTGAAATCACCACGAAATAATCCACATTTTTAATTTTTTTGGACCCAGCAACAGTTTTGAGGCTTTCCTCATTTTTTTTTTTTTTCCTAACAACTTTATTTTCATGGTCGGATAAATCAAAATCTCATTTGAATTGCGGAACAAAAGAATTGTTACCAAATGTTGGAACCATTCCTTAAAGTCCCAATTCGGGATATACTGTAACCCACCCCCAGGGCATTTCTTAAAAATTTCCTAAGTAGTACATTTTGCAATCCAATGGTGCCATCTATATCAGCACGCATTATTTTAGCATAATGGCTTGTGCAAAATTGTACTAATAACGCCGGAAATGTTTTGCTTTCGTTATATTGGAACTGATAGCACATTTCGTTGTACTCTGTGAGAGTACAACAGCAGTTTTCTTTAAGAACTGCTGAAATAATAGCAAAACATACATCGGTTATGATGCGTTTCCAGATTGGCGTGTGCAATTTTTTTTCCTTAAGGGAGATTTTAAATCGCTCAAAAAGCGGCATGTGCCATTCCACCATTACACACGTCAGTAATGTGTGCTACGATAGAGTAAAGAAATATCCTCTTTTTGGCTACTACTAGGGGTGTTATAACACATCCCGTCTATGTGTAATGTATGGAAATTTAAGTTTTCTTGGAAGAATCGTATATGTTCAACATTCCATAGAAATACTTCCAATTTTGCGGATAAATGTTTCATGTAGGAATACCCATTTTTGAACATTATATATGCATCAACAAATGGATCTTTATCCAAATCATCCCTAGCATTAAATTCTGACTATAAATTGCGGTAGTAAGCTAGATTTTTATTAATCATTTGCTTATTACCAACAAGGTTCCTATCATTGCTTGCAACTTTGAGCAAATTTTCCCTGTGCTCAAAATGCTGTGAGGTGTCTAAGTGCTTTCTGCTCAAGAAAGCGATTAATGCCCCTGCATTGGTGAGTCTTCTTAAAATTTAATGTGTGACAAATTTCCAACCTATTGGAATACACATCAATATTACTCTCAAAATTACCATTAAGTCTAACAATGAGCTTTACGCAAGATGTATCATTGCAGTAAGCATATACAGGGAACTTACAATTTCACTTATTAATTCGAACACTCTTAATATTCAAATTGCAGACATTGTTCGTCTGATTGTAGTATTCGCGAACAATGTGGGCAATACTTTTGTTCATCGAAAAATTGGCAGTGCAGGTTGCCAAAAGGTTATTGAAGTCCTGCACTTTCATATTACAGATGTAATGGCGATAACCAATTTTACAGTCTCGTAAGAGAGATGGCTGTTCAACCATCTTAACATCGATATTAAAACTGGTATTTCCTATTCTACAATCTTTCGTAAGCACTTTAATTTGCTTTTTGATTAGCCTTTCGTCTGGGTGTTGTGAAGATAATTGTAACTCTGATGGGTCGAAACGGGAATATTGGGTTGGGTTATGTAAAACTACTATTCATAACTTTTTAAGGTTTTCCTCAATTTCAACTTTACTTTTCTGCAGTTTAGTATTTCGTAATTTTTGCTTAACAACATTCGATTTAAGCATTTTTTTACAAGTGAACGCCATTCACAACTTGAGCCTTTTACTTTAAAGACTCTTTGAGTTTCATTGAGCCTTTCATTTGCTAAATTAGCAATTTGTAAATATTGTTCATCCCCCAATTCGATGCTAAAATCGATAATCCCATTAGAAATGACTTTTTAGCACAATTCTAATGCCCCGAACTTGGTTTCTGAAAATGAATGGAAAGGAGAAAAAAATAGTAAGTCAACTGTGGAATTTAAATTAAAGGAAATAAAATAACTCAAGCTAATGGAATAAGTAAGTAAGTCGGCTCACCGACTTACAAATAGGGGTCCGATCCATTTGAATCCGCGATATATAACAAATCGAAAAAGGGTGAAAAATTATTGCCAAGGACTGCAAGGGTATATAAACTTCGGCATAGCCAAAGTTAGCTTCTTTGATATTTTTATACCCTTGCAAAAAGGCTATATTGATTTTGGTCAGAAGTATATATATTCTTGAGCAGCATAACGAGACGAGTTCAAATAGCCATGTCCGTCCGTTCTGGATCAACGCAAACTCCTCCTAGACCGTAAGAGCTACAGAGCTGAAATTTTGCATGTAGGCTTGTATATACTGCAGGGGTTGTATATATCGGATTCAGCCGGATCGGACCACTTATCATATAGCTCCCATACAAATGACAAAGTCACGAACAGTGACTTTCTTAATAACTTCGTTATTTTCTGAGCTATTGTCATAAAATTTAATATTGGTGAGTTAATTACACATATAAACGACTGTGCCAAATTTGATCGAGATCGGTGACTATATCATATAGCTCCCATAGGAACGATCTTTCGAAAACAGTGACTTTTGTCAATAACTTCGTGACTTTTGACGCGATTGCTTTTAAATTAACATTTGTTAGTTTAATATATCTGTTAATGACTGTGCGAGTTTGATAAAGATCGGGTTACTATATCATATAGCTCCATAGGAACGATCGGTGGAAAACAGTGACTTTGATCAATATCTTACTTTTTTTTTCCTATGCTAAGATTGTAGGCCGTTCTTTCGGAAACATTAGCCTTTTTAGCTTAAACGTTGTTCCACTTTGATGGCTACAGGTAAGGAAAAGTTACCAAAAATGTTGCAAGGGTATACAAACTTTGACGCGGTCGAAGTTAGCCCCGGCCCTCTGGTTTTAATTTTTTGTTTTTTACATTTATTGATACATATATAGGTATTTCCAGGATGGCGAACGCGACATTTGTACGCCTTAACATGTTAAAAAAAACCAAAAGTTGTAATTTTTAAAAAACTTTTTTTCACGTGTTTATAACATTTTTATTAACATATTTCTATTATAAAGACAACCCTTAAAGCCTTGCCGCTTGCGAGTTATAAATAGAAACAATGCATCGCGAACGTGACAAAAAATGGAAGTCTTGTTTGACTTTGTCTTGATAAATGCGAAAGTCTGCGAATTTTGGCAAGTTATTTGATTGAAAATTATTTTAAACGGCAACTAAATATTGCAGTTTGCCATTTTAGAAATAATTTTAATACGTTACTTACATCTTTGTTTTT
Organism: Drosophila willistoni; assembly: GCF_018902025.1. Lineage (NCBI taxonomy): Eukaryota > Metazoa > Arthropoda > Insecta > Diptera > Drosophilidae > Drosophila > Drosophila willistoni. The sequence continues at coordinate 590,423 of NW_025814103.1, read as the reverse complement.
TTACAACTTTTTAATAAATTTATTACGTGACATGGCGAACGTGACAAAATTCCATTGAAATGGTGAAAGAAATTTTTCATAAAATTTTATTTGGAAAAAACAAAAATATAACTTCAAAACTTAAAATATAACAATAATAATAATAAGGAAACTGGTTTTAATGAAAATATTAGGAAACATAATTGTAATACAAAACTTTCATTGCAAAAAACATTATGAATTTTCTGATACCTGAAATATTTGACGATTGTTTCCATTTTTCTTTTATGTTTGATGTTATTATAATTTCAACATACAAAATGCGAATCCCGAAAACATTATTTTTCGCGCATTCATAAAAAGGAAATGCATTATGTAGTATGACATTTTTTACCATACACCCATAGGGTGAAATGGTATATTAAAGTCGCCAAAATGTATGTAACAGGCAGAAGGAAGCTTCTCCAACCCCATTAAGTATATATATTCTTGATCAGGATCAACAGCCGATGCGATCTAGTTTTGTCCGTCCGTCTGTCCGTAGGAACACCTAGATCTCGGAGACTATAAGACGCCATGGTATGTAGACTCGTGTAGTATGTTAAGTGTTAAAGTTTATTTCAAATTTTTGGCACGCCCCTTTCCGCCCCCGCAATTTAAATTTGATGTCAATATCTAGCATAATACCAAATTTGATTAAAATCAGATTAAAAATAGCCACGTTATGAATATAAACGTTTTTCCATAAGGCCGGAGTTGGCTTGAGTAAGCGAGATACTAAGATATGCATGTGTAAATGCAAGGCGAAGATGCAAAAAAGTTCCACTCAAGTTCATTGCATTCAAATTCAATTATAAAATAAGCTAAGCTATTAATAATAAACTTTTGCTTGTTAGTTGTTTCGATTTCGCTCGCCGTATTCTCATTCTCTTTGCAGCATTGTCCAGGTATTTTCGGCGCTTGACGGCATCAGCGTTAATTTTTTCAAGATACCGTCGTGATGCTTCTTTATTTCTATTTTTACTCATCTGCATAAGATTAAGCTTATATGAACAAAAAACAATAATATTTTTCTATTAAGTCAAACTTACAATGGCGAACGTGACAAACTTTAAAATTAAATAAAGAAACTTTCACAAGCGAACGCACATTTTTTTTTTTTTTTTTGACTTAGTACGAATAACATTGCACATTAATTTTCATCAACTTCCTTCGATTAGAAATGCAGTACTGACGAAAAATTCATTTTTTTGCTCGCGAACGTGACAAACGAACAGCAGGTGAAAGAAGTCAAAAATTTACCGTTTATCGATTGTCTCATCTATATTTCTATTTTTGCAACAGTTTACTGTTATTTTTCAAATCTCGTAAGAAGGTTGCAACCATAAAACGAATGTATAATAAATAAAAACCAAAAGCAAAACCTGCACTAAAAGTAGCCCAAAATGGAAAAAGTCATGTTTGTAACTTTCTGTGCCAATATTTCACAACAACATTAAAAATATGCTGAAAACTTATTAAATTCTTTCAATTCAAATATTTTTTAAGCATTTTAAAAGAAAAAATCATGTATAACAACTTTTAATTTTTTCGTCGTGGTGGAACTTTTTCTGGAAATGCCCATTTTGCCATCATTATGAATGGATGATGATGCATTCCTAAGAACTTTTAATAATGTAACTAGGAACAGTTATTAAAGGCATTTAGCTCTGTACATTACTTTGACTGTTTCTATTAGTTTTTAAAATATTGTAGATAACTGTGAAGCAGTGCTGCCAGAATCTCCTAAGCATAAATTGTTAGATTTGGGGAAATACAATTCAGTAATTTGAGTGAAGAACTCATATGGCAAAATTTTTCATACATACATATTTCTGCTATAATATAGAATCGAAATATATTCTATTATTGTCAGCGTCTTTATTATACCGATATCTTAATCGTAATTTGTAGCGACAATGAGAAAAAGGTATACAAAATGAAAAAACACTGAAGAAAAATCAAAGAATTGCTAGTTTTATAATAAAGTTGCCGAAATTGCTAAAAGGTAAATATTTACTTAAGCTACTCGAGATTTCAGTGTTGAAAAATTGGCTGAAGCTTGATGATAGTGTTGGCAAAAACTATTTTTTATGGATTATGGTGTTGCCAGTGTGGTTTTGTTTTGCGCGTTGTTTGGCTGCTCTGACAGCCAAATATTTTACTCTGAATTTGGCTCTCTGGCAGAATATAAAAAATATAAGTTGCAAATTTTTTTTAAAGTTGCAATATCTAGCCACTAAATTGCCAAACTGGCAGCACTGCTGTCAAGAAAATCTTGGCCAGATCGTAGTACAATCATAAAGAACCAATTAATTGTGAGAAAAATTATTCAAAGTAAGCTAAAAATGAACAACCAAATAGTTTTACAAGTCCAAACTTTCGTAGTAGACTAAAAAATAATTGTGAAGAAAAATCAATCGAAGTAGACTTATTCCTTCTAAAATTTAGCCTACACTGTAGACTCTACAGCCTCAACCTACCAGTTTGTATATCAGTCGCAAAGCAACATAAGAGAAGTACAAAACTATTTCAGAGCTCCTAAAAAATTAAAACAAATAAAACAAAGAACAATAAAAAACCAAAAATTGATAAGAAAACAAAAAACCGAAAAAAAAGTTTAAAAAAAGGCTCTTTGAATTTAGCGTACACCTTCAAGTAAACAGCTCCTCATATCAGTCACAAACAACTTCAACTTCAACTTAATACCATTCTATGAATTCAGCCTACAGCCTCACCAGATTTGTATATCAGTCACAAATCAACAAACCAAAGGTACAGAACCATTTGGAACTAGTAAAAAAATAAAAAAAAATTTAAAAAACAACAGCTTAAAGTAGACTTCTCTCTTCGAATAAGGACTGATAGCTGCAAGAAAGATAACATACAGAAGGAATGTCGTCAAGCGACGAGGATGATACCGAAGAGGTAAATCAATCTGAGAGACATGGTAGAGGACGACCAAAGTTGCTTAGAACCGGTCAGCGTATTTATTTATGACTATCGTTATGTTTGATTAATGTTAAATATCGATTGTTAGTATTAAGTTAGTATTTCTAAGTATCGATTGTTAGTATTAATTGAGTATGTGAAACATACCGGAATGTGGCCTAAGACCACACTGAACCAAGTAGACGCACTAGCGCCAAATAAGAAATAACATCGTTGGACATCCGCGAATTGGATATCGTTCACATAAATAATTCGCATTTTATATCTCAGAAGTGGATGACCACTCAGAAATATACATATTTCTGTACACGCACCAATTTTAATCATTTCAGGAAAAATTGCCCTGCCCAGCTCCACAATGGGAATCACCAAAGAGGAGATGACCAGAACTCTGCGCGCAAGCCGAGTTGAGGTGCCACCGTCCTTACCTGACCCTGACCCATCTCGGGAGTTTCTTAACGTGGTCATCAGCAGTGACAATGAAAGCCTGTTAAATCCATCTACTGCAGCCGCCACATCATCTGGATGCACACCAATCGTCTCATGCTATGGTTCCCCTGCAGAAATAGCTGGCCATCAAAATATGTAATATACTAAACTGGAAGCATGGTAGAGGACGACCAAAGTTGCTTAGAACCGGTCAGCGTGGTAGGCCACGAAAAATCTATCATTATAACTACAATTCTCCATTAAATGAGAGACAGTTTAACAGTTACATATTTCATTAAGTTCATTCATATTTTTAAGGAAAGCCATATATATGTAGGCTATAATATATTATTAATAATATTAATTAATATTAATATTAATATTATTAATAATATTATTATTAGAAAAAATCAAAATGTTTTTATTACAGTCGTGTACCACAATGCAAAACCCATTATTTCATCGGCACCATATGCGCCTGATTCCCCTATTCCACCCCATTGAATGGCGAATATCAAAACTGAGCGGCAACTTGCTTTACGGAAAAAATATATACCCATACATTTATGCATGTTTCTCGAAAGCCTTTCACACATTTTGAATGAAACTCTACGCACATACTCTAGAAAGTCCATTGATCATTCTGATATTTAATGTTCATTCAGCTGTGTTTTTTAAATTTGTGCTTTGCCGCCAAAGTCGGCGCATTATTTGACATATTTTGTATGTAAAAAGAATTTGGTATATAAATTGAACTTCACACGCCACAATTGTTTTTATAATGACCTTATTGGAGAATGCAAGAAAGCGTTGGATAATTTTCAAATGATCGACTCAAAAAGATACATAAAGCCGTTGTCAGAATACATACATACATATGTACACATATACACATATAAAATATATAAAAAATATATTTTATTTTATGTTGTAAATGAATGACAAATATAATGAGGATATCCTCCTGAGCGCAGCCTCTCGTAGTTCGCGTCTCGTTGCCGGATTCTTCTTTGTGGTACGTCGTGAAAATTCCCCTTTTGCATAAAAAATTGAATCAAATTGAAGGAAACATTTAATTTACAGGCAGCAATTGTTACCAAGCTCTATAGAATCTGCATTATTCGGTCCGTAACATTGAACAGAAAATGGGCGAATCAAATTATCCATGGCAATTAAGGAAAATCTCCAAACCAGCAACAAATTCCACAGAGTTCAACGAGAAACGGTCCAAACGCAACACGAAATGCTCGTTTATGAAATAGTGCTAGATCCACTAACAGCACCACCACCGCCACCACCAGTAATGGACGACATAAACTGTCCAGAACGAACAACAATGAAGTCAAAGACGACCACTCAGCCGCTGGTGCCAATCGGGGAAATGTAGGCGATAATGGCAAAGCTGATTCGCAAACTGGTGGAGCCGATGAAGAACGTAAATTTCAGCTAAACAATTATATTGAAGCCGAACTGGTCGACATTTTGGGTATATTACAGATTAAACATCTGCATGAATGTCAAAAAAGTGACATTCGGATATACTACTCTCAAATTGAGTTGAGTGAATATGAGTGCGAAACGGAATAAGTATGAGTGAGTGGATAGACTTGCTTTATACTCGGCCGCACAATGTTAAAACAGAGAGTATAAGTGAGTATGTTTCGAATTTATCCGAATGACAGGTGCCGACACAGCATTTTTGTTGTTTTCTCGTTGTGCGTACAGAATCTGTACTTCAAAACCCAAAAAAACGAAAGCAAATACATAGATAGATTACATTTTAATATTCATTTCATATACTTATTTACATATATACTACATTTAATTCAAGTTTGAGTTCAAGAACATTATTTTATTAATATTATCTGCATTTGCAGCAATTAAGCAGCGTTTTTCAGTAATTAAATTTCTTGCGTTTGAAAAGGTTCTTTCAGACGCCGCGCTGCTTGCCGGTATACAAAAAATATTGCAACTTGCTTTGTGCAATAAAGGAAAAAATTTTTGGTGCATGTCCCACCAAGCCAGTGCATCGAAATTTGTGCTGTACGGTACATTTATTGGAGTACCCTTTTATTTCTTGGTCAATTTGGTTATTATTCGGGTCAACTTGTTGAACCTTTACAAAATCAGCAATTCGTCATTTGCTATTGGTATTTGTAAAGTGTTAGACCCACTGTTTTTTAAAAAACGTTCCATAATTAGTTTGCACTCGTCAATTACGGTTTCCTTTTCATGCGGAGAAAATTGTAACAATTTGTTTGTGGGTGGAAATAGAAATAGGGATATTTTGTGATATTTTGATAAATTTGGTTCATTGTCGATAAAATTTGAGTATACAATGCGGACTTTAGAGCTTTAATAATGACAAAATCATTGGAATTGGACAGACAGGTTTTCTTTAATTTGTTTTAATTTGGAATAATTAAATGTGTTGTTGGACTTTTGGTTGCCTCCAATTTTTTTGAGACGGTTTCGAATTCTTTTTGAATTTGAACAACGGAACCTAAGTGGTTGACGTTAATACCTTCGATTCTATTGGTCTGGTTCTTATCTTTTAATATTGTTGTCAGTTCTATCCAATTAATTTCAACTGATTTAAGCAGGTAGTAAACTGTGCTCCAACGAGTGGGGCAAAAATTCTTTCCCGATTTTTTTAAAATTTCACCAGCTTGGTGCACGTACTGACCATATGGCCCAGCTCAGGTACGGCATTAATACCTTTTTCAACAGCATTGTTGAGGAGATGGTTGACGCAATGAATTTTTTGCAAATCGTGGAAGGCTTTTATCATATTTGACCCACGATTAGTAACGATTACGGGGTTATCCAATTCAAGATCACACTCAAAGTTTTTTAAAATGAGTCTGTCAACAAGTACTCCTTCCTTTACATAATGCACAGGGCACGATAAATATGAATCTTTTAAAATTTATCTGTCCATATATCGCTAGTGATTGCGTATCCAAAAACTTTGTATTTAACCCTTTCAGGACTGAATTACAATGGGAAGACTAAAAAAATATTTGATTGCATATTACGATTAATATGGCCAAAAATATTGACCAAAATCCATATTTTAGTCCTACGTATCCTGGTTCGTCCTCACCGAAATGATGTCTAAAGGCAACATTGGTCCTGAGTAGTAGATGTTTAAAATAATACGTATACGTAATTGATGAATTAATATTTTATTTATTTCACTCTTTTATTCTTAATATTTTAATACGTTTAAACTCAAGACATTTTTTCTGAGACTCTTTGGTCTTCTGCTATAATATTATATATTTATTACTTAAACTTATGTGTGGTATGACACAAAACAATTCTTTTTAGGATTTGAGCAAAGGTGAACGTCACACTTGGAACACTTTGAACGTCCTGTTTTGCACAGTGTACACCTGCCTATTGAACCCCATTGAATCAAAGAAGAGTTTAAAGTTTTGATCCTTGGGCACATTTGATGCCAAATGAAGAACTATATCTGATGATATTCCAAGCCCAAAAGAATCACAAGTTCCTTCACCAATATAAAGGCAGAAATCATATATAAGACCAGATACACCAGCTCTTGAAAACATTTTAAAGCCCCACTTGTGTGTTTTTTTAGGAAGATATTGTTTCAAGCTATGTTGACCTTTAAATGAAATCATTTGTTCGTCAATGCTTTGATACTCCTCTTGCTCCAATTTGTTGCAAACTGCTTTTATTTTTGAAAGCTGCGGTCGTACTTTATATAACTTGTAGTCATCTGAACCTTTTGCGGGTTGTTTTAGGTTGTCATTCATTGTCAGATGAAACTTTGCTTTAATTTTTTCAAATCTGATTCGACTCATCGAATCGGCAACGACTGACAGTCTAAATTTTGATGACCAAGCTATGCGCCAAACAGGTATTTTAATCACTCCCAAATATAGCAAAATGCCTATAAAACGTTTAATTTCAATGACACTGCACTTTAGTTCGACTTCATTACTTTGTAAGGCATATGCGTTTGTTTCTGAGCAGATTTTATCCAAATTTCATCATCGAAATTTACAGAGAAATACGAAATTGGTTCGTTTGTTCCCCCAGATTTTTGGAATCCTTTCCAATAGCTAATTGGTTCAATTAGAGTTGAAGTATTCTTTCTCCATCTCAGAGTATCTTGATTTACTTTTTCGATAATTTGCTGAACCGTTTCGGTACTGGTTTCTACAGCAATAACAAAACAGCAATAACAAAACAAACGAAAACAAAAACAACAAAATTCGCTTTAAATTACATGCTTTCTCACTTTGGATAGTTTTTCCTCCTTCCATTTTTGCGACTGCTATGTTTCAACGATGCAAAGAAAATAAATACACAAAATATGTACCCTGATACTTGAATAACTCGAATGTTTTAGATGTGTACTCAGTGTCATTCAATTTGCTTTGTATGAGTACCAAAATATACTAATACTCATACACACTCACTCATTGTGCGTCTGTCCCTCACTCTATTCAATTCTATCCGAGTATACTCTATTTTACTTATTAAGTGATTGAAGTCATGCAGCTGTCTATTACAGATACAAAAATGGATTTGCTAAATATTAATCCGCCATTTATTATTCCTAGAGTGTGATATTCTACAGAAGGATCCAAAGGTTCGCTGGAGCGATATTGCCGATCTTCATGATGCCAAACGATTTCTTGAAGAGGCTTGAAGAGGTTTTACCCATGTTGATGCCTCAATATTTCAAGATGGGCTTTAGTCATCATCACCAGTGAATCATGTAGGCAGCCAGGTGGATTCAGTTTTATCTTCTTTTTTGTTTTGTTTACCGAGTTGGTGTCACTGTAGACATATCATAAAGATAAGATCAAAGGCGCCTTAAGAAGTGAGCGTCCCTTTGAGTTAGTTAAGCGATTCAACTATATTTCCTTTAATATTTGCACTAATTGTTCTGTTCAGTACAGATTGAGCAAGATAGATAGATAAATTTTAATATTTTTCATAAGGCAATATAATAGTTTAAGAATAAATAAGTTATATCTAGTTTTCGATGTATTGCTAAACAAATTTGCAATGTATCTGATCTAAACACATCGAAAAAGGAAGCAGTCAACTTATGATGTATATATTCTACTTATTTAAATGTTTGCTATCGTATCTGGAGGCAAAAAAAGAAGCTCTGTATAAAATTATAATGCAAAATGTTAGATATGTAGTACCTGTACGGTAATTGATTATGCAATTTTTTGGTAATTTGGTAATTTTATGCACGCAGCTCCATCATCGTGTGCATTCGAAGTAAACGGACGTATCGCGCTGTGTAATTTTCAAGTTGTACTCTGTGTGCTTATCTTGCACGAAACTATTTTCTGTTTTGGGCACTGTCCAACGGTGTCTGTCAAAAGAGAAACGCAAAAACTATAAAAAAAAAAGTAAGTTTTGGCCAACGGACAAAGCTACCGCCCTCGCTCTGCGCGAAGTCGCAAACGAGGGGCAATAAAACACTACCGTTTCTTGCGAGCAAACGGTTCTTGATGCTGGGCAAACGCAAATTTGAAACAACCAAACTTGCGAATTGACCAACGATGACAGGGGACTCATCTGATCAGCTCCAGCTTAGGCTGATGTCAGAGTGGACGCGATAAGCGATGCGATAATATTGAGCGACAATGAGCGAGAAAGCTCTGCATTCAAATTTATATGTAATCGTTGAATGCATGTCAGAGTGCAAGCGAAGCGAGAAGAGAGCCAAAGCGACAAGTTGAAGCGAGTTGCGAGAAAGCGATTCTGAATTCTGAATGTTTTCTGCAACTCAATTCATCAATATAAAAACAAAACAATTTTACTCTCTATTCTACAATTATTTTACAATCACATATGTGAATTTCATAGCATACTCCGATATATATATAAATATATAATTACATAGTTAGAATAAGTTTTTCACATGGCGTTATGGGATTAACAACAAAATTTGTCCAACATTTTTCCAGTTTTGAATGAATCTTCGTCAAAATATAATCGAATGTATTGATCGACATTCGAGTATAATTGAAAAATTTGTCAGGATACTGCCTTAAATTTTTATACAAACTATTAAACTCTCCTTTTAAACGGTTTCTATTCAGTGGATGGATCCCGGTGGTTTTTTTCATTACAACATTTATAACTGCTGCTGACGCAAAAAATTCTTCGTCTGAATCCATGACGACGATGATTGCAACTGAGACTAAAATTAGAACCCTCGCTAGGTTTCTCGCTTTGCGGAAAGCTTTCACTCTGCCATGCCATCGCTTTGCAGATCGCTGCGATAATTATCGCTTGTAGCATCGCATCGCTTATCGCGTCCACTCTGACATCAGCCTTAGAAATAAGCTGTCTGAGCGTGAGGAGATGAGGGAAATCAAGTACAAAACACCTGCAGAGCTGCGAGCCACCTTGGCCAAAGATTTATTTGAGTCAAGTGATAGGCTAAATTATAATGTCAACTTGATTGCAACAACAACAAGCACTATGACAACCAGTACTATGACATTTTCAACTGGAAGCAGTAAACCGAATTACTTAATGGCAAATAGCATAATTAGCAGCTCATGTTCCCTCTCTGCCACATCTTCTGCTGATGCTACAAGCATAAGTTTGATCAAAAAGCAATCCCGTGTTAACGATTGCCCATTTCAGATGCCTAGAGCCCCTCCTTGTAAAAAACAAAAAAGAGGCGACAAAGCCTCAAAACTACTAGAAAAGAGTACTGGCTCAGATGCTCATAACAAACAACAACTACAAAAACTTTCCAGAAATTCAACTGCTACTACCTCTTCGGCTGCGCTCCGAAATAATCGTTTCGCAGAGCTGGCTGAAGAAGCTGATGCTGTGATGGATCTTGACATTGAAGATCACCTTGAGCGAGTAGAAACTGGCAGTCAAGAACCTGCTGATAATGACCAGAGGCGAAGCACATTGCCCAAGCCTCCTGCTATATGTGTTCCACAAGTTGGAAACATGGGCAAACTTGAAGAGGCCCTAAATTCTACAGTGCCAGCCGACATGTATGACATACGCACATCCAGGTTCGGCGTCTCTCGAATATATACAAAAAACTCCGATGTTTTTCGTGCTGTGGTAAATATATTAACGAAGAAAAACTGTGAATTCTGGCACCACCAGCTGAGAGAAGATGCTCCGTTCAGGCTAATCATTCGGGATATTCATCCAAATGTACCAAAAAAACTAATAGAGAGAGCTTTTACTGACCAGGGACACGCAGTCATGAATATCTACTGCCCTAGGAAACCGGATTGGCGCAACATTGAAATCAATGAAGAGGATGATGAAGATGTTAATAATGCGAAAACTAGACAAAACATGTTTTTTGTCAATTTAAAAAAGTCACCAAACGTTGCGGAGGCTCTTAAAATTACTCAAATTGGAAGGCATAGAGTAACAGTGCTAAAGGCGAAGCGCAATAGAGATCTTGTCCAATGCCTTAAATGTCAAGATTTCGGTCATACGAAAAACAACTGTTATGTAAAGGCTGTTTGTGGCATATGCTCAGGCAATCACCTAACTGGGTCCCATTTATGCGGCCTCAAAGATGGTGACAAAGCTAATTGTGCTAACTGCGGTGAGGACCATCCAGCTAGTTACAAAAAATGTCCAGTCGGGCTCGATTTAACCAAAAAGCTTAAGCCAGTTGCAAGACTCCCGGAAAAGCCTCTCGTAATCCAAACTCAACGCAAGTCGAATGCAGCTCCAAGGAGTGGCTTCTCCTATGCTGACGTGACTAGGTCTCGTGGCGAGACTTCTAGAAATGAAAATCTAACCCAAGATGGAACCAGGTTGGCAGATTTATCTGAAGATCAACCTTTCAATAGTAAATTCCGAGTATTGGAAAAAGCCATTAATGACCTCAATAGCAGAATGTATCAATTGTTCAAGCTCATACAGGAAACAATGGAGGCAAACAAAGCCTTTCGTGATCTGGTACAGAAGCTAATATCTAAATGATTAACACGAATCTCAAAATCGGATTGTCGAACGCACGAGGATTAGTCAGAAACATCGAGGAACTTCGACTTTTTCTAAGTGCAAATAACATATATGTAATGCTGATTACAGAAACACATATGCGCCCAGGACTACGAGTATACTTACCAGGTTTTGACCAATATTATGCTAATCATCCCAGTGGAAATTCCAAAAGTGGATCTGCTGTTTTCATACGAACATATATCTCTCACGTTCAAAATGAACCTACGTTGAGTCCCACTGTTCAAGCTGCAAGCGTAAGTGTGCCGACCAATGGTGGATGCATTAAAATCTCCTCCATTTATCTGCCTCCCAATCAACCTTGGAATAAAGCTGACTTTGAGCAACTATTTCTTGGCCTGGGCGACAAGTTTATCGCAGGTGGTGATTTTAATGCAAAACACCCCTGGTGGGGTAACACAAGAACATGCAGCCGAGGAAAGCGATTGCAAGAAGCCATTGCTAGTTCCACATGCCAAATTTTAGCCACTGGCGAGCCAACTTTCTTCTCGTACAATACAAGGCTTACACCATCCGCTCTAGATTTCTTTATAGTAAACGGATTTTCGTTAAATACGCTCGGGATTGAAACCAAGTATGAGCTCTCTTCGGATCACCTACCTATCATAGCAACAGTACATCACAAACCTCAAGCTACAGCCAGAAAGCAAAATCTGCTCCCTCGAGGTGCATGCCTTGAAGCATTTAAAGATGAGTTGGAACGCAAAATTAACCTTAACATTGACATCAACAGCCCAGATGACATAGAAGATGCAGTCTCTCTCAATGTTCATGAGAAACATAAAATGCGCTGCTTCCAATGCTGCACCACCCAATCCATGCCCACCAAGACAACGAAACGCTTCTCTCCCGGCAAGTGCTGATGCGCTCTTACGCCTGAAAAGACGAGTAAGAAAGGAATATGCGAGAACCGGTGATGATCGCTTCCATCAGATCTACACAAGATTGTCAAACCGTTTGCGAAAGGTTCTCGCGAAAATCAAACAGACAAATATAGATGACATCTTAGAAGCTGCTGGGCCAGATGCATCCTTTAACTATACTCTTTGGAAGCTTACGAGCCGCTTTAAGCGAGTTGTTATCCCGAAAATTCCAATCAAAGATCCAGCAGGAGGATGGTGTTACTCCAGTCAGCAGAAAGCTGAAGTATTTGCAGACAGTCTAGAGGAAAGATTTAAGCCTTTTAACTTTACATCTGCAGAGACGCGAGCGGCTGTAGAGAAGAGTCAAGAAATCCCGTTTCAGATGTCTTTACCAGCAAATCCAGTGACGCTGCAAGAGGTCGAGCAACAAATTAAGAATCTCAAGGTCAAGAAGTCCCCTGGAGAGGATCAACTTGACAACAAGACCCTGAAGCTTTTACCAAAAAGAGCTCTACTGTTTATAGTCTTGCTATTAAACAGTATCTTAAGGATTGGTCACTTCCCAAACTGTTGGAAGACTGCTCTAATCACCATGATCCCAAAGCCGGAAAAGCCGCACTCTGAAGTCAATGGATACAGACCAATTAGTCTGCTCTCAGCGTTGGGCAAAATGACAGAAAGGGTGATCCTCAACCGAATTATGAATTTAAAGCCTGTAACTGAAACCATTCCAAAGTGGCAGTTTGGATTTAGGCAAGGTCACGGAACTCCTGAACAGCTTCATCGTGTCGTAAATTTCGCCCTGGATGCTATGGAGCACAAAATGTACACAGTTGCCATTTTTATGGATATTCAGCAAGCTTTTGATAGGGTGTGGCATGATGGCCTCCTATCTAAAGTGAAATCTATATTAACGCCGCAGCTTTTCCAACTAGTTCGCAGTTTCCTAGAAGGTAGAAATTTCAGAGTTGTTGTTGATGGAGTCAAATCCTCAAAGCGCCCTATATGTGCAGGCGTACCGCAAGGCAGCGTTCTTGGCCCTAAGCTATATATGTTATACACAGCTTATATGCCCACCAGTTGGGCGAGAATAATGTGCTGATAGCTACGTATGCAGACGACACTGCAGTGCTGACCAGAAGCCCAAGCCCAGAAGCCCATCACCTGTGCCACTGAAGCTCTACAACAATATGTGTCCAGTTTTGAAGACTGGGCTTCAAAATGGAACATAGGCGTAAATAGCAGCAAGTGTGCAACCGTTACTTTTACAACGAGACCCTTGTCCTGCGGAGGCATCACAATGATGGGTTCTACAATCCAGCACAAGAGCTCCTATAAATATCTGGGTGTCATTTTGGACAGGAAATTAAAGTTCAAATCCCACATTACCATGGTCAAGCAGTCTATAATGGCGAAAACAAGGAAAATGGCTTGGATGCTCGCACCTACAAATAAATTGTCATTGCACAACAAAGTGACAATCTACAAAGCCATACTAAGCCCCATTTGGAAATACGGAGTACAAATATACGGAATTGCAGCTACATCCAATTTAAAGAAAATAAGTGTGACGCAGTCAAAAATTCTAAGGCGTATTATCCAACGTACCTTGGTATGTACGAAACAAGGATATTGAAAGGGACCTGGGCGTCCATAAGGTGGGTGATGCTATGAAGCAATATGCAGAAAAGTATCTGCAACGCCTCGGTGGTCACTTAAACAGCCTAGCCAGACGTCTCACTGCCAAACCAAGGAAGAGAAGACTGAAGCGATACCACCCAACGCACATAGGTAGATTTTGCAAAATTAGGCGGCCAAAAGTCAAAAAAAAAAAATCATTTTAAGAACAAACTATTGATGCACATTGTTAGGAGATACTTCCGGGAAACTAACCTCATCATTCCCACCTTTCAAAATAGCGCCCGCGCCGAATTACAGGTAGTCAAACTTCGATTATCATTCACAGTGTTCATATTTAATTCTCGCCGTTTTCAGTGATACATTTTTCCAAAGTCAATATTTATTTTTGCAAAGCTACTATCAAAGTAATTGTGATGGATATCAATAGTCCAGATATGTATCTTTATGTGTTATGTAGTACTCACCAATTTTAAGAATGTTTTGCATACATTAGCATTGTTATAAAAGACCACATTTTTTGAAACAGATTTTTCTAAAAATAAAACTTTCAAAGGGGCTTATAACTACTTTCCCTGTCCGTCCCTGTAATATTTCTTCATTTAATAATTTATACACAGTTTCAATAATTATATGAAGTTATAGTTGGCCACCTATAGTCACCTATTCACGAAATATACTTATTCAAAGTTTTTGCGCGCCGATAAAAAAAAAAAAAATTCGAGACCCGGTGCACAGTGGTTGTGGCCATAGCCTAAAAATCAAAATATCAATCACACAATATTTTACCAAAATGTACACAAATTGTATAACAACCTTGATGGCAAACCGGATTTTTCTGGAAATCTAACGGGACTTGCGCAAAATTCCATTGAACACATGAACACGTGTTCATGTTTGAAGCCGGACTACGCTTTGCTTGCTTTTCGCCACAACAAAAACGCTTTTCAAAGGGATAGAACGTGTGACAGAGTACTCCAGAAAAATATTATTTATAATGAATTTTGAAGTTGAAGGTATTTACTTTAATTTATTCTTATTTGAAGATTAAATTGACCAATTAAATATTTTTTGTGTATTTTTGAATAACCTAACCTTTTTTGTGTATTTTGTGAACGTCCTTTTCATGTTTACTTAATGTTTTAGTTGTGTTACCCCCGGCTCCCCTCATTGTGAGTGGTATCAATGTGTTTGTCAATGTTTTAAGGTAATAAACATGAAAATGGTAGCTGCTGCTAGTTTTTTGCATTCGTTTTCGTCATTTGTGTTTGTTTATTATTTTTTGTTTTGTATAATATTTTTTGTATAATTTTTATTTCGACATTTCGCTTTTGGTATAGGTGCGTCTTCTAATTGCGTAGGTTTATCTAGTGCCTCTGGTGTGAGAGAAGTGACGAGAAGGTATTTATTTGACCTGATGCAAGGCCAAAATTTACGAACCATGGAGGAAAAACTAGATTTTTTGAAAAGTTACCTCCTCGAGTCTTCCAAAGATTCTGAAACTATCAAAAAATCTTTGAAACATAAATTTTCACATTTCAAATCACAAGTCAAACAAAGATGGTCTGGAGCAGGAAATACTATGGAAGTATTCTTGAAAAAAAATTATTTGTGGTTAGAAGGGACCTTTGAAATACCAATTGATTCGTCAAATCGCCAAGGACGTCCTTGTAAACAGTTTTCTGAATCGAGTGATCGAAGCCAGAGAAGAAAGACTGAGGTAATACGAAGTTTGGTAAATCCTGAGGTGATAGTCCATGCTGCACAAGTGGTTTTTCAAAATGATGGGAAAAGAAATGCCTCTAAAATCCTTAAGGATATAACGAACTCACCAACACGGGCTGGCAAGTATAGAAAGTCATACTCCAAGAGTAACGAAACCATTCCTCCACTTACCCCCTTTGAAGCTCTCAAAATGTTTGTTGAGGCTGATCTGACAAGGCGACAATACGAAATAATAAGAGCAACAAACAAAGGCCATTATCCCTGTTATGATCTATTATTGAAAGCTAAACAAGAATGCTATCCACCTAAAATGGCTATGAAAATTACAGCTACTAGCGCGGAAACTGACCTTCAAAGTTTAATGGATCATACAGTAACCCGTTTATCGATTTATTTGCAAGATTTGTTAATTACTCTTAACAAAACCGAAAGAGAGTCATTAAATATTGTTTGCAAATGGGGATGTGATGGCTCACAACAACAGAGGTTTAAACAAAAATTTGATGATGATGTCGACTCTGATGCAAATATATTTTTAAGTTCTTATGTTCCCTTGCAAGTTGTTTGTGGAAAGGACCATAGTCTTGCGTCGACCGAAGTGTCTATAGATCAGAATGTTTTTAAATTTAATCATATTATGAAGATGACCATGGTTGATGGAAAAGTGTGTAACGCGGCAGTGGCTTCAAAATTGATACTGCCAAATACGATACTATGACCCCCACTAAGCATAAAATTCTATTACATGGAGCTAGCATAATTGAAAATGCATTGTTGCCAATTGGACAACTATCCGAAGAAGCAGCAGAAGCGCGCAACAAACATTTCCGATCATACCGTCTCAACTTTGCAAGAAAGTTTACAAGGGAAGAATGCAATCGCGACATCTATTAAAGGTTGTTATTAACTTCCGACCCACTCATAAGCTGTATGAAATCAACAAAAAAAAAATCACATGAACCATTTTTAACGGAAACCATAAATATGCTCATTCCTGCTGAGCCAAATGATAGTGCTGAGCATCACGATTTGGACTCGGAAGCAGAATAAACATATTCGTTTTTTTTTTAAATAATATTATGTAACTCTGAATTTAAAAATAATAATATAATCTAATAGATAAAGCCAACTTTTGTAATGTTTCATTTAAAGTTAACCCATATTTAATAGAAAACCTTGCTATTTTAGTATTAAGTTAAAAAAAAATGTATTTTAATAGGAAATTAATGTATTTTAATAGGAAACAATAATATTTAATTATTTTTTCCATTTAAAGTGTATTTTATTGAAAAAATGTTTTTGGCCGCCTAATTTTGCAAAATCTACCTATGTGCAACGGATCTCCCTAATAGGTCCCATGACTAATGAAATAATCTGCCTTGTAAATTTTGTAAAAATGTAATATTGTAAATTTTGAATGTAAATATCACCTGTGATCTATTGTTTTTCCCTTTAATGTAAAGCTAGGTTAAGTTGCCACTGAAGGTATCAGCAAACTAGTTTAAACCAAATATACAAATTTTTCAAAAAAAAAAAAAAAAAAAGCTCCATTTTCATCGATAAGATCGATTCTCTATGCTCACGCCATGGTTCCGAGTCAGAACGTGATGCTTCTCGTCGCGTTATATCCGAATTGCTGGTACAATTGAATGGCGTTGGTGGTAGCGAAGAGCAGGCAAAAGTAGTTATGGTGCTGGCAGCTACCAATTTTCCCTGGGACATTCATGAGGCATTGCTTCGACGCTTAGAGAAACGTATCTACATACCATTGCCGTCTGATGAGGGACGCGAGGCATTGTTGAAAATCAATTTGCGTGAGGTGAAAATCGATGAGTGTCGATTTTACATATATGGCTAATCAATTGAAGGGCTATTCTGGAGTCGATATCACAAATGTATGCCGTGAGGCCAGCATCATGTCGATGCGTACAAAACCCGAACAGATACGCCAATTGGCCACCGAGGAGGTAGATCTGCCAGTGTTTAATAAGGATTTCAATGAGGCCATGAATCGTTGCAACAAGAGATCTTAATCTAAACAAAAACAAACTAATTTTATAAAAAATGTAACCCAATTTTATATATTTATATAAGTAAGCCAATAAATATTAGATTTTAACATTGGTGGCTGGCGACTTGCTGACGGAGCTTCGGACGTGCTTGTGGCTTCACACTTTTTGGCGGTGCCTCGGGAGTCTCCACTGCAGCAGCTCGTTTCTCCTCGTCTTATTTTGCAGCAGCAGCTCGCTTCTCCTCGTAATAAAGTTTAATTCTACTCAAAGATTTGGAAATATTGATGTTCGCCTTGGTTCAACGACATCTAATTAATGATCAGTACACATGCAAAGTTGCCACTATGCCACTATTTTGTAGAATTTAGATTTTAAGGACCCTATTTTCTTATTGTTCTCAAATAGGGGTTCAAAATAATGGCGTACTGAAACTGAGAGATCATTTCATTTTTCTAATAAGAAATGAAATAGATTTTAAGCTTTTCTTATCCTTGTATGGGAGCTATATGATATAGTGGTCCGATCACAAGCCCCAGACGAAAGTCTAATCAAAAGCAAATTAAAGTGCTTACGAAAAGATTGTAGAATAGGAAATACCAGTTTAAATATAGATGTTGAAATGGTTAAACAGCCATCTCTCTTACGCGATTGTAAAAATGGTTATCGCCATTACATCTGTAATATGAAAGTGCAGGACTTCAATAACCTTTTGGCAACCTGCACTGCCAATTTTTCGATGAACAAAAGTATTGCCCACATTGTTCGCGAATACTACAATCAGACGAACAATGTCTGCAATTTGAATATTAAGAGTGTTCGAATTAATAAGTCAAATTGCAAGTTCCCTGTATATGCTTACTGCAATGATACGTCTTGCGTAAAGCTTAGACTTAATGGTAATTTTGAGGGTAATATTGATGTGTATTCCAATAGGTTACAAATTTGTCACACAATAAATTTTCAAAAGACTCACCAATGCAGGGGCATTAATCGCTTTCTTGAGAAGAAAGCACTTATTGTTAGACACCTCACAGCATTTGAGCACAGGGAAAATTTGCTCAAAGTTGCAAGCAATGATAGGAACCTTGTTGGTAATAAAAATTATTAATAATTATTAATAATTATTAATAAAAATCTAGCTTACTACCGCAATTTGAAGGGCGAATGCTAGGGATGATTTGGATAAAGATCCATTTATTGATGCATATATAATGTTCAAAAATGGGTATTCCTACATAAAACATTTATCTGCAAAATTAGAAGTATTTCTATGGAATGTTGAACATATACGATTCTCCCAAGAAAACTTTAATTTCCATACGTTACACATAGACGCCACGGGATGTGTTATAAGACCCCTAGTAGTAGCCAAAAAAAGGATATTTCTTTACTCTATCGTAGCACACATTACTGACATGTGTGTAACGTATGGAATGGCACATGCCGCTTTTTGAGTGATTTAAATATCTCCTTTAAGGAAAAACCAGAGGGCCGGGGCTAACTTCGACCGCGTCAAAGTTTGTATACCCTTGCAACTTTTTTGGTAACTTTTTCCTTACCTATAGCCATCAAAATGGAAAAACGTTTTTTCTAAAAAGGCTAAAAATTGCGAATGAACGGCCTACAATCTTAGCATAGGAAAGATATTGATCAAAGTCACTGTTTTCCACCGATCGTTCCTATGGGAGCTATATGATATAGTCACCCGATCTTTATCAAATTCGGCACAGTCATTAACAGATATATTAAACTAACAAATGTTTAATTTGAAAGCAATCGCGTCAAAAGTAACGAAGTTATTCATAAAAGTCACTGTTTTCGAAAGATCGTTCCTATGGGAGCTATATGATATAGTCACCCGATCTCGATCAAATTTGGCACAGTCGTTTATATGTGTAATTAACTCACCAATTTCACGACAATAGCTCAGAAAATAATGAAGTTATTGAGAAAAGTCACTGTTCGTGACTTTGCCGTTTGTATGGGAGCTATATGATATAGTGGTCCGATCCGGCTGAATCCGAGATATACAACGCCTGCAGTATATACAAGCCTACATGCAAAATTCAGCTCTGTAGCTCTTACGGTCTAGGAGGAGTTTGCGTTGATCCAGATGGACGGACGGACGGAAGGACGGACATGACTATTTGAACTCGTCTCGTCATGCTGATCAAGAATATATATACTTTATATGGTCGGAGATGCTTCCTTCTATGCGTTGCACACTTCTGACCAAAATTAATATACCCTTTTTGCAAGGATATAAAAATTGCACACGCCAATCTGGAAACGCATCATAACGGATGTATGTTTTGCTATTATTTCAGCAGTTCTTAAAGAAAACTGCTGTTGTACTCTCACAGAGTACAACGAAATGTGCTAGCAGTTTTTATATAACGAAAGCAAAACATTTCCGGCGTTATTAGTACAATTTTGCACAAGTCATTATGCTAAAATAATGCGTGCTGATATAGATGGCACCCTTGGATTGCAAAATGACTACTAAGGAAACGGTTCCAACATTTGGTAACAATTCTTTTGTTCCGCAATTCAAATGAGATGGATGCTATATGTTGATTTATCCGACCATGAAAATAAAGTTGTTAGGAAAAAAATAAATATGAGGAAAGCCTCAAAACTGTTGCTGGCAACAGCAGGTTGAGAAAACGTTTCACAGACATTAAGAATAATGCCATGAACATGATTTCTCAACTGTCCGAAAAAGATAAAGAGGATAATATATTTTATAATTCCAATATGGCACAAGTCATTTTAAGGAAATATGTTGTCTTTGCTCCGTTTTGGACCAATAAAAGGAATCACATATTGAAAATGATGGTGAAGGTTCAGTAGCTACAGAAAATATAATTCGTTCTGCTGACTTCACAGTTCAATTTTGGCATTCCCATTCTCGAAATCCGTTTGGAATCGAAGAAAAATATAAGAAAATAATCGTTAGCCATTCAAATCTGAATAGTTGCATTGCTAACGGTGTAAAGTTTTACATTTTGCATTGCAAAACTCTATTCGAGCATGTACAGTGCAGGTGAAAAAAATAGCACCAAAAGAAGCAGCTCACTTTAATCTACAGTAAAACTTGACTAAAAAATTTTGGTTTGCAGTTTTTTTTATTATTATTCAAGGTTTCCTCTACAATATTGAATTGGACGATGTTGTCACCTTGTTGGGTAACTCTTGGCTATCCAACTTCAATGTTGAAGCTGTTTTGACTTCGATCATTTTCGATCACAACGATAGCAGTATCATTAATATTCCATGCCAAAACAGAAATAATCTATTTCAAAATAGCATTTTTATAAAAGAAGCATTAAAAAGCTCGCAGAAACTAATAATTGTTCCTCATTGCTAAGAGGCCTATTTATTAACAAAAATAAATTGAAATTCACCTTCTTGGATCCGTTTGGTCACACTTCTAAAGCCGCGAAGTTTATTAGACATTATTCCAATTTACTTGGGGAATATAGACATGCTGCGGTCTTTCACGATATCCAAAGGGATTCGTTCAATTGTGGGTTTTTCATTTTGCAATATGCAAAATGCTATATACAAGACACAGCATTTAAAAATTTAACATCCCCAAGTGATTTCAGAAAAGATGTTATTAAAAAGTTAGTCAACTGCAGTGATGCAGTACTAAATACCTGCTTGCATTGCTCAAGTGGGGCATCTGGATTCCAATATGATAGTTGCATTAGATGCAAAAGGTTTTTTTGCACTAAGTGCTTAAAAGACCTATACCCTGTAATTTGTCCGATTTAATTTGCAAGCTATGTGAGCAATGAACATACAAAGCAATGGGTGGGGGGCATTCTTTTTTGATTTGGGTGGGGGAATATTTGCCTTTTCTATTTGCAAATGGCATACCTAAAATAATAATAAATTCATTGCTTGCTCAATAGATAGAATAGTGGATTAGGCCTTCTGGGGAACCACTTAAAAAACTACGCGACACGAACTTTACCTCAAGTTGGTGTGGAAAAGAGTTCAAAACAAGTGGTAAGTTTTATTACTTCTACTGAACATATGATTATACTTACATATATTACACAGTGTATCAAAATTTGAACCCAATCAGTTCTGTAGTTTCTGAATGCATAGCGATTGTAGGAACTCACACAACATTTATATAAATATAGATTTATCTTTTCCGAATTTTATTACTTTTTGTATTTTATCAAAATGACAATTTCATTAGCATCAATCCATTTCAGTCTTAATAAAAAAGTAATGATTATGCCATGCCATGGCACAACTCTGGAACTAAATCCATTTTGAGTTTGATACAATACTGTGTCTGCCGTCATTTCAATCAAATTACATTTTTTCGTTCGTAGAAAGAATCTGATTGGTCAGTAGATCTCTTCTATAATTGGTTGCGCTCAGAAAAGTGATGACCGAAACTTACTTCGGTCAGCGGCGCCAGTGAGCACGGCAAGCGAATAGGCTGCTCAAAACTGAGCTGCCGTGACATCGAGCAAAGCGAGAGAAAACGCTGTGCACAGTTTGAGAGAGCGAATTCACGGAATGCAGCGGAACCGAGACTTCTTGATGCGATGTTCGATAAAGCGTAGGCCATTTGAATTCCGCCGTCATACAGAGCAGATTGCAGCATGTATATGAAGCTGTTTTATTGTTGCTGTGATTTATTTATCCATATACATATGTATTTTTATTTGGAAAATAAAAACTGCTTTGAAAAAATTGAGAAATTTGGAAAAAAAATATTAAAGAATCGGCTATGCCGAAGTTTAAATGCCCTTGCAGTCCTGAAAACTATTTTTGTATAAATAATTTCATCAATGCACAGACACATCATTTAAAGTATCATTCTGTCCTTTTTATGTTGCGTCTGTATGTGTGTGCGCATATCTGCGCGGTGAATTCGAGACAAGATGTAGTAGGCTGCAGGCGTGAAGTTGAATTACACCGATGGACGGACGGACATTGCTGTAACTACTCAGCTTCTCATGCTGATCAAGAATATACATACATATGTTTGCGAATGATTTAGCAAACACGCCATTCCAAATTTATTAGTTTTCTCGGCCAGCATTGACAAATGTACGTATATATGTACATATATGCATGCATACATATGTACATAAATAGATGTGTGTACGCATGCGTTTTCAAGGCCAAGTGTGTACAAACATTTGAATATGTATGTACGCATACGTATTCAATACCCTGCAGTACCGGTCCCCGGGGATTCTCCGGGGACCATGTCGCTTGTCCCCTGGGACAAAGCGGCGACACTCCCATTTAAATTGCGGCGACATTTAACATTGCATGTCCTAGCTTTTAAGACTGGAACGACAACCCGGCGACAGTTGTCGCTCCAGTCGCCAAGACAAATGTCGAAATGTCTTGCCGAACGCCGGGACAATTGTCGCCCAATCGTCCCGTGCACAAGACCATTGAGCGACATTTGTCCCTCCAGTCGCCGGCGACCAAAGCGACTAATAAACAGCCCGGCGACCAGAGGGACAAATGTCGCTCAATGGTCTTGTGCACGGGACGATTGAGCGACAATTGTCCCTCTAGTCGCCGGTACTGTGAAATTTTTCGCTCTGGTCGCCGGCGACTGGAGAGACAATGTCGCTAGGTTGTCTTAGGGACCACAGGGACAAAATAGATAGATTGTCGTAGGGACGATAGGGACAATATCGATAGTTTGTCGTAGGTACTAGAAGGACAATTTCCATAGTTTGTCTTAGAGACCAGAGGGACAATATCGACAGTTTGTCCTATAGACTAGAGGGACAATTTCTATGGATTGTCCTAGGGACTAGAGGGACAAATTCCCAAGATTGTCGTAGGGACCAGAGGGACAAATTCCCAAGATTGTCGTAGGGACCAGAGGGACAATTTCCATGGATTGTCCTAGGGACCAGAGGGACAATTTCCATGGATTGTCCTAGGGACCAGAGGGACAATTTCGATAGTTTGTCTTAGGGACCAGAGGGACAAAATCCCAAGATTGTCGTAGGGACCAGAGGGACAATTTCCATGGATTGTCCTAGGGACCAGAGGGACAATTTCCATGGATTGTCCTAGGGACCAGAGGGACAATTTCCCAAGATTGTCGTAGGGACCAGAGGGACAATTTCCCAAGATTGTCCCATGGACTGAAGGGACAATTTCCCAACATTGTCCCATGGACTGAAGGGACAAAATCGACTCAAATTAAAATTAAAATATACAATTTCATTTAATTATTTTTTTTTTACTTTTTTAATTTTTCTTTTTATATACATTTCTATCTCTAATTTTTAAATATATCAAATATTGGCCTCCTCCCTTAGCTTGCGGTTTTTTGCCTTGTTGGCCGTATTTTTTGCGCAAGCCAGTGCACTTCGAAGCGCTCCTTCCGCTGGCTGCCCCGGATGTATCGTTCGAACTGCCTCTGGAATAAAAAATTGAAAATATTATTAGTAATGAAAAAAAAAACAATGTTTACAATTATTGTACGTACCCATTATCATATTCAAAACTTTCGGGTATGTCCGAAGGCTCAACTTCCCGTTTTTGCCGTCCATATTGTGGCTCTCAATGACACCTTCGGAGAATATTTTTTTTATAGACTTAGTTAAAGCCGCTTGGCCGAGGAGGGCAGACACTTGGGAGGTCTGTAAAAATAATATAAACATTAAAATTCACTACTTTCTTTTTAGTATCAATGTACTTACATAATCTTTGCTCCTCTCCGGCGTAATCTGCTCCTCCAAATCTACGATCTCCAAGACCGACTCCAACGGGAAGCAAACCCGGCGCACCTCGTTGTTTTTTTTCCCCATGGCCATAAAGTAATTTTTTTGAAAAATATAAAAAATAATTATCTTAAAAAAGTAATTTTTTGAAAAATATAAAAAATAATTATCTTAAAAAAGTAATTTTTTGAAAAATATAAAAAATAATTATCTTAAGAAAATAATTTTTTGAAAAATATTAAATAATTATCTTAAGAAAATTATTTTTTGAAAAATATTAAATAATTATTATTAAAAATTGGGAAAAAAAAGTTTCCGCCGGGGGTTGAACCAGGTTCTCCTCAACTTCAAGCACAAAAAACAAATTAATTTATGAAAAAAAACAATTTTTATTGCATCGGCACGCCCCGGGATCGAACCTGGTACGTCTATGTGATTAATTTTATTGGCAAAATTTGTTTTTTTGTTCCTTTAATGTTCTGGAACATTCCACTTACATACATGTTTTTTCTCACTGTTTTTTGTTTTTCTTTTTGCAATTATTACTCTTAATATTTATGCAATTATAAATTTGAATAGTGTAATTTATAATTGCATAAAAATGAAGAGTAATAATTGCAAAAAGAAAAACAAAAAACAGTGAGAAAAAACATATCTTGTTTTTTTTTTTTATATAAAGAAAAATACAAAATGTAGAAAAACAAATTTTGCCAACAAAATTCCTTTTTTTATATATTTAAAATTATTTATATTTAAATAACACTTACCTTTATTTTATTTTGAAAACACAATTGATTTATTTATTTTTAACAGCAAAACTAAAATACCTGCTCGCACGAGAATTAATCGCAAATAGAGCTGGGAAATCCATCGATGGCTCCATCGATAGTATCGATGGAAATTAAAAAGTGCGATAGATCGATGGAAATTTTTGGATGGCGATCTATCGAACTTGATTTGTGCGTGGTCACTTTATTATCCAGATTTTGATTCAAAGTCTTCAGAAATAATATAAATGGTGTATATACAGTCAAGAAACAAAGTCAACATACACCGAATAACAAAACTTGTAGGCAGAAAAGGACGAAACACAATTGGATTACATAAATATTTTGAAAAGACAAATGTTTATAGTTCAACATCGGAGAAAAAAAAGAAAATTGACGAAGCCATTGCGCAAATAGTTGCAACGGACATGCAACCGTTTAGCGTTGTCGAGAACGCAGGGTTTATTAATTTGATGCAAGTGGTAGACCCCAGATATGCCATGCCTTGCCGAAAAACCTTACGGGACACACATGTACAGAACATGTACGATGGAATGGTATCGCAACTAAAAGGTATGCTGACTACAATTAGTTCATGTTCGGTGACGACAGATGCGTGGACGTCTCATGGCAATATAAGCTACCTCACTAGAACTTGCCATTTTATTATAAACTTTGAGTTCGTAGTGTTGGCTACGAAGCCACTCACTGATCAAACAAACCATTCAAGCGCAAATATCGCAACGACATTTCGCGAAATATGCGATGAATGGAATATTTTTGATAAAGTTCACACTATTGTGACCGACAACGCGGCGTCAATGATAAAGACTTGCGAACTTCTGAAAAAAAAGCACTTACCTTGCTTCGCTAAGTTTAAAATTGCACAAGGGACAGAAAAACCGCACTCCTTGCTGCAAGAGGTCTCAACGCGGTGGAACAGTGCTTATTACATGCTGCAAAGGGTGCAGAGAATAACTTTCGCATTATCCAGGATTTGTGCCTGCTTTTAGAGCTATTCGACAAAGCAACAAAACATGTATCGGCTGCCAAGTCCGTTTCCATTTCCCTGATTATTCCAGCGACTTTTGCCCTAACTCAAAGCTTGGAAGAGCTTACTGAAAAAATGTTAACGGATGTGGGCAGCCAAACATGCGAATTTTTGATAAACAATGTGAAAAAGAGGCTTTTTGTATATGAAGGAAGATCTGGACCACGCCCAGGAACACTTCTGGATCCACGGTTAAAAAAATATGGTTTTCAGAACCCATCTAATGCCCAACAGGCTGCGTTGGCTTTGGAGTCCGAGGTTAACGCATTATTGAAGGATATTGCAGATCCTGTCATAACAGAAGCGCCAAAGAATGCTAAGACTTCATTTTTATTAAAATGTGTCGGAAAAAAATCGACGAAAAACACAAATCTTCACGGGCGGTCGCAATCATTACTATTCGGCAATACTTGGAGCAAAGCAATGCACCAGAAGACGTGGATTCTTTACAATAAGTATCTGTAAAAGACTTGTATAGTTTTAAGTAATCTAGTTGAGACTAAAGATCTTAATGAATTTTGTTTTTGTTTGAATATGAAGTTTTTGTTTTTTTGTCTCAAATGTTAATTAAATAAATTTAAAAACATAAATAACAATTTTGTATTTTATTTGAATAATAATTCGAATAACCCTTTTAAATTTCCGATGGAACCATCGATACTATCGATTTTTTTTTCCATCGTTTAAAAAACCATCGAGGGGGGAGACTATCGATGGATTCCCAGCTCTATCGCAAATGCACAGAGAAACGAAAAAAGCAAAGCGACGCGCGCATAAATCCGAAAGGGAAACAACAACAACAAAGCACAGATTTACGAAAATTTCGCTTAGCAACAACAACAATGTTGTGTTACTTTGTCGGTTGTTGCTTTCCGCTTTGTCGCGTGCCGAAAACGTAGAGTATAAATGGGCACAACCGGTAATGGAAACCTGTTTGCCAACATAATATGAAATGTATCTATAAAAGGTACCAATTCATTGATTAAATAATCAATGTGTAATTAAAAAATGAATTATCTTAGAATATAAATTTTTTGTGCATAAAGAATTCAAGCGCCATCACGTTTATTTTCATTCATAGGTAAATAGGGTATACAAAAATCATCGAAACAAAAAATATTTTTGTCGATTGAGAAAATTTTTTTTCCAAACTTTTTTTTCGGCAGCCGATTGGGTTTGGAGAAACGAAGTTATTTCGTTCGGGTGCCGTTGGCTAGCCTCAGTATAAAAAACGCTGGCAGAATTTTTCTCTGCCGACGTAGTTCGCTCGGACAATGCGTCGACATTGTCGGCGGCGACAATCTGGTACTGAAGGGTAGTAATGATAACATACATACATACATACATGTGGACATATGTATGTGTTTACATGGTTGTATATACATACATATGCATGCGTTTTCAAGGCTAATTGAGAAAAATGTACGTTACATACATATATACATAGGTACATACAAGGGTATGTACATACATACATATGTACATATAATAAAGTTACATATGTATGTACATATATGTACATAAAGTTTCACGTTGATATATGTTCATACCTACATATTTATACATACATACATATATTCTAAAAAATTTTGTTAACATATGTAACTATTATACAAAAAATACATATATATATAAGTACAGATGATATATGTATGTATGTACAATGTATATATGCATATGTATGTACATATGTACATATTTATAATAAAAACATATAATTTTGAAAAAAAAAAAAATCATTCGACGTCCTCTACAGCATTTGAACCACGGACCAGATTCAGGGGAGACCAACACACACCTTCAGAACTACATTGGCTCGATTAATTATCGTTTTATTGCAGGAGGTAACAAATTTGTCAAAACTTTATTTTGAATGTAGCACTCTGCATATTGCAGTATGAAAATACCACAATTATAAGAATCCCTTTGAATATCCTGATTAATTTTTAGAGATCTATAGATTTTAAGCAACCCTTGGTAATATTTTATAAACTTTGAAGTTATAAAATCCTTTCCAAAAGGATTTAAGAAAGCGAACTCCAACTTTTCTTTATTCAAGATCAAAACATAGAAATGGTTCTCATAACAATGAGGTATAACAATAATGTTTGAAGGGTTTTTTAATTAATTTTTGATTGTTATTTATTGCTCAATGCAGTCGTTCTGATCAAATATAATTGCAAAGCTGCGTCAATAATAAAGTTTTAATACAAAGATTTATCCAACAAGGTAACAATATCGTCGAGTTCGATATTGTATAAGAAACCTTGGGCATTGGTACCATGCACATATTCAAAAAGGGTTTTGCATTGCAAAATGTAAAACTTTACATTATTTGCAGTACAACTAATAAGTTTGGAATGGCTTATAAGCATTTGCTTATAGGCTTCTTCTATTCCAAACGGTTGAGTCTTGCGAGCATACGAATGATCAAATTGAACCGATAAGTCAAAGGAATCATTTATATTTTCATTTCCTTCTTGGAGTTGCAATTCTTCATTCTTTTGCATGTGTGAATCTCGAATTCTACTGGGTCCGGTAAAATCACTTTAGAATAAACCCGATTTCAATTTTTTAGGTCCTTTCTTATTCCAGCTTTCTCTATAATTGCAAAGTTTCTTATTAGACATTTTTAGTAAATCTGGCGTAGATATTGCTGCACGTTTCTTGGCTTTACCCTTAATCACAGAACCGTGTACAATTGGTAGATACATAATATTGGGGCGAGTCAGTTCGACTTGCTTCGCCACTGAATTGAATAGTTCATCCATTTTGCGAATGAATCTTCCCAATTTTATGCCTCTCTTATCTTTAATTACACTTTGTTTTAGCTTCTTAAAAAAAGATTCTATTGGAGCATTGCTGGGTCATCTATTGGATTTATCAATGAAAATACCCATCAAATTGGTCCAAAACGGAGCAAACACTACGTACTTGTTCAAAACAACTTGTGCCATTTTGGAGTTATAATATATATTTTGCTCCTCTTCTTCTGGCAGTTCAGAAATCATATTCATGACATCTTCTAAAATATCACTGAAACGTTTTCGTAACCTACTATTGCCAGCAATGGTTTTTCTTTGGGAACAGCAATTTAAAATTAACTGAACCGTCATCTTTGAAATATTTCATGGCATTGCGAACCACGTCATTTAAAGTACGAGACAGAAGAATGGTTATCAAATGCTGGAACCATTCTTCAAAATCGCCTATTTCGAAAATATTGTACCCCACTCCTAGAGCATTTCTTAAGAAAGATCTAAGTGCAGTATTTTGCAAGCCTACCGTGCGATCAATATCAGCACACATTATTTTAGCATAATGGCTGGTGCAAAATTGGACAATTAACGCCGGAAATGTTTGGCTTTCTTTATATAAATATTGATAGCACATTTCATTGTACTCTATAAGAGTACAGCAGCAGTTTTCTTTGAGGACTGCGGAAATACGAGCGAAAATAACATCAGTTATGATGCGTTTGCAGATCGGCGTTTTCAATTTATTTTTCCTACAAGACATATTCAAATCAACCAAAAAGCGTCCTATGTCATAGGAAAAATGATTCGAAAGAATCGCATGTGCCATAGGTTATCGATAAGTCAGGAATGTGTGCCACTAAAGTATAGAGAAGAATCCTTTTTTTCGTTATGTTAAGCGGTCTTACAACACATCTGTTGCATCTAAGTGTAAGGTATGTATTTTAAAATGTTTTTGAAATAGCCTTATATGGTCAATGTTCCAAAGAAACACTTCGATCATAGCAAATAAATGCTGAATGTATGGAAGCCCATTAATTAACATTTTATATGCATCTATAAATGCATCCTTATCGAAATCATGTTTAGCATTTTCTTCAGCTCGTTTCTATCTTTATTTGCCATTAGTGCCAAATGTTTTTGGTACTCAAATGCAGTGCGAGATTTAAGTTCATTCTTTTCTAAAAAGCGACTAACACCTCTACACTGGGAAGCTTTATTTAAGTTCATTGTGTGGCAAACATCGGTTCTGTTAGAATAGACTAAGATGCAACTATCGAACTGAACTGTAAAACTAAACTTGTTGCAAGATGGGTTTTTGCAGTATCCATATGCAACAAAGTTACTCTTATTAATTCGTACTGAATTAAAATACACATTACAAGCATTATTTATAAGAAAATAATGTTCCCGTATAATATGCTCAATACTTTTTTGTTTGGTGAATTTGGCTGTGCAGATTTTCCATATTTCCTGAAAATGCTGCACTTGTATATCACAGATGTGATGACTATATTTGTTTTTAGAATTAGGAAATGCCTTTTCAACCATTTTTACATCTATATTTAAACTTATGTTGCCGAGTCTACAGTCTTTTCGCAGGCACTTTCTGCTTGCTACAAGACTTTCGTCCACAGGCTTAGACGATAAGTTTATGCTATTTTCAATGGAAGGACTAGACGACATATCCAAAAATGCTTCATGCGTCTGCTTATTTTCCCTAGAACATTGAATGTGGGCAACGGAATTATCTATAGAGACTAACGCCTTCGATTCATTTCTCGATGTAATGCGTTGAAAGCTCTTTAAAACAGTATAACGCCACTTCTGGCAAGCACTGCTAACTGTAAAGATCTTACGCTTATCATTGAGATTTTTGTTCACAATATTTGCTATCTGCAAATATTGTTCATCGCTTATGGACATTGATTCTCTAAGAAGCCCCCCACTAATTGCTTCCTCAATTGCAACAGCAATACAATTGGTTTTTACACTAGAAAAAAAACTTCATAAATAAAAAAATAACCATAAAAGAAAACTAAACTATAGAATTTTTAACAATAAAGAAATATAAAAAATTCAACATCTTAGAAAATAAAGAAATTTGCAAAAGTTAAGAAATGCAATTTTTTAATGCCTTATAATAAGCAAAAAACAGGACTATTAAAATCTGGAAAAAATCAATTTATTCTTAATGCCGCATAAACAACAAATAACCTCAAAAGCAAAGAAACTAGCGTATTCTGAAAAATTAATGCTTTATAAAAGCCAAAAAAACTAGCGAAATGTGGAAAAATACATAAAAACGAATCAACTAAACTAACGAAATTTAAACCAGAGGGCCGGGGCTAACTTCGACCGCGTCAAAGTTTGTATACCCTTGCAACTTTTTTGGTAACTTTTTCCTTACCTATAGCCATCAAAATGGAAAAACGTTTTTTCTAAAAAGGCTAAAGTTTGCGAATGAACGGCCTACAATCTTAGCATAGGAAAGATATTGATCAAAGTCACTGTTTTCCACCGATCGTTCCTATGGGAGCTATATGATATAGTCACCCGATCTTTATCAAATTCGGCACAGTCATTAACAGATATATTAAACTAACAAATGTTTAATTTAAAAGCAATCGCGTCAAAAGTAACGAAGTTATTCACAAAAGTCACTGTTTTCGAAAGATCGTTCCTATGGGAGCTATATGATATAGTCACCCGATCTTGATCAAATTTGGCATAGTAGTTAATATGTGTTATTAACTCACCAATATTAAATTTCACGACAATAGCTCAGAGAATAATGAAGTTATTGAGAAAAGTCACTGTTCGTGACTTTGCCGTTTGTATGGGAGCTATATGATATAGTGGTCCGATCCGGCTGAATCCGAGATATACAACGCCTGCAGTATATACAAGCCTACATGCAAAATTTCAGCTCTGTAGCTCTTACGGTCTAGGAGGAGTTTGCGTTGATCCAGACGGACGGACGGACGGACATGACTATTTGAACTCGTCTCGTCATGCTGATTAAGAATATATACACTGCGCGTCATCAGGTTAGCGCCCCCCTTACACTCACCGTAAATGTTAAATATTTTCCAAACCGTTTGAAATAATTGACTGAAATTTTTTTACACCATAATTCAGTGAATTCTCTTTAAAATAAGACAAATTTAAATATTGAATGTTATGAGATTAATTTATTATAATTTTTCTTGAAATAAGTATGAAAAAAGGGTATTGAAAATTTGTTCATCAGGTTAGCGCCATCAGAGATATATCAAAAAATATAAATCTTAGTGAAATGTAAGACACTTTTTTTTAGTTTATAACTAAAATACTTGATATTTTTAACGAATAAGATTTTGAATTATATTGCTTTCCGGACTCGTAGACCTTCCTAGCTAACCATCCCCAGACATTCTCTATAATATTTAGGTCCGGCGAGTATGGGGGCCATCCAAGCACTTCTACATTTTGGGTCTGCATCCACATTTTAACGGTCCTGGCGGTGTGTATCGGGGCATTGTCGTGCTGGAAATACCACTGCAAATTCCCAAATGTATTTTTTATTTGGGGAAATGCTGTTTTTAGCACGTCCTTGTAGTTCTCCGCATTCATTCGCGATGTCAAGAACTGCAACTCGAAGGTTCCATAATAAGAGATGGCTCCCCACACCATTACACCTCCGATTCGACTGTGCAAACGGTCCAAATGATGCTCCTCTTTACGGAGATCGTGGAAGTAATAATTATACCCATCAGGGCCTTCAAAATTAAACTTTTTCTCGTCTGAAAAAACGACATTCTTCCATCGCGAAGTCCAATCCATATGGGCTCGGGCAAAATTAAGGCGAGCTTCTTTCCGCAGGTGATTAAGTGGCGGTTTTTTTTTTAGTTTCCGTCGCTGCAAGTGTTCAGCTTCCCGAATAACTCTTAGAACACTGGATACACTCGCTTTTACATTAGTTTTTTCCTTTATTTTAGCAGCCGACTCATGCGAATTTGATGCTTCCCGTAGTATTCTCCGTTTATCTGTTTGGGAAACTACTCGATTGTTTCCCCCTTTATAGTTCATTCCGTATTTCTCCTTATTTTGAAGAAAATTGGATATAGTTTTCCTGTGCCTGCCAGTTTTTTTCGGCAATTTTGTGCACTGACAGGCCCAATTCCGAGTAAGCTTCAATATTTGATTTTTCTTCCACAGATAAAATGGATTTTTTCCCCATATTAAACGGTAAACTAAAGAATATAATTGACTTGTGATACAAAAAAAATTTCGTGACCGTGATTGCTAGATTAAGCGAGATAACTAAAATTGCATTTGGGGGCGCTAATCTGATGACTCAAAAAAGGGCAAGCTTTTTCGTCGAGAATAAAGCAAAACGCGAAAAAATATATAACGGTTCTTCTAAGAAGCTTTCTTCTCTTGCCATAATGATCACAAATGAGTACTGTAACAACAACAAAAAACTTTTACGAAGTCCAGTGCAATGGGAAAGTAAAAATTAGAAAATATATGTAGAGAGAGGGGGGGCGCTAACCTGATGACGCGCAGTGTATACTTTATATGGTCGGAGATGCTTCCTTCTATGCGTTGCACACTTCTGACCAAAATTAATATACCCTTTTTGTTAGGGTATAAAAATGACATTTAATCTCTGTCATATAAAATAAGAAGAATCCCAAAATTTACAAAAAGGCATTTGTTTAATGCCTTATAATAAGCAAAAAACAAAACTATCAAAATCTGAAAGAAATGAATTTCTGCCTAATGCCATGTAAAAGAACAAATTCTCAAAATAACAAACAAACTAGACAAATTTATAATATATAAAAATAATAAAAATTTAGATAACATAAAAATTAAAGTAAAAAGACAATAAGGATATACATGTGCTAGTGATGGACGAATAATATACAGCTGCAAACTTCAAAATAGCACCACATGCTGAGGTAATGTGTTCAAAGGATTCTTAGATTTAGTTTAATGTTCAAGGAACAAGTGAATACGTTTTTGAACGTAAAATATTTACTACTATTGGAAGCGAAAAGAAAATTATAATAATATCCAACGTATTCAACGTTTTTTAAGGAACTTCTTGAGATACTCGAAAAATACCCGAAACTAAAAATAGAACCTTTTGCAGTATTTTGCAAAATATCGTCATATTTCGGAGGATTGCATTGTAAAAAACGCATGTTCAATAGCACTAAAAATACGAAACTTTTCAATATAATGGGTCGGAGAAAACACTTCTCTGTGAAAAAGCGAAAACTCATCCAAAAACCAAATTTTGGAGTTATAATCGTACCGTTAAGTTTGAAAATTTGTTTGGTTGTTGGATTATTATGATTCGTAATGCGATCAATTTCAAACAGAAGTCTGAAACTCGCGTACGAAAGCAGCAAGAAGTCGGTTGCTTAATTCGAGAGAGCAGGATTCTTTTTAAGGCTAAAAGCGATCTGGAAAAGGACTTGAACATCTCGACTATAGCCCAAACAGTTCGCAAATACCTTCGGAAGAACAATTTAAAAGCCTGAACCCCAAGAATGGTTCCACTTTTGAACGCGAAACATAATGCCAATAGCCTAGAGCATACCTGCGGCTACAGAACTCCAAATTCACCCTGAGCACTGTTAAACTTAACATATGTACATGTCCTCAAGTACCGTACGCACTCTGTATTATCATTTTTTTTTTTTGGCTTCCATTAGTAGTAAATATTTCACATGTTCCTTGAACCTTTAATTAAGTCTAAGAATCATTTGAACATGAACATCATTTTTAAGTCCGCAACTGTACATATTCGATTAATTTGGGGTAGAATATGGCGAGAAAAGGCCACCTCTAATGACTGGTGAATAAACAACTAACAAAACTTATTTATTTTATTATTTCCAGTTTTAGAGCCACATAGATAATTAATCAACAATTGAAATGAATATTCCATTTTATATATGTATGTATATATTAAAAAAATATTTGTGTACATACATACATATACATACATATGTATATAAAATAACAAAAAAAAAAAAAAAAAAGAAAGACTGCCTGTCAAGAAGATACATACTTATAAAATTTATATTATAAATCGTATTTAAAACTTACTTGTAAGTTGAATTACTCATTTTCACTTGATTTTATTAAAATTTTTGCTTTTTAAAAAAAATTTGGTATATAAATTGAACTTCACACGCCACAATTGTTTTTATAATGACCTTATTGGACAATGCAAAAAAGTGTTGGATAATTTTCAAATGATCGACTCAAACAAGATAAATAAAGTCGTTGTCAGCATACATACATACATATGTACATATATGTATACACATACACGTATAAAGTATATAAAAAATATAAAATATAAATAAATTTTTTTTTATGTCGTGAATAAATGACAAATATGATGAGGATATCCTCGGAGCCAAAGAAACTATTACTCGGGCCTTTTTCATAAAAAAATTTAATTAAATTGAAGGAAACATTTTATTTACAGGCAGCAATTGTTACCAAGCTTTATAGAATCTGCATTATTGGCTCATCATGATGGCGTTACCCTAACTGGGCGATACGAGGAATAAAAATCTCAATCTAAACAAAAAACAAAAGGAAATCTAATTTTATAAAGAATGTAACGCAATTTTATTTATTTATATAAGTAAACATTAGAGGTTAACATTGGTGGCTGGTGGCTGGCGACTTCCTGACGGAGCTTCTTCAGCCGCGCTTGTGCCTTGTGGCTTCACACATTTTGCCGGTGCCTCAACAGCTCGCTTCTCCTTTTTTTTTTTGTCAGCAGCTCGCTTCTCCTCTTCCCTTTTTGCAGCCCCAGCTGATATACAACGCCTGCAGTATATACAAGCCTACATGCAAAATTTCAGCTCTGTAGCTCTTACGGTCTAGGAGGAGTTTGCGTTGATCCAGACGGACGGACGGACGGACATGACTATTTGAACTCGTCTCGTCATGCTGATTAAGAATATATACACTGCGCGTCATCAGGTTAGCGCCCCCCTTACACTCACCGTAAATGTTAAATATTTTCCAAACCGTTTGAAATAATTGACTGAAATTTTTTTACACCATAATTCAGTGAATTCTCTTTAAAATAAGACAAATTTAAATATTGAATGTTATGAGATTAATTTATTATAATTTTTCTTGAAATAAGTATGAAAAAAGGGTATTGAAAATTTGTTCATCAGGTTAGCGCCATCAGAGATATATCAAAAAATATAAATCTTAGTGAAATGTAAGACACTTTTTTTTAGTTTATAACTAAAATACTTGATATTTTTAACGAATAAGATTTTGAATTATATTGCTTTCCGGACTCGTAGACCTTCCTAGCTAACCATCCCCAGACATTCTCTATAATATTTAGGTCCGGCGAGTATGGGGGCCATCCAAGCACTTCTACATTTTGGGTCTGCATCCACATTTTAACGGTCCTGGCGGTGTGTATCGGGGCATTGTCGTGCTGGAAATACCACTGCAAATTCCCAAATGTATTTTTTATTTGGGGAAATGCTGTTTTTAGCACGTCCTTGTAGTTCTCCGCATTCATTCGCGATGTCAAGAACTGCAACTCGAAGGTTCCATAATAAGAGATGGCTCCCCACACCATTACACCTCCGATTCGACTGTGCAAACGGTCCAAATGATGCTCCTCTTTACGGAGATCGTGGAAGTAATAATTATACCCATCAGGGCCTTCAAAATTAAACTTTTTCTCGTCTGAAAAAACGACATTCTTCCATCGCGAAGTCCAATCCATATGGGCTCGGGCAAAATTAAGGCGAGCTTCTTTCCGCAGGTGATTAAGTGGCGGTTTTTTTTTTAGTTTCCGTCGCTGCAAGTGTTCAGCTTCCCGAATAACTCTTAGAACACTGGATACACTCGCTTTTACATTAGTTTTTTCCTTTATTTTAGCAGCCGACTCATGCGAATTTGATGCTTCCCGTAGTATTCTCCGTTTATCTGTTTGGGAAACTACTCGATTGTTTCCCCCTTTATAGTTCATTCCGTATTTCTCCTTATTTTGAAGAAAATTGGATATAGTTTTCCTGTGCCTGCCAGTTTTTTCGGCAATTTTGTGCACTGACAGGCCCAATTCCGAGTAAGCTTCAATATTTGATTTTTCTTCCACAGATAAAATGGATTTTTTCCCCATATTAAACGGTAAACTAAAGAATATAATTGACTTGTGATACAAAAAAAATTTCGTGACCGTGATTGCTAGATTAAGCGAGATAACTAAAATTGCATTTGGGGGCGCTAATCTGATGACTCAAAAAAGGGCAAGCTTTTTCGTCGAGAATAAAGCAAAACGCGAAAAAATATATAACGGTTCTTCTAAGAAGCTTTCTTCTCTTGCCATAATGATCACAAATGAGTACTGTAACAACAACAAAAAACTTTTACGAAGTCCAGTGCAATGGGAAAGTAAAAATTAGAAAATATATGTAGAGAGAGGGGGGGCGCTAACCTGATGACGCGCAGTGTATACTTTATATGGTCGGAGATGCTTCCTTCTATGCGTTGCACACTTCTGACCAAAATTAATATACCCTTTTTGTTAGGGTATAAAAATGACATTTAATCTCTGTCATATAAAATAAGAAGAATCCCAAAATTTACAAAAAGGCATTTGTTTAATGCCTTATAATAAGCAAAAAACAAAACTATCAAAATCTGAAAGAAATGAATTTCTGCCTAATGCCATGTAAAAGAACAAATTCTCAAAATAACAAACAAACTAGACAAATTTATAATATATAAAAATAATAAAAATTTAGATAACATAAAAATTAAAGTAAAAAGACAATAAGGATATACATGTGCTAGTGATGGACGAATAATATACAGCTGCAAACTTCAAAATAGCACCACATGCTGAGGTAATGTGTTCAAAGGATTCTTAGATTTAGTTTAATGTTCAAGGAACAAGTGAATACGTTTTTGAACGTAAAATATTTACTACTATTGGAAGCGAAAAGAAAATTATAATAATATCCAACGTATTCAACGTTTTTTAAGGAACTTCTTGAGATACTCGAAAAATACCCGAAACTAAAAATAGAACCTTTTGCAGTATTTTGCAAAATATCGTCATATTTCGGAGGATTGCATTGTAAAAAACGCATGTTCAATAGCACTAAAAATACGAAACTTTTCAATATAATGGGTCGGAGAAAACACTTCTCTGTGAAAAAGCGAAAACTCATCCAAAAACCAAATTTTGGAGTTATAATCGTACCGTTAAGTTTGAAAATTTGTTTGGTTGTTGGATTATTATGATTCGTAATGCGATCAATTTCAAACAGAAGTCTGAAACTCGCGTACGAAAGCAGCAAGAAGTCGGTTGCTTAATTCGAGAGAGCAGGATTCTTTTTAAGGCTAAAAGCGATCTGGAAAAGGACTTGAACATCTCGACTATAGCCCAAACAGTTCGCAAATACCTTCGGAAGAACAATTTAAAAGCCTGAACCCCAAGAATGGTTCCACTTTTGAACGCGAAACATAATGCCAATAGCCTAGAGCATACCTGCGGCTACAGAACTCCAAATTCACCCTGAGCACTGTTAAACTTAACATATGTACATGTCCTCAAGTACCGTACGCACTCTGTATTATCATTTTTTTTTTTTTGGCTTCCATTAGTAGTAAATATTTCACATGTTCCTTGAACCTTTAATTAAGTCTAAGAATCATTTGAACATGAACATCATTTTTAAGTCCGCAACTGTACATATTCGATTAATTTGGGGTAGAATATGGCGAGAAAAGGCCACCTCTAATGACTGGTGAATAAACAACTAACAAAACTTATTTATTTTATTATTTCCAGTTTTAGAGCCACATAGATAATTAATCAACAATTGAAATGAATATTCCATTTTATATATGTATGTATATATTAAAAAAATATTTGTGTACATACATACATATACATACATATGTATATAAAATAACAAAAAAAAAAAAAAAAAGAAAGACTGCCTGTCAAGAAGATACATACTTATAAAATTTATATTATAAATCGTATTTAAAACTTACTTGTAAGTTGAATTACTCATTTTCACTTGATTTTATTAAAATTTTTGCTTTTTAAAAAAAATTTGGTATATAAATTGAACTTCACACGCCACAATTGTTTTTATAATGACCTTATTGGACAATGCAAAAAAGTGTTGGATAATTTTCAAATGATCGACTCAAACAAGATAAATAAAGTCGTTGTCAGCATACATACATACATATGTACATATATGTATACACATACACGTATAAAGTATATAAAAAATATAAAATATAAATAAATTTTTTTTTATGTCGTGAATAAATGACAAATATGATGAGGATATCCTCGGAGCCAAAGAAACTATTACTCGGGCCTTTTTCATAAAAAAATTTAATTAAATTGAAGGAAACATTTTATTTACAGGCAGCAATTGTTACCAAGCTTTATAGAATCTGCATTATTGGCTCATCATGATGGCGTTACCCTAACTGGGCGATACGAGGAATAAAAATCTCAATCTAAACAAAAAACAAAAGGAAATCTAATTTTATAAAGAATGTAACGCAATTTTATTTATTTATATAAGTAAACATTAGAGGTTAACATTGGTGGCTGGTGGCTGGCGACTTCCTGACGGAGCTTCTTCAGCCGCGCTTGTGCCTTGTGGCTTCACACATTTTGCCGGTGCCTCAACAGCTCGCTTCTCCTTTTTTTTTTTGTCAGCAGCTCGCTTCTCCTCTTCCCTTTTTGCAGCCCCAGCTGCGCGCAATTTGCGCCTGATTGAGGGCTTCTTGCGGTTTTTCCTTTTCTTCGGTTTTGTGGTTGTTGGTCTCTCCGGTTGTCTCTCCGGCCCAAAATAGCAATTGAAATGGAAGGTCTACAAAAAATTAGAAAAACATGGGCAAAATGAATAATTTTTCAAAATAAAGTTTAATTCTACTCACCGATTTAGAAATATTAATGTTCGCCATGATTCAACAACATCTAATTAATGATCAGTATACAAACTGTGCAGTATATACAAGCCTACGTACAATTTCAAGCCTGTAGCTATAACGGTCTAGGAGGAGTTCGCGAACTCGTCTTGTCGTGCTGATCAAGAATATATATGCTTACCATATATATACCAAAATTAATATAACCTTTTAGCAAGGGTATACATAAGACCAAAAATAAACATGATTTGTATTCGTTTTTTTTTTTTTTTAATTTTGTTCCAATTCAAGGACTTTTAGTTTATCGGTAAGTACGTCGGCTTGCTCCTGTTCAGCTTCTGACGACGTCTTTGCTCCAGTGTCCTCCTGAGGCCTTTCGGTGGTCACCTCGGCTTGCGCCTTGAGGGCTGCAGCACGCAATTTCTGCCTGATTGGTGGTTTTTTTTTGCTATGCCGTTCCCTTTTGGCTTGGTCTTGGGTTTTCCTGCTACCTGCGGCGGTTGCCCAAAATAACACGAAAAATGAAAGGTCTGAAAAAATGTTAAGAATTCGGATCAACATTAATAATTTCTACATGATTTCAAATTCATTTGTATATATTTTTTACTTACCGACTTTGTGATGTAAATGTTTGCCATTTTGATCAATTATACATATGTAAAATGCATACAAAGTTGCCACTAAGGAATAAATAGGGTTTAAGCAACTCTATTTAAAAGTGTTGCAAAATAATAATGGTCAAATGCCATTATTTTTGCACAAAACAGTGATTAAAATACCAATATTTCTTTAAAACAAATAAATAAATATAATAACAACGTAACAAATAATTTTTATACCCTTGCAAATAGGGTACATAGCTCTCATACAAACGTCAAAGTCACGAACAGTGACTTTTCTCAATAACTTTGTTACTTTGGACGCGATTGCTTTCAAATTAAACATTTGTTAGTTTAATATATCTGTTAATGACCATACCAAATTTGATCCAGATCGGGTGACTATATCATATAGCTCCCATAGGAACGATCGGTGGAAAACAGTAACTTTGATCAATATCTTTCCTATGCTAAGATTGTAGGCCGTTCTTTCGGAAACATTAGCCTTTTTAGCTTAAACGTTGTTCCACTTTGATGGCTATA
The DNA here is from genome assembly GCF_018902025.1 of Drosophila willistoni. Classification (NCBI taxonomy): domain Eukaryota; kingdom Metazoa; phylum Arthropoda; class Insecta; order Diptera; family Drosophilidae; genus Drosophila; species Drosophila willistoni. The sequence continues at coordinate 549,355 of NW_025814103.1, read as the reverse complement.
GTTAAGGAAAGAGTTACCAAAAAAGTTGCAAGGGTATACAAACTTTGACGCGGTCGAAGTTAGCCCCGGCCCTCTGGTTCTCAATTAGCCTTGAAAACGCATGCATATGTATGTATATACAACCATGTAAACACATATATATGTCCACATGTATGTATGTACATATGTATGTTATCATTACTATTGAATACGTATGCGTACATACATATTCAAATGTTTGTACACACTTGGCCTTGAAAACGCATGCGTACACACATCTATTTATGTACATATGTATGCATGCATATATGTACAGATATACGTACATTTGTCAATGCTGGCCGAGAAAACTAATAAATTTGGAATGGCGTGTTTGCTAAATCATTCGCAAACATATGTATGTACATGTCGGGTCACTATTATTTTCGGCCATTATAGCGCAGCGAGTTTCGATCGCACTCGAGTTCCAAATTGTACTGCCTTGAATCTGAACTCTCTTCTTTGTGCCTACTATCGAACCACACTCGGCGACAGCGTCAGAACGCTGACGCCCCGCTAAAACGGTACTTCTTAAAGCGACAAAGTACAAGCAACCAATCACAAGACAATTAGAGGCTGATGCAATATTACAATAATGATGAAATTGTCATTAATGTGAAATATCCAAAACTACAACCACACGCACCCAAACTCAACATGCGGCGACACACGCAAAACCACAACCTTACACACACAAACTCGGTATGCGCCGACACGGCCATCCTGACTTTAACACGTCCTCGTGTAGGAAATGCTAACATTTAAGCTATCTTTTTCTTTTTTCCTTTTATTTTTTTTTTGTTTCTTTTTATTACAAACAAATAATATAATACTTTTAAACACATTTCAGTTTTCCTTTCTTAATTCGTATAAACTCATTATGTTAACCCTACTTCCTTGTTTGAAAACCCCCCTTAGTTCCTTGTTAGGGTCATAAATGATACTTTTTAATTTAATTAACAAAAATTGGTATTTAATCAGTTTTAATTTGTGTTTTTATTAATTTTTAATTATTGTCTATGCAATCAGTACACAAATTGTAGCGTTTGTGATGGTTGGGACAATAAGCCTTCTGGCATGAACAGCAGAAGTTTGCATATTTATTTCCATCTGCGTTGTAGGGACATAATGCACATCGAGCACGTTTTTTTTGGTGGGACATAGTGGGCTCCTTTGCGAATCGTTTGCGGCTTGTTGATGGCTGTTCACTTTGAATATCCTTGATTAAAGCAATGGCATTTTCTGCGTGGGGCATTTTATTTCGGCGAAGAACTAGCGGTTTTACAAGGTCATATGCCACTTTTTTTAAATATTCCCTTCGACACATTTCATTTGCGGATCCAGATTGTATATTGGTGTATATCATAAATGCGTTTATACCGGAGATATCTACCATGTATGAAAATAGGGCCATTGGCCAACGCCATACGGCACGTTTGCAAGAAAATGTACCCATCATTTGGTCGCATGTGTCAACACCTCCTTTTGTTTTATTATAGTCAAGTATCATGATCGGCTTTTTATTGCCCTCAACACTGACGTCCTTTGAATGGTGCTGTGTGCTCAACAAGAGGGCAACCCGGTTTTTTTTTTGGTACATAGCTACATAATGTGACTCCATTTGTATTGTCGAACAAAAAATTAGAGTCATAAATTGGCTTTTTCCTCACTAAACTGAACTCTGCTGGAATAAATGTTCGATTTTTTCTAATAGTACCAAGCAATGTTTGGTTCCTTTTCAACAGCTCCAAAGCCAAAGAATGGGACGTAAAAAAATTATCCGTTGTGATATTGCGACCAGGAAGTCCTTCCGTTAACTCCAACACGGCCCGTTGGCCCTGATTTGTTTCAGGACGGCAGTTGGGAGCTTTGCCTGTGTAAACTTGAACATTCCATGCATAGGCATTGCTGCTATCACACGCAGCCCAAATTTTAATGCCATAACGAGCTGGTTTACTTGGAATATATTGCGTAAATGGGCATCTACCGCGAAAACCAACCAATTGCTCGTCAACAGTAACATTGCTTCCCGGATTGTAGCATTTTTTGAGCATTCTGTTCCACAAATCAAACATTTCACGTATGGGTGCCAGCTTGTCACGCATCCTTCGATCAGCGCGCGTAGTTCTGTCATCAAAACGTAAGCAGCCAGTCATCAATTCAAAGTCAGCCTGACTCATTGTGGCTCTGAAGATTGGTCTTCCAGTAACGTCATCCCAAAGTTCACGTAGAGTTTCTCCATTTGACCGAAAAACGCCGCTGTATATGAGCAGTCCGACATAGCCCCTTAGTTTTACAGCATCCACTGAAACCCATTTTTCTTTATATTTTCGTACGCCATAGAGGTTGGTATATTTCAAAATAATTTCTTGCATCGGAAAAAGAAAGAGGTCAAATGCCGATAGCTCATTTGATACACGAGATGTAGAAAATAGTGTAGGACCTGTTACATGTGAATATATGCACAATTATCCTCTGATGTATTGAACTTATTTATGTGTGTTTACATACCTTGTTCAATTGACCGGTTTTTATTACTCGGTTGCTTGGAGGTCGGTTCTGTGTGGTAAAATACTTTACCATCTTTGGAAACGAAGACTGGCTTATCCTTACATTCGTGATGAATTAGTGACTCCTCTAACTCTAAATTGAAGTCATCAATGGACTCCCCATCAGAAACTATTTCGTCAATTTCAGCAGCGGCAATCTCCTCTGATGTTGGCTCATATAAAATATCATCTTCTTCAAAATCCTCCTTTGTGTCAGAATTGTAAGGTCCAAGTTCACTCAAACATAAACTCTTCACGTTAGACTTATTTTTTTGCGACATTTTTACATGTGAACTCTATGAGTCTACTGCCCGAAATGATTGATTGTCTGCTTTCGCACACAAAAAAAAATTCTTAGAAGTCCCGTTATTATATCAATAAAGATCAAAGCTTCTTTCGTGAAGATTCATGTTAAGACATGCAAATTTTGTAACGCATTTCATTGAATTTTCTTGTGGGGTCATATTTGACCCTAACAAGGAACGTGTAACTGTTCATTTTTTTACGTTAAAAATAAATGGATATAAAAAATTGGCTTACCTCCAAATCAAAAAACACAATATCTCGAACTAAAAAAAAATTTATTTTAATAAAGCCATTAATACAAAAAATATTTAAAAAAAACAAAAAAAAAAAGGGTCAAAAATGATACTGTAAGGAAGTAGGGTTAACAATTCATTTTAATTCAATTCATACAACATATTTTTAGGTTTGCTTACAAATACTTTAGCGTTACCATTATTATTATTCTTCTTTTTTTTTTTTACATTATTTAATTCTCTTCTTTTAACATTACAGTTATACAATCAATGCCCCACACGCCATGATCAAAACAAACATTAGTATGTTTTGCACTTGTGCTTGCATTATCATATAATCAAGTACTCTGCCCTTTTCTTTGGCCAGCCGTACAACATCATTTGTCACCCTTATTGGTGTACTTCACTCTCTTTAGTGACTCAAAGATTCGCAATATTTTCATTTTCACTATCTTCACAGGCTGCAACTGTGTTATCAATCTCAACAGTATTATTATAATCATCACACACATTCAACTCTTCGCGGAGCATATTGCATATTTGTAATTTCGTTTATTGGTTAAAGACTTTAAATTGTACCTGTCACCATCTAGCACATCAATTATTTCAAAAGGTCCCTTGAACTTTGGACTCAATTTGGTTTGATGCCTTTCTTCGCTTTTAAGTAGCACAAAATCTCCAACTTTGTGTCTAATTACTTTTGCCTTATTTTTATTAAATCGTTCTTTGTCATAAATTGCTGTAGCTAAAACATTATTTTCAGCTTGTGCTCTTACATCTGACAGATCAACCTCATTTTCAATATCGCTAGGTGGAAGTAATCCTAATGGACGTGCTATCTTTCCCAATAACATTTCTAACGGACTAGCCTTCGTCACGCGGTTAGTTGTACAATTGATTGCCAACTGTACCTCTCCTAACGCATCTTGCCAAGACTGAGTTCCAGTTTCAACCGCAGTCAGCATATTTTTCAACGTTCTCATTGTTCGTTCCACTTGGCCATTAGCTCGGCTAGCACCAGTGGCAATCAAATGCAAGTTTATTTTCTTGTCTGAACAGAATTGGCTAAACTTTCCACCCGTAAAACACCTACCCTGGTCAGCTATTATTCGGTTTGGTATTCCAAACAACGAAACAACAGATTGAACAGCCTTTATGCAACTGTCACTGTTTAATTTAAGGCTATGACTAAGATACACATACTTGGTAAACGCGTCTACTTGAACAATTACATACTCCTTCTGGTCACTTTTGCCACTTAGTTTTCCAGTTATATCGATGTGGATTATGTGCCAAGGAATATTGACTTTAGGAATTGGATGCAATTCAGCTTGTACTTTTCCTGAGGTTGATTTGGATATTTTAACTAATGCAATTTGATTTTTTCATTTCCGATGATTCTGTGACGAGTTACGGTGTTCACCGCAAACCACTTCATTTTCGAGGTCCCGCCTGAGACTGCCTATCAATTTTCAATATTTTTATATGAAAATTTTCACACATATTGTATTAATGTTATATTATCACACGGGCAAACAAAAATTGAACTGAGACTATCCGTATCGCCAATAAAAAATTCTTAAAGAATGACCGATTTTACACGAGATAACTATAGCACCCCCTTAAAAGTAATTTCAAATTCTAAAATCCCTTGATCGTTTCATTTAATAAGAAAAGTTAAGAGTTGTCCCCTATTGAGACCAATGGCGATAATAATAAAGAAAATGTCCCACAATTCCACATGTTTCAATTCCACATTGCCTTACAAACGACTCTAGTCGTTTGATAGAAGGCTGTTTCGGTTCATCAGTATCCCAATCAGTTTTCCAAGGATCTAATTGTGCAGTTCGTCCTAATCCCCAATAAGAACAACACAACAGTAACATATTTTAAAAATATTTATAATGGAAATTTCCCAAATATTTGTATTCCATTTCCTGTTCCAATTCCAAATTGCCATACAAACGACTCTAGTCTATCGATCGTTTCATCTCTCTCTTTTTTCAATCTGGCAATGCCAACCAAGCAACGCCAATAATCTGATGAACAATTGTGGCGAGACGCGGCTTTAATTCGGGATTGAACATGGGCAACTTGATGAATAAAGATAAAAACAGCAACACCAAGTGCAACAATGAAAAAAGCGAAAATCGATCCGATGATCGGGATATGGGTTGCCGCAACAACGGTAGAAATGAAAAGTGTCAGCCATTTATGCATTCTGGCGATATATTTCCGGCCAAACGTCGCCTTTTAGAAAGCAACATGATAGATTCGATAGATTGAAATCCGAATTTCAACATGCAGAATTGTTGTCAAAACTGTGGCTTGGAATATTCATATACGTGGCGTGCCAGGGATCGGAATTCAAATCAATATCCAAATAGAGCCGCCTCGTACAATAAGCCGGCCACACCATTAAATAGGAATAGAAATAACCAGCAGGCAGCTAATGTACTTGGCGTACCAGGAGCTGGAAATATACGTGAAAAATGTGCTGACTTTGAAATTCAAAAAAAATCTTGTCAATTTATTGGCCAAAAGCAAGAAATTATGGGACTGGTTCAATATCAAGATCACGGCGAAAAATTTGGACAACTTTCAAGATTACTTTTAATTAAAAATTCAAATTCGACTGAAAGAGTTCGATAACCACTCAAAATATCGATAGCCAAAGCATCGATAATAAATGGCTTCCGATAAATTGCAAGCATGGAGTGTGGCAGCTCTTCACACATCCGAAAAGAACTAACCGAAGATGAACTTCATATTCAAAAACTGCGTGAGTATTTTTGTTTTTTTTTTTTTTTTGTGTTTTAAGTTCATTTTTGTAATTGAAACATTGTTTTTGAAGTGAAAACTTCTTTAGAATCGTTGGGAGTGATTTGAGACTCGATGAAACGAAAAAGCGACACTAAAAAGAGACATACATATAGATCTTATAGTATATAGCCTGCGAGAGAATGAGATGCGAAAATGAGATGCGTGCTTAACTACAGAACTCGACGGCAATTTACAAAGTGTCGACGTGGCTCTGTTGTTAGTGTGCTCGCTTGGTGATCGGGCGGCCGGGGTTCGACTCCCAGCTTGGTCGAAGTTTTTCATAATGCTTTTTATATATTTTGTGATACATTTTTTTTTTTTATTTACTTTTTATACCCTTGCAGAGTGTATTGTAAAATTGGTCAGATGTTCGTAACGCACAGAAGGAGGCGTTTAAAGGCGTCTAAACTTTTGGAATACACATCAATATTACCCTCAAAATTACCATGACTTTCGTCTGGGGGTTGTGAAGATAATTGTAACTCTGATGGGTCGAAACAGGGAATATTGGGTTGGGTTATGTAAAACTACTATTCATTAACTTTTTAAAGTTTTCCTCAATTTCAACTTCAGAACATATTTCTGCTGTGTTTACTATTTCGTAATTTTTGCTTAACAACATTCGATTTAAGCATTTTTTTACAAGTGAACGCCATTCACAACTTGAGCCTTTTACTTTAAAGACTCTTTGAGTTTCATTGAGCCTTTCATTTGCTAAATTAGCAATTTGTAAATATTGTTCATCCCCCAATTCGATGCTAAAATCGATAATCCCATTAGAAATGGCTTTTTCTAGCACAATTCTAATGCCCCGAACTTGGTTTCTGAAAATGAATGGAAAGGGAGAAAAAAATAGTAAGTCAACTGTGGAATTTAAATTAAAGGAAATAAAATAACTTAAACTAATGGAATAAAGTAAGTAAGTCGGCTCACCGAATTACAAATAGGGGTCCGATCCGTTTGAATCCGCGATATATAACAAATCGAAAAAGGGTGAAAAATTATTGCCAAGGACTGCAAGGGTATATAAACTTCGGCATAGCCAAAGTTAGCTTCTTTGATATTTTTATACCCTTGCAAAAAGGCTATATTGATTTTGGTCAGAAGTATATATATTCTTGAGCAGCATAACGAGACGAGTTCATATAGCCATGTCCGTCCGTCTGGATCAACGCAAACTCCTCCTAGACCGTTAGAGTTACAGAGTTGAAATTTCGCATGTAGGCTTGTATATACTGCAGGGGTTGTATATATCGGATTCAGCCGGATCGGACTACTATATCATATAGCTCCCATACAAATGACAAAGTCACGAACAGTGACTTTTCTTAATATTTTCGTTATTTTCTGAGCTATTGTAGTATTGGTGAGTTAATTACACATATAAACGACTATGCCAAATTTGATCAAGATCGGGTGTCTATATCATATAGCTCCCATAGGAACGATCTTTCGAAAACAGTGACTTTTGTCAATAACTTCGTGACTTTTGACGCCATTGCTTTCAAATTAAACATTTGTTAGTTTCATATATCTGTTAATGACTGTGCCGAATTTGATAAAGATCGGGTTACTATATCATATAGCTCCCATAGGAACGATCGGTGCAAAACAGTGACTTTGATCAATATCTTACTTTTTTCCTATGCTAAGATTGTAGGCCGTTCTTTCGGAAACATTAGCCTTTTTAGCTTAAACGTTGTTCCACTTTGATGGCTACAGGTAAGGAAAGAGCTACCAAAAATGTTGCAAGGGTATACAAACTTTGACGCGGTCGAAGTTAGCCCCGGCCCTCTGGTTTTTATTTTTTGTTTTTTACATTTATTGATACATATGTAGGTATTTCCAGACATTTGTACGCCTTATCATGTTAAAAAAAAAAGCCAAAAGTTGTAATTTTTAAAAAACTTTTTTCACGTGTTTATAACATTTTATTAACATATTTTCTATTATAAAAGACAACCCTTACAGCCTTGCCCCTTTCGAGTTATAAATAGAAAACAATGCATCGCGAACGTGACAAAAAATGGAAGTCTTGTTTGACTTTGTCTTGATAAATGCGAAAGTCTGCGAATTTTGGCAAGTTATTTGATTGAAAATTATTTTAAACGGCAACTAAATATTGCAGTTTGCCATTTTAGAAACAATTTTAATACGTTACTTACATCTTTGTTTTTTTACAACTTTTTAATAAATTTATTACGTGACATGGCGAACGTGACAAAATTCCATTGAGGTGGTGAAAGAAATTTTTCATAAAATTTTATTTGGAAAAAACAAAAATATAACTTCAAAACTTAAAATATAACAATAATAATAATAAGGAAACTGGTTTTAAATGAAAATATTGGGAAACATAATTGTAATACAAAACTTTCATTGCAAAAAACATTATGAATTTTTCTGATACCTGGAATATTTGACGATTGTTTCCATTTTTCTTTTATGTTTGATGTTATTATAATTTCCCCTGCTTCAACATACAAAATGCGAATCCCGAAAACATTATTTTTCGCGCATTCATAAAAAGGAAATGCATTATGAAGTATGACATTTTTATACCATACACCCATAGGGTGAAATGGTATATTAAAGTCGCCAAAATGTATGTAACAGGCAGAAGGAAGCTTCTCCAACCCCATAAAGTATATATATTCTTGATCAGGATCAACAGCCGAGGCGATCTAGCTTTGTCCGTCCGTCTGTCTGTAGGAACACCTAGATCTCGGAGCCTATAAGACCTAGAGCCACCAAATTGGGTATGTAGACAGGACACCTAGATCTCGGAGCCTATAAGACCTAGAGCCACCAAATTGGGTATGTAGACTCGTGTAGTATGTTAAGTGTTACTAGGCGCAGTACATTCAAGTGGCCCCTACGACACCAGGACAAAGCCTGTTACGCGCGAGCCCAAGCAGATAACTGCCCACCTCCCACCCGACCGATCGAGGGGTGCAGCCGTATAACGCACGGCACGAATCGCGTGGACAAAATACACAATAGAAAAGACAGACAAACACATAATACTAAAGTATGTCTACTCCGTCTACATGGTACCGACAGATTCACCTGAGCTAATAACTCAGGCGAGTCGATATCACCAATTAGGAGCTTGTGCATAAAAATGACACCAAGCATAATTCTACGGTTAGTTAGGGACGGAAGGTTAATCAAGAGAAGTCTACTAGAATACGAAGGCAAATTGACATTGCGATCCCAGCTTAAGCCACGAAGAGCAAATAGCAAGAACTGCTTTTGAACGGATTCTAGTCTAATCTGGTGCGACTCATATTGAGGTGACCAAATGCAAGATCCATACTCTAAAATAGGACGGACAAGCGAAGTAAAAAGAACTTTAGTTGTATAGGGGTCATCAAATTCTTTTGACCATCTTTTAATGAAACCCAGGACACTCATGGCCTTTGCGACCGTGGTGGAAATATGGGTGTTAAACTTTAACTTATGGTCCATAAGTACGCCCAAATCATTCATATTATTTAGACGTTCTAAAGGGCTGTTGTTTAGAAAATAAGTGACCAGTTGTGACGAATCACATTTCTTCTGCTGGAATCCCAAACTACGCCCCTGTGGGGCCCCCTTTTATTTTTCGTTTATTTTTGATACGCCCATGGAGGGCACATTAAATATCTCAATACTGAAACCACTAACCATAGAACACATAGATGGGACAAACTCATGATTTTTTGATTGCAAACGCTAGCCTAGTCATGGAACCCCAGAGAACTTCGGGAAAACCCGAACGCTCTTACTCTCAATGAGAGCGTAAAATGGGGAAAGGGCAAAGCAGCTAGCACAGACTACCGAACGACGAAGGCAGGCCTACGTCGCTTGTGATTTCGTTCTGTCTATGTATGTGTACACTCGTCGGTACATGCTCAGGCTTCGTAGTGTGTGTGTGACGTGAAGTTGTACAACATCGCATTTCAATAGCTCGCTCGACCAAAATTTTTCATTTTCGACAAAACAGCGGCAATGCGAATAGGATATGCCCCTGTCGAAAGAATATCAAGAAATATTGGCATCAGCTACGTATGTATCCCGGTGGCTGTGCCGATAGAGTGTTTGCTTGGCAATAGGAATGTCGCTGGTTCGAATCCCAACTCGATTATCGTTAACGAAGTTTTTTTTTGTCTATTTTTTTTATTTATATAAAAATAAAAAAATAAAAATAAACAAAAGGAAAAAAAAACAAAATGAAAATAAATAAAAAAAAAATCAAAAAGGAACAAAATAATATTACGATTCCTTATCAACTCGAATGTTTGAAATAATTAAGAATAAGGGTGTTCATACTAATTATTAAATAATGCAGAAATAGTGTCTTTTATTATTTATATTACCAAGTGCCATGAAATATTGCTGTGAATAATTTTTTTTATAGTTTTGTGGGTCAATCCTATTCACTTGAGCCAAAAAAATATAAATTTTCAGTTATGTTTTTGAAAATATAATAAAAAAAATATAAAAACCAAACCCAAGAGAAAAAAAATGTTTGTATTTTATAAATAATTAATTGTTTTACTTAACAAAATTTATTTTGTTTAAATCCGAGTTCTCGTTATAAAGATATTAAGTTTTAAGTTTAAAAATGAAATCAAACCTATTCAGTTGAGCGGCACTGTATATACTATAAATATTTGTTTCATTGCCAACTGGCACACGCGGCCACATAACCCAAATCTCTTTTGAATTACTATGAATTTTTGAATGTATATTTGTTCTAATTATCGTATTTAAATTTATTTTGCTATATCTTTTTGCATATCTTTATTTTGTAGTTTCTTAGAAAATTAATCATGAAAACCCTTTTTTTTGGAATTAAAGCCATAACTTGAAATTTCGTCATGTTTGCGTGAACTAATTCTTTGAGGAGTCCGTCGCCTGAATCCATGACTATGGTGCCGTTCATACGCATATTTTGCATGTTTCTGGTCCGATTTCAATTTTTTTCAAAATTTGGTAATTTGGTAGAAATAGATAAGATTAATTAGTCTGCCAAATTTGATTGCAATGCTCACAAAATTGCAAGAGCCAATCGGTTTTTTCTAAATTATGGAGGCGGAAGTGCGCGTGGCAACATATTAAAATATATATATTCTGCGCGCATACTAAGCCAGTATACATACTAAATTTGGTGACTTTAGCTTTGTTAGTTTTCGAGAAAATCAATTTTGTTTAATTTGCGGGGGCGGAAATGGGCGTTGCAAAATTTTTAAATAGTCAATATCTGCGCGTCTATTAAGCTAGCTTATATACCAAATTTAATGTCGGTAGCTGTTATAGTTTTTAGGAAAATCAGTTTTTTGTAAATTCCGGGGGCGGAAGGGGGCGTGGCAAAAAGTTGGAACAATTATTTTCTGCGCGCTAACTAAACGAGTATATAAACCAAATTTGATGTCTCTATCTGTTATACTTTTTAAGAAAAACAGTTTTATGTAATTTCTGGGGGCGTGGCCGAATTTCCAATTAACTCTATATATTAAAATACCACACGAGTCTACATAACAAATTTGGTGGCTCTAGCTCTTATAGTCTCCGAGATCTGCGTGTTCATACAGACGGACGGACGGACGGACGAACATGGCTAGATCGACTGGGTTGTTGATCCTGATCAAGAATATATATACTTTGTGGGGTCGGAGATGCTTCCTTCTGCCTGTTACATACATTTTGGCGACTTTAATATACCATTTTACCCTATGGATGTATGGTATAAAAAGTGATTAAACTCATAAGAAAAAGTGTCCATAAGCTTTTTACTTGAGATCAAAGTTAGCCCGCCTAGAGGCGGTTTTGGGACACCTAGTGAAAAAAAATTTGATAATGTAAGTTTTAAATACGAGCAATTCTAATGAAAACGGTTAATCAGAACACAAATATTTCAGCAATGAACCGCAAAAAAACAGCTTAAACTGTCATCGCTTTCCGACGATGAATTTAATGGTGAAACGGATAACGAATAAGAAAATTTAGACGATTTACATGAAGATTCTTTTAGTTACGGCAGTTTTGGAAATTGATGTCTCAATTAACGATGTTCTTGATATGTCAGAATCAGCACTTGCATCACAGATTTGCTTTGGTAACAGCACAGCTTCAATGTTGTCACCATCATCTTTAAATGCTTCATCAAGTGCTTCTTCGACCCCGAAATGGAAGCGCCTTCCGCTTTCTCTTATTCAAGGTGAATCGCATAGTGAACTTGACAGATCATAAAATCAATAAATCAATAATAAATCATTGACCCGAGATCAGAAGCATTTAAAAAGATACTATGGCGTCAAAAAAATCTTGTTTTGGATAAATCGTCGATCAAATTTTGTGATCCCGATATGAAGAAATTTCTGATCCTGGACACTCCATCCAAATGCTTTGAATATTTCGTAAATGATGAAATTCTATCGCACATTGTTTACCAAACTAACCTTTACGCTTCTAAAAAAAACATTAGGACCTCCTTCACAACAAACAACTTGGAATTGCGTAAATTGCTTGGTATTCTAATTTATATGTCAGTATTTCACTATCCAAGTATCCGTTCATATTGGAGCGAGTATGCGCTTAAAATTATATAAGACACAATGTCAAGAAATCCTTTTGATGAAATCCGAAGCAACCTTCATTTTAATGATAATAGCACTATGCCTTGCAAAGGTTTAGATGACTCTGATCAGTTATACTCCTCTTATTAAACATTTCAATGAAAAATTTCAATCAGTACCATTGCCCCAGCATCTATGTGTAGAAGAACAGATGTGCGCAACAAAAATGAACTCATTTCTTCGACAGCATATGCCAGATAAGCCCCACAAATGGGGTATAAAACTATTCGTCCTATGCGATTCGGCTGGTTTTTGCTATAGCTTTGAAGTATTATTGGTGCAGGTTGTGATGAGTCACATTATCGCAGTAATCTAAACTACGCCCATGTAGGGCCCCTTTTCATTTTTACGTTTATTTTTGATACGCCCATAGAGGGCACATTAAATATCCCAACATCAAAACTAACTGCAGTTCTTTTTTTCTGATAGTCAATACCCTCGATCGACGCCTCCCTCTCTTTCTAGCTATCGTCTTGATGCGGCTGCAGCGTCGACGAATCACGGAGTGAACAACCTCCCGACAGCGGACGCTGCGCTGCATGCCGACGCTAAAGAGACCATGAGAAAATCGAAAGTGAAAGAGAGAGACGGCGATCATGACGCGTGCCAAAGCACAAGACGCATCGTATGTTTTCACCGTTAGGACATAAGTAGGCAAAGCAAGGGTGGGTTTGAACAAGAGTGTAAAGTTTAAAAAGTGAGCAACCAGCAGCAGAAAGCAAGGACATAGAACCATAGGCAACCATCAAGTGAGAGGCAAAGAGTAACAGGTGAGCCCATGTCCTACGATCCCCTCTTTTTGCTTGAGTGCGGTAGGGACCCATATTACAAAAGATGTTTAGAATTAGTTAATTATTAATAAACTCTATACTATTATCGTTTAACACACCGAGCATTATTTCTTTATTTGTCACCAAATTTATGTCCACCCTTTCCGTTCCCTTTTCCTTGGCCACTTAACTATTTGAGTGGAGCCGAAGGATCAGCGGACTTCGGCAGGATGAGTTATTCTCCTGCAGACGAAGTCAGTCGCTGATCTCCAGGCTCAGTCACTCCAGGTGAGGAGGCAACGGATCTCGGCCAAGCGGGCTTCGCTTGGCAGACGAGATCAGTCGTTGCAATTCCTCTTCACCATCCCTGTCTAATAACCCCACTAACATTTCCTTTCACGCTTCCTTTTCCCAGTTCAAGAGGCAACGGATCTCGGCCAAGCGGGCTTCGCTTGGCAGACGAGATCAGTCGTTGCTACTCCTCTTGGACTCTCCTTCTACTCCTTTCCCTTCCCTTTCCCCCCTTCAGGTGGTCTCGATCCCTTATCCTAATACTCGTCAAGGTCTCCAGATCAAATAAATGTTCTGTAGACTGGACTCTGGGACTGAGAATTGTACCCCAGCCAGAGCTTCCTTACACAGTTGAGGAGAGTTACGAAAAAAAGTCATTACCTTACATTTGGTAGTGTTAAGATTTAGTAGATTAAATTGGCACCAGGATTGAAAGTTTTTAAGATCAGCTTGTAGCCGTGAATTGTGAAATTGTGTGAAGAGCAGAGGGCCAAGATGACTACCCTTGAGGTACACCAGAAGTCACAGAAATGGAAACGGAAAAAGAAGACTTAAAAAGTACCTTCTGTTTTCTATTTGTTAAATATTTTCGAACCCAAGAAAGGAAAAGGGGTGGAAACCCAATGTCGCTCAGCTTAGAAAGTAATAGGGTATGATTAGCGGAATCAAAGGCTTTGCTGAAGTCAGTGTATAAGACATCAGTTTGTTTACCATTTTTGAACCCCTTGATAATTATTGATGTAAATGTTGGGATGGCGAAATAATAGAGCTGCAAAAATGTTGCAATTGAGAAGTTATAATTTTCTCAAAAGCTTTCGGAATAGCGGACAATTTTGACAATAGAAACAATTTTAAAATGGGTTTACATAATGCGTTTGCACAGAACCTGAGTACACATCCAGGAAGACCGTCTGGCCCCGGAGAATAAACAGGTTTAACTAATTTAAGTTCGCTAAGAATAGAACTTTCATCAATCACTGGATTGAAAATGCAATTAGCCTTTTTTACATGATAAGGGTACGGACTTGCTCGATATTCCGTTGAGGAATAAGTTGTTTTGAAAAAACTCGCAAACATATCGACAATTGCCTGATCAGTGCTCGCTTTTTTATTTTGAAAAGACAAAAAAGATGGGTGCACAGGAGTCTTACGTTTAGAATTAACAAAATTATAAAATTGTTTAGGGTCAGAAGAAAACTGAAGCTTACACCGCTGAAGATAATTCTTATAGCATTGTGTATTAAGCATCATGAATTTTGAACGAGCGACTGTATACAGAGCATAATGTGATGAACGACGTGTTTTTTGAAACTTCTTATAATATCGTGTCTTCACATTTTTCAAATTGGATAGCTCGCGAGAGAACCAGGGAGGTTTGTTAAGCCGCTCCAGCCTACCAAGAGGCACACAAATATCAAAGAGTGAATTCAGAGTATCATAGAAAAAACGAACAGCCGAGTTCATATCACTACAATTGTACAGATAAGACCAATGGGTAGTAGCAATGTTTTCATTAAGGCTGGCAAAGTCAGTCTTACGAAAGCACCTAGTTAGTGGTAACTCATTTGAACCTAGTAATGGTGAAAGCAAGGGCAAATCAATTTTTAAATTTAATGTAGGATGAAATTTGTCTTCTGGAAGAACAAATGGTTCGATCCTAGAAACCTCACAATAAGAAGAATCCAATACAAAAATAAGATCTAACGATTTTCCATTAGAATTTAAGACAGGATTGACTTGGGATAAAGATAAGCCTAGAAGGCCATCAATAAAGTCATGTGACAAAGAGGGCAGCAACGTGGTAGATTCATCTGTTAGTGACCATGCTAAAGCGGGTAAATTAAAATCACCTACAACTATGAGCATGTCTTGACTCGAAACTAAAGAGGAGACAAACTGAATTGCCTCTAAATGATTTAAATATACCACCATGTCTGACAATGGTGGAATATAGGAACAAGTAATGAAAGCATTAAAAGATTTAAAATTTACTTTAACACCGACAAACTCAATCTCCTGGGTACTAGAAAATTGAATCATTTCAGATGATAAAGCAGCATCCACAGCTATCAGAACGCCACCACCTATGCGAGAAATCCGGTCACGTCTGAAAATAGAAAAGTTTGTGGAAAAAACCGATGCATCAGCAATATCAGGTTTTAGCCACGTCTCTGTGAAAGCTAGAATGTTATGCTCAAAAGAAAGACTATCTACATAGAGATTAGGAAGTTTAGATTTCAGTCCTCTAACGTTCTGGTAACCCAGGTTAAGGGACGAAGCTAGTTTTTTGACACACCAGCAGATGCTGATGTGGCAGGAATAGTATTAGTTGTTGTTGTAGGCAAGCGAATCGGTTGCCGACTTTTCTTTTTTACAGTATATTCCTTAACTATTATATGTTTTGGCCAAAAATCTTCTCGACATATAGTGTCGAAGATATTGGCAGAAACACTAATTTTAAAGGACGAAATGTCCCGAGAATAAGAAAATTTAAACTTCTCCACCGCAATATTCGAGACGTTAACTTTCTTCCGAATATAGGCTATTACATCATCAGATGTGACAACAGGGTCTAGCCTAGAAACAAATATATGTTTCTTTGGTGGTATGCCAACGAGAGGCCGCGGTCCCGAAGCGTCAGCCGCAGCAGTAACGTTGGACAAGTCACCCACTGCAGCAGTCAACTTGTTCACGGGGCCCTCGATACTTTTAGAACTATCGGCAATTTCCATTGGAATGGGTAATTGCCCAGACACATCGGACACTACAATAGGCATCGATTTTAACCCTCTCATGCCCGAATTAAATTGGGCGTGGCTAAAATTTTATTGAGTTGACATATAAGCTAGACTTGACCTTAATATCAGCTGAAAAAAATTTGAATGTCCTTGGTGTCCTGGTTCAAGAGCTACAGGATGTTGCATATATGCAACATTGGGCAATTGTGTTATATATTTAAAGTCAAATTGTTTTTTTTTCAAATGCCGTTTATTAATATTTATGTATGATAAAACACAAAACAATTTTTTTGGGGATTGGAGCACAAGTGCACATTACACTTGCTACATTTACAGCTTGAAAATCCCGATCTGCATAATCTACATCTTCCTCTTGTTCCCCATTTCGGCCAATGATTATAACCATCAAGTCGTAGTGACTTTGCTGGGTCTGCAACATAAGCTCTTTTAGGGGGGTTTGACTTAGAGCCCGTAGAAGGAGCTTGTGAAGATGGAGCTGGTGATAATGGGGCTGGTGATAACGGAGCTGGTCATGATGGAGTTGGTGATAATGAGGATGAATTCTTTGTCAAAAGGAGTGATGATGGATATAACTTGTCATATTTAGGTGTTCCCTTATGAGGCTGATTAGAATTGTCGTTCAAATGGAAAAACTGTTTGATTTTCTCAAATCTGTAATGCATTTGCAACGGCTGCTAGTTTGAAATCCACCGCCCACCGCCATTCTATAAGCTGGTATTTTCACAACTGCAAGGTAAAGAAGTATGCCAACAAACATTTCAGTGCATTTCAATTCTACGTCCTTCGTTTGAATGTCATATATGTTCGTTTCCTCTCATATTTTCTGCCACAGTTCATCCGCAAAAAAATACTAAAATATTTGATGGGGTTTTTCACGGCATTGCTGCGTAATTCGCTTTTCCAAGTGGTCTCATTTTCCATAAACTTTGTACTCCTCCACTTCAAACTCCTCAAATCAATTAGTTCCACAACCTCCTGTACAACGTTTTCATTTTCATTCAATTCTCCATCATTTTCGCATCTAATAAGTTGGTCAATCAATCTAACTTCCACATTTTCAGCTCTGTTATCCAAATTTTGCAAAGTTACTTCTTTAATTTCCTCCATATTTCGATCTTCTTCTTCTTCATTTTCCTCATCACCCGAATCATCCCAATAAAAGTTGGCAAATTTTTCAATCTCAGCTTGAGTCAGACCTTTTGGGCGCATTTTAGAATCTGTATACAGAAAAAATTTTATTTTTCGAAAATTTCCACAGCAGCCCAATGTTGCATATACGCAACACTACATTTACAAAATTATTACAAACAAACTAAATAGTTTTTTCATTGGTTTTTTTTTTATATACTCACTTACCTTTCGTTAACAAGTTGTTGAACTTAGATTTACGATGAAGTAATTGTTTAATTCATTTTAAACACTAATTTAAAACCACGTGTTTTTACAGATCTCATTTTTTAACTACGCTCTCGGGAGAATAGCTACAAACTGAACGCGTGTGCAGATGACTGCCAAACAACTAGCTGTAAGCTCACTCAGCACATGCAGCTATATTTCAGCGAAAGATTCGAAACAAAAAATGTAAAATAACGGTAGTTATAGGCTTATAAATCCAATGTTGCGTATATGCAACATTGGGCATGAGAGGGTTAAGAGATCATTCCCAGGTGATACCGGTAATTCATTACTAATAGCATTCACAACCGGGCTCTTAAACGATATCAATTGCTGTACATTAGGAGTGGACGGTGCATGAAACCGGTCGGGGACGATAAGAGACGCTGGCGGATCTACAGATACAGAAACACCCCAAGGACTGGTCCCTTTACGTTTCGGAGACTCATTCATAAGCGATAAACTTCTGAACTGAGTCTCCACCGCAGTAAACTCCGCTTGGAGTTTATTAAAACCTGCCCTTAAAGTGTCAAAACTATCTCTAGTGCGCCTCATGAAAGAGCGCATCTCATTCTCGACCTCCCGGCAAGCATCACATCCATATTTTAAGCCACCACCTTTAGCAATAGACTCCTTGATTCTGCCTGTGCAACCTGCACACTTAACGTGAACCGCATTGTCACACAACCAACAAAGAATATAATCATGGGAGTCAACCGCATTAGTGGCAACTATGCAATTATTTTTTGAGCAGACAACCATTTTATCAAAAGTTTAATTTAATTACAAAAGGAATCACAAAAAAATAAAAAATAAAAATTCTAAAGGTAAAAAATCTGTGTATAAGAATATACTGACCAGTTCTGACACAAGGGTTAATGTGCAGAGTAAGCCTTCACAACTAAAGAATAACCAGAGGGCCGGGGCTAACTTCGACCGCGTCAAAGTTTGTATACCCTTGCAATTTTTTTGGTAACTCTTTCCTTACCTATAGCCATCAAAGTGGAATAACGTTTAAGCTAAAAAGGCTAATGTTTCCGAAAGAACGGCCTACATAGGAAATGACGAAGATATTGATCAAAGTCACTGTTTTCCACCGATCGTTCCTATGGGAGCTATATGATATATATACCTGATCCTTATCAAATTTGGCACAGTCATTAACAGATATATTAAACTAACAAATGTTTAATTTGAAAGCAATCGCGTCAAAAGTAACGAAGTTATTGACAAAAGTCACTGTTTTCGAAAGATCGTTCCTATGGGAGCTACATGATATAGTCACCCGATCTTGATCAAATTTGCCATAGTCGTTTATATGTGTAATTAACTCACCAATATTAAATTTCACGACAATAGCTCAGAAAATAACGAAGTTATTAAGAAAAGTCACTGTTCGTGACTTTGCCATTTGTATGGGAGCTATATGATATAGTGATCCGATCCGGCTGAATCCGAGATATACAACGCCTGCAGTATATACAAGCCTACATGCCTAAATTTCAGCTCTGTAGCTCTTACGGTCTAGGAGGAGTTTGCGTTGATCCAGACGGACGGACGGACGGACGGACGGACGGACATGGCTATTTGAACTCGTCTCGTCGTGCTGATCAAGAATATATATACTTTATATGCTCGGAAATGCTTCCTTCTATGCGTTGCACACTTTTGACCAAAATTAATATACCCTTTTTGCAAGGGTATAAAAAGAAATGAAAACACAAAAACAAAAACACGTATCACAGAGTCGCGGGTAGGCAAAAGACGAGAGTGCAAATCAATCAAGAATAGGAAAGAGCGGGAGAGCGCGACAATTTGTACGTAAGAGCGCGAGAGTTAGTTAAAACGGTAAAGACACAAAAGCAAATGCATTAATTAAACCGATAATTTAAGAGTTATGTAAAAGTATTTAATCGCGAGAAAAAATAAAAGTTGATAAGCGCAAAAAAAAACACGTCCGTCCTCTGCAACGAGTGAAAGTTTTTTTATACCCTTGCAAAAAGGGTATATTAATTTTGGTCAGAAGTGTGCAACGCATAGAAGGAAGCATCTCCGACCATATAAAGTATATATATTCTTGATCAGCATGACGAGACGAGTTCATATAGCCATGTCCGTCCGTCCGTCCGTCTGTCCGTCTGTCCGTCCGTCTGGATCAACGCAAACTCCTCCTAGACCGTTGGAGCTAGAGAGCTGAAATTTTGCATGTAGGCTTGTATATACTGCAGGCGTTGTATATCTCGGATTCAGCCGGATCGGATCACTATATCACATAGCTCCCATACAAATGGCAAAGTCACGAACAGTGACTTTTCTCAATAACTTCGTTATTTTCTGAGCTATTGTCATGAAATTTAATATTGGTGAGTTAATTACACATATAAACAACTATGCCAAATTTGATCAAAATCGGGTGCCTATATCATATAGCTCCCATAGGAACGATCTTTCGAAAACAGTGACTTTGGTGAATAACTTCGTTACTTTTGAAGCGATTGCTTTCAAATTAAACATTTATTAGTTTAATATATCTCTTAATGACTGTGCCAAATTTGATAAGGATCGGGTAACTATATCATATAGCTCCCATAGGAACGATCGGTGGAAAACAGTGACTTTGATCAATATCTCCGTTATTTCCTATGTAGGCCGTTCTTTCGCAAACATTAGCCTTTTTAGCTTAAACGTTTTTTCACTTTGATGGCCGTTAGGTAAGGAAAGAGTTACCAAAAAAATTGCAAGGGTATACAAACTTTGACGCGGTCGAAGTTAGCCCCGGCCCTCTGGTTTTAAGTTTATTTCAAATTTTTGCCACGCCATTTTCCGCCCCGGCAATTTAAATTTGATGTTAATATCTAGCATAATACCAAATTTGATTAAAATCGGATTAAAAATAGCCACGTTATGAATATAAACGTTTTTCCATAAGGCCGGAGTTGGACGTTGGCTGGTAGGGGCGCTAGGGTGCTCGTATGCTTGAGTGAGCGAGATACTAAGATATGCGTAAATGCATTTGTTTAATAAATTTGAAATATTTACCTTACTGGTGTATGATATACCCAAGTCAGCGAGACGACTTACTTACTTCATTTGTTTTCGTTATTTGCCACACTTTTCTCTTTAGTACAGCTCCAACCCCATCGACGGCTCCCTTGCCATGCGAAGATGCAAAAAAGTTCCACTCAAGTTCATTGCATTCAAATTCAATTATAAAATAAGCTAAGCTATCAATAATAAACTTTTGCTTGTTAGTTGTTTCGATTTCGCTCGCCGTATTCTCATTCTCATTGCAGCATTGTCCAGGTATTTTCGGCGCTTGACGGCATCAGCGTTAATTTTTTCAAGATACCGTCGTGATGCTTCTTTATTTCTATTTTTACTCATCTGCATAAGATTAAGCTTATATGAACAAAAAACAATAATATTTTTCTATTAAGTCAAACTTACAATGGCGAACGTGACAAACTTTAAAATTAAATAAAGAAACTTTCACAAGCGAACGCACATTTTTTTTTTTTTTTTTGATTAGAAATGCAGTACTGACGAAAAATTCATTTTTTTGCTCGCGAACGTGACAAACGAACAGCAGGTGAAAGAAAGTCAAAAATTTACCGTTTATCGATGCTTGTCTCATCTATATTTCTATTTTTGCAACAGTTTACTGTTATTTTTCAAATCTCGTAAGAAGGTTGCAACCATAAAACGAATGTATAATAAATAAAAACCAAAAGCAAAACCTGCACTAAAAGTAGTCCAAAATGGAAAAAGTCATGTTTGTAACTTTCTGTGCCAATATTTCACAACAACACTAAAAATATGCTGAAAACTTATTAAATTCTTTCAATTCAAATATTTTTTAAGCATTTTAAAAGAAAAAATCATGTATAACAACTTTTAATTTTTTCGTCGTGGTGGAACTTTTTCTGGAAATGCCCATTTTGCCATCATTATGAATGGATGATGATGCATTTCCTAAGAACTTTTAATAATTGTAACTAGGAAACAGTTATTAAAGGCATTTAGCTCTGTACATTACTTTGACTGTTTCTATTAGTTTTTAAAATATTGTAGATAACTGTGAAGCAGTGCTGCCAGAATCTCCTAAGCATAAATTGTTAGATTTGGGGAAATACAATTCAGTAATTTGAGTCAAGAACTCATATGGCAAAATTTTTCATACATACATATTTCTGCTATAATATAGAATCGAATTATATTCTATTATTGTCAGCGTCTTTATTATACCGATATCTTAATCGTAATTTGTAGAGACAATGAGAAAAAGGTATACAAAATGCAAAAACACTGAAGAAAAATCAAAGAATTGCTAGTTTTATAATAAAGTTGCCGAAATTGCTAAAAAGGTAAATATTTACTTAAGCTACTCGAGATTTCAGTGTTGAAAAATGGAAAAATTGGCTGAAGCTTGATGATAGTGTTGGCAAAAACTATTTTTTATGGATTATGGTGTTTGTTATGGACCTGCCATATGAAAAAACAGTATTCTCACCCTGGTCCCGCGTATATCGATAGGGGCTCACTCCGGCTAGCTATCGGAAAAGAAGGTCGTGAGTTCCTACAACCCATCCCCAATACACGCAACAATAAACATTCAGGTAATTGACGAACAGCTGAACATCAATACCCCTTCGTCTGAAAGAATCCCAACACAGTACGAGGATCACTTCAGACGCCACTCCACTGGACAACACTTACGATACACAAACTACATGAATCACAATTATCTAACAAACTCACTAATTATTTATTCTTACCCCCTCACAGGAATGATGTCGTCGCCGCCACTCCATGTGGACGGGACCTCCTCTTCCGGTTTATCGAGGTCGAACGGGCCCTCCCTTTCCTTCGTGGCATGTCGATGAGGTATGCCACCCCATAAATATAGCAGTCGTCACCTATAACATATCATCATCACCACTCATCAACTCCTCCTGGAGTCGTCATGCTCCTTCCTTCCCATTTCCCCCCTTCAAGAAAACCCTCAGCAATTCATATTTTTGTTGTTCATTACTCTTAATTATAATTAACACACGAATTTATTAACAATATCTTGCCCTGGTGTATATTTGAGCAGGTGTCTGCAACAGATTACATTACATTTCCTTTTTTTTTACGCAAAATCAAGATGAATTTCCTTCCCGATTCCCACCTACCTATCAGAGCTCTTTTAGGGGGGCAAGATCGAAGAAAAATTATCCCTTTTATTGGTATCCTTTTCACCTTTTTTCTTTTCTTTCTTCTTTCAGGTATCTACTGTCAAAACCACACCAAGGGTCGTGAACAACATGGGACTTAGGAATAAGGAAATACACAAAAAAAAGAATGCGCACGTGGGCAACCAAAAAGGATAAAATAAATATTTAACGCTAAACAAAATAATAAATAAGGAATTAATTAGGGAGATAAATAAATAAGGGAATAAATAAATATATAAGGGAATAAATAAATAAGTAATTAAGCTAGTGAATTAAATAAATAAATTAACAAAATTTACATACAAAAAAACGGAATAAAAGACTAATATCTTGTTTTAATTTTTTCCAGCCAGGTGGAGTTCGCCAACAAATTGGGGGTTTTTGAAGCGGTCCGCACCAAAAATGAACGTGGATGAGAGCCAAAATCTTTCTTTCCCCCAATCAGCCAAAACTTTGCTGCTCTTATGCTGGGCGATGGGTGTATCAGAAAAAAACGTCTGGCCGGGAATCTACTTATTTCGGCGTCCCTCTCTTGACTTTATCTCGGGGCCCAATGGGCCGACGGGACCAAGAATTTAGTTTGGGGGACGGGTACAAATAAAATTTTTTAGAACGTGGACAGGGGCTGCGGGTGCTCCTGCGCAGCTCGATTTAGCCGGCCTATTTTGGGGCAATTATTTTAAATTTAAAAAAGTCCCTAACTTGCGTGGTAACACGAACACTTACCCAATTTTGACGGCCGGTTTCGCCTCGCTGCGCCTCAGGATTACACAAAATTTTTCACACAAAAAAAAATCAAAGATTTTCTGTTTGGCTCCTTCAGCCAAACTTGAGCTCCTCGGCTTGATGGAAGGAGCTGTTTCTTTTTTTTTAAATTTCAAGGATTTCAAGGATGTATTTTCAGTTAAGATATTTAAACTGCACTTCTTTCTCCTTGTTTTTTTTTTTTTTTTTGTTTGTCAACCGCTGCACCTCACTGTCCACGTTAAACTGTTTTTAACCTTTTTACCCTTCTATAATCAGACGACTCATCGCCTGATCTTACGGTTCCTTCCTTAGACCCGAGCCTGGGTCAACAGCCTTTTGACCGCTGGACGACTTTCAAATTCAAAAAAAATCCCTTTATAATTCTGTTCTACCCAACACTAGATCCCCCACTATTCCCCGACTTGCCCACTATTTTCTGCCCCTATTGTCACTATCGATAGGTCTCTACCGAAAGCCTCAGGGCTGGCAATAACATGTTGCCAGTGTGTGGTTTTGTTTTGCACGTTGTTTGACTGCTCTGACAGCCAAATATTTTACTCTGAATTTGGCTCTCTGGCAGAATATAAAAAATAAAAGTTGCAAATTTTTTTAAAAGTTGCAATATCTAGCCACTAAATTGCCAAACTGGCAGCACTGCTGTCAAGAAAATCTTGGCCAGATCGTAGTACAATCATAAAGAACCAATTAATTGTGAGAAAAATTATTCAAAGTAAGCTAAAAAATGAACAACCAAATAGTTTTACAAGTCCAAACTTTCGTAGTAGACTAAAAAATAATTGTGAAGAAAAATCAATCGAAGTAGACTATTCCTTCTAAAATTTAGCCTACACTGTAGACTCTACAGCCTCAACCTACCAGATTTGTATATCAGTCACAAATCAACAAACCAAAGGTACAGAACCATTTTGGAACTAGTAAAAAAATTAAAAAACAAATTTAAAAAACAACAGCTTAAAGTAGACTTCTCCTCTTCGAATAAGGACCTGATAGCTGCAAGAAAGATAACATACAGAAGGAATGTCGTCAAGCGACGAGGATGATACCGAAGAGGTAAATCAATCTGAGAGACATGGTAGAGGACGACCAAAGTTGCTTAGAACCGGTCAGCGTATTTATTTATGAACTATCGTTATGTTTGATTAATGTTAAATATCGATTGTTAGTATTAAGTTAGTATTTCTAAGTATCGATTGTTAGTATTAATTGAGTATGTGAAACATACCGGAATGTGGCCTAAGACCACACTGAACCAAGTAGACGCACTAGCGCCAAATAAGAAATAACATCGTTGGACATCCGCGAATTGGATATCGTTTCACATAAATAATTCGCATTTTATATCTCAGAAGTGGGATGACCACTCAGAAATATACATATTTCTGTACACGCCATCAATTTTGACAATTTTAATCATTTCAGGAAAAATTGCCCTGCCCAGCTCCACAATGGGAATCACCAAAGAGGAGATGACCAGAACTCTGCGCGCAAGCCGAGTTGAGGTGCCACCGTCCTTACCTGACCCTGACCCATCTCGGGAGTTTCTTAACGTGGTCATCAGCAGTGACAATGAAAGCCTGTTAAATCCATCTACTGCAGCCGCCACATCATCTGGATGCACACCAATCGTCTCATGCTATGGTTCCCCTGCAGAAATAGCTGGCCATCAAAATATGTAATATACTAAACTGGAAGCATGGTAGAGGACGACCAAAGTTGCTAAGAACCGGTCAGCGTGGTAGGCCACGAAAAATCTATCATTATAACTACAATTCTCCATTAAATGAGAGACAAGTTTAACAGTTACATATTTCATTAAGTTCATTCATATTTTTAAGGAAAGCCATATATATGTAGGCTATAATATATTATTAATAATATTAATTAATATTAATATTAATATTATTAATAATATTATTATTAAGAAAAAATCAAAATGTTTTTATTACAGTCGTGTACCACAATGCAAAACCCATTATTTCATCGGCACCATATGCGCCTGATTCCCCTATTCCACCCCATTGAATGGCGAATATCAAAACTGAGCGGCAACTTGCCTTTACGGAAAAAATATATACCCATACATTTATGCATGTTTCTCGAAAGCCTTTCACACATTTTGAATGAAACTCTACGCACATACTCTAGAAAGTCCATTGATCATTCTGATATTTAATGTTCATTCAGCTGTGTTTTTTAAAATTTGTGCTTTGCCGCCAAAGTCGGCGCATTATTTGACATATTTTGTATGTAAAAAGAATTTGGTATATAAATTGAACTTCACACGCCACAATTGTTTTTATAATGACCTTATTGGAGAATGCAAGAAAGCGTTGGATAATTTTCAAATGATCGACTCAAAAAAGATACATAAAGCCGTTGTCAGAATACATACATACATATGTACACATATACACATATAAAATATATAAAAAATATATTTTATTTTATGTTGTAAATGAATGACAAATATAATGAGGATATCCTCCTGAGCGCAGCCTCTCGTAGTTCGCGTCTCGTTGCCGGATTCTTCTTTGTGGTACGTCGTGAAAATTCCCCTTTTGCATAAAAAAATTGAATTAAATTGAAGGAAACATTTAATTTACAGGCAGCAATTGTTACCAAGCTCTATAGAATCTGCATTATTCGGTCCGTAACATTGAACAGAAAATGGGCGAATCAAATTATCCATGGCAATTAAGGAAAATCTCCAAACCAGCAACAAATTCCACAGAGTTCAACGAGAAACGGTCCAAACGCAACACGAAATGCTCGTTTATGAAATAGTGCTAGATCCACTAACAGCACCACCACCGCCACCACCAGTAATGGACGACATAAACTGTCCAGAACGAACAACAATGAAGTCAAAGACGACCACTCAGCCGCTGGTGCCAATCGGGGAAATGCAGGCGATAATGGCAAAGCTGATTCGCAAACTGGTGGAGCCGATGAAGAACGTAAATTTCAGCTAAACAATTATATTGAAGCCGAACTGGTCGACATTTTGGGTATATTACAGATTAAACATCTGCATGAATGTCAAAAAAGTGACATTCGGATATACTACTCTCAAATTGAGTTGAGTGAATATGAGTGCGAAACGGAATAAGTATGAGTGAGTGGATAGACTTGCTTTATACTCGGCCGCACAATGTTAAAACAGAGAGTATAAGTGAGTATGTTTCGAATTTATCCGAATGACAGGTGCCGACACAGCATTTTTGTTGTTTTTTCGTTGTGCGTACAGAATCTGTACTTCAAAACCCAAAAAAACGAAAGCAAATACATAGATAGATTACATTTTAATATTCATTTCATATACTTATTTACATATACACTACATTTAATTCAAGTTTGAGTTCAAGAACATTATTTTATTAATATTATCTGCATTTGCAGCAATTAAGCAGCGTTTTTCAGTAATTAAATTTCTTGCGTTTGAAAAGGTTCTTTCAGACGCCGCGCTGCTTGCCGGTATACAAAAAATATTGCAACTTGCTTTGTGCAATAAAGGAAAAAATTTTTGGTGCATGTCCCACCAAGCCAGTGCATCGAAATTTGTGCTGTACGGTACATTTATATTGGAGTACCCTTTTATTTCTTGGTCAATTTGGTTATTATTCGGGTCAACTTGTTGAACCTTTACAAAATCAGCAAATTCGTCATTTGCTATTGGTATTTGTAAAGTGTTAGACCCACTGTTTTTTAAAAAACGTTCCATAATTAGTTTGCACTCGTCAATTACGGTTTCCTTTTCATGCGGAGAAAATTGTAACAATTTGTTTGTGGGTGGAAATAGAAATAGGGATATTTTGTGATATTTTGATAAATTTGGTTCAATTGTCGATAAAATTTGAGTATACAATGCGGACTTTAGAGCTTTAATAATGACAAAATCATTGGAATTGGACAGACAGGTTTTCTTTAATTTGTTTTAATTTGGAATAATTAAATGTGTTGTTGGACTTTTGGTTGCCTCCAATTTTTTTGAGACGGTTTCGAATTCTTTTTGAATTTGAACAACGGAACCTAAGTGGTTGACGTTAATACCTTCGATTCTATTGGTCTGGTTCTTATCTTTTAATATTGTTGTCAGTTCTATCCAATTAATTTCAACTGATTTAAGCAGGTAGTAAACTGTGCTCCAACGAGTGGGGCAAAAAATTCTTTCCCGATTTTTTTAAAAATTTCACCAGCTTGGTGCACGTACTGACCATATGGCCCAGCTCAGGTACGGCATTAATACCTTTTTCAACAGCATTGTTGAGGAGATGGTTGACGCAATGAATTTTTTGCAAATCGTGGAAGGCTTTTATCATATTTGACCCACGATTAGTAACGATTACGGGGTTATCCAATTCAAGATCACACTCAAAGTTTTTTAAAATGAGTCTGTCAACAAGTACTCCTTCCTTTACATAATGCACAGGGCACGATAAATATGAATCTTTTAAAAATTTATCTGTCCATATATCGCTAGTGATTGCGTATCCAAAAACTTTGTATTTAACCCTTTCAGGACTGAATTACAATGGGAAGACTAAAAAAATATTTGATTGCATATTACGATTAATATGGCCAAAAATATTGACCAAAATCCATATTTTAGTCCTACGTATCCTGGTTCGTCCTCACCGAAATGATGTCTAAAGGCAACATTGGTCCTGAGTAGTAGATGTTTAAAATAATACGTATACGTAATTGATGAATTAATATTTTATTTATTTCACTCTTTTATTCTTAATATTTTAATACGTTTAAACTCATGTGTGGTATGACACAAAACAATTTTTTTTAGGATTTGAGCAAAGGTGAACGTCACACTTGGAACACTTTGAACGTCCTGTTTTGCACAGTGTACACCTGCCTATTGAACCCCATTGAATCAAAGAAGAGTTTAAAGTTTTGATCCTTGGGCACATTTGATGCCAAATGAAGAACTATATCTGATAATATTCCAAGCCCAAAAGAATCACAAGTTCCTTCACCAATATAAAGGCAGAAATCATATATAAGACGAGATACACCAGCTCTTGAAAACATTTTAAAGCCCCACTTGTGTGTTTTTGTTAGGAAGATATTGTTTCAAGCTATGTTGACCTTTAAATGAAATCATTTGTTCGTCAATGCTTTGATACTCCTCTTGCTCCAATTTGTTGCAAACTGCTTTTATTTTTGAAAGCAGCGGTCGTACTTTATATAACTTGTAGTCATCTGAACCTTTTGCGGGTTGTTTTAGGTTGTCATTCATTGTCAGATGAAACTTTGCTTTAATTTTTTCAAATCTGATTCGACTCATCGAATCGGCAACGACTGACAGTCTAAATTTTGATGACCAAGCCATGCGCCAAACAGGTATTTTAACCACTCCCAAATATAGCAAAATGCCTATAAAACGTTTAATTTCAATGACACTGCACTTGAGTTCGACTCCATTACTTTGTAAGGCATATGCGTTTGTTTCTGAGCATATTTTATCCAAAATTTCATCATCGAAATTTACAGAGAAATACGAAATTGGTTCGTTTGTTCCCCCAGATTTTTGGAATCCTTTCCAATAGCTAATTGGTTCAATTAGAGTTGAAGTATTCTTTCTCCATCTCAGAGTATCTTGATTTACTTTTTCGATAATTTGCTGAACCGTTTCAGTACTGGTTTCTACAGCAATAACAAAACAGCAATAACAAAACAAACGAAAACAAAAACAACAAAATTCGCTTTAAATTACATGCTTTCTCACTTTGGATAGTTTTTCCTCCTTCCATTTTTGCGACTGCTGTGTTTCAACGATGCAAAGAAAATAAATACACAAAATATGTACCCTGATACTTGAATAACTCGAATGTTTTAGATGTGTACTCAGTGTCATTCAATTTGCTTTGTATGAGTACCAAAATATACTAATACTCATACACACTCACTCATTGTGCGTCTGTCCCTCACTCTATTCAATTCTATCCGAGTATACTCTATTTTACTTATTAAGTGATTGAAGTCATGCAGCTGTCTATTACAGATACAAAAATGGATTTGCTAAATATTAATCCGCCATTTATTATTCCTAGAGTGTGATATTCTACAGAAGGATCCAAAGGTTCGCTGGAGCGATATTGCCGATCTTCATGATGCCAAACGATTTCTTGAAGAGGCTTGAAGAGGTTTTACCCATGTTGATGCCTCAATATTTCAAGATGGGCTTTAGTCATCATCACCAGTGAATCATGTAGGCAGCCAGGTGGATTCAGTTTTATCTTCTTTTTTGTTTTGTTTACCGAGTTGGTGTCACTGTAGACATATCATAAAGATAAGATCAAAGGCGCCTTAAGCGTCCCTTTGAGTTAGTTAAACGATTCAACTATATTTCCTTTAATATTTGCACTAATTGTTCTGTTCAGTACAGATTGAGCAAGATAGATAGATAAATTTTAATATTTTTCATAAGGCAATATAATAGTTTAAGAATAAATAAGTTATATCTAGTTTTCGATGTATTGCTAAACAAATTTGCAATGTATCTGATCTAAACACATCGAAAAAGGAAACAGTCAACTTATGATGTATATATTCTACTTATTTAAATGTTTGCTATCGTATCTGGAGGCAAAAAAAGAAGCTCTATATAAAATTATAATGCAAAATGTTAGATATGTAGCACCTGTACGGTAATTGATTATTTTCATATGATCTATATGTGAATGACATTGATACGAGTCATTAATTCTATATGATTAAGTAGTTGTTATGTTTTTATGGATCTTTACTTATTAATTAAGATTTGTTTTTTTGTTGCATTCGTCGACCCTGGAAAGGTGTGCTAATGGTAGGCCCTCCTGGCACTGGCAAAACAATGCTGGCCAAGGCGGTGACCACCGAATGTGGCACAACATTCTTCAATGTCAGCTCCGCCACCCTCACCACCAAGTATCGCGTTGAATCGGAAAAAATGGTGCCTTTGCTCTTCGAGATGGCTCGCTTTTATGCACCCAGCACCATTTTCATCGATGAGATCGATTCTCTATGCTCACGCCGTGGTTCCGAGTCAGAACATGATGCTTCTCGTCGCGTTATATCCGAATTGCTAATACAAATGAATGGCGTTGGTGGTAGCGAAAAGCAGGCAAAAGTAGTTATGGTGCTGGCAGCTACCAATTTTCCCTGGGACATTAACGAGGCATTGCGTCGACGTTTAGAGAAACGTATCTACATACCATTGCCGTCTGATGAGGGACGCGAGGCATTGTTGAAAATCAATTTGCGTGAGGTGAAAATCGATGAGTGTCGATCTTACATATATGGCTAATCAATTGAAGGGCTATTCGGGAGTCGATATCACAAATGTATGCCGTGAGGCCAGCATGATAGAGCCAAGGAGGTGCTACAAATGTCTCGATTTTGGGCATACATCAGCTAGGTGCAGGTGCAAGAAGGAGCACGAGGCAGGCAGCCTATGTTTCAACTGCGGAGAGAGCGGTCACGCATCTAAAGACTGCAACAACGACGCAAAGTGCATCTTATGCACTAGGTACGGCGAAAAGAACGCGGCACATAACACTCTGAGCAGAGGATGCCCGTTGTACGTCAAGGCAACAAACAAGTGCAAAAATTAAGTTTCTACAACTTAATATAAACCATTGCAGGGCAGCACAGGATTTGCTGAAGCAGACTGTTATTGATCTGGGCATCGACATAGCGCTTTTGTCGGAACCATATGGGGTAAAACAGGACGCGGCCTGGGCCCAAAACAACATCATGGGCGCAGCAATATGGAGTTGCGGACATTCTCCATTACAATTAGAGTGTGTTGGCAGACACAGAGGCTACACCAGGGCGAAATGCAACGGCATATCCATTTTTAGCTGCTACATAGCCCCAAGTGTGGATATAGACGACTTTGCAGCCATTATTGACTGTATAGCCGCCGACGCCAGAAGATCACCGCCAGTGATCATTGCCGGCGACTTTAACGCATGGGCGATGGAGTGGGGAAGCGTCAAAACCACGGCAAGAGGAAGAATACTGCTGGACTCCTTCGCCTCTCTGAACGTGAGTCTACTGAATATCGGCAACACACAAACATTCAGCAGAGCAGGACGTACTTCAATAATCGATGTTACTTTTGCAAGCACGAGCCTGGCCCGGAATGCTACATGGATAGTTTCCGACGTATATACGCACAGTGATCATAGTGCAATAATATTCGAGTGTGGTGGCCAAACAACGCGCTTGGCACGGCCCAAGTTCTCGTTATGGTCACAAGAAACCCTAAGCGAGGAGGCTTTCTTGTTTATGATGAACACCGCACAGAGGAGTGCAGGGGATGCAGAAACCCAGGTAAAAAGGCTATGTTCTGCCATCAGCAAAGCCTGTGATGCGTCAATGATCCGCAAGAGACAAGGTGGAAGCACACGCAAACCAGTGCATTGGTGGAGCCATGAAATTGCAGAAGCGCGAAAAGAATGCCTTAAAGCCAGACGCAAGCAGCAGCGGGCCAGAGGGAGTCCCTCGTTCCAAAGGCTACTGGACGCTTATAAGACGCGGCGTGCACTGTTAAACAGAGCCATAAAGCAAAGCAAGGCTGACTGTTGGAAGAAGCTCTGCGCGGATGCCGATGACCAACCCTTCGGAGCGGCGTACAAGTTGGTAATGGGCAAACTTGCCAAACGCCCATCCCCCACAGATGGTGTACTGCTCGCAAACATCGTAAAAACGCTATTCCCAGAGCGGCCGATATTGCAGCATCCAGTTGCAGGAGCCCATCAAGAGACTAATCCCGGGTATGTTATTAGTGATGATGAAATCGTGCTGGCTGCCAAGCGGATCAAAAGCAAAAAATCGCCTGGCCCTGATGGATTTCCTGCTGGTGTCATCAAGCTCATCGCAATGAATCAGCCCTCGAAACTGGCCGATGTATTCAACTCCTGTCTGTGCCAAGGAGTCTTTCCAGCAAGATGGAAAAGGCAGAGGCTGGTACTACTCCCAAAAGGAGGGAAAACGGACGAACCTTCAGCGTACAGGCCACTGTGCATGATAGATGTGCTGGGTAAGGTGTTCGAATCGATTATTCGCAACAGACTAGAAGCCCACATCGACGCCCGGAATGGACTTTCGGAGCATCAGTTTGGCTTCCGAAAGAAGCGTAGTACGGTCGACGCGATACATACTGTCACCGAAATAGCCAAAAAAGCCATAAAGGGCCAGCGATGGAAAGGAGGAGGCAAAGAGTACTGCCTTATCACCACTCTGGATGTCCGAAACGCATTCAACTCAGCGAGCTGGATGTGCATATTTGAGTCACTACAGCGCTTAGCTGCACCAGAATACCTGATTGCAATGATTTGCAGTTATTTCGAAGACCGGATCCTGATATACGAAACGGACAGAGGGCAACAGGAATATAAAATAACAGGCGGAGTCCCACAAGGTTCGGTGCTTGGCCCAACCCTGTGGAACGTCATGTATGACGCTGTGCTCCGTCTGGACATGCCACCAAGGACGCAGATCATTGGATTCGCAGACGACATAGCAGTGGTCACAGTGGCAAAGGAGTTGGGAGAAGCAGAGGCCAGGACCAACGACGCCGTGCAATCAATTGTATCCTGGATGCAGAGGAATTCTCTGTCTCTGGCTGCACACAAGACAGAGGCCGTATTGATCAGCAGCAGGAAACGTGTGGAGACTGCAATCATTCATGTTGCAGGATGCGTCATCCGCTCCAAGCCGGCAATAAGATATCTCGGGGTGATGGTCGACCATAGGCTAACATATAAGCACCATCTGCAATATGTAGCCGACAAAGCAGCAAGCGCAACATCAGCCTTAGCAAGGATAATGTCCAACCACGGTGGCCCCCGACAGAAAAGCAGATGGCTCATCACCACGGTGGTACGATCCGTACTCCTATATGAAGCAAAGATATGGGCTCCAGCGATGGCGATCCAGTCATACAGCCGCGCCTGCAGATCACAATACAGAGCCTGTGCGTTACGTGTCATATGTGCGTTCCGAACTGTATCCGAAGATGCTGCCTTGGTCATATTAGGCATGTTGCCACTTGATATTGTTGCACTAGAGGCCAGTAGCAACAGCACAGCAGCTCAAAAAAGAGAGGTGTCCATTCGCACATGGCAGGACCGCTGGCGCCATTCTTCCCACGGACGCTGGACAAACCGCCTTATACCTAATGTGCGGGAATGGGTGAGTCGGCCACACGGCCAAACAGATTTTTATTTGACGCAACTCCTAACGGGACATGGGTGTTTTAAATCATATTTGCATAGATTTAAGCACGAATCTGACCCCTACTGCACATATTGTACGGGGCCGATTGAGGACGCAGAGCATGTCTTTTTTGTCTGTCCGCAATTCACTGCTGAACGGGAAGAGCTAAGCTAAGGCATTGGGAGGCCATTCATAGTCCATGACTTGATGGATATCTTACTTAGCTCGAAAAACAATTGGCTCGCAGTTAGCCACCTAGCTGCAGTGATCATACAGTCCCTGCGTCGCGCTGAACGTCAGCGCAACCAGAATTCAAACTCTAGATGAGTATCTAGATGAGGCTTTCATGCCATCTCCCCCTCGTGAAGTAATAACTTCAGCGTTGGTTCCGCGAGAGGGATACGGAAGTAGGGTAGGTTTTAGTCCGGTGAGGTGACCCCTAACCAAGGTCGATACCAAGTCCCACACTTTTCGGCTTTCAATGCTTTCCCCCTATACAAAAAAAAAAAAAAAAAAAAGGCCAGCATGATGTCGATGCGTACAAAACCCGAACAGATACGCCAATTGGCCACCGAGGAGGTAGATCTGCCAGTGTTTAATAAGGATTTCAATGAGGCCATGAATCGTTGCAACAAGAGATCTTAATCTAAACAAAAACAAACTAATTTTAAAATGTAACCCAATTTTATATATTTATATAAGTAAGCCAATAAATATTAGATTTTAACATTGGTGGCTGGCGACTTGCTGACGGAGCTTCGGCCGTGCTTGTGGCTTCACACTTTTTGGCGGTGCCTCTGGAGTCTCCACTGCAGCAGCTCGTTTCTCCTCGTCTTATTTTGCAGCAGCAGCTCGCTTCTCCCCGTAATAAAGTTTAATTCTACTCAAAGATTTGGAAATATTGATGTTCGCCTTGGTTCAACGACATCTAATTAATGATCAGTACACATGCAAAGTTGCCACTATGCCACTATTTTGTAGAATTTAGATTTTAAGGACCCTATTTTCTTATTGTTCTCAAATAGGGGTTCAAAATAATGGCGTACTGAAACTGAGAGATCATTTCATTTTTCTAATAAGAAATGAAATAGATTTTAAGCTTTTCTTATCCTTGTATGGGAGCTATATGATATAGTGGTCCGATCACAAGCCCCAGACGAAAGTCTAATCAAAAGCAAATTAAAGTGCTTACGAAAAGATTGTAGAATAGGAAATACCAGTTTAAATATAGATGTTGAAATGGTTAAACAGCCATCTCTCTTACGCGATTGTAAAAATGGTTATCGCCATTACATCTGTAATATGAAAGTGCAGGACTTCAATAACCTTTTGGCAACCTGCACTGCCAATTTTTCGATGAACAAAAGTATTGCCCACATTGTTCGCGAATACTACAATCAGACGAACAATGTCTGCAATTTGAATATTAAGAGTGTTCGAATTAATAAGTCAAATTGCAAGTTCCCTGTATATGCTTACTGCAATGATACGTCTTGCGTAAAGCTTAGACTTAATGGTAATTTTGAGGGTAATATTGATGTGTATTCCAATAGGTTACAAATTTGTCACACAATAAATTTTCAAAAGACTCACCAATGCAGGGGCATTAATCGCTTTCTTGAGAAGAAAGCACTTATTGTTAGACACCTCACAGCATTTGAGCACAGGGAAAATTTGCTGAAAGTTGCAAGCAATGATAGGAACCTTGTTGGTAATAAAAATTATTAATAATTATTAATAAAAATCTAGCTTACTACCGCAATTTGAAGGGCGAATGCTAGGGATGATTTGGATAAAGATCCATTTATTGATGCATATATAATGTTCAAAAATGGGTATTCCTACATAAAACATTTATCTGCAAAATTAGAAGTATTTCTATGGAATGTTGAACATATACGATTCTCCCAAGAAAACTTAAATTTCCATACGTTACACATAGACGCCACGGGATGTGTTATAAGACCCCTAGTAGTAGCCAAAAAAAGGATATTTCTTTACTCTATCGTAGCACACATTACTGACATGTGTGTAACGTATGGAATGGCACATGCCGCTTTTTGAGTGATTTAAATATCTCCTTTAAGGAAAAACCAGAGGGCCGGGGCTAACTTCGACCGCGTCAAAGTTTGTATACCCTTGCAACTTTTTTGGTAACTTTTTCCTTACCTATAGCCATCAAAATGGAAAAACGTTTTTTCTAAAAAGGCTAAAGTTTGCGAATGAACGGCCTACAATCTTAGCATAGGAAAGATATTGATCAAAGTCACTGTTTTCCACCGATCGTTCCTATGGGAGCTATATGATATAGTCACCCGATCTTTATCAAATTCGGCACAGTCATTAACAGATATATTAAACTAACAAATGTTTAATTTGAAAGCAATCGCGTCAAAAGTAACGAAGTTATTCACAAAAGTCTCTGTTTTCGAAAGATCGTTCCTATGGGAGCTATATGATATAGTCACCCGATCTCGATCAAATTTGGCACAGTCGTTTATATGTGTAATTAACTCACCAATATTATATTATTTCACGACAATAGCTCAGAAAATAATGAAGTTATTGAGAAAAGTCACTGTTCGTGACTTTGCCGTTTGTATGGGAGCTATATGATATAGTGGTCCGATCCGGCTGAATCCGAGATATACAACGCCTGCAGTATATACAAGCCTACATGCAAAATTTCAGCTCTGTAGCTCTTACGGTCTATGAGGAGTTTGCGTTGATCCAGACGGACGGACGGACATGGCTATTTGAACTCGTCTCGTCATGCTGATCAAGAATATATATACTTTATATGGTCGGAGATGCTTCCTTCTATGCGTTGCACACTTCTGACCAAAATTAATATACCCTTTTTGCAAGGATATAAAAGTTGCACACGCCAATCTGGAAACGCATCATAACGGATGTATGTTTTGCTATTATTTCAGCAGTTCTTAAAGAAAACTGCTGTTGTACTCTCACAGAGTACAACGAAATGTGCTAGCAGTTTTTATATAACGAAAGCAAAACATTTCCGGCGTTATTAGTACAATTTTGCACAAGTCATTATGCTAAAATAATGCGTGCTGATATAGATGGCACCCTTGGATTGCAAAATGACTACTAAGGAAACGGTTCCAACATTTGGTAACAATTCTTTTGTTCCGCAATTCAAATGAGATGGATGCTATATGTTGATTTATCCGACCATGAAAATAAAGTTGTTAGGAAAAAAATAAATATGAGGAAAGCCTCAAAACTGTTGCTGGCAACAGCAGGTTGAGAAAACGTTTCACAGACATTAAGAATAATGCCATGAACATGATTTCTCAACTGTCCGAAAAAGATAAAGAGGATAATATATTTTATAATTCCAATATGGCACAAGTCATTTTAAGGAAATATGTTGTCTTTGCTCCGTTTTGGACCAATAAAAGGAATCACATATTGAAAATGATGGTGAAGGTTCAGTAGCTACAGAAAATATAATTCGTTCTGCTGACTTCACAGTTCAATTTTGGCATTCCCATTCTCGAAATCCGTTTGGAATCGAAGAAAAATATAAGAAAATAATCGTTAGCCATTCAAATCTGAATAGTTGCATTGCTAACGGTGTAAAGTTTTACATTTTGCATTGCAAAACTCTATTCGAGCATGTACAGTGCAGGTGAAAAAAATAGCACCAAAAGAAGCAGCTCACTTTAATCTACAGTAAAACTTGACTAAAAAATTTTGGTTTGCAGTTTTTTTTATTATTATTCAAGGTTTCCTCTACAATATTGAATTGGACGATGTTGTCACCTTGTTGGGTAACTCTTGGCTATCCAACTTCAATGTTGAAGCTGTTTTGACTTCGATCATTTTCGATCACAACGATAGCAGTATCATTAATATTCCATGCCAAAACAGAAATAATCTATTTCAAAATAGCATTTTTATAAAAGAAGCATTAAAAATCTCGCAAAACCTTAAATTGTTCCTCATTGCTAAGAGGCCTATTTATTAACAAAAATAAATTGAAATTCACCTTCTTGGATCCGTTTGGTCACACTTCTAAAGCCGCGAAGTTTATTAGACATTATTCCAATTTACTTGGGGAATATAGACATGCTGCGGTCTTTCACGATATCCAAAGGGATTCGTTCAATTGTGGGTTTTTCATTTTGCAATATGCAAAATGCTATATACAAGACACAGCATTTAAAAATTTAACATCCCCAAGTGATTTCAGAAAAGATGTTATTAAAAAGTTAGTCAACTGCAGTGATGCAGTACTAAATACCTGCTTGCATTGCTCAAGTGGGGCATCTGGATTCCAATATGATAGTTGCATTAGATGCAAAAGGTTTTTTTGCACTAAGTGCTTAAAAGACCTACTTATATCCTGTATTTTGTCCGATTTAATTTGCAAGCTATGTGAGCAATGAACATACAAAGCAATGGGTGGGGGGCATTCTTTTTTGATTTGGGTGGGGGAATATTTGCCTTTTCTATTTGCAAATGGCATACCTAAAATAATAATAAATTCATTGCTTGCTCAATAGATAGAATAGTGGATTAGGCCTTCTGGGGAACCACTTAAAAAAATACGCGACACGAACTCTACCTCAAGTTGGTGTGGAAAAGAGTTCAAAACAAGTGGTAAGTTTTATTACTTCTACTGAACATATGATTATACTTACATATATTACACAGTGTATCAAAATTTGAACCCAATCAGTTCTGTAGTTTCTGAATGCATAGCGATTGTAGGAACTCACACAACATTTATATAAATATAGATTTATCTTTTCCGAATTTTGTTACTTTTTGTATTTTATCAAAATGACAATTTCATTAGCATCAATCCATTTCATGCCATGGCACAACTCTGGAACTAAATCCATTTTGAGTTTGATACAATACTGTGTCTGCCGTCATTTCAATCAAATTACATTTTTTCGTTCGTAGAAAGAATCTGATTGGTCAGTAGATTTCTTCTATAATTGGTTGCGCTCAGAAGAGTGATGACCGAAACTTACTTCGGTCAGCGGCGCCAGTGGGCACGGCAAGCGAATAGGCTGCTCAAAACTGAGCTGCCGTGACATCGAGCAAAGCGAGATACAACGCTGTGCACAGTTTGAGAGAGCGAATTCACGGAATGCAGCGGAACCGAGACTTCTTGATGCGATGTTCGATAAAGCGTGGGCCATTTGAATTTCGCCGTGTATTATGCAGCTCGAAGATTGACTTGATTATGAAGCTGTTCTATTGTTGTGATTTATTTATCCATATATGTATTATTATTTGGAAAATAAAAACTGCTTTGAAAAAATTGAGAAATTTGGAAAAAAAAATATTAAAGAATCGGCTATGCCGAAGTTTTAATGCCCTTGCAGTCCTGAAAACTATTTTTGTATGAATAATTTCTTTAATGCACAGACACAACATTTAAGGTATCATTCTGTCCTTTTTATGTTGCGTCTGTATGTGTGTGCGCATATCTGCGCGGTGAATTCGAGACAAGATGTAATAGGCTGCAGGCGTGAAGTTGAATTACACCGATGGATGGACGGACATTGCTGTAACTACTCAGCTTCTCATGCTGATCAAGAATATATGTATATACACTATGGGGTCGGAAACGTCTCCTCTGCGTTACAAACATTTTTTATAATACCCTCTGTAGGGGAATAAATAATAATTGGAGGAGAACTCCTGAAT
Source organism: Drosophila willistoni (assembly GCF_018902025.1). Taxonomy (NCBI): domain Eukaryota; kingdom Metazoa; phylum Arthropoda; class Insecta; order Diptera; family Drosophilidae; genus Drosophila; species Drosophila willistoni. The sequence continues at coordinate 509,695 of NW_025814103.1, read as the reverse complement.
TTAAACTTATTAGTTTAATTATTCAGCTCAAAGAGAGTTCAATCTAGCATCAACCGTTGGCTCTCTTCTTGCGTTTCCCTTTACATTTTACTTTAAATTACACTCTCTCGTAGCATATAACAATTTAAAAATTTACTGAACCAATAGAACTTGAATGCGACGGACGCAAAATAAATGTAAAACTACATAACGTCGTCTAATCTGTTTCGGGAAGATTGTGGCAAGGGAAGTTTTGAAGCATCGAATCCAAACGAGTAGCAGTTTATTATATGGCCGAGAAATTGGCCAACAAAGTCTAATGCATACACTCAAATAACGAACGATTTGTATCTAATTGGATAAATAGAGCACAAGTTACGGTCAATATACATATGTAAATCGGTTCAAGCACTGCCGGCAGCCCTGCTTGCTGTCTACTACGTCATCATCAAATCAACAGAGCACGTGCATACACACACAGACGCAACTGTATGTGTATGCGTGCCGTGCTTTGCTTAATGTCCGATGTCCATCAAGTTATCGACACTGTTAAACTCGAGTAAGCGACGGTGCTCTGTTAACCCTCTGTTAAGTTTTTGCATTTTTATTTCTTAATTTTTCAGCTTTTTATTAACTTTTTTAAAACAAATAAAGCCTTAAATTATTAAGAATAGATGAAATTTTCGTTTTAATTCAGTTTTGGGGGTTTTTGAGCACTCCATGTATTGACAATTTCTTCACGAAAATGTCCTTTTTTCGTTTTCGTATTGCTTCAAAAAATTGCAACGGCTCAATGAAGATTGAATGCCAGATTTGTCCCCAATTATTTATCTATATCCCCACCAAGTTTAGTTAAAATTCCTCACACGGTTTTCGAGAAAATTGTATTTTTTTGAACCAACCATGATTTTCCCCATACAAAATGTGCGAAAAAAATGGGTTGACTTTGTTGGGCAAAAACTCGCCTATATAGTAACGACTCAATGAAGATTAAATGCCAGAATTTAGGTATGACTTTCTGGAATGTGTTTAGGTAATTTTATTCAAAATTCCTAGCAACGTTTTCGAGAAAAATGCATAAATAAATAAAAGGTACCCCTTTTGCGGAAAAATATGTTTCCAACATTTCGCCGCTCAAGCATCGCTGTGATAAGGGAATTAGGCAAATACAGGTTCGCTTAAATAGGGGGTTTGGTATAGTGGTACGACTGCACCAATAAATTGTGATTTTGGTTAATAAGAATTTTTGAGAAATAAGATTCAAGATATAATATATACCTATGTAGACTTTCCTTGAAAATTTGAATAAAGTTAATGAAATTAAATCTGGTTTTATGTATGCATATGTATATATGTATGTATGTATGTACATATGGTATTGCAATTGCAAACAAATTTGCTGCAAACAACTATGGCTTGCACTGAGCTCATAATCCTCTGTTTTTAACAGATACTCTTTTGCAAATTTCACCCTGAAGTTTTTATTCTTAGGGCTTATAAACGGCTTTTTTCTGGCAACTCGTCCATGATAATCATGATTATGTAAAGTGTTGCGCACTGTGTTTAGGCACACTTCTTTGCCTGTGCGCTCTTTCAAAGAAATTTGGAGATCTTTTGCAGTTTTAAAAGGGTTCTGTTTAATTTCCTTTAAGACTGCTCGCTCTTCTCTGTCGTCTAATATCTTTCCTTGGCCCTCTCTGCTCTTATTTGTCACTCGGCCCTCATCTCTAAATATTTTTATAATGTCATGGTCTGTAGATTTCCCCTTTCCGACCAATTCAGCTATTTCCCGTACGGGTTTTCCGTCTAAATGTAGTTTAATAATGAGCTGTCTTATGTCGACAGTTGTTTGTGTTCCTTTTGGAGCCATTTAAAAATTTTTCAAACTGTACACAATACAAAATCTAATTGTCGACTAAATAATGTAGTCAAACAAATGCAAAACACAATTGAACTTTTAAGCAGAAAATGAATTTTCCTTAGAAATTTGTCAGTGTCCGATTATGCGATGAGCGCTAGAATCCGACTGTTTTTTGTTTTTTTCGTTTTAAGTATGAACCGAATGAAATGTATAAGACGTTGAACTGAAATCAAAACCAAAAATGTACATGCTTATGTACCTCTTTAACATTTAAAAAAATTTCACAATTGTTTATGCCCAACCGGGCAACACAAGGGTTAAAGGAGGCGGAAGCTTTCACCTCGCGCCGCTCTCCCGATGGTGCCCATCGCTCTCCCCACGAAAGAACTCCCCACACTCCGCTCCAAGCGGGGCTTGGTGCCCTGCTCTTAAGCTAAGCTAGAGTTAGTTGAAGTTTATACCTGAATACATCAAGTGAAGTGAAAATACTCTCTGCGTGTCAAAGAATTTACTGGGAGGAAAAAGGGAAAAGTTCACCTAGCTGCCATCAACCAGAAGGAAGTTCGACCCCCCTACACAAACATTTGGTCCTTCGAGCCGGATACTAAGATCCTCTCGAACCACTAGCATCGGTGGAATTTCATCCATATTTCAAGCTAAGTAATTTTTTTGCAAATTATAGGTATATGAGTACATGTACATGCCTCCAGCATCCGTACCCATACTCACATACATATAATTGTTGCCATTGATTCTCCTAATCCAAGTAAAAATTACTTTCGCGCAAATTTTTCCTCCTCAAAGGAGAGAAAATTTTGGTCCCCAAATTTTCATACATATATATGTGTCCAGTACATAAGGCGCCATATTGGTTCGCCCACTTCAAGTTTTTTTTCTCGCACTTTGGCATATATAGGCCAAGTATATAAGGCGCCATATTTTATTTGCCTATTTCCAATATATATTTTTTCGCAATTTCAAAAAAAATATTAACACATATGTATGTATGCAGTGAATCAAACCTACGGAAAAAGTGATCTCCTACATATAAAATATATATATATGCAAGCAGAGTGTGTGAATGTGACAAAAATTACAAACATATCCAGTGCTACATTAAATCCAAAAATAAAGGTTTTGTGCAAATACAGTCCACTCCTGGGAAAAGTGTGCGCGCAGTGAAAGGTGGTTCCAACGAAGAGAAGAAAATTTTCAATACGAATAATAAAGATTTTTAAAAAAAAAAAAAAAAAAAACGAAAGTGAACCACCCTCTCACATATAAAAGCCACACTTAGACATTTCTGGTGACCAGACACCCTATAAAGTTGGGGGCATATCGGTTAGACACAGCAAAAGAAAACATATTAAAAAAAAAAAACCATTAATTTATATAAAGAAATCCGATCCATTCACACCTCTGCATATCGCCATTCCATATTTTCATATTAAAAAAAAAAAGGAAAAGTTCACCTAGCTGCCATCAACCAGAAGGAAGTTTGACCCCCCTACACAAACATTTGGTCCTTCGAGCCGGACAAAGAAATTTTTAAATACAGATATATATACTCCAACATTTTACATATCCATACTAGTGTTGGGTTGCTCATGAGTGAGTGAACAAAAAAGAGTTGTTCAGTGAAGTGAGCAACTGAACATGTTCTCTTCCAATTGTTCTTTTTTGCTCACTTGTTCTTTTTTGTTCACTTGTTCTTTTTTGTTCACTTGTTCTTTTTGGTTCACTTGTTCTTTTTGGTTCACTAGATCTTTTTGGTTCACTTGTTCTTTTTGGTTCACTAGATCTTTTTGGTTCACTAGATCTTTTTGGTTCACTTGTTCTTTTTGGTTCACTAGATCTTTTTGGTTCACTTGTTGTTTTTGGTTCACTAGATCTTTTTGGTTCACTTGCTCGATCTACGTTTCTTTTGTCTCAAGTTCTTTTTTCATATTAGCGATCATATCAGTTTCACTTTTAAAAATTCAGAATGTCGCTAATAAGAAAACATAGCGAAATTTGGACTCATTTTGAGGACATTGGCAATCAGCAGGCGAAATGCAATTATTGCAAATGCCTTCTGAGTTGGAAGTCCCAAAGCAATTTAAGCCGACATTTAAAATGTAAACACCCGGCAGCTATGGAGCCCGTTGTCCGCCAAAATGAGGAAAGCTCGGTTGTTGTGCAAAGCGCCCAACCAAGGATTACGACATTTATTCACAGGCCTGTCCCAGTGAGCAAATCTCAGCAGATTGATCGACAATTGGTCAAAATGATTGCCAAGGGTCATCATGCTTTGCGGATAGTGGAGGAAACCGAGTTCCAAAAATTAATTCACGACGTATCACAAACTCCAGGCTATAAGTTGCCCACAAGGAAGACATTGACGAATGCATTGATTCCAAAAATTAAAGATGAATGCACCGGAAAAATTATGAAGATGCTCAGTGCGTCTACAGCGGTCTGCTTAACTACCGACGGTTGGACATCCGTTACCAACGAGAGCTATTTAGCAGTCACTGTGCACTTTATAGAGACGGAGTTTACAGTGCTAACATCATACACGTTAGCTTGCCAGGGATTTGAAGAATCTCACACCTCCACAAATCTGTGCGGATTTCTTCAAAATATTGTTTCAGAATGGGGACTCGAAAACAAAGTTGCGGCAATAGCTTCAGACAACGCACACAATATTGCTGGTGCTATTAGGATAGGCAACTGGAAACATGTCCGTTGTTTCGCCCATTGTCTCAATTTGATCGTTCAAAAGGCTTTGGTGAAGATGTCCAGAGTGCGAACTAAAGCTAAAGCTATATCACAATATTTTAATCGCAGCACATCCGGATTAAAAAAGTTAAGGGAGATGCAAGCTCTGTTTAAGTTGCCCGAACTTAAGATAACGCAAGATGTTCCCACTCGGTGGAACTCCACTTATAAAATGTTCCAAAGACTGACAGTGTTAAAGGAAGCGATTGTGGCAGCCCTGTCTACTCGGACAGATTTAATATTGTCACCCGAGGATTGGGACCTAATTGATGGAGTTCTTCCCATACTGCAGCCGTTTTTCCAAATAACGGAAGAGATTTCAGCAGAAAATAATGTGACTCTTTCCAAAATAATCGTTCTGGTTGGCATACTGCAAAAAAAATGGTCAGCATAAGTTCAAACATTAAAAATCCTACTTTAAATGAATTAATAACTGAAATTATCGTGGACATGGACGAACGCTTCAGAGACTATGAGGGAAACTTTTTGTATGCGGAGAGCACCATACTGGATCCAAGATTCAAGGGACGGGTTTTTAAATCTGTGGAGGCCTTTAAAAAGTCCGTTGCGGACATTAAAACAAATTTATTGCGATCAGTGGCTAGCTCGTCAGAAAATATCTCACCGAACAACGAAAGTCTAAATTTCAATACGCAAGACAAGGACGACATATGGACTGATTATGACACAAATTTTAAACAAGTCAGCCAGCCCACCAACAACACGGCAGCAGCAATTCGTGAGATGGACAAATATCTGGCCGAGGAATACATAAATAGAAAGGATGATCCATTGGTATGGTGGAATCATCGAAAATCGCAGTATCCTCTTCTATACGCATATATGCTAAAGCGGCTCTGCATAGTTGCCACATCTGTGCCATGCGAGCGCATATTTTCAAGCGCAGGCGAAACGGTGCGCAAAAGACGTTCGCTTTTGAAACCAAAAAATGTTGAAAATCTAATGCTTTTGCATAATAACATGTAAATTTCAAGTAAGGATATCATAATTTTTGAAGTTTTCCCAAATAAGACCCTTTTTTCTTTTAGCAATGCAAGCAGCTATATTAACATCTAATAATCATAAGAATCAAAGCATTCCAACTGAATGGAATTATAAAACATGTTACCTTAAGTTTTTGTTTTGAAATTGTTTTAATGTTGTTTTGAAATATAAATATGTTATTTAGCATGAAATGTGATATATTTTATTTCAGCAGGGGTCGAAAAAAAATATATAAAACTGTACTTCAAATATATCGGTAACTGCAGGACGTTACTTTTATTTATAAAAAGGACATCTAGTTGAAAAAAAAAGACATTTTTTTTATTGTTAAATAAAAATCATAAATTATCACTAATAATATTACCAAAATCGACAACAATGCTTAAGATGTAATTTTCAAAATAAAACTCAGAATGTTTATGCTGAGCAACTGAACAACTGAGCAATGTAGAGAACAACTGAACAACTGAGCAATGTAGAGAACAACTGAACAAATGAGCAATGTAGAGAACAACTGAGCAACTGTAGTGAACAACTGAGCAATGAAGTGAGCAAGTGAACAAAATGAGCGAGTTGACTCACTTCGAAAAAAAGAACAAGTGAACATGTTCACCAAAATGAGCAATCTTTACCCAACACTAATCCATACACATACATATATATACATATTTTTTCCATACATAAAATTTTACATATATATATTCATATCCATATACATATATGTACATATTTTTTTTTCCATACATAAAATTTTACATATTGATTCTCATATACATATCCATACATACATATGTATATTCCACAAAAATTTCTAATTTTTTCGCACAAATATATTTTTCCATCACCGCGAACAAATCCCGCTATCCCTTGCAGCCTATATACATACATACATACGTGCATACATAAGTACCGCTTAACTGCAGTATACCAGCACAGCTGCAAGCTCATGTGCCAAAGACCGGCACAAAGCAAACGACCAAAAGTAGCTGTGCTGTATACCCTAGGTTGGCAGGCACTTTGTGGGGTATATATGTTGAAGGGTCACGTTGAGGAAAAAATCGAATAATATTTAATTGGTAAAAATTTGTGTTCCGCGTTTTTGTTTATTCTATTCCCACGCGTTCCAAGTCGTATCTTTGGAGTTATATTTCAATTCCAAAGTATTCCCACGTGTTCCAAGTCGTATTTTTGGAGTTATATTTCAAGTCCAAAATATTCCCACGTGTTCCAAGTCGTATTTTTGGAGTTATATTTCAAGTCCAAAATATTCCCACGTGTTCCAAGTCGTATTTTTGGAGTTATATTTCAATTCCAAAGTATTCCCACGTGTTTCAAGTCGTATCTTTGGAGTTAGATTCCGATTCCAAAGTGTTTCCAAGCGTTTCAAGTCGTATCTTTGGTTCTATTGCAATTCCAAAGTATTCCCACACGTTCCAAGTCGCATCTTTGGAGTTATATTTCAAGTCCAAAATATTCCCACGTGTTCCAAGTCGTATTTTTGGAGTTATATTTCAAGTCCAAAATATTCCCACGTGTTCCAAGTCGTATTTTTGGAGTTATATTTCAAGTCCAAAATATTCCCACGTGTTCCAAGTCGTATTTTTGGAGTTATATTTCAAGTCCAAAATATTCCCACGTGTTCCAAGTCGTATTTTTGGAGTTATATTTCAATTCCAAAGTATTCCCACGTGTTTCAAGTCGTATCTTTGGAGTTAGATTCCAATTCCAAAGTGTTTCCACGCGTTCCAAGTCGTATTTTTGGAGTTATATTTCAATTCCAAAGTATTCCCACGTGTTCCAAGTCGTATTTTTGGAGTTATATTTCAAGTCCAAAATATTCCCACGTGTTCCAAGTCGTATTTTTGGAGTTATATTTCAAGTCCAAAATATTCCCACGTGTTCCAAGTCGTATTTTTGGAGTTATATTTCAATTCCAAAGTATTCCCACGTGTTTCAAGTCGTATCTTTGGAGTTAGATTCCGATTCCAAAGTGTTTCCAAGCGTTTCAAGTCGTATCTTTGGTTCTATTGCAATTCCAAAGTATTCCCACACGTTCCAAGTCGCATCTTTGGAGTTATATTGCAATTCCAAAGTATTCCCACACGTTCCAAGTCGTATCTTTGGAGTTAGATTCCAATTACAAAGTGTTCCAAGCGTTTCAAGTCCTATCTTTGGTTCTATTTCAATTCCAAAGTGTTTCCACCCGCTCCAAGTCGCATCTTTGTAGTTATATTTGAATTCCAAGGTGTTCCAAGCCGTTCCTAGGGTTTTTTGGCAGTGTTCCAAGTCATTCCAAACGTACCAGCTCGTTTTCTGGTTTTTCAATCTATTTCAAGGCGTTTCAAAGCCGTTCTTCAAGTGGTTTGGTAGTGTTCCAGTTTTTCCCAAACGTTCCAGTTCGTCTTTTTGGCTAATTTTCAAGCCGTGCCAAGCCAGCTCACCACTTTATAACCGCCACTCTCTGGGGTTATGAGCACGAGCCCGTCAAAAGACGAGAAAGCAGCTGAGAACACTGCAGGCCCGAGCAAATCCTCAATTGCTGCTCCAGGTCAGCGCCAGAGGAGTACCAGCCCTACTACTCCTCCTTCCCGAGCATTTCAGACCCTCTCTAGTCCACTAACTCTCAAGTCCGCACCATCGAGCACGACCTTTCAGCAAGCCACGTCAGAGCCACGACGAGCAAGCCAAAAAGAGGTCAAATCATTGGTACCACTTCCACAGATTTTGGTAACCGCCCCAAGAGTCACTCGGTCCGAGACCAAAAGGGTTTTAGCTGCTTCCACCATGGCTTTGAAGAAGTTTGTTTCCATTTGCGATAAACTAAGTCAGTTTGAAGTCGACACCCACGTCACGTCACTGTCCGAGGTCAGCGTATTTACGCTCCAAGTCCGTCGTGATCGAGTTCAAGCGTTGTGGGAGAAGGTCGAGCAGGAATATGAGAAATTCGAGGCACTCACAGATGGTAAAGACGATAACTCTGAAGATTTAGCCATCCAAGCTAAATATGACAAATGCTATCAAGTTTACGAGCGATGCACGGCTCGATTAAACGAGCTTATCCATGAAGGGTCTGCTCCGACTCCTCCGAACCGTCATGCGCCTACCTCTGCACCAGCAGAACGAGGCTGTCGATTGCCACCCATTGACACAGAAGTCTTTACGGGAGATTATTTAAAATGGCCCACGTTCCGTGACTTGTTTACAGCCATCTACATAAGCGATTCGCGAATTTCCCCTGTTGAAAAGCTGTACCATCTCCTAGCGAAAACGAGGGGTGAAGCCAACCTCATTGTAGCAAAATTCCCGCTTACAAATGATGGTTTTGAAACGGCATGGAATGCACTTAAACAGCGTTTCGAAAATAAGCGACTTATCGTGAACAGCCAATTCCGAGCACTTCTTGACCTGCCTCAAATTTCCCATGAGTCCGGAAAAGCATTACAGGATCATCAGAATGCTCTGCAGGCATCCATTCGCGCTTTTGAGCACTGTGGCCTGCCAGTAACCACTTGGGGAGGCATGTTCGTATTTTTCTGTTCCATCAAATTGCCAAAGAATACCCTTTCATTATGGGAGCAATCTCTGGGAGACAAGACTGCCATTCCAGAGTGGCAAATGATGGACGATTTCCTCACTGAGCGGTTCCGTACGCTCGAAGCGGTGGAAAATACAACTGCAATGGCTATTTCGGTTCCCACATCGAAACCTCCACGAAATCCGATTCCAGCCACCCGAAAGGCTAATACATTTGAAGCCAAGGTGACCACCAAACCAAAATCCTGTGATCTCTGTATGAAGGAGAATCACCCGGTGCGTCGATGTCCCCGCTTCCTTCAGATGACGGTGCCAGAGAGGGTGGCATACATAAAGAAAAAGTCCCTTTGTCTGAACTGTTTCGCAAGAGGACATCAAGTAAAAGATTGTCCGAGTCAGCACAATTGCTTCACGTGCAAGGGGCGTCACAATACGCTCTTGCACAAGGACGCCCGACCGGAGAATAATCCAACGTCGGTCCCAGCTCAGCCCAGTTCGCACAATATTGTCCGGACTTACTTTACCTCTGAGGCAAGGTCCTCACGAGATAAGTTGCTAGGTACAGCGATCGTGGACTTTTGGCACAAGGGCACTACTTATGCTTCACGGGCGCTATTAGACCCGGCTTCTGAAGCCAATTTCATATCCGAAAGAATGTTCCGACTCATGAAGTTACCATTCCAAACTGTCAGGGCCGAAGTGACAGGCATTAACGGAAAGGTCAATAGAACCTTGAAGGTCTGTCACATAAGCATTCGGTCATCGCATGGACCTCCAGTCCAGATCGAGATAGAAGCGTTTGTCTTGTCCCAAGTTGCTGATGATTTGCCGTCATGTACGATAGCCCAAGCCACACTGGAAGGAATGCCCAATATTCCTCTAGCCGACCCCTCCTTCAGATTAAAGGCAAAGATCGATCTACTCCTTGGCATTGATGTAATACCAGCGGTGACTCTTTCCGGCATCCAGACCGAAGTGTGCGGATCTTTAATGGCTCAAGAGACGAGATTCGGTTGGGTCATTTCAGGCCCGTTGCAAGGGGTCCCCGTCAGTTCATGTGCCGCGTTCACCACGAGGGTCGCAGTTAGCAGAGAGGAGGGACTTGAAACTCTTCTCACAAGGTTTTGGGAGGTGGAGGATCTACCGGGCAAACCGGTAGAAGATTCTGACTCTGTTTGCGAGGTCAATTTCCAGAAGACCACAAGAAGAGATGTTTCGGGGAGATATACGGTCTCACTTCCGTTTCGAGATCCAACCAACATCAACCTTGGTCATTCCAGACCAGGGGCATTGGCTCAGTTCCTAAAAAACGAAAGCCGACTCCTTAAAAATATTCCGGCAAAAACTGAGTATGACGCCGTCATCCAAGAATATTTGGACTTGGGCCACATGCGTCAGGTTCCATTTGACGGCACTAATAACAATTTTTATTTGCCACACCATGCGGTTTTCAAGCCCGACAGCACCACAACAAAGGTACGGGTAGTTTTTAACGCCTCTAGCAAGTCCACCAACGGAGTAAGTCTCAACGACATACTTTACCCTGGTCCGGTACTTCAGTCCGATCTCACTACTCAGATTCTCAAGTGGCGTTTTTTCCGAGTAGTTTTCAATGCCGACATCACAAAAATGTACCGCCAAATTATGGTCGATCCAATCCATACGCCATTTCAGAGGATCCTGTTCCGAAATAAAGAGGGGCAACTTGGTGATTACGAGCTGAATACCGTCACGTTTGGCATTAACTGTGCTCCGTTCTTAGCCATCCGAGTACTTCAGCAACTCGCAAGTGATGTACAATCCAAATTTCCTTTGGCTAGCGATATTATCAAGTCCTATATGTATGTCGATGATGTCCTGGCAGGGGCTCATAATGAAACAACGGCAATCGCAATGGTCAATGAACTTCAAGACGCTCTTGGTTCAGCTGGCTTTCCCTTGCGCAAGTGGACATCGAATGTGAAGAGCGTGCTCAGTTGTATTCCAAAGAGTCATTTACTGAATGCTGATTTCCTCGACATCGAAGAGGCCAGCACAGCGAAAACACTGGGAATCCGATGGAAAGCGACTACGGATGAGTTTTATTTTGTCATCTCACCCCAAGATGTCAAGTCAGCTTATACTAAGCGAGAAGTCCTCGGGCAGATCGCCAAGTTATTCGATCCCGCTGGCTGGCTGGCTCCCTTTGTGATTCAAGCCAAGGTGTTTATGCAAGAGCTCTGGTTACAAGAGCTAGGGTGGGATGATCAATTGCCCAGTGAACTCCATCACAGGTGGCAGGATTTTACAAAGAGCTACTCCTTCCTTGACCAGATCCGAATTCCACGATGGGTTCTTCATGACCCAAATTCCGACATCCAATTCCATTGTTTTTGCGATGCGTCACAGCGGGCTTATGGTGCCGCAATTTACGTGCGCGTTAGCAATGACCAAGGCATATCATGCTGCCTTCTTGCAGCGAAATCTAGAGTCGCCCCGGTTAAAACGGTTTCATTGCCCCGCCTTGAATTATGCGGAGCTACACTTTTAGCGGAACTGGCAGCTGCAGTTCTTCCGCAACTTCCAGTTGATAATGCGGAGGCTTTTTATTGGTCAGATTCCACCGTCGTACTGTCGTGGTTAAATAAGCCACCCTGCACATGGACAACGTTTGTCGCAAATCGGGTAGCAAAGATTGTGACGGCAACAAATGACGCCCCATGGAATCACGTTCGTTCAGAGGACAACCCAGCAGATCTCCCTAGCCGCGGCCTGAGTGCGCAGGAATTGGTACACAAGGATTTGTGGTGGCACGGCCCACCATGGCTACGGGAACCACAAGAGTCCTGGCAGCGAGCGACACCACTCCCACTAGACACTGCCTTGGAGAAGCGGGTAGTGAAGGTCCACGTCGCGATCGCTAAGCCAGCCAACGAGATATTATCTCGTTTTTCCAATCTGGCACGTGCCTTACGAGTGATAGCATATGTGATCCGTTTCGGCAGAAGGTGTCGTAAACTTCCAAACGATTACTCCGGGGAGGTGACCTCTAGCGAGATCAATCAAGTACTCCAGGCGTTGATCCGAGTCACTCAGCGTGATTACTTTCCGACGGAACATCGGTGTCTACAGCAGAAGAAATCTCTGCCCACGTCTAGCACCATTCTCAATTTGAATCCTTTCATTGACGTATCAGGTGTGATCCGAGCATGTGGGCGCGTGCAACAAGCAGCGGCCCTTAGTTACGATGAGCGTAACCCCATTCTGTTGCCAGTAGTAAGTCCGTTGTCCCGGCTGTTGGTGCTTTTCACGCATCAGATCTCTCTCCATGGGGGCAGCCAACTGGTAGTCCGTCTCATCCGACAGAGATACTGGATTCCAAGACTGCGGAATCTAGTAAAATCGGTGGTCAATTCATGCAAAGTCTGTGTGATTTATAAAAGAAGGCTGCAATCACAGCTAATGGGCACCCTTCCGGCCCAGCGAACTACTTTCGCACGACCTTTCACGACCACCGGGATAGATTTCGCAGGTCCTTTCGACATCAAGAGTTTCACCGGCCGCGCTTGCCGCATATCAAAGGGATATGTGTGTGTCTTTGTTTGCTTTTCCACCAAAGCCATTCACCTTGAGGCAACTTCGGATTTGAGTACCGAAGCATTTCTGGCAGCATTCGCTCGCTTTGTATCGAGGCGAGGGTGTCCCCAGCAAGTGCAGTCCGACAACGGAAAAAACTTCGTAGGTGCATCCAGAGTGCTTGAAAAAGATTTCCTAAGTTCTACCCAGCAGAAAATATTATCCCACTACAGCCATCAGAATCTGTCCTGGCATTTCATCCCTCCCGGGGCACCACACATGGGAGGGTTGTGGGAGGCTGGAGTTAAGAGTTTTAAAACTCTGTTCTACAAGGCCACTTCCAACCAAAGGTATACTTTTGAAGAGTTCTCTACGCTGCTGGCTAAGGTAGAGGCGTGTTTGAACTCGCGGCCGATTTCTCCTATGTCTGAAGACCCCACCGACTCTTTAGCTTTGACCCCAGGCCATTTCCTAGTTGGCGGTCCATTGCTATCCGTGACGGAACCTGAAATCAAGGATCAGGTACCGTCTATCATTAACCGGTGGCAGCGTCTGAAGGCCGTGAGTCAGCATTTCTGCACCCGATGGAAAGACGAGTATCTGAAGGAGCTACATAAGCGCAATAAGTGGCGATTCCCTTCTAAAAATCTTGAAGTGGGCGATCTGGTGGTACTCAAAGACGACAATCTTCCATTTAATGAATGGCGTCTCGGGCGAATCCACCAGACACACCCTGGCAGTGACGGCAATGTCCGCGTCGTCGAACTGCTTACCGCTCGCGGTATTGTGAAGCGTCCCGTCGCAAAGTTGATCTTTCTTCCTCCAGAAGAAAGAATTCAAACCCATTACGTAAAACTACAGTAGCGTCCAGCACTTGGTCCTTCCTCCCAAGTAAGAAGGGCCGAGCTGCCAGTAGTAATATGTGTTCTATCGTCCTACATTAATCCGCTTTCTTCATTATTTGTCCCGGCAGCTTCCTGATATTCGTCAACCTAGATCCCGTTTCCATGGCTCCGAGACCGCGTTCAGTACAGGCATCGAAAGAGGAGCGCAGATGTTCGCGAGGAACTGAGTCCTTCCGTTGCCGAGTCTGTCGCGGAATCCATCCTCTGAAGCGATGCCGTCGCTTCCTGCGGCTGAACGTGGAGAAGAGGATGAGGGCAGTGCTGGCGAATAAGTACTGCGCCAATTGCCTGGCCCACCAACATTCCGGAGGAAGCTGCTTAAGCGGTGATAAGTGCCGAATCTGTGAGGAGGATCACCACACGCTGCTTCACTTCCATGAACAGCCACGTCGACGCACTCCAAGCTCCGTCGTACGCCGAGTCACCCCCGAGTCCTCCAGACGAAGGGTCGCGCCAACGCCAGCCTCCGATCCGAAACTGACGTTGACCACACTGCTGCAGCACCGCAATCCGCATCTGATGCCCACGGCGATGATGCGTATTGAGACGGAGGGAAAAACCTTCGACGTGAAGGCCCTGGTGGACCCTTGTTCTGCGGTATCGTCGATGGCGACGTCATTGGCCACGGCCTTCAAGTTGACAGCCGTCAATATAGGGGCAGAGAAAGCGGTGGCAGCAGTGATCCGGTCCCCAATCAGTGAAGGATGGCGATTGGAGGCGATCCTGAAGGTGGTCGATGGCTTGTGCTGCCGCACTCCAAGCGCTCCGGTGGACCCACAGATCGCCAAAAAGTTTGAGGGCATCGTCCTGGCGGATGAGACGTTCTACCGACCGTCGTCAGTGTCTCTGGTCCTGGGCGCGGATGTGATCACGGAGGTCATGCTAGAAGGGAGTCTACCTGGGGTTGGCGGGCGGCCGATTGCGATGCGCACAGTTTTTGGCTGGACCCTGTCCGGAGCGTGCCATTAAACTGCCTGAGTCTTGCACTCCTGCAAGGGGGGGAGCATGTTTATGCCCAACCGGGCAACACAAGGGTTAAAGGAGGCGGAAGCTTTCACCTCGCGCCGCTCTCCCGATGGTGCCCATCGCTCTCCCCACGAAAGAACTCCCCACACTCCGCTCCAAGCGGGGCTTGGTGCCCTGCTCTTAAGCTAAGCTAGAGTTAGTTGAAGTTTATACCTGAATACATCAAGTGAAGTGAAAATACTCTCTGCGTGTCAAAGAATTTACTGGGAGGAAAAAGGGAAAAGGAAAAGTTCACCTAGCTGCCATCAACCAGAAGGAATATATATAATATGTTTGTATGTATGTTTATAAATTATAATAAATTGACAGAAAAAAATACCCATAAAAAAAGCAGCCGCCCCCCTCTGTCCCACACATCCTTGGCGCGGATTTGAGCGCACACCTCTACAGAGAGTAACAAAATATTGATAGTGTGTGCAATGCACAGTGGTTCACTTTTGATAAACTCCTTTGTATAATAATATACAAAGGGCGCAATAAAAAATAATGTTTCTTTATATATTCAAGATTATTATGAAACACCAATTTTGGGCATTTGACCACCGATAATATATAGCGCCATTGATCTGGTGTCTGGCATTCATCTTGAGTGCAAGATGTTGTATTTGTAGTAGGTTGAATCGACCAAAATAGATTAGGACACTTCGTGATGGTGTAGATTTAGATTAGATTTGGACAGTCATTCCGTATATCGTACTTTAATCTTTAATACTTAGAGATGTTGATCATTGCGATAAGTATCGTAGAAATAGGCAAAGTGTGACCCTCTGGCAACTCAGTAAAGTTTTGCGAACACGCTACTAAGAGCGAAAAAGTGAAAATTAAAAATAAAAGTGAAATAAAATAGCGTCTCATTATTTACCCGCCAAAGAACCTTCCATATTTCATTTTATACTCATGTTGATTTCTCATTCTCTGATGAGTGTGTTAATAATGTTTGTTTAGTTCAGCCATGTCATAGTAATATTTTTTTTTTTTAAATATATATGTCAACCTACATATACATATGTAAGTAAGTAAATGCATGTACATACATACTTGTACGTACATACATATATGTATGCATATAAGTACGTACATACATATATATATGCACATACATATGTGCCTACATACATAGGCAATGACGCCTATTTTTCCCGGTAAAAGCTAGCTGACGCCAGCTTCTACCCTCCCCTTCTCCCACGTAATAAAAAAAAATTTAAATACACATACATATATGTAAATTTTTAAATTTTGGCCGATTTTATTTTTTTCGTGATTTCGATAGTTGGTGACATTGGCGCCATTGGTGACGCTGGTGCCACTTGTGGCTCCGAAGGTGGCTCTGTTGGTGCCGGTCCCTCCTTTTTCGCAGCTTTTGGCACACGTGCTGCGAAGACGCGTGGCGGCCGAATGGGCACGAACTTGCCGATCGAGCGGCCTGGCACCTTTTTCGTCTTTCGACCATCGTCCATATAATATTGCTATAAAGGTCATATTTTATTTTCTTCATTTTATTATTATTCATCCTCAATGTTTTCAATTTCAACAAATGATACTAGTGGCTTATGATAGCTAAAATATGATACAAATGCTTTGGTTTCGATGTTGTCAACATATCTTTGAAATACCGCTTCAATCGTTGTTTTTGATCGTGTTGTTGATTCAGTGCGATTGTTACACATTTTTAAACTGAATGTTGTATTGAGAAAGTCAGTTAAAGGAACCGCTGTGTCCAATGCAAAATTTACGTTAAAATCGCCACTTAAAATCGTTGGAACTTTATCGTAATCTTTTCTAAGTATCCGCGATACTTCTGGTGTATACTTTATAAAATTTTCATGAATGAATTCCGTGATGCTATTTATTGATTGATTCGGTGAAATATAAATTGCCACAATTAAAACTATTTTTCCATTGCTCAATCTGGTTTCGCATGCACATATTTCTCCCACTTTAGAGAGCTGAACAGACAGTGATTCTAGTTGCTGTGCATTCATTTTTTATATATTTTGTGATACATTTTTATTTACTTTTTATACCCTTGCAGAGGGTATTGTAAAATTGGTCAGAAGTTCGTAACGCACAGAAGGAGACGTTTACGACCTGAGAAGCTGAGTTGATATAGCCATGTCCATCTGTCCGTCCGTCTGTGCGTATGCGTTTTACTCATCCGTCTTAAGAGCTATCGGGATGAAATCTTTTTTTGGGGTTTTTTATTACCCGGGTAAGATAAAGTATGAAAATCCTTAGGATCGGACCACTATATCATATAGCTCTAGAAGAAAAAATTTTGCGGGCATGGCTATATCAACTCAGCTTCTCATGCTGATCAAGAATTTATATACTTTATGGGGTCGTAAACGCCTCCTTCTGTGCGTTACGAACATCTGACCAATTTTACAATACTCTCTGCAAGGGTATAAAAAGTAAATAAAAAAAAAAATGTATCACAAAATATATAAAAAGCATTATGAAAAACTTCGACCAAGCTGGGAGTCGAACCCCGGCCGCCCGATCGCCAAGCGAGCACACTAACAACAGAGCCACGTCGACACTTTGTAAATTGCCGTCGAGTTCTGTAGTTAAGCACGCATCTCATTTTCGCATCTCATTCTCTCGCAGGCTATATACTATAAGATCTATATGTATGTCTCTTTTTAGTGCCGCTTTTTCGTTTCATCGAGTCTCAAATCACTCCCAACGATTCTAAAGAAGTTTTCACTTCAAAAACAATGTTTCAATTACAAAAATGAACTTAAAACACAAAAAAAAAAAAAAACAAAAATACTCACGCAGTTTTTGAATATGAAGTTCATCTTCGGTTAGTTTTTTTCGGATGTGTGAAGAGCTGCCACACTCCATGCTTGCAATTTATCGGAAGCCATTTATTATAGATACTTTGGCTATCGATATTTTGAGTGGTTATCGAACTCTTTCAGTCGAATTTGAATTTTTAATTACAAGTAATCTTGAAAGTTGTCCAAATATTTCGCCATGATCTTGATATTGAACCAGTCCCATAATTTCTTGCTTTTGGCCAATAAATTGACAAGATTTTTTTTGAATTTCAAAGTCAGCACATTTTTCACGTATATTTCCAGCTCCTGGTACGCCAAGTACATTAGCTGCCTGCTGGTTATTTCTATTCCTATTTAATGGTGTGGCCGGCTTATTGTACGAGGCGGCTCTATTTGGATATTGATTTGAATTCCGATCCCTGGCACGCCACGTATATGAATATTCCAAGCCACAGTTTTGACAACAATTCTGCATGTTGAAATTCGGATTTCAATCTATCGAATCTATCATGTTGCTTTCTAAAAGGCGACGTTTGGCCGGAAATATATCGCCAGAATGCATAAATGGCTGACACTTTTCATTTCTACTGTTGTTGCGGCAACCCATATCCCGATCATCGGATCGATTTTCGCTTTTTTCATTGTTGCACTTGGTGTTGCTGTTTTTATCTTTATTCATCAAGTTGCCCATGTTCAATCCCGAATTAAAGCCGCGTCTCGCCACAATTGTTCATCAGATTATTGGCGTTGCTTGGTTGGCATTGCCAGATTGAAAAAAGAGAGAGATGAAACGATCGATAGACTAGAGTCGTTTGTATGGCAATTTGGAATTGGAACAGGAAATGGAATACAAATATTTGGGAAATTTCCATTATAAATATTTTTAAAATATGTTACTGTTGTGTTGTTCTTATTGGGGATTAGGACGAACTGCACAATTAGATCCTTGGAAAACTGATTGGGATACTGATGAACCGAAACAGCCTTCTATCAAACGACTAGAGTCGTTTGTAAGGCAATGTGGAATTGAAACATGTGGAATTGTGGGACATTTTCTTTATTATTATCGCCATTGGTCTCAATAGGGGACAACTCTTAACTTTTCTTATTAAATGAAACGATCAAGGGATTTTAGAATTTGAAATTACTTTTAAGGGGGTGCTATAGTCATCTCGTGTAAAATCGGTCATTCTTTAAGAATTTTTTATTGGCGATACGGATAGTCTCAGTTCAATTTTTGTTTGCCCGTGTGATAATATAACATTAATACAATATGTGTGAAAATTTTCATATAAAAATATTGAAAATTGAGTGAGATATAGGCAGTCTCAGGCGGGACCTCGAAAATGAAGTGGTTTGCGGTGAACACCGTAACTCGCCACAGAATCATCGGAAATGAAAAAATCAAATTGCATTAGTTAAAATATCCAAATCAACCTCAGGAAAAGTACAAGCTGAATTGCATCCAATTCCTAAAGTCAATATTCCTTGGCACATAATCCACATCGATATAACTGGAAAACTAAGTGGCAAAAGTGACCAGAAGGAGTATGTAATTGTTCAAGTAGACGCGTTTACCAAGTATGTGTATCTTAGTCATAGCCTTAAATTAGACAGTGACAGTTGCATAAAGGCTGTTCAATCTGTTGTTTCGTTGTTTGGAATACCAAACCGAATAATAGCTGACCAGGGTAGGTGTTTTACGGGTGGAAAGTTTAGCCAATTCTGTTCAGACAAGAAAATAAACTTGCATTTGATTGCCACTGGTGCTAGCCGAGCTAATGGCCAAGTGGAACGAACAATGAGAACGTTGAAAAATATGCTGACTGCGGTTGAAACTGGAACTCAGTCTTGGCAAGATGCGTTAGGAGAGGTACAGTTGGCAATCAATTGTACAACTAACCGCGTGACGAAGGCTAGTCCGTTAGAAATGTTATTGGGAAAGATAGCACGTCCATTAGGATTACTTCCACCTAGCGATATTGAAAATGAGGTTGATCTGTCAGATGTAAGAGCACAAGCTGAAAATAATGTTTTAGCTACAGCAATTTATGACAAAGAACGATTTAATAAAAATAAGGCAAAAGTAATTAGACACAAAGTTGGAGATTTTGTGCTACTTAAAAGCGAAGAAAGGCATCAAACCAAATTGAGTCCAAACTTCAAGGGACCTTTTGAAATAATTGATGTGCTAGATGGTGACAGGTACAATTTAAAGTCTTTAACCAATAAACGAAATTACAAATATGCAATATGCTCCGCGAAGAGTTGAATGTGTGTGATGATTATAATAATACTGTTGAGATTGATAACACGGTTGCAGCCTGTGAAGATAGTGAAAATGAAAATATTGCGAATCTTTGAGTCACTAAAGAGAGTGAAGTACACCAATAAGGGTGACAAATGATGTTGTACGGCTGGCCAAAGAAAAGGGCAGAGTACTTGATTATATGATAATGCAAGCACAAGTGCAAAACATACTAATGTTTGTTTTGATCATGGCGTGTGGGGCATTGATTGTATAACTGTAATGTTAAAAGAAGAGAATTAAATAATGTAAAAAAAAAAGAAGAAGAATAATAATGGTAACGCTAAAGTATATGTTGTTATATATGTTGTATGAATTGAATTAAAATGAATTGTTAACATAATGAGTTTATACGAATTAAGAAAGGAAAACTGAAATGTGTTTAAAAGTATTATATTATTTGTTTGTAATAAAAAGAAACAAAAAAAAAATAAAAGGAAAAAAGAAAAAGATAGCTTAAATGTTAGCATTTCCTACACGAGGACGTGTTAAAGTCAGGATGGCCGTGTCGGCGCATACCGAGTTTGTGTGTGTGAGGTTGTGGTTTTGCGTGTGTCGCCGCATGTTGAGTTTGGGTGCGTGTGGTTGTAGTTTTGGATATTTCACATTAATGACAATTTCATCATTATTGTAATATTGCATCAGCCTCTAATTGTCTTGTGATTGGTTGCTTGTACTTTGTCGCTTTAAGAAGTACATTTTAGCGGGGCGTCAGCGTTCTGACGCTGTCGCCGAGTGTGGTTCGATAGTAGGCACAAAGAAGAGAGTTCAGATTCAAGGCAGTACAATTTGGAACTCGAGTGCGATCGAAACTCGCTGCGCTATAATGGCCGAAAATAATAGTGACCCGACATGTACATACATATGTTTGCGAATGATTTAGCAAACACGCCATTCCAAATTTATTAGTTTTCTCGGCCAGCATTGACAAATGTACGTATATCTGTACATATATGCATGCATACATATGTACATAAATAGATGTGTGTACGCATGCGTTTTCAAGGCCAAGTGTGTACAAACATTTGAATATGTATGTACGCATACGTATTCAATAGTAATGATAACATACATACATACATACATGTGGACATATGTATGTGTTTACATGGTTGTATATACATACATATGCATGCGTTTTCAAGGCTAATTGAGAACCAGAGGGCCGGGGCTAACTTCGACCGCGTCAAAGTTTGTATACCCTTGCAACTTTTTTGGTAACTCTTTCCTTAACTATAGCCATCAAAGTGGAACAACGTTTAAGCTAAAAAGGCTAATGTTTCCGAAAGAACGGCCTACAATCTTAGCATAGGAAAGATATTGATCAAAGTTACTGTTTTCCACCGATCGTTCCTATGGGAGCTATATGATATAGTCACCCGATCTGGATCAAATTTGGTATGGTCATTAACAGGTATATTAAACTAACAAATGTTTAATTTGAAAGCAATCGCGTCCAAAGTAACAAAGTTATTGAGAAAAGTCACTGTTCGTGACTTTGACGTTTGTATGAGAGCTATGTACCCTATTTGCAAGGGTATAAAAATTATTTGTTACGTTGTTATTATATTTATTTATTTGTTTTAAAGAAATATTGGTATTTTAATCACTGTTTTGTGCAAAAATAATGGCATTTGACCATTATTATTTTGCAACACTTTTAAATAGGGTTGCTTAAACCCAATTTATTCCTTAGTGGCAACTTTGTATGCATTTTACATATGTATAATTGATCAAAATGGCAAACATTTACATCACAAAGTCGGTAAGTAAAAATATATACAAATGAATTTGAAATCATGTAGAAATTATTAATGTTGATCCGAATTCTTAACATTTTTTCAGACCTTTCATTTTTCGTGTTATTTTGGGCAACCGCCGCAGGTAGCAGGAAAACCCAAGACCAAGCCAAAAGGGAACGGCATAGCAAAAAAAAACCACCAATGAGGCAGAAATTGCGTGCTGCAGCCCTCAAGGCGCAAGCCGAGGTGACCACCGAAAGGCCTCAGGAGGACACTGGAGCAAAGACGTCGTCAGAAGCTGAACAGGAGCAAGCCGACGTACTTACCGATAAACTAAAAGTCCTTGAATTGGAATAAAATTAAAAAAAAAAAAACGAATACAAATCATGTTTATTTTTGGTCTTATGTATACCCTTGCTAAAAGGTTATATTAATTTTGGTGTATATATGGTAAGCATATATATTCTTAATCAGCACGACAAGACGAGTTCGCGAACTCCTCCTAGACCGTTATAGCTACAGGGTTGAAATTGTACGTAAGCTTGTATATACTGCACAGTTTGTATATCTCGGATTCAGCCAGATCGGACCACTATATCATATAGCTCCCATACACGGATAAGAAAAGTTTAAAATATATTTCGTTTCTTATTAGAAAAATGAAATGATCTCTCAGTTTCAGTACGCCATTATTTTGAACCCCTATTTGAGAACAATAAGAAAATAGGGTCCTTAAAATCTAAATCCTACAAAATGGTGGCATAGTGGCAACGTTGCACGTGTACTGATCATTAATTAGATGTTGTTGAATCATGGCGAACATTAATATTTCTAAATCGGTGAGTAGAATTAAACTCTATTTTGAAAAATTATTCATTTTGCCCATGTTTTTCTAATTTTTTGTAGACCTTCCATTTCAATTGCTATTTTGGGCCGGAGAGACAACCGGAGAGACCAACAACCACAAAACCGAAGAAAAGGAAAAACCGCAAGAAGCCCTCAATCAGGCGCAAATTGCGCGCAGCTGGGGCTGCAAAAAGGGAAGAGGAGAAGCGAGCTGCTGACAAAAAAAAAAGGAGAAGCGAGCTGTTGAGGCACCGGCAAAATGTGTGAAGCCACAAGGCACAAGCGCGGCTGAAGAAGCTCCGTCAGGAAGTCGCCAGCCACCAGCCACCAGCCACCAATGTTAACCTCTAATGTTTACTTATATAAATAAATAAAATTGCGTTACATTCTTTATAAAATTAGATTTCTTTTTGTTTTTTGTTTAGATTGAGATTTTTATTCCTCGTATCGCCCAGTTAGGGTAACGCCATCATGATGAGCCAATAATGCAGATTCTATAAAGCTTGGTAACAATTGCTGCCTGTAAATAAAATGTTTCCTTCAATTTAATTAAATTTTTTTATGAAAAAGGCCCGAGTAATAGTTTCTTTGGCTCCGAGGATATCCTCATCATGTTTGTCATTTATTCACGACATAAAAAAAAAAAAAGTACGTCTAACGGTTAGACACGATAGAAGTGAAACCTTCCGTAAAACAAACTGAGAGAGAATGAGACGAAAGCAGCATTAGGAGCGGGATAATTATAGGTTCATTATAATATTGCTATAAAGGTCATATTTTATTTTCTTCATTTTATAATTATTCATCCTCAATGTTTTCAATTTCAACAAATGATACTAGTGGCTTATGATAGCTAAAATATGATACAAATGCTTTGGTTTCGATGTTGTCAACATATCTTTGAAATACCGCTTCAATCGTTGTTTTTGATCGTGTTGTTGATTCAGTGCGATTGTTACACATTTTTAAACTGAATGTTGTATTGAGAAAGTCAGTTAAAGGAACCGCTGTGTCCAATGCAAAATTTACGTTAAAATCGCCACTTAAAATCGTTGGAACTTTATCGTAATCTTTTCTAAGTATCCGCGATACTTCTGGTGTATACTTTATAAAATTTTCATGAATGAATTCCGTGATGCTATTTATTGATTGATTCGGTGAAATATAAATTGCCACAATTAAAACTGTTTTTCCATTGCTCAATCTCGTCGACACTTTGTAAATTGCCGTCGAGTTCTGTAGTTAAGCACGCATCTCATTTTCGCATCTCATTCTCTCGCAGGCTATATACTATAAGATCTATATGTATGTCTCTTTTTAGTGTCGCTTTTTCGTTTCATCGAGTCTCAAATCACTCCCAACGATTCTAAAGAAATTTTCACTTCAAAACTTTATTTATATTTTATATTTTTTATATATTTTATATGTGTATGTGTGTACATATATATACATATGTATGTATGTATGCTGACAACGGCTTTATTTATCATGTTTGAGTCGATCATTTGAAAATTATCCAACACTTTTTTGCATTGTCCAATAAGGTCATTATAAAAACAATTGTGGCGTGTGAAGTTCAATTTATATACCAAATTTTTTTTAATAAGCAAAAATTTTAATAAAATTAAGTGAAAATAAGTAATTCAACTTACAAGTAAGTTTTAAATACGATTTATAATATAAATTTTATAAGTATGTATCTTCTTGACAGGCAGTCTTTCTTTTTTTTTGTTATTTTATATACATATGTATGTATATGTATGTATGTACATAAATATTTTTTTAATATAAAAATTTTGATCAGGCTTTAGGTCATTTTTTCAAATAAAAATAAAAGCATTGTTTTTAAGTTTATTTATTTTCCGATATATTTCGGTTGCGCAGCGGCAACCGTCTTCAGGGCAACTATATGTTTTGTTGAATACATGTTTGAGGGTATTGTCCGGTGCTATTTTTATTCCATCTTTGTCATAACAATCCGAGTGTGATAGTCTTTCCGATAATTTGGGTACATAAGTGACCGATATATATGTTTTTTCATTCTTAGTTTTGTCAATAGTGGATTTATGTTTTTTAAATAATGTCCTGATTACGGTATCCGGAAAATCGTTGTCCTTTAAAATATTTATTATTTCCATCTTCGTTTCTTCATGGTATATTTTATCCGAAATGTTCAGCATCCGTTGGATACAGCTCCTTGCTGTATTTATTATCATCGTCTTGGGGTGTTTTGAGTTAAAATGGATGATTCGTCCTGATGCTGTTGGCTTCCTGTACCATTTTAGTTTTAATTCGTTTCCTCGCCTGATGACCATAGAGTCCAAATACGCCAGTTTTCCATTGTCTTCCAGCTCCATAGTGAATTTTATATTCCTGTCAAATGAATTTGGGGTGTCCAGTGTTTTATCGATGTCATCTTGGTGTATAATTGAAAAAATATCATCTACATATTTCGTCAATAATCTTGGTGGTCTGGTTAGTTTATCCATTGTAGTGTCCAGAAGATTTTCCATAACGATGTCCGCAATCACAGGTGAGGCCGGAGATCCCATCGGACCCTCAAACATGTATTCAACAAAACAAAATCCAAGATAGAGATGACTAATAGAAGCAATGTGATATACAAAATCCCATGCAATGGACAAGAAAATATACCGTGCAATAAGATATACATAGGGACGACAAAATCGAAATTAAAAAAAAACTAGGATTTCCCAACACAAATCGGACTATAAAATGAGGCATTACACAGACACACCAAAAACAGCACTAATGACACACTGTGCAACTAGTGGCCATGCAACGAATTTCGAAGAGACGACAATATTAGATCAAGAGCGGCACTACAACAAAAGGTTCACCATGGAGATGCTACATATCATCAATACACCGAGCGCCACACGACTTAACTTTAAGACTGATACTGACAACTGCGCTCACATATACAGACATTTACTTGACAAGAATTAGTTCGTAACTCCACGTCAAACGGTGCTGACGTGTTAAATAATGTATGTTACAAAAAATTTTGTTAAATGTCACATAATTGTTAAATGTTCTTGTATTTTATTGTAGTTGCCCTGAAGACGGTTGCCGTTGCGCAACCGAAATATATCGGAAAATAAATAAACTTAAAAACAATGTTTTTATTATTATTTGAAAAAATGACCTAAAGCCTGATCAAAATTTTTATATAACAACACAAAGGTCGCAAAAACTACCACTATTTTTTTAATATATACATACATATATAAAATGGAATATTCATTTCAATTGTTGATTAATTATCTATATCAAGGGTGGCCACGGAAATTTAACTTGGGAGCCGGCTCTTTACCGGCAGAGGCTGGGCAGAGAAAAAGGTCACTTTTGCGAGTCGACGCACACAAAAATTTGTGTGCCTCGAGTTTTATGACGGGTCATAAAACGACCTTTTTTGGGTCGAGCGAGCGATCGTCGTCGAACTTGTGGGCAGAGGGACGGACAAGTCCCGAATTTTAAGGGGAGGGGGAAAAAGGTCGCGATCTCGAGCTCGCAACTTGTGGGCAGAGAGAGTGAGGGACAAGTAAAAATAAGGGTTGTTTTTGATGAGTGCTCGAGATCGCGACCTTTTTCCCCCTCCCCGTAAAATTCGGGACTTGTCCGTCTCTCTGCCCACAAGTTGCGAGCTCGAGATCGCGACCTTTTTCCCCCTCCCCGTAAAATTCGGGACTTGTCCGTCCCTCTGCCCACAAGTTCGACGACGATCGCTCGCTCGACCCAAAAAAGGTCGTTTTATGACCCGTCATAAAACTCGAGGCACACAAATTTTTGTGTGCGTCGACTCGCAAAAGTGACCTTTTTCTCTGCCCAGCCTCTGCCGGTAAAGAGCCACGGGAGCCAAAAGAGCCACTACGTGGCCATCCTTGGTTTAGTTGATTCGTTTTTATGTATTTTTCCACATTTCGCTAGTTTTTTGGCTTTTATAAAGCATTAATTTTTCAGAATACACTAGTTTCTTTGCTTTTGAGGTTATTTGTTGTTTATGCGGCATTAAGAATAAATTGATTTTTTCCAGATTTTAATAGTCCTGTTTTTTGCTTATTATAAGGCATTAAAAAATTGCATTTCTTAACTTTTGCAAATTTCTTTATTTTCTAAGATGTTGAATTTTTTATATTTCTTTATTGTTAAAAATTCTATAGTTTAGTTTTCTTTTATAGTTATTTTTTTATTTATGAAGTTTTTTTTTTCTAGTGTAAAAACCAATTGTATTGCTGTTGCAATTGAGGAAGCAATTCGTGGGGGGCTTCTTAGAGAGTCAATGTCCATAAGCGATAAACAATATTTGCAGATAGCAAATATTGTGAACAAAAATCTCAATGATAAGCGTAAGATCTTTACAGTTAGCAGTGCTTGCCAGAAGTGGCGTTATACTGTTTTAAAGAGCTTTCAACGCATTACATCGAGAAATGAATCGATGGCGTTAGTCTCTATAGATAATTCCGTTGCCCACATTCAATGTTCTAGGGAAAATAAGCAGACGCATGAAGCATTTTTGGATATGTCGTCTAGTCCTTCCATTGAAAATAGCATAAACTTATCGTCTAAGCCTGTGGACGAAAGTCTTGTAGCAAGCAGATTAAAGTGCCTGCGAAAAGACTGTCGACTCGGCAACATAAGTTTAAATATAGATGTAAAAATGGTTGAAAAGGCATTTCCTAATTCTAAAAACAAATATAGTCATCACATCTGTGATATACAAGTGCAGCATTTTCAGGAAATATGGAAAATCTGCACAGCCAAATTCACCAAACAAAAAAGTATTGAGCATATTATACGGGAACATTATTTTCTTATAAATAATGCTTGTAATGTGTATTTTAATTCAGTACGAATTAATAAGAGTAACTTTGTTGCATATGGATACTGCAAAAACCCATCTTGCAACAAGTTTAGTTTTACAGTTCAGTTCGATAGTTGCATCTATCAGTCTATTCTAACAGAACCGATGTTTGCCACACAATGAACTTAAATAAAGCTTCCCAGTGTAGAGGTGTTAGTCGCTTTTTAGAAAAGAATGAACTTAAATCTCGCACTGCATTTGAGTACCAAAAACATTTGGCACTAATGGCAAATAAAGATAGAAACGAGCTGAAGAAAATGCTAAACATGATTTCGATAAGGATGCATTTATAGATGCATATAAAATGTTAATTAATGGGCTTCCATACATTCAGCATTTATTTGCTATGATCGAAGTGTTTCTTTGGAACATTGACCATATAAGGCTATTTCAAAAACATTTTAAAATACATACCTTACACTTAGATGCAACAGATGTGTTGTAAGACCGCTTAACATAACGAAAAAAAGGATTCTTCTCTATTCTTTAGTGGCACACATTCCTGACTTATCGATAACCTATGGCACATGCGATTCTTTCGAATCATTTTTCCTATGACATAGGACGCTTTTTGGTTGATTTGAATATGTCTTGTAGGAAAAATAAATTGAAAACGCCGATCTGCAAACGCATCATAACTGATGTTATTTTCGCTCGTATTTCCGCAGTCCTCAAAGAAAACTGCTGCTGTACTCTTATAGAGTACAATGAAATGTGCTATCAATATTTATATAAAGAAAGCCAAACATTTCCGGCGTTAATTGTCCAATTTTGCACCAGCCATTATGCTAAAATAATGTGTGCTGATATTGATCGCACGGTAGGCTTGCAAAATACTGCACTTAGATCTTTCTTAAGAAATGCTCTAGGAGTGGGGTACAATATTTTCGAAATAGGCGATTTTGAAGAATGGTTCCAGCATTTGATAACCATTCTTCTGTCTCGTACTTTAAATGACGTGGTTCGCAATGCCATGAAATATTTCAAAGATGACGGTTCAGTTAATTTTAAATTGCTGTTCCCAAAGAAAAACCATTGCTGGCAATAGTAGGTTACGAAAACGTTTCAGTGATATTTTAGAAGATGTCATGAATATGATTTCTGAACTGCCAGAAGAAGAGGAGCAAAATATATATTATAAGTCCAAAATGGCACAAGTTGTTTTGAACAAGTACGTAGTGTTTGCTCCGTTTTGGACCAATTTGATGGGTATTTTCATTGATAAATCCAATAGAATAGAATCTTTTTTTAAGACGCTAAAACAAAATGTAATTAAAGATAAGAGAGGCATAAAATTGGGAAGATTCATTCGCAAAATGGATGAACTATTCAATTCAGTGGCGAAGCAAGTCGAACTGACTCGCCCCAATATTATGTATCTACCAATTGTACACGGTTCTGTGATTAAGGGTAAAGCCAAGAAACGTGCAGCAATATCTTCGCCAGATTTACTAAAAATGTCTAATAAGAAACTTTGCAATTATAGAGAAAGCTGGAATAAGAAAGGACCTAAAAAATTGAAATCGGGTTTATTCTAAGCTGATTTTACCGGACCCAGTAGAATTCGAGATTCACACATGCAAAAGAATGAAGAATTGCAACTCCAAGAAGGAAATGAAAATATAAATGATTCCTTTGACTTATCGGTTCAATTTGATCATTCGTATGCTCGCAAGACTCAACCGTTTGGAATAGAAGAAGCCTATAAGCAAATGCTTATAAGCCATTCCAAACTTATTAGTTGTACTGCAAATAATGTAAAGTTTTACATTTTGCAATGCAAAACCCTTTTTGAATATGTGCATGGTACCAATGCCCAAGGTTTCTTATACAATATCGAACTCGACGATATTGTTACCTTGTTGGGTAAATCTTTGTTATCAAACTTTATTATTGACGCAGCTTTGCAATTATATTTGATCAGAACGACTGCATTGAGCAATAAATAACAATCAAAAATTAATTTAAAAACCCTTCAAACATTATTGTTATACCTCATTGTTATGAGAACCATTTCTATGTTTTGATCTTGAATAAAGAAAAGTTGGAGTTCGCTTTCTTAAATCCTTTTGGAAAGGATTTTATAACTTCAAAGTTTATAAAATATTACCAAGGGTTGCTTAAAATCTATAGATCTCTAGAAATTAATCAGGATATTCAAAGGGATTCTTATAATTGTGGTATTTTCATACTGTAATATGCAGAGTGCTACATTCAAAATAAAGTTTTGACAAATTTGTTACCTCCTGCAATAAAACGATAATTAATCGAGCCAATGTAGTTCTGAAGGTGTGTGTTGGTCTCCCCTGAATCTGGTCCGTGGTTCAAATGCTGTAGAGGACGTCGAATGATTTTTTTTTTTTCAAAATTATATGTTTTTATTATAAATATGTACATATGTACATACATACATATATCATCTGTACTTATATATATATGTATTTTTTGTATAATAGTTACATATGTTAACAAAATTTTTTAGAATATATGTATGTATGTATAAATATGTAGGTATGAACATATATCAACGTGAAACTTTATGTACATATACATACATATGTAACTTTATTATATGTACATATGTATGTATGTACATACCCTTGTATGTACCTATGTATATATGTATGTAACGTACATTTTTCTCAATTAGCCTTGAAAACGCATGCATATGTATGTATATACAACCATGTAAGCACATACATATGTCCACATGTATGTATGTATGTATGTTATCATTACTATTGAATACGTATGCGTACATACATATTCAAATGTTTGTACACACTTGGCCTTGAAAACGCATGCGTACACACATCTATTTATGTACATATGTATGCATGCATATATGTACAGATATACGTACATTTGTCAATGCTGGCCGAGAAAACTAATAAATTTGGAATGGCGTGTTTGCTAAATCATTCGCAAACATATGTATGTACATGTCGGGTCACTATTATTTTCGGCCATTATAGCGCAGCGAGTTTCGATCGCACTCGAGTTCCAAATTGTACTGCCTTGAGTCTGAACTCTCTTCTTTGTGCCTACTATCGAACCACACTCGGCGACAGCGTCAGAACGCTGACGCCCCGCTAAAATGTACTTCTTAAAGCGACAAAGTACAAGCAACCAATCACAAGACAATTAGAGGCTGATGCAATATTACAATAATGATGAAATTGTCATTAATGTGAAATATCCAAAACTACAACCACACGCACCCAAACTCAACATGCGGCGACACACGCAAAACCACAACCTCACACACACAAACTCGGTATGCGCCGACACGGCCATCCTGACTTTAACACGTCCTCGTGTAGGAAATGCTAACATTTAAGCTATCTTTTTCTTTTTTCCTTTTATTTTTTTTTGTTTCTTTTTATTACAAACAAATAATATAATACTTTTAAACACATTTCAGTTTTCCTTTCTTAATTCGTATAAACTCATTATGTTAACAATTCATTTTAATTCAATTCATACAACATATATAACAACATATACTTTAGCGTTACCATTATTATTCTTCTTCTTTTTTTTTTACATTATTTAATTCTCTTCTTTTAACATTACAGTTATACAATCAATGCCCCACACGCCATGATCAAAACAAACATTAGTATGTTTTGCACTTGTGCTTGCATTATCATATAATCAAGTACTCTGCCCTTTTCTTTGGCCAGCCGTACAACATCATTTGTCACCCTTATTGGTGTACTTCACTCTCTTTAGTGACTCAAAGATTCGCAATATTTTCATTTTCACTATCTTCACAGGCTGCAACCGTGTTATCAATCTCAACAGTATTATTATAATCATCACACACATTCAACTCTTCGCGGAGCATATTGCATATTTGTAATTTCGTTTATTGGTTAAAGACTTTAAATTGTACCTGTCACCATCTAGCACATCAATTATTTCAAAAGGTCCCTTGAAGTTTGGACTCAATTTGGTTTGATGCCTTTCTTCGCTTTTAAGTAGCACAAAATCTCCAACTTTGTGTCTAATTACTTTTGCCTTATTTTTATTAAATCGTTCTTTGTCATAAATTGCTGTAGCTAAAACATTATTTTCAGCTTGTGCTCTTACATCTGACAGATCAACCTCATTTTCAATATCGCTAGGTGGAAGTAATCCTAATGGACGTGCTATCTTTCCCAATAACATTTCTAACGGACTAGCCTTCGTCACGCGGTTAGTTGTACAATTGATTGCCAACTGTACCTCTCCTAACGCATCTTGCCAAGACTGAGTTCCAGTTTCAACCGCAGTCAGCATATTTTTCAACGTTCTCATTGTTCGTTCCACTTGGCCATTAGCTCGGCTAGCACCAGTGGCAATCAAATGCAAGTTTATTTTCTTGTCTGAACAGAATTGGCTAAACTTTCCACCCGTAAAACACCTACCCTGGTCAGCTATTATTCGGTTTGGTATTCCAAACAACGAAACAACAGATTGAACAGCCTTTATGCAACTGTCACTGTCTAATTTAAGGCTATGACTAAGATACACATACTTGGTAAACGCGTCTACTTGAACAATTACATACTCCTTCTGGTTCCTTAATGCAATTTGATTTTTTCATTTCCGATGATTCTGTGGCGAGTTACGGTGTTCACCGCAAACCACTTCATTTTCGAGGTCCCGCCTGAGACTGCCTATATCTCACTCAATTTTCAATATTTTTATATGAAAATTTTCACACATATTGTATTAATGTTATATTATCACACGGGCAAACAAAAAATGAACTGAGACTATCCGTATCGCCAATAAAAAATTCTTAAAGAATGACCGATTTTACACGAGATAACTATAGCACACCCTTAAAAGTAATTTGAAATTCTAAAATCCCTTGATCGTTTCATTTAATAAGAAAAGTTAAGAGTTGTCCCCTATTGAGACCAATGGCGATAATAATAAAGAAAATGTCCCACAATTCCACATGTTTCAATTCCACATTGCCTTACAAACGACTCTAGTCGTTTGATAGAAGGCTGTTTCGGTTCATCAGTATCCCAATCAGTTTTCCAAGGATCTAATTGTGCAGTTCGTCCTAATCCCCAATAAGAACAACACAACAGTAACATATTTTAAAAATATTTATAATGGAAATTTCCCAAATATTTGTATTCCATTTCCTGTTCCAATTCCAAATTGCCATACAAACGACTCTAGTCTATCGATCGTTTCATCTCTCTCTTTTTTCAATCTGGCAATGCCAACCAAGCAACGCCAATAATCTGATGAACAATTGTGGCGAGACGCGGCTTTAATTCGGGATTGAACATGGGCAACTTGATGAATAAAGATAAAAACAGCAACACCAAGTGCAACAATGAAAAAAGCGAAAATCGATCCGATGATCGGGATATGGGTTGCCGCAACAACAGTAGAAATGAAAAGTGTCAGCCATTTATGCATTCTGGCGATATATTTCCGGCCAAACGTCGCCTTTTAGAAAGCAACATGATAGATTCGATAGATTGAAATCCGAATTTCAACATGCAGAATTGTTGTCAAAACTGTGGCTTGGAATATTCATATACGTGGCGTGCCAGGGATCGGAATTCAAATCAATATCCAAATAGAGCCGCCTCGTACAATAAGCCGGCCACACCATTAAATAGGAATAGAAATAACCAGCAGGCAGCTAATGTACTTGGCGTACCAGGAGCTGGAAATATACGTGAAAAATGTGCTGACTTTGAAATTCAAAAAAAATCTTGTCAATTTATTGGCCAAAAGCAAGAAATTATGGGACTGGTTCAATATCAAGATCATGGCGAAATATTTGGACAACTTTCAAGATTACTTGTAATTAAAAATTCAAATTCGACTGAAAGAGTTCGATAACCACTCAAAATATCGATAGCCAAAGTATCTATAATAAATGGCTTCCGATAAATTGCAAGCATGGAGTGTGGCAGCTCTTCACACATCCGAAAAAAACTAACCGAAGATGAACTTCATATTCAAAAACTGCGTGAGTATTTTTGTTTTTTTTTTTTTTTGTGTTTTAAGTTCATTTTTGTAATTGAAACATTGTTTTTGAAGTGAAAACTTCTTTAGAATCGTTGGGAGTGATTTGAGACTCGATGAAACGAAAAAGCGACACTAAAAAGAGACATACATATAGATCTTATAGTATATAGCCTGAGAGAGAATGAGATGCAAAAATGAGATGCGTGCTTAACTACAGAACTCGACGGCAATTTACAAAGTGTCGACGTGGCTCTGTTGTTAGTGTGCTCGCTTGGCGATCGGGCGGCCGGGGTTCGACTCCCAGCTTGGTCGAAGTTTTTCATAATGCTTTTTATATATTTTGTGATACATTTTTTTTTTTATTTACTTTTTATACCCTTGCAGAGAGTATTGTAAAATTGGTCAGATGTTCGTAACGCACAGAAGAAGGCGTTTACGACCCCATAAAGTATATAAATTCTTGATCAGCATGAGAAGCTGAGTTGATATAGCCATGTCCGCAAAATTTTTTCTTCTAGAGCTATATGATATAGTGGTCCGATCCTAAGGATTTTCATACTTTATCTTACCCGGGTAATAAAAAACCCCAAAAAAAGGTTTCATCCCGATAGCTCTTAAGACGGATGAGTAAAACGCATACGCACAGACGGACGGACAGATGGACATGGCTATATTAACTCAGCTTCTCAGGTCGTAAACGTCTCCTTCTGTGCGTTACGAACTTCTGACCAATTTTACAATACCCTCTGCAAGGGTATAAAAAGTAAATAAAAATGTATCACAAAATATATAATAAATGAATGCACAGCAACTAGAATCACTGTCTGTTCAGCTCTCTAAAGTGGGAGAAATATGTGCATGCGAAACCAGATTGAGCAATGGAAAAATAGTTTTAATTGTGGCAATTTATATTTCACCGAATCAATCAATAAATAGCATCACGGAATTCATTCATGAAAATTTTATAAAGTATACACCAGAAGTATCGCGGATACTTAGAAAAGATTACGATAAAGTTCCAACGATTTTAAGTGGCGATTTTAACGTAAATTTTGCATTGGACACAGCGGTTCCTTTAACTGACTTTCTCAATACAACATTCAGTTTAAAAATGTGTAACAATCGCACTGAATCAACAACACGATCAAAAACAACGATTGAAGCGGTATTTCGAAGATATGTTGACAACATCGAAACCAAAGCATTTGTATCATATTTTAGCTATCATAAGCCACTAGTATCATTTGTTGAAATTGAAAACATTGAGGATGAATAATAATAAAATGAAGAAAATAAAATATGACCTTTGTAGCAATATTATATGGACGATGGTCGAAAGACGAAAAAGGTGCCAGGCCACCGCAGCCAGCGCCCTTTGGGCATCTCGGGGTATATTTAATGGACCACGCTCGACAGAGCAGGCAGTCTTAGTTTAGATGTAGAACTAGTTATGTCAATTACAACTAAATAAAATCTTATAACGTTGTAAATCAAGTGTTGTGTTGTGTCTCACTGTAAGAATCCCGAGTTTCCCAAGTCCAATCCTTGTATCTAAGGAAGGAAATGGTAAGAATTCCCCTATAAGGGAAATGGAAACTCATAACTGGCGCCCGAGCAGGGACCCGTAATTTTTCTAGAAGCCATGATAGCGCTAACTACCCTTCGGGGGGAATCTAGAAACATTACGGGTCTAGACAATAGTAGGAAGAGCTCCACAGTTGAATGCAAGCCATGTCAGCACGACGCGTAGTAAAGTAAAATAATTAATTGCTCAGGCACAAACCTGACCTATGCCAAATAAAAAAAAAGAACAAAACACGAAAATTATAATCTAGGGCACTTGGCCAACGGAAAATGCTTCACCTGGTGATGGTGATATTTGAGACCAACGCGTGCCTCGCCTTGCATAAAACTGCTGACTCTTCAAGTAACCGCCCCAAACGCGTTTTGCTAAGACCGCATTCTCACGCCGGCAGATGTCAGCCAAGGCGGAATTAGCAGAACGAGGGGAAATTTTTGCGCCTCTTGCATTTTTGGCGTTAATATGTGAATAAAAAGAAACCGGAAGGGAAATGACACGCTCCCGTGGCAACAGGCCTTTAAAAAAAAAAGAGGAAAAAATTATAAAAAAAAGAAAGATGACCACATGCAGTGAGGTGGTTCAATATGGGGGGTCATGTCATCTAATTCCTCCTTCCGGTGTCTTGCAATAAGTGAATGACTGGTTGAAAGACCAAGTCCTCCTTCAGAGAGGGCGGAAAGAGTTCATTCTGAATTAACGACTAACTGGTTGAAAGACCAAGTCCTCCTTCGGAGAGGGCGGAAAGAGTCGTTTTGATTAGCGAATGACTGGTTGAAAGACCAAGTCCTCCTTCAGAGAGGGCGGAAAAAGTTCATTCTTTGAATGACTGGTTGAAAGACCAAGTCCTCCTTCAGAGAGGGCGGAAAGAGTTCATTCTTGATTAACGAATAACTGGTTGAAAGACCAAGTCCTCCTTCAGAGAGGGCGGAAAGAGTCGTTTGATTGGCTGAATGACTGGTTGAAAAACCAAGTCCTCCTGCAGAGAGGGCGGAAAAAGTTCATTCTTGATTGAAAGGCCAAACCTTCCTTCTGAGAAAGGAACTGCTGAAAGTAAAAGTATACGAATGGTTGAAAACCCAAAAACTAGTACCCCGACTGAAAATATTAAACTTTTGTTCTTGATTCTGTCATTTAGTTTATTACTCAGGTTATCTTGGCCGTCTGCGAACAGGAGTGGGGTGCCTCCACTTGAGTATACTCCTCAGGTTGGGACACCCAGCTCGCCTTCTATTTTCCTCGTATCGGAAAACTGACTCTAAAGAATGTGTCTTCAACCTGTGTATAATGGTGATCGATTCCTCACATGGTGGAGGTTAATCCAGATATTCCTGAATGATCAACTCAGGAACGTTAATCGGCTTCGGGAACGGAAAGGGGATTGTTTCCTCATCTTCATCCGGAACAGGCGCAGTAATTCCTGAGCTGGCAAAGTCATCCTCCCATAAATTGTAACTCTGATCAAAGCTGGGGGACCCTCCTCTGATGACCCGAGGGAACAATTCAGAACTCAAATCCGCAACTATGATTTCCTCCTCCATGCTCTCGTCATCAGAAGGGGAATCGCAATAAATTATTCCCGTTTGCACAGTTGGGTTGAAGTTTCCGTCCGATCGCTTCATATTCTTGGCTGATACTAAATTAAACCTTACACCAGCACTGACCACTATGGTCTTTGAAGACGAGAATATGCTTAGTCAGACGGTTGAGGTAAAAGACACAAAAATTCCTAAAAAACAACAATGCAGGACAGAATCAACGCATAAAAGGGGTGAAAGGGGAAATATGAAACACATGCACAAGCGCATTTTCAATTATGCACGCTCAGCATAAATAACGCGAAAACCGAAAATTGTTACCCCTTCCAAGAGTTTGAGGAATAGTGACAGCATAAATGAGCTACTAGATTGATGGCTATCTAACATATGGTATGCTAATGTGTATTTTTTCATTCTTGCAGATAATATTGTGAGTATCACAAATTGTAAAATTTGCTACAGAACGGGTGAGATTCAAATCCAGGTATACACATACACACTTTAGGAGTCACCCACTCATAAAAAACAAGTATCGCGTCCTACAATAGGGAATATAAACTATGTATTTAAAAATTGAAAACAGTTGCTGTAAAAAAAATGAAATGAGTGACAACGAAAACTTGAGCAATTGGCAGCCGCCGGAGATGCCGCGTACGTCACATTGGACAATGATACCATGGTGAATACGCACCAGTAGTCACCCCTGTGACCCATAGCGAACCTAGATCCCGAGTCGAGTCAACCGGTCAAGCCGGAATACTCAATTTAAAAACCTACGTTCCCAATTTGAATGCCAACGCAGCATTTTAGAGATGGAAGAAAAAGTAATATTTAAGTATCATGATGAAATGGGGCATGTGGGAGTAGACAAAGTAGCCGACTTGATAGGTAAAAATTATTGGTTTCCCAGCATGAGAAAGGAAATTGATAAGCTTGTAAAAAATGTAGAGATCACTATGGACCGATACATAGTAAAGATAGCAAAATGAAACACATATTAGTCGTAATAGATGCATGTAAGTTACCATATGAAGCTTTAAGACTTCAAAGCTTGCGCAGATCGCAGGTGATATCCAGCTCTACAGTTATCACTCGAGGCTTTGGTCCCACAAAGCTTGTATATTGCAGCTGATAGCAGCTTGAGCTCGATAAGCTTGAAACCCGCACCCACGTGTGCGAAAGCAGTATCAAAAAGAACTCAAAAGGCACTACACGCAGTGCTAAAGCGGTAGATGTCTAATACTTATAAATCAACCTAACTAAATAAATAACCTAAATAAATTGGAAAGCAACGAAATTATTAAATTTGTGCGGTTATTTGCCACAAAGAGTACGAAATCAAGTGAAGCAATCGACGCACTGGAAGAATACTTCAAAGTATATAGTAGACCCAAGAATATAATATCAGATAGAGGCAGTTGCTTCACCTCAAAAGAGTTCGATGATTTTATTAAGGAATGTAATGTTAATCATATAAAAGTAGCGACAGCATCACCACAGGCTAATGGACAAGTTGAGAGAGTCAATGAAGACCTAGGACCCAATGTAAGCAATGGCATACAGTTTACAATGAATAACACAAGAAACAGATGCACCAATGAATATCCAAGTATAATGCTATTTGGTATAAAACAAGAGGTAGCATGATAGACAGCTTAAAGGAAAATGTAATAGAAGTGAATCAAGTTTGAGAAAATCGAAACTTAACAGAAATAAGGGAAAATGCAGTCATTAAGTAACAAAAATCACAAAAGCAAGCAAAAAGGAAAAAAATAAGAATAATTATGTTCCGAGTAATATTATAACACGGAAAAAGCTACACAAGTCACACATTAAGTAAAAACACACTTATACACATAGCACTTAAGCAACAAGAAGCTAAGTTAAAATTAATATCACACTAAAAACACCCTTCTACTTCCGATACAATACAATACAAGCCCCCTCATTTTGAGTCTCTCATCGGTGGAGAGCTACAAGGTTTTTAAATACGAGTCCCCAATTGTGACGCTACAACAAGGAAAAGGATGGAGAATTGAAGGACACTCAAATCTGGTACATATAATCCCTCTCGACTCATTCGCGGGCCTTGCTGAGAAGTTGTCATTAGCCCTTGACCGGTACCCTTCTTGTGACCTGAAGACATTGGCCACTCTCAAAATCAAAGATCTAAAAACAAAAATCGAGGAGCTCACGGTCTCCAACAAGAGGACTAGACGTTCAATCAAATGGTTAGGCTCAGCTTGGAAATGGGTAGCGGGATCACCGGACGCAGCTGACTGGGACCAGATTCTACAATCCCAGGACTCTCTGATTAGAGAGAATAACCAACAATTCACCATAAATAACCAATTCCTGTCCGGCATCCAAGAGGCATTCAACAAAATAAACAAACTTGCAGGAGCCCTGAACACAATAAGCAAGGATAACGACTCCGAGCTATCCATCCTACTGAACAAAATCTTGTTACTTGAACGGAAGCTGGACGAAATTGTGCGAGCATGCCAACTCGCTAAAGTGGGCGTGATTAACTCGAACTTACTGGACATAGACGAGCTGCAGGACATCATCAGCACCACACCAAGCCTGCCTTACAACAACATCATAGAGGCCATCGAATTTGCCCAACCCACTATCTTCGTGAACGGTACCCTACTCCTTTACAACATAGCGATGCCACGGGTACTACAACAGGAGTACTCGGTGCAGATTATCAGGCCAACCATAACAAATAATCAGCAACTTGACATTCCCTCGGGAAAAATCCTGGTAGGACCACGAGACACGTACATTATATCCAGGAGCTGCCAGACCATGGGAAATATCACCATTTGTAAGGAATCGGATCTCACTCACCTGGATGAAGAATCTTGCCTGCCAAGGCTAATAAAGGGAGGAACCGCAAAATGCCATTCAATAACCAACACGGCAAGCCCCATTGAGTTACTGGAAGATGGCACCATATTTACGACCAACTTTAGAGGAAAGATGACAAACGGCGTTGTAGAATCAAACCTAAACGGGACCTTTGTCATTCAATTCTCAAATGAGTCAGTAACAATCGGCAACAAAACCTTCAGAAGCCAGACGGTTACAAGGATGGTGGCAATACCCTCCACTTTGTCTGAAGTCGTAAACGAAGGACATCGACTTAATGTGGAATACATTCACAACTTGCACATAAACAATTTACGACGCCTCAACACTCTAACGAAAGGGACCACCATCACGGCCGGCTGCGCCATCTTCATATTTCTCGCTATCTCCATAGGTTGGATTCTGAAGAAGACACTCCAAAAACCAGAAACACCACCCTCCCCCAGAGTCACCGGCCACAGATACAATGGATCTCCGGGACGTCAATTTTTGAGGGGGGAGGAGTTAGCACACTCATCCTCACACGAGACCTCCTCTCATACAACCAGCACCCCTGAGACACCTTGTCCTTCAGTTATCAGACCATGCCCCGCACCCCGGCTTCCCGACACCATCCCTTGACCATACACACACCTTCCACACATCTTAGGAACACCAACACTATACACACACCTTTCACACATGTTAGGAACACAAACAGACCACCCACAGCACGCGTGCATCGCGACCCATATCTTTTAGTCAACTAAGCTACCTACATCTTTTATTTCCTGTAAACACACTTAGCCAAGTAAGCAACTTATGTTTATGCGACCCTATCAAAATATGTGACCCAAGACGACCCCCGTGGTCACACTAGGTACTTCATTTCCCTCTTCTAGCATAAGCACTTTTTTGCCGGTCTTTGAATACTACCGGTAAGCAGAATTCGCCGGAAGAGGCGACCCACTTCTGACACGATCCCAACGCCGCTGCCAGCGACACGACACCGCAGCCAGCGCCCTTTGGGCATCTCGGGGTATATTTACAGGGGTATTGCTCGACAGAGCAGGCAGTCTTAGTTTAGACGTAGAACTAGTTATGTCAATTACAACTAAATAAAATCTTATAACGTTGTAAATCAAGTGTTGTGTTGTGTCTCACTGTAAGAATCCCGAGTTTCCCAAGTCCAATCCTTGTATCTAAGGAAGGAAATGGTAAGAATTCCCCTATAAGGGAAATGGAAACTCATAACTTGTATGTACGTACAAGTATGTATGTACATGCATTTACTTACTTACATATGCATGTGTAGGTTGACATATATATTTAAAAAAAAAAATATTACTATGACATGGCTGAACTAAACAAACATTATTAACACACTCATCAGAGAATGAGAAATCAACATGAGTATAAAATGAAATATGGAAGGTTCTTTGGCGGGTAAATAATGAGACGCTATTTTATTTCACTTTTATTTTTAATTTTCACTTTTTCGCTCTTTTTAGCGTGTTCGCAAAACTTTACTGAGTTGCCAGAGGGTCACACTTTGCCTATTTCTACGATACTTATCGCAATGATCAACATCTCTAAGTATTAAAGTTTAAAGTACGATATTCCGTGTGTCCTAAACTATTTTGGTCGATTCAACCTACTACAAATACAACATCTTGCACTCAAGATGAATGCCAGACACCAGATCAATGGCGCTATATATTATCGGTGGTCAAATGTCCAAAATTGGTGTTTCATAATAATCTTGAATATATAAAGAAACATTATTTTTTATTGCGCCCTTTGTATATTATTATACAAAGGAGTTTATCAAAAGTGAACCACTGTGCATTGCACACACTATCAATATTTTGTTACTCTCTGTAGAGGTGTGCGCTCATATCCGCGCCAAGGATGTGTGGGACAGAGGGGGGCGGCTGCTTTTTTTATGGGTATTTTTTTTCTGTCAATTTATTATAATTTATAAACATACATACAAACATATTATACACCCCCTTCATGATGCTAGTTCTTGCTGTATTCTTTCCTCTTTCTTATGCACATACATACATAAGTACATTTATGTACATACATATATGTATGGTATTTTCTTCATACAAAAATGTATGTATACACATATATGTATGTACATACATATACATTCAATTATGTATGTACATACATGTATCACATACATATATGCCTACAACATACATACATACGCTTCAGAGCCTAATTCCGGGAATTCTGGCTCACGCCAGCTTCTACCCATCTACCCGTTCCCATTTGCCCAAATAAAATTTGTATACTAATATTTATTTTTATATATGTATTTGTATTTATTTATGTTTTATGTAAATATTCTATATTTTGTTTTTGCCAAATTTTCCCCTCAACTCCTCCATAGGAGATTTTGGGGAGGATGGTGTTGGTGATGGTGATGAGGGTGGTGGCGGTGCTGCCTCAGCCGTCCTGGCCACCTTGGTCACACTAGCCGCGACGCGCTTCGCGTTCGGCTTCCAGGCCTTCGGCTTCCAGGCCTTCGGCTTACATGCCTTCGGCTTCCACGCCTTCTTGCCCTTGGCGACACCGCGCCCGGGTTTATTTGGCCCTGGCCACCAAGGTGACGTTCTGAAAATAAATAATCACAAAAACTTGTCAAAATTTAATAGGAAAACAATAAAAAAAAAACCATAAATACTTACACAATTATTAAAAACGAACTTCATTCTTAGCGATCATTCATTCTTAGTGCTTAGAGCTGGCACACTCTTCGCTTGCAATTTATGATACAAATGGTTATACATTGGTGCAAGCCATAGTTGTTTGCAGCAAATTTGTTTGCAATTGCAATACCATATGTACATACATACATATATACATATGCATACATAAAACCAGATTTAATTTCATTAACTTTATTCAAATTTTCAAGGAAAGTCTACATAAGTATATATTATATCTTGAATCTTATTTCTCAAAAATTCTTATTAACCAAAATCACAATTTATTGGTGCAGTCGTACCACTATACCAAACCCCCTATTTAAGCGAACCTGTATTTGCCTAATTCCCTTATCACAGCGATGCTTGAGCGGCGAAATGTTGGAAACATATTTTTCCGCAAAAGGTCCCCCACATTTATGCATTTTTCTCGTAAACGTTGCTAGGAATTTTGAATAAAATTACCTAAACACATTCCAGAAAGTCATACCTAAAATCTTTCGGAGTAATAATAATTCCTCATTGTTATGAGAATCACTTCTATGTTTTATTTCTGAATAAAGAAAAATTAGAATTCACCTTTTTGGATCCCTTTGGGGATCGAATTTACTTAAATCTTTTAAACATGTTCCGTTGATTCATAATATCCAAAAAGATTCTTTCATTGTGGCATTTTTATGCTACAATATTCCAAATGCTATATCATGGGTATGGC
This sequence comes from Drosophila willistoni, assembly GCF_018902025.1. Taxonomy (NCBI): domain Eukaryota; kingdom Metazoa; phylum Arthropoda; class Insecta; order Diptera; family Drosophilidae; genus Drosophila; species Drosophila willistoni. Next base: position 467,107 of record NW_025814103.1, on the reverse strand, counting down.
ACTTGAAAATTCAACATCTGCAACTGTTTCCAGAAATCAGATGGTTAATAAATTAATTAACTGCAGTGATGCAGTACTAAATACATGCCTGCATTGCTCAGGCCGGACATATAAGACTAATTATTTTAGTTGCAATAAATGTAATGGGTTTCTTTGCACTAATGTAAGTGCTTGGAAAGCCTATATACCTTAGCTGATACAAATTTTATTTGTAAGCTATGTGAGGTATAAACTTACCTTAAAATTTTAGTTGTGGGCATGCCTAATTGTGGAAACCACGTTAAAAACAAAGATCTATACCAACTTGTGTTAGTGGACACCACTTTAAAAAAAAAGAAGAGCTATTAAATCCGCCTTGCGTGGAAGAAGTGGACTAGGTCTACTGGGGAACCACAATAAAAAAACGCGCCATGAACTCTACCTCAAGGTGGTGCGGAAAAGAGTTCAAATCAGATGCTAATTTCCTTAAGTCCTTTATCTATTTTCCAAAACTATCTTTTGGCACATTTTGTATGGGGAAAATCATAGTTGGTTCGTAAAAATGCAATTTTTTCGAAAACTGTATGAAACCACATAATGAAACTTGGTGGGGACATAGATGAATAACTGGAGGATAATCTGGCATTTCATCTTCATTGAGCAATGTTTTTGGAAAGGATATACACGAAAGCGAAAAAAGGAGAAATTGTCAATACATGGAATGCTCAAATAAAAAAATAATAAAAATAAAAAAAAAAGTATATATATATGTATTAATACAAGTATAAAAAATCATAACTGACGCGCGGGTCCGAACCCATATACTAAAATTTCATAGCTCGCAAATAACTGTTGACACTTTTCCATTGTCTGCAAATAAGTGTCTTTTACTGACACAATTAAAAAGACTCAGACAGAAATTGTTTTTGTCGCGACTGACTTAGCTCGCTCGCGCTCTGATCGAGACAGTTATTTCTGTTTTCGTTTCGCTCAAGTCAAACACTGATCGATTTCTTGAGTTAAATGAAGCAAATTGTCTTTTGCGTATGTATGGGTACGCACACGCGATTGATGCGTTCTTTTTCTTTGCAAGATACATATGTACATGTTAATTGCGTTTGTGAAGTCAGTGTGTGCGGAGCATTATAGTTTTTGCAAAATGGGAAAAGACGAAATTAAAAAAGTTCATAATTTTTTTAGATTCATTGCCGAAGAAAATAAATCTATGTGTAATGTTTGCGGTTTTAAAATGTCTGGGACATATTTAACAAATTTAAGACGGCATTTGACAATAAAACACGGTGACATTTTTAATGAGTGGAGCAAGAGCGGGGACTCCCAAGTACAAGAGAGTGTAAAAAAAAGAAAAATATCATACCTCACGAGTGAAGAATCCATTATTTCTTCAATTATTAAAATAGTGACTACGGATGGAAAACCTTTTCTTTTTCTGGACAGTGAAGGCTTTATGGATATAATGAATCCAATTTATAGTTCACTAGGCATGAACCCAATAACTTCGCGCAATGTTATAAATTTTGTAAAAGTCAAAGAGCACTCAATTAAAGAAAACATTAAAGCTTTAGTTAAAGATAAACTGGTGTCACTCAAAATCGATGTTGCCACTAGAATGGATAAATCCATTTTAGGTGTAAATTTGCAGTTAATCGATGCAAGCCTTTATACAACTGAAATTGTTGTAAAAACGTTAGGCATGATCCAACTCGAGGAGTCCCACACAGGTGCATACATAAAGCAGAAAATTTTAGATATTTTAATGGATTATGATATAAATGTGGAACAAATTTTCAGGTAAAATTTGAATTACAGAAAATATATGTATGTTTTAAAATAATATTACATTTATCCATACAGTATAACATCTGACAACGGAAGAAATATGATAAAAGCAGTTCAAGTTTTAAACGATGCTACAGAGGACTGTCTTTTTAACGACGATACGCAAGGTGAAAGTGTTATGAATGAGCTAGACACCATTGAGTTGGCCAATATTCACCTAGTGAGATGTGCAGCACACACCTTGCAATTGTGTGTAACTGATGTGAATAAGGTCAACGAAATTAACGATAAAATTTCTTCTTGTCGCACATTATGCAAAATGCTGCGCACAGAAACTAATAGGTAAGTAATGTTTATTTATTTCATAAATATATATAATACATCTTTGTATATTTGTTACCTGTACAGACGTTTATTAATCGAACACAAAAAAAACATCCCATCGCTTGACGTCATAACAAGATGGAATTCAACTTATTTGATGATGACAAAATTGGTTGATTTAAAGGACTTTCTGACTACCGAGTCTTACATTTATGTTGACGCAGATTGGGACTGGATGGAGTCTTATATTGACGCCTTTAAGGAATCATATGAAGCTACCTTAAAGTTGCAAGATAAAAATCTAGTTTTTAGTGAGTTTTTTATTATTTGGATGGAGCTTAAATTGGCATGCGAAAAAAGTACAAATTTCATAAAAAAGAAACTGTTGGCCCAGATTAAGATAAGAGAGTTAAAACTTTTAGAAAATGAAGCATTGTTAGCTGCCATTTTCATGGACCCAAGAGTTAATTGCATATTGAGTAATGACCAGAAAAGGGTGGCAAAGCTTAATTTAAAGAAAATTGCATATAGGTTATTCGAGTTAAAGAATGTAAGTTGCAGAATGGTTAAAATTGTTGTCCTGTGTCATTTATGTTTCATGTTAGTAGTTACTTGTATTAACAATTAAAATTGTCTTCGTGGAAAAGTAATACAAAACTAACATCAAAGAAAGATGTTAACATTATTATTGCTCTATTATTACAGACAGCACAAAATGTTCCAGCGCTTGAAGTTCCTGCATCTGAAGATATGAACGTATCATTATCTTCAACTTTTTCGATTGCATCCTCGGCTGAAGAGAAAACACTTTTGTCGGCATATTTAGATGATGTCCAGACAGTGACAGAAATCAAAGAAGACAATGTCTCTGCAAAACTTTTAAAAATTTATGCTGACATTGAAAGTTTTGACTCAATATATGGTCGTTTACCATTAAACACCAATGTTTTGGAGTTTTTTAATGATCTCAGACTTAAGTTGCCACATTTGAGTGCACTCGCGTACGTTGTTCTAGCAACACCGGCAACTCAGGTATCTGTAGAACGAGCATTTTCAGCCCTTCACTTTATTTTAAGTGAAAGACGAAGATCTATATCTGCTGAAAATCTTAACGCGTTATTAGTTGTTAAACTAAACTCCATTTAAAAAAAAAAATTAATATTATGAAAATCAAAATAAAATTATTGTTCCTTAAAAAACAAAACAAAACATTGTTTTTTTATTATTTTCATTCTTATTTACATTTATGTATATGTGTGTATGTATTTACATGCACACGATAGGCAAAGATCATTTCTGTTGAGTTTTTTAGTCAAACTGTCTTTTGTTGAGACTCTTTGTGTGAGCGAAAATCGTATTACTCTTTACGCGACGCTCATTTGAGAGCGTCACACGAATGAGTCAATGCAAAGCGCTTGACAAAAACCAATTCAAAACAAAACAAAGAGAGCCGCTCAGAGCGAGATCGTTTCTGGACAATCTTTTCGGTTATGATACGAAGCAGATCAAATAAGAAAAAACGATCAACTGTCATTTGCGAGCTATGTAAAATTTACATCCCCAGCAGTGATGCCAACTTTTGTCAACCAAAAAAAGCTGTTTTTAACGGGAGAAAACTAAAAAAAAGCCGAAATTAAAAAAAAAAATCCAAAAAAAAAGCTGATGTTTTTATTCTTGTTATAAATGTTTTATTTTTACAAAATGTTTAGTATTTGATCTAAATCATCACAATCAATTTCCTTGTCGTACGATCCCATAGTGCCAATCATATCTAGATACTTATACATTTACCTGACGTATAAAATTGAGTTAAGCATTTGAATGTTTATTTTATTTCGTAATTTGGTTTTTACGAGATTGACTTGGCTGAAAATTTTGAAAACAATGTCATTGCAAAAGTGGCCAAGTCCCCAAAATTATTGTTTCAACCCGAATACTTGTATGATCGTACTTCACAACTTTGTAGTGTCGTTTTAAATTCGTCGCTATTAAGCCACACTTTACGGCACCTTTGCTTATATTCCTTTGGCATTTTGCAGACTTATTGGACTTAATGGACTTAATGGCAAAATTTGGAAATCACAAAGTTCAATAATCGTTTCGTTCACAATAAGATCAATTGAACCATTTGAGCGAACTATTCTAGTTCAGTTGGTTCCACTCTATTATCGATAAGCTCGCTTATCAAAAATTGAACTACTGAAATATATCGGTTTAATTCAACTACAATGAACAACTATTATTGTTAGCACGATTTATCGCTAAAATATTATAAATTTCTTAGAAAATTAAAAAGCGGAAAAAAGGTTTTTTATTAAAAAAAAATCCAGAATTCCCGCTGCCCGCTGTTTCGAAATTTTTCCCGCAAATTGATTATCAAAAAAGCCAGATTTGACGGGAAAAAAGCTGATTTGGCAACACTGATCCCCAGCAACAAGCCATTATCTAACAGCACCAAGCGACTTCGTTTTACTGGTGTTGCAGAAACCTAATAAGATAATGGGAAAAAAAATGTCCCACATATAAAAATACCAAAAAGGCGGTACACAGTGGTATGCATATATATATATATATATATATATATATATAATGTGAAAAAAGTGTAATAGACACAGAGTGGTTGCAGAAATTATAATTATTTAGTGTTGTCCTTTATTGAGACCAATGGCGATTCAGTAACATACTTTCAATATATTAATTATGGAAATTTCCCAAATATTTGTATATACATATGCATGTACACCATTCCATTTCCTGTTACAATTCCAAATTGCCATACAAACGATTCATATTTATCAGTATCCCAATCAGTTTTCAAAGGATCTAATTGTAGAATTCGTCCTAATCACCAATAAGAGCAATCAAACAAAATTTTATTTAGTTCTTAATTTCATCTCATTGTTCTTATTTTACTGCTTAGCGACATGGGCGCCTTAGATAATTATCGACTTTGAGACAAAGTTTCCCATCGCCAAAATTATTCCGTTTCGTTGCATCTCTATCTTTTTTCCAAATCTGGCAATACCAATCAAACGATGCGATCGACGGTGGCGGCATTTACGATAACAACATGGGCAACTTAATTAGTATGTTTTGGAAAAAGAACAGCGATCCACCTATGGCTGTGCAAGATTTGCAACGATCCAATGATCTAGATATGGGTTACCGCCACAATGTTGGTAACATTGGTAACTTCGGCCAGCAGCAAATGATGATCACCCAGCAGGGTGATGGTTACGGTATAAGTCAACATCGAAGAGGACAGTGTCAGCCCTTTATGGATTCTGATGTTATGTTTGCGGCCAAACGTCGCCGTTTAGAAGACAACATGATAGATTCGCGAGGCTTCCCCAATAACTGGAGTGGCAACTGTGGCAATCCATTGCAGTCCCTATGTCAACCAAACTATGGAAATCAATATCCGAATTTCAACTTGCGGAATTTGGAGGGAAATTTTGGAGGTTCTCGCAGTGAAGACAACATGATACATTCGGGACACTCCCCCAATAACTGGAGTAATGGCGGCAACTACGGCAATCCATCGCAGTCCCTATGTCAACCAAACTATCGATCAGTCAATCTCAACTCTCGGCAAGATGAAGTTATGTTAAACCAAGGCGGAGGCAACTTTGACAATGAGGGATTTCAGGGAAATAGGATGTACAGTAATAACAGTGGAAATGTTGGCCAATCAATCGGGCCAAACAATTGGCAGCAACCGTCGATGGGAAATTCTAATCTACAAATGAAAAGTCAACAAACTGGGCCAGCAATTAAGAGAACTGTTCCTGGCGTATATCCTCTGGGTGTTGTAGCTCGTCCAGTTGGTGTTGGTAAAGTTGTTCGCCCAGCTGTTCGATCTGGTGCAGCTCGTCTTAACGTGGCTCGACCTGATGTAGGACGTCCAGTTGTAACTCGTGGCCGTGTTGCTGGTCCTGTTCCTTCCAACAGTGGGGCCAATAAGGCATCAACCCAGACAAAAATTGTTGCGGCGAAGGGTAAGTTTACTTAAATTATGAAATTTTGTAAAATAGATAATTTAAATAACCTGAATTACAGGCGAGAAGGCAGTAGCTAAGCCAGCAACTGCTAACAAAATCAACACCACCAGCAGCAGTAACACCACCACCAACCCCCCTAAAAGCAAAGCCGAAAAGAGGAAGCGCCAATATGCTCGCAAGCTTGGATTTAGGCTTGGAGGCATCAAGTTAACATATATTAACAAAAACAAAAAACTGCCCCAACCGGAAGAGGAATCCTATGCTTTGACATTTTTCGAGGAGATGCCCATTTACACTATCAATGTAAAGAATGAGAACGATGAAGTGACTGCCGCTGTGGTATTCGATGATGCAGATCAGAGGAATACCAAAGGCGACTCGGAACAACCCTCGCGTACTATGGGCAAACGGGCTCGTCAGCAATTGCGAATGGAGTGGACTACGCTCCACGATTCTAAAGATTACAAAAGCTGGAAGAATTGGTGGACCGACTTCAAGCAGAAGAACAAGTTGTGCATGGTGTCATTAAATCGGTACAACTCGCCTTGAGCGATATGCCGGGAATGCCCTATGAAACCATGAAGTCGAGCGTCACCCTGATGAATACCACATTTTTGGAGAATCTTAAGTCGGAAACGGACCTAGAGATCCTTCAGGACACTATACGTAGTGTCCCGAATGACCTGTGGCTTTTTAAAATGCGTAGCATGGTCTTCTTTTGGGTGAAATATAATGAAATAATAAATAGAGTAAAGGCAGATGAGAAGGGAATCACCACCATAAAATGGATGGCCAAACAGGCCTTTAATAATCCATGCTTCCATTGGTTGGCAATGTTGGCCTTTAGCGAACTAGAAGTGAGTCATGATACCACTAAATACTTACACATTTTTTATTAATTTCTTAACCTTTTTTTTACAGACTATCAGTGAATTCGCTTGGTCGGATCATGAAAAGGAATTCCCTACCATCTAGAACGATCGTATAATCGTCGGCGTTTTGAATTATTTAATTTATTTTCTTTTTATATGTTGAAATATGTCTCTTTGTTTTTATTTTTTTGTTTTTTGTAAACTGCTCACTGAGTGTCTACGTGAAAGATTTAAAATAAAGTTTTCATTTCTAATCAATGGTTAAAGATCAATCGGCAAAATACTTGAACACAGCTATTCCCAAGCAATTTCAAAAATGTTGAACTCTGGTAAATATGCTGACCAATTTAATAATCCCAAGGCCACGTACATACATATGTACCTATGTATACATATATAAATGATTTTACCTTCCGATCGGTATGTATCGAAAAGTATTCGGGCTAATATTTCCATTAAGAAGTCCAAAAAGATCGTAAAAATGCGAAAAAGTCTATTTGAAGATTTTAACATAGCAAAACACATTCATGGACATAAACTTTATCTTTCAGGCCATAATGAGAAATCGCAACCAAAACCATAAAGCCTCCAGCACTGCTGAGCAAACGTCCCATAGCATAAAGTTCCTGCAATAAGTGTATTCGTCGGGAGCGCCTATTTTACTGATATTTGGTATAAATGGCGATAAAATTCAAGGCGCTGCGTCTTCCAATTTAGGTTAAGAGGACGTAAATAAATCGTTTCTGCGACTTCAGAATTCCATGTACCATGGCAACAATATTTTAAGTTTCGAAGACCAAATGTATATCTATTAAGTTCTTTTTAGATGCTTCATAGCATATAATAATATAGATTATTATGTGCTACCTAGTTTGCTGATAACCTTTGTCTGACGAAAATTATTTTTCGTCCGATCGTTTCATGGGGAGCTATATTTAATTTATTTAAGTCAGTCAGAAAAATAAGTGGAGGTGTTTGCACAAGGTGCCAATGGCATACAAAATAACGAAGTTATTGATAACCAATCGTTCCTATGGAGGCAATATAATTTTGAGGTCTGCTCCGGCTGCTAAATTTCCTTTACCTTATTGAGAAGAAGTTTGCGCTGAATCAGACGGATGGACATGGCTCCCGTTTCGCCTCTTTTTTGGTAATCATTCAAATTTGTAAATTTGCTTTTACATACAGATCCGACTTTTTTTTTTAAATGCTTGCAATTCTGAGCAGATCGTCAAAAATTGAAAGCATACGCCGAATATCATTTTGTTATATGTCAACCGCCAATAGTCGATAGTTGAATGACTCTCGGTGCAAATGTCCTATAAACTTTGCTCTCCCTATTACAACGATCTGGTTTAGTTAGTTAGTTAGTAAGTGACAAGTGGGTACTACCGGTTCTACATAGATTACAGTCACGAATCATTGACATTTACTTAATTGAAGAGCGCGCCAGATCAGAATTTTCAAAATGCTTTCTTATCAGCTCATTGATTAATTTAATTGTATTCAGTTGCCGCCCAGTGGCTATAAATAGGGCAGACTGCCCTTTGATTGGTTGGGGTAGGAAGGCGCCCTCCTCCATCACCAGCAATACGAATTTGCATAACAAAACCTCAATCAACTTTCCGTCAATTCAATACATCGTGTTTGACATTTAGTTAGGATCAGTATTATAACTAAACAAAACTTTTTCCCCAGTTTATGATAATTACTTGTTCGTGTTTTAGTTTAAAATTGTTCTCAGAACACGTTGTAAACGTTTAATTCAATTACTAGATAGTTTTGTATTTTATTTCCCTTGTGCGCATTAGAGAAATGACAAAAAACGATAGCCAAAATGATCTCCCAATGGTGTATGATCCAATGATAATGATAATGGTAAACATATTAAATATCAATAATTCTAGAGAACGTCACCTATATAAAAGGCAAATGCATTAATGCATTTTGTAGGTCAAGTGAAACATGATTCACTTTAGCACTAAATTTTTCGCTGCATAAATTTCCTATCACTTCCTAATAAACAGTCGATCAATAAAGTAAAATCACAAAACAGCAATAACAACATCTTGACATTGAAATGAAATTGAATTTATATGCTGGTTTTTTGATCAACTTTTTCATTAAAACTCTCATTTTCTTTAAAAATTTCTAGGCCTTATTCAAAACTTTGAACTTAAATTTTAGAGTATTTGCTACATATTGTGTATTTAAGAATTTAGAACCTAAACAAAAGAGATTTCAAGCATTCGCTTTTCTTAAATTTTACTGACTTTTGTAGAAGCTTATTAAGTTGAGAGTTAAGTTTTTTGAAAATAAAGTTTTTTGATTTATTTATTATTCTTTTAAAGAAGGTTTTGTATTGTATTGATCTATAGTGTAAAGTTTAACTCACTTTTGACTTAACTTTGGGAAATTAAAAAGAGGTCATTCAATGTAAAATCATTGGGATTTGTTCGACCTTAAAAAGCATTCAAATTTTGTATATTTAAATCTATTAATATATGTAGGTATTTACTTTAAATGGATTTACAGTGAAAATTTTACACGATTAAGAATTCCATTAAATTTAATTATTCAGTGCTGGTCAATGTACGCATTTTTATTTACATTACCATTTTATTTATAACTTTTGTTTTAACAACAATTGTAAAAATTGTAAAAGTTAATTGCGCTTTAAGAGTAATAGACAAGTCATTTATATTTAAAAAAAAAGGTATTTTTCAGACACTTTTCTAAAGCGACGTTCGTTTATGTAAATATTTCTGCTGGTTGTTGTATCGGTATGACGGATACTTATATTTGATAGTCCCTGTTAGTAGCAATGCGGTTTGCGGTTTCGTTGACTCCGTTTATGGTATGGTCATTCTCTTGAACAAGTCAATTGTACGGGTGGAATTGGTTATTTGTTCTCCGTTCAGCGTTCTCCGACTCGGGTTTTTCACCTTCATGCTGTGTTGTAGTTTCAGTGGTTCAAATATTCTGGTAGCATTCCGTTCTTGTTGGGCCAGAAGGTTGAATTGCTGTTTAATTGAACTGTGTTTTTTTCTCAAGTTAGTGAAGCTTAGATTTATTGGTGATTTTGGCGGTGATTTCGCCGTCTGAGCCGCAACGTTCTTCGGCCTCCATGACCTGAGAGGAAAGAACGAGAAAAAATTATTACGACAAGGTATTACAAAATTAAATTATTCAATATACCTTTATTTTAGTGCCACATATCTCAGCGCCGTTTAAAACATGAATGGCTCTCCGAGCACTCTCCGCCGCCGAATACTTGACATAGCCGCAATGTTTGTTGGGCAGCAAGTATACATCAATTAACCCCTTCCAGCAGGAAAATATATTTTTAAAGAAAGAGTGCGGCAAATTCTGCATTTAATGCAATTCAAGCAAGATATTGTAGAAATAGAAAACCATTATTAAATAAAATTAAATGTTCTCCTTTGAAAGTTCTTTCTATAGCTACGCTTTGCTTTAGACGACGTTAAGTAATTATTAAATATTGAAAAATTGTTTCCTTTGTTCACTCGTGCGTGCTGAACCCATTTTGTTGACCATCGCAATAATAGATATAATAGGGCTATTACGAAGACCATCTGTAAATGTTCACAATAAAATATAAATTCAGACTTTTAGATGTTGGAAATTTAAGGCTTTTATGTTTTATAACTTACGTTCTCGCATTATTTGAATATAATCCAATCCAGGAATAATTAGATAGCCGCCAAAGTTCATCCTGATTTTCACAATTACTGACTATAGCCTCCAGAGACGGCTGTGGCACAGGAACTTTTTACAATAAGCTACCGCCACCATCGTATTTAACACCGTGCCTAAGTCTACGACGAGAAACTGAGATGTTATTAAATGAATTAGTAAAGGAAAGTGTAAGAAATAGTAACTTCAATGGTAGGGTGATAAGGATCTTCAGGCTTCACAAGGGGCTGTGTTTGAGATACATAACTAACAGTGGCATCCGAGACGAAAACACGATCAAGGATTCTTTTAGAAGAGTTAAGAAAAGAATTTAACTGATATAGCGGATATTCAAGTAGGCTATCAAGAAATACATGTTAAGATGAAGGAATTAAGATGTATAGATTATGATCGACCTGCCAAGAAATATTAGGCAAGTTAAAAAATAAAAATAGTTCGCAGAGCATCAGCATGGTGCATGTATGTACAGTGGTGCTCATAGTCTTAAGCCACAAGATTTCAACCAAGAATTTAAACGAAAATTAAGTGGCTTAAGTATGTGAGCAGGGCGGAAACCTCTTTTTGACATTTACTCAATTTTTTGGGAACCCTCGAATTCCTACTGATCATTTTTTTCTGTGATCAGCTGCCTCAATACTATTGTTACAAAATGTAAAAATTTCAGGGTGAAATAAATATGTTTAAAAAAGTTATGAAGAAAACAGTTTATGGTAGTGGCAGTGGCTTAAGTTTATGAGCACCACTGTAGGTCATGATATATGAAAAAGAAATATATAAGCTAAAGTTGGAACACGCAACTTTGACGCAAATAAACTCTACACCTAAGGGGGGATCAATCGGCACAATACTTGAACACAGATTTGAGTTGACAGCAATATATAGAAATATGTACATGAAGAATATATATAGTTATATATTTAACAAACCTTTAATTTAAGAAAACAAAACTGTGAATTATTTATATATTATTTTATATACATTTAATTATGTATATAAAGAACTTACCACATGTTTTGAACTCTTTGCCACACCACCTTGAGGTAGAGTTCATGGCGCGTTTTTTTTTAAGTGGTTCCCCAGTAGGCCTAGTCCACTATTCTATATAGCAAGCAATGAATTTTATATAGACACCCCACGCGAACAATAAGACTTAAAAATGCCCAACTTAAAAATGCCCCCCTCCCAAATTATCAAAAAAAAAAAATGTTTCCCACCCATTGCTCACATAACTTGCAAATTAAATTCGGACAAAATTCAGAGTATAGGTCTTTTAAGCACTTAGTGCAAAGAAACCTTTTGCAAATAATGCAAATATCATTATCAAACTCAGATGCCCCACTTGAGCAATGCAAGCAGGTATTTAGTACTGCATCACTGCAGTTGACTAACTTTTTGAAAACATCTTTTCTAAAATCACTTGGTGATCTTAGATTTGTAAATGCTGCGTCTTGTATATAGCATTTTGCATATTGCAAAATGAAAACCCCACAATTAAACGAATCCCTTTGAATATCGTGAAAGACGGCAACATGTCTATAATCCCCAAGTGAATTTGAATAATGTCTAATAAAACTCGCGGCCTTAGAAGTCTGACCAAAAGGATCCAAAAAGGTGAATTCTAATTTATTTTTGTTAATAAATAGAATGTAGAGCCTCATAGCAATGAGGAACAATTATTAGCTTCTGTGAGCTTTGTAATGCATCTTTGATAGATGCTTCATTTTGAAATGGATTATTTCTGCTTTGGCATGGAATATTGATGATACTTCTATCGTTGTGATCGTAAATGATCGAAGTTAAAACAGCATCAACAATGAAGTTGGAAAGCCAAGAGGTATCCAACAAAGTGACAATGTCGTCCAATTCAATATTGTACAGGAAACCGTGAGCTTTGGAACCATGTACATGCTCGAATAGAGTTTTGCACTGCAAAATGTAAAATTTCACACCTTTAGCAATGCAACTATATATATATAAAAAAGATAGAGATGCAACGAAACGGAATAATTTTGGCGATGGGAAACTTTGTCTCAAAGTCGATAATTATCTAAGGCGCCCATGTCGCTAAGCAGTAAAATAAGAACAATGAGATGAAATTAAGAACTAAATAAAATTTTGTTTGATTGCTCTTATTGGTGATTAGGACGAATTCTACAATTAGATCCTTTGAAAACTGATTGGGATACTGATAAATATGAATCGTTTGTATGGCAATTTGGAATTGTAACAGGAAATGGAATGGTGTACATGCATATGTACATACAAATATTTGGGAAATTTCCATAATTAATATATTGAAAGTATGTTACTGAATCGCCATTGGTCTCAATAAAGGACAACACTAAATAATTATAATTTCTGCAACCACTCTGTGTCTATTACACTTTTTTCACATTATATATATATGTATATATATATGCATACCACTGTGTATCGCCTTTTTGGTATTTTTATATGTGGGACATTTATTTTCCCATTATTAGGTATTATTAGGTTTCTGCAACACCAGTAAAACGAAGTCGCTTGGTGCTGTTAGGTAATGGCTTGTTGCTGGGGATGTAAATTTTAGTATATAGGTTCGGACCCGCGCGTCAGTTATGATTTTTGTACTATTTATATTAATACATATATATATACTTTTTTTTATCCTATAAAACCATAAATAAAAATACAAATAGTGACTGATTGTAAAAACTATATATTAAAAAAAACACAAAATTTAAAATGAAGCTAAAAAAATATATGGGGGCGCATGTATATGATACGTATATACAAAATGTGTATGGGTTCGAGTCCCAGCGAAGAATTTATAATTTTTTTTATTATGCGCATTGTTTTCATATGCATATATAAAAGGAATAGAGGTTCGAATCCTAGGGGAGGCGATTTTTTTTTTTTAATAAATATTTCTTTCTTTGCTTATTATTTCTTTCTCATAATAAAGAAAGCTGTTGTTTTGTAATAGTACGATTGAATTTGTTTTGTTAATTATTTAAATAAAATATGAGAAAAGATTATTAGTAAGTATGATACAATGGTGCAAGTCTTATTTGTTTGCAGCAAATTTGTTTCCAGTGGTACAAACATACAAACATGTGTATATGTTCATATAAATACATAAGAATTTTAACTTAAATGAGAAAGACAAATTTAACAATTACATATTTCATTAAGTTTCATATGTCCGTCAAGTTACCGACACTGTTAAACTCGAGTTAGCGACGGTCCTCTGTTAACCCTCTGTTAGGTTTTTTGCATTTTTATTTTTGAATTTTTAAGCAATTTATTAACTTTTTTGAAACAAATGAAGCCTTAAATTATTAAGAATAGATGAAATTTTTGTTTTAATTCAGTTTTGGGGGTTTTTGGGCATTCCATGTATTTCTCCTCGAAAAAGTCCTTTTTTCGCTTTCGTGTATTTCCTTTCCAAAATCATGGCTCAATGAAGATTGAATGCCAGATTATCCCCCAGTTATTCATCTTTATCCCCACCAAGTTTCACTATGTGGTTTCTTACAGTTTTCGAGAAAATTGCATTTTTATGAACCAACCATGATTTTCCTCATACAAAATGTGCCAAAAAATAGATAGATTTCAACGGGCAAAAACTAGCTTCAAACAACACGGCTCAATGAAGATTGAATGCCAGAATCCTTGAAGGACTTTCTAGAGTGGGTTTGGAAAGCCTCAATACCCAATAGCGTAACGTTTTCGAGAAAAATGCATAAATGTAAGGGTACCTCGGTAAAAAAAAATTTTTCTTTAGCAAAAGCAATTCGCCGATCATCTCTTCTTCTTTTTCCTTAATTCGCTCAAACTAATTGTGTGAAAAATGGGCTGACTTTGTTGGGCAAAAACTAGCTTTAAACAACATGGCTCAATGAAGATTGAATGCCAGAATCATGGGAGTTCTTTTTTCAATATGTTTGTCATAGTCCCAATACCCAAAAGCGTAAGGTTTTCGAGAAAATTGTTAAAATGTGAGGGTACCTTTTGCCCGCAAATTTTGTTCAAAGCCAATTCGCTCAGGCATATGAACCAATTCGCCACTCGGTATATGGTCGCAAAATGTATGAAAAAATGGGCTGACTTTGTTGGGCAAAAACTAGCTTCAAACAACATGGCTCAATGAAGATTGAATGCCAGAATCATGGGAGTTCTTTTTTCAATATGTTTGTCATAGTCCCAATACCCAATAGCGGAACGTTTTCAAGAAAATTGTCAAAATGTGAGGGTACCTTTTGCCGGTGAAATGGTTGCTGCGTGTAGTGTTGTGAAACGTTTTACATCCTATTATATGGCGCCATACAAAATTCAAATAAAAAAAGCAAGAAATTATGGGACTGGTTAAATATCAAGATCATGGCGATATATTTGGACAACTTTCAAGGTTAGTTTTAATTAAAAATTCAAATTCGACTGAAAGAGTTCGATAACCACTCAAAATATCTATAATATATATAATTGCGGAAGGAGTTTATCAAAAGTAAACCACTGTGCATTGCACACACTATCAATTTTTTGTTACACTCTGTAGAGGTGTGCGCTCAAATCCGCGCCAAGGATGTGTGGGACAGACGGGGGCGGCTGCTTTTTTTATGGGTATTTTTTTTCTGTCAATTTATTATAATTTATAAACATACATACAAACATATAATACACCCCCTTCATGATGCTAGTTCTTGCTGTATTCTTTCCTTTTTTTTTATAAAATTTATTTTTCATATAAATATGTACCCTCCAGTACCAAATGTCCACGGTCGACAATGTCGCCGCATCGTCGACTATACCGACGTCGGCAGAATTAAATTCTAATACGCTG
The DNA here is from genome assembly GCF_018902025.1 of Drosophila willistoni. NCBI lineage: Eukaryota > Metazoa > Arthropoda > Insecta > Diptera > Drosophilidae > Drosophila > Drosophila willistoni. The sequence goes on along the minus strand of NW_025814103.1, from coordinate 451,592 downwards.
CTTACGACGAGGTCTTATTTCAGTTGTCGTTCGACTTCGTGGTCAGTTATCAGTTCTCGGTTTACTTTTTTTTTTCATGCATAGGACCGTACGATTTGCCGACGGGACCACCTTGTACTTATTTCACCATGGACCAGCCGACGGTGCCCGAACTATCCAATGTCGTCTTCGAAACACTTCGGCTACCGAAAAGAATTGAGCAAAAACAATTTCATGAATAAAATTGACACAAAAAAAGGGCAAGAATAGGAAAAATGCAGCATCAAATAATATTTATTTTCATGACGGCTTTTCCATACCCTTGTTACTTATGGATGAGGAAAAAATTTGAACATTATTACCATATACATATTATTTTTATATATACATAATTTGTCAACAACTTGTTACTTATAAATTGATAATTAAATAAGCATGTTCTTTTGATGTGAAACATATGTAAATTTCACATAATTTTACATGCATCGTCGGTTATGGCCAAGCATACTCTGTGTTTTCGGCACGCGACAAAAAGGAAGACAAAAAAAACAAAGTTAAAGCTTTGTTATTTTCGTTTCTCTTTCCGTTTGATTTAGAATTGCGTACAAGATAGTTGTCACAAAAGAGAGGAGTTAGAAACTTGTGAAAAATTACAGTGAAAATATTCAAATTATTCAAAATATATAAAGGTAAGTTTGCATGCATTTCAAAATAAATCAAATAAAGTTTCATTAAAATAAATTTTGAAAATAGAAGTCACAAATTTAAATTTTTTATGTTGCACGTGGCATACATTTTTTTCGCTTTTGCTTTCGTTTACAGTCAGTCACAAAAGTATTCGTCTCTAGGGTTCCTTTATATTCATGCTCGTTTTTGCCGGACATTCAATAATAAGAGACTGTGAATCAAATCGGAGATCCGATTTCAGGGTCTTCTCATTCGTTTGAAAATTATTTGCAAACTCTGAAAAGATTTGTCCGAAAGCCTACACAAATTTTACAACAAGTACCTATGTATATAGGAAAATTGTAGAAGATAGTTTCAATGTAGGGAGGGAGGAAGAAAGAGAATTAGTTAGAAATGTCCTCAAAATAAATGGATGTACTCTTACCAATAGAAAGCCAGATAATTTTTGTTATGTTGGAGAAAGCATCCCAATTCAGATAGTTTCATTTGAGGAAGAGTTAGGAGAAATATATATTTTAGGTAGGAGATTTCTTAACATTAGTAGCTTTTATAACGAGCCCATAGTTTCATGTAGTGTAGGAATTTATTTAGCACAATTAGAAATGGCTCAATCGATAGAAATATTTAGAGTCTCCGATTTCGTAACCAAATCGGTTGCAATGCCTTACAAGGATAGTTTAGTGTTAGTTCCATTTTTGCATATTTAGTAGGTTCCATTTTCAATGGAGGTGTTTAGTCCATAGGCATATTTCCATTATGAATCGGGCATACCTAATGCGACGGCGCATTAGGCATCTTTTGAAAATTCACCTACCATGGTTCAAATACCTAAAAAAAAAAAAAAATTCCTTGTGTGTTTCATTATTCACTGTGGAAATAGAAATTAATAAAATTTTTTCCTTTTAAGTAGAATGGCTGGACTTGTACCCCCGAAAGTTATGCGCTTGAGCTTTGACGCCCCAGCATCGAGTAAGTATTACAATGACTTTCTAAAAATTATTCTAATACATTTTCTTTGAATATATTTCAGCATCGTTGGTCAACCGACTAAGTATTTCAATGAAATACCCAAATATTCAAGTTGTAAAATTTCATTTGATATTTATTTCAGGCAACGCCGATCTGCTAAAAAGGATGGAGCAAATGGAGGCCAATTTTGAGAAAAAAATGGATGAAATGAGGAGCCATCTCAATGATGCTTTGGCGACACGAGCTGCCTTAACAAAGCAGTTAATGCGGATGGTGAGTGACAAGCCAGACGACAACTCCGCTTTATTCCCCTTGGAGTCTGTGGAGGACATAGTAAAGATGGAGCATAAGATAAAGCCGGACTCTAAAAAATTTTATGTACATACATATGTATTCTTTTTAGCTTCTCTAAGTTATTACAAATACCTTTAGCGAATCCGTGTAAATATCAATCAATTTCTATTCAGAAGTAGTGTTATTCACGGATTCCCTAAAGGTATTTCTAGTAACGTAGAAGCCACATATATTAACATATTATAATTTTTTGTATCAATTTTATTTTCTTCTTTGTTCGCAGATGCAACGAATGAACACTTTGCTGACCCAAGCGGCCATTACGAAATCCATTCGAAAGGTTTTCTCAGATGACCTGCCTAAATCGCACAACTTGGATGGAAAAAACCTTAGAGCTTATCCTCAGGTGTTAAGCTGCTTACTAGGTAAAAAAACAACTTTTCGTATTTTAATTTTTATATATCTCTATTAATATATATTTTTGTCCTTTCAGAAGCCATTCAGATGTCTGAAGGAGGACAGCCGGCGGAGAAGATGCTCCGAAATGCCATCGGCTGCGCCAAAAACACAGTGAAGAATCGCCGTACGAAGGCAGATACATAATTTATAGTTTATGTTTATTGTTATACCCTTGCAAAAGGTATATTCTTGATCAGCATGACAAGACGAGTCCGAATCCGACTGTCCGAATCCGTCTGTCCGAATCCGTCTGTCTATCTGTCTGTCTGTCTGGATCAACAGCTTATTGTAATTAAATAAAATTAGTTAAAAATTAAAAATAAATATATAACTAATAAATAAATATAAATAAAAAATATAATATAATAAATTGCTGTGAAATAAAAATTTAATAAATGAATAAATTAATCAAAAGAACATTTTGTATTTTGTATTTTATTTTTGTATGGACAACACTATCGACATTTAACGCAATTGTCGATGGAACGTCCTCTGAAGCGCATGAAAAGAAGTCCCACCGACCAACGGTCGACATTCAACGCAATTGTTGATGGAACGTCCTCTGAAGCGCATAAAAAGAAGTCCCACCGACCAACGGTCGACATTCAACGCAATTGTCGATGGAACGTCCTCTGACGCGCATGCAAAGAAAATCCGTCGATCAACGGTCGACATTCAAAGCAAATGTCGATGGAGTGTCCTCTGACACGAACGCAAAGAAGATTTGCCGACGTACCGTCGACGTTCAGAGGAAATTCCTTTGCAAATGTCCCTCAAAACATTTTCGAAAAACCATCCGCGGACATACCGTCGACTTTGTCGCTCAGTTGTCCCGATTGTCCTTATTGCTAGGTCATCTAATGTTAAATGTCGCCGCAACTTAAATGAGCGTGTCGCCGCTATGTCCCCCAAGACAGCGGACATGTCCCCGCAAACTCGACGGAGAGTCTCCGCAGACGCGTACTGCAGGGTATGTACATACATGTATGTATGCATAATGTATCACATACATATATGCCTACAACATACATACATAGGCTTCAGAGCCTAATTCCGGGAATTCTGGCTCACGCCAGCTTCTACCCATCTACCCGTTCCCATTTGCCCAAATAAAATTTGTATTCTAATGTTTATTTTTATATATGTATTTGTATTTATTTATGTTTTATGTAAATATTCTATATTTGGTTTTTGCCAAATTTTCCCCTCAACTCCTCCATCGGAGATTTTGGGGAGGATGGTGTTGGTGGCGGTGCTGCCTCAGCCGTCCTGGCCGCCTTGGTCACACTAGCCGCGACGGGCTTCGCGTTCGGCTTCCACGCCTTCTTGCCCTTGGCGACACCGCGCCCCGTGAATTTCGCCGGTTTATTTGGCCCTGGCCACCAGGTGCATTCAAGGTAACGTTCTGAAAATAAATAATCACAAAAATTAGTTAAAATTTAATAGTAAAACAATAAAAAAAAAACCAAAAATACTTACACAATTATTAAAAACGAACTTCATTCTTAGCGATCGTGCTTAGAGCTGGCACACTCTATGCTTCCAATTTACCGCAAGCTACTTATTATCGATACTTTGGATATCGATATTTTGATTGGTCGCCGAACTTTTTGAGTCGAATTGGAATATTTAATTGAAAGTAATCTTGAATGTTGTCCAAATATTTTGCCATGATCTTCTTAGTGAACCAGTCCCATAATCTCTTGCTTTTAATTTTATTTGAATTTTGTATGGCGCCAAATAGTTTTCGCTCATTTTGTGGGGTGGGCGAAATGACATGTGATGAGTGGCAAATTGAAAAGATGGCTGAGCGAATTGACATTAAACAAAATTTGTCGGAAAAAGGACAACGTAATAGATAAAGATCGTTTGGTGCTGATAGCTAAGGGCTTGCCAGTAAAGTAATTAGACTTAATGGTAATTTTAAGGGTAATATTGATGTGTATTATATAGGTTAGAAATTTGTCACACAATAAATTTTAAAAAGACTCACCAATGCAGGGGCATTAATCGCTTTCTTAAGCAGAAAGCACTTAGACACCTCAGCATTTGAGCACAGGGAAAATTTGCTCGAAGTTGCAAGCAATAATAGGAACCTTGTTGGTAATAAGCAAATGATTACTAAAAATCTAGCTTACTACCGCAATTTGAAGTCCGAATTTGCCAGGAATGATTTGGATAAAGATCCATTTATTGATGCATATATAATGTTCAAAAATGGGTATTCCTACATAAAACATTTATCTGCAAAATTAGAAGTATTTCTATGGAATGTTGAACATATACGATTCTCCCAAGAAAACTTAAATTTCCATACGTTACACATAGACGCCACGGGATGTGTTATAAGACCCCTAGTAGTAGCCAAAAAGAGGATATTTCTTTACTCTATCGTAGCACACATTACTGACATGTATGTAACGTATGGAATGGCACATGCCGTTCTTTCAAATCACTCAGCCTATTATATAGACCCCTTGTTGAGTGAATAAAAACCTCTCTTAAGGAAATTGCACACGCCAATCTGGAAACGCATCATAACGGATGTATGTTTTGCTATTATTTCAGCAGTTCTTAAAGAAAACTGCTGTTGTACTCTCACAGAGTACAACGAAATGTGCTATCAGTTCCAATATAACGAAAGCAAAACATTTCCGGCGTTATTAGTACAATTTTGCACAAGCCATTATGCTAAAATAATGCGTGCTGATATAGATGGCACCATTGGCTTGCAAAATGTACTACTTAGGAAATTTTTAAGAAATGCCCTGGGGGTGGGTTATAGTATATCCCGAATTGGGGACTTAAAGGAATGGTTCCAACATTTGGTAACAATTCTTTTGTCCCGCAATTCAAATGAGATGATTCATTTTAATAATGAATAATCATTATGAATAATGCAATGCTCCAATAGAATCGTTTTTCAAGACGCTTAAATCGAGCATAATTTAGGATAAACAAGGGATGAAGCTGGGATGATATATTCGAAAAATGAATGATTTTTCGAATTCAGTTGCCAAACAATTTCAACTGGCTCGGCCAGAAATTTTGTACCCATTCATAGTGCACGGTTCAGTAGTCAAGGGTAAGCCCAAAAAAAGGGTGGGGATTTTAAAGGTCGGGATAAATATAGAAATGTCTAATAAAAAACTGGCCAATTATAAGGAAAGTTGGAACAAAAACGGTAAAAAAAAAATTAAAATCTGGATTATTTCGTGGTGATTTCACCGGACCAGCTAGGGTTTGGGAATCACATATTGAAAATGATGGTGAAGGTTCAGTAGCTACAGAAAATATAATTCGTTCTGCTGACTTCACAGTTCAATTTCGGCATTCCTATTCTCGAAATCCGTTTGGAATCGAAGAATCCGTTTGGAAGCAATAATCGTTAGCCATTCAAATCTGAATAGTTGCATTGCTAAAGGTTCGAGTGCTCTATTCGAGCATGTACAGTGCAGGTGAAAAAAATAGCACCAAAACAAGCAGCTCACTTCATTTTACAGTAAAACTTGACTAAAAGAATTTTGGTTTGCAGTTTATTTATTATTATTCAATGTTTCCTGTACAATATTGAATTGGACGATATTGTCACCTTGTTGGGTAACTCTTGGCTATCCAACTTCATTGTTGAAGCTGTTTTGACTTCGATCATTTTCGATCACAACGATAGCAGTATCATCAATATTCCATGCCAAAACAGCAATAATCTATTTCAAAATAGCATTTTTATAAAAGATGCATTAAATTAAGCTCGCAGAAGCTAATAATTGTTCCTCATTGCTATGAGGCATCTACATCCTTTTTATTAACAAAAATAAATTGGAATTTATCTTTTTGGATCCTTTTGGTCGCACTTCTAAAGCCGCGAAGTTTATTAGACATTATTTCAATTTACTTGGGCAATATAAACATGCTGCGGTCTTTCACGATATCCAAAGGGATTCGTTTAATTGTGGGGTTTTCATTTTGCAATATGCAAAATGCTATATACAAGACACAGCATTTACAAATTTAACATCCCCAAGTGATTTCAGAAAAGATGTTATTAAAAAGTTAGTCAACTGCAGTGATGCAGTACTAAATACCTGCTTGCATTGCTCAAGTGGGGCATCTGGATTCCAATATGATAGTTGCATTAGATGCAAAAGGTTTTTTTGCACTAAGTGCTTAAAAGACCTATACCCTGTATTTTGTCCGATTTAATTTGCACGCTATGTGAGCAATGAACATACAAAGCAATGGGTGGGGGGCATTCTTTTTTGATTTGGGTGGGGGAATATTTGCATTTTCTATTTGCAAATGGCATACCTAAAATAATAAAAACGTACCTTATTTTTCCCGTGAGGTGTCTAAATATATATACATAACTTCATTGCTTGCTCAATAGATAGAATAGTGGATTAGACCTACTGGGGAACCACTTAAAAAAATACGCGCCACGAACTCTACCTCAAGATGGTGTGAAAAAGAGTTTAAAACAGGTGATAAGTTTTATTACTTCTACTTAACATGTGATTATACTTATATTACACAATCGTCGACAGAACCCGCAAGCGATCGGTTGTGTTATTACAGTGACTCGCAGTTTAGTTCAAAGCTTTTCTAATTCTAAGAGCACATTCTCTTTTACTTACCCAATCCATACATCTTAAACCAACAGAAACACACTCGGTATACGAATTCAACTATTTCCGACAGCACACACTCACACAGAACACAAAACTCACAGATATACACACGATACCGACTTGGTCATACAAAACTCACACACGAATACATACTTAACAAAACACCTCCACCGATCTGTCCGTACTGCAATAGAAATATGCTCACAATCCAGCACCTTATCTACCAATGGCACCACATCATCAATATTAGCAAATCCATGAATTCTCCCTCCCCTACCATTCTTATCTCAGAGGCTAACCTCTCTCACATACAAAACTTTATAAAAATAATCAATACAATAAATATCTTAGAATAATTGTATAAAAACTCCAGCCTGAAAGCCTTTGTTGCTCTGGCTTCACAATCTCATTGTAACTTAGAATTTAATTCTTTCTTACAATTAAATAATAATAATAATAATTAGGTATATATTACAGCAGAAAATCCAGTCAATCTTCTGATGTACACTGCGTGGTTAGTATTGGGCCTTCAAATCCCGTGTCTCGTTGATGCCAAAACTGCGACCATTAACATTATCATTACCATCCGTAGGTAAATTCTAAATTTCAATCTAAGATATTTTGTGTCAATTAAGTAGGCTAACAATTCTTAATAAACTTTTGGGCAAGAACACAAAGAAGAATGCCAGGCTTTGACTACCCTTACCAAAAATTAATAGATCTGGTCGATGTCTGGGTTATATTTGTTAAACATTAATTGAAGAATGCTTTTAGGTAAATGAATTGATGAATGAAAATTTAATATAATATTAATTATATTATACTATATATACATATATTGTGCCGTCTGTGCAAATTTTTAGATTATTTGGGAACAAAAATTAAATCCGAGACGCACTATTTCATCGAGTATCCCTGTAGCTAGCTCAGTCCAGCTCTATAAAAAGCAAAATGAACTACAAGCGGATTAAAATTTCACAACTGTTGATAAATAAACCTGAAGTTCACAATGAATAAAATAAAATAAAAATCAGTAAAAAAATAAAAAGAGAAAAAAATGCAATTGTATATGAATAGGGATTCCCGGAGAGAAGGAAAATAACCCAATCTTCATTCGTTGAATTCAAAATATGAACTCATTTTATTTACAAAAGTATTGTGTGTACATGAACTCTTAAACACTAGGAGGCGACAATTGTTCTTAAAAATACTTATTCGAATGACCTATGTTTTCGGGGGTTGAAAATTGTTTATATTTCATGCTCAGCGTTGGCCACTCGATACCGCGCCGCTGTTGTAATCTTAAGTGCATCCACAGAGTGTGGATGCATGTTTTGTTTGGTTTTTAAGCAATAATTGTCATATGAATCTTTATGACTTATTTTTGTGTTATATTTTTGTTTTCGTTTTGTATATTTCTTGTTGCATCTGATTGGGTGAAGCCATTTCAAATGAAACCGTTGTTTAATCTTAAACAGTATATATTTGTAAAAGCAAAATATTTCAATATTTTTATGTATATAAAATAAAATTAAATTATTAAATTTATTGTTTGGAAGTTTTCTAAATTTTAATATACAGTTACTCAACTTTTTGATCACGCCACTAAACTAAAATATTAACAAGAGTTAAATCACAAAATTTAAAGGTAATTTCGTAAATTATTTTAATCAGATGATAAGTATTGATGTTTGGGATATTGCATAAAATAGTTTTTTAAAGATGTTTCGTTGTATTTCGAAAATACGCAACAATAAGCCAAAAGCAAGTGAACAATCAGTTGACTCTAACTAAAATTAAAATTTGCGACGTTATTTCAAAAGTGCTTAATGTCGGAAGGATACTAAATCTATTTAAATTGATTGTTTCCGACTTCAAAATATGTTAGAAAAAAACGAAACATTTTTAAAAGTAAAAACTCTGTCTCTTCATTGCATAAGTTTTGCCACTAACTTATATATTTATCTTCAAGAAAAAAAGATATTTCAATTAAAGCAAGAATGAAATCCTACAAGAGCTATTAAAAGCTATCAAAATTACATGTTAATACAATTGTCAGTTATTCGGCAATGTATTTGATAATCAGAGGTATTAGATTAAAACTAACAATCTGTATCTGTAAGGATTTCTATACAATGCAAATAAAATACGATCTCCTTAGATAGAAGGGAATTCCTTTTCATGATCCGACCAAGCGAATTCACTGATAGTTTTTAGTTCGCTAAAAGCCAACATTGCCAACCAATGGAAGCATGGATTATTAAAGGCCTGTTTGGCCATCCATTTTATGCTGGTGTTATAAGGCATCATAAGGCATTCCCGGCGTATCGCCCAAAGCGAATTGTACCGATTTAATGACACCATGCACAACTTGTTCGGTGCAGAATTTGACAGAGTTTGGTAGATATGGCAAAAAGCAATGCTCTAAATTTAAACAACCTAGTTTACCAATTCCTTATGGATTTCGGCTCCATAACGGAAGTCAGTCCACCAATTCTTCCAGCTCTTATAATCTTTAGAATAGTGGAGCGTAGTCCACTCCATTCGCAATTGCTTACTAGCCTGTTTGCCCATAGTACGCGAGGGTCGTTCCGAATCGGCTTTGGTGTCCTTCAGTCAGTATGTGGAAAATATCGAGATGTGGCCTAAGGCCACACTTGAAGTGAGCCCCTTCGTCTTCCGGTGACGCTGCCGAAAAAATAAATCTTTCTATATAAGCGAACTAATAATCGATCGACGTTACTTATTAGCGTTTTATAGATCAAAAGCAAGGGATTATGGAATTGGTTCACTATAAAGATCATGGCAAAATATTTGGACAACTTTAAAGATTACTGTCGCGGGACGGGAATTGAGCACCGAATAATTAGCAGCAAGAGTGACAGTCACCGTCTAGCTATAGCCATAAGTATCTAGTATTTTATATTTAAGCTATTTTGCGCTTAATGAATATGGCCATACTGTGAAAATATGGAGTTCAAGTTTAGCTTCCGCATGCGGTAAGAATAGGTCCTAATTATACTTACACATATACTCTTAATATTAATCTTTATAGAATAAAGCATCCAATGAATTACTTTTGAACGAGATGCGTTTAAATTGAAGACAGCGGTTGTTAAAGGCAAACTATCGGCTGAGAGAGAGCGACAATTACTTTCAATTAAATATTCCAATTCGACTCAAAAAGTTCGGCGACCAATTAATATATCGATATCCAAAGTATCGATAATAAATAGCTTCCAATAAATTGCAAGCATAGAGTGTGCCAGCTCTAAGCAAATTTATAAACACGATCGCTAAGGATGAATTTCATTTTCAATAATTGTGTAAGTATTTTTGGTTTTTTTTTTATTGTTTTCCTAATCAATTTGGACTAATTTTTGTGATTCCTTATTTTCAGAACGTCACCTTAAATGCACCTGGTGGCCAGGTCCAAAGCCGCCAAAATTCCCGGGGCGCGGTGTCGCCAAGACCAAGAAGCCGAACGCGAAGCGGGTCACGGCTAGTGCGGACAAGGCGGCTGAGGCAGCACCGCCACCAACGGCATCTTCGCCGCAATCTCCGATGGAGGAGCTAAGAGGCAAATTGTAAAAAACAAAATATAGAACGTAAATAAATAAATACATATAAATAAATACAAATATGAAAATAAAAAAAATTTTTTTTTTTTGGGATGGCAAATGGGAAGGGGTAGAAGCTGGCGTGAGCCAGAATTCCCGGAGTCAGGCTCTGAAGTCTATGTTTGTTGTAGTCATATATGTATGTCATACATGTATGCATACATATAAAATATATTTTGGATAAAAAAAAGAGGAAAGAACATACGACATGACATGATTGCGATTTAGTCCAACACATGATCATATGAATCTTATCCAACACCGTATGTCCCCATTCACTTACAGCGTACACCACACGATCACTACAGCATGAATTGACATCATGCTGGTTGTATTTAGCATTTCTGCCAAATATTTCATTTTCTTATCATTTTATTAAAAAAAAAAAAAAAATTGTCTATCAAGGTACTCTTCCATTTATGCATTTTTCTCGAAAACATTGCGCTATTGGGAACTGGGGCTTTTCGAACCTACTTAAGAAAGTCCTTCAAGGATTCTAGCATTCAATCTTCATTGTGCCGTGTTGTTTAAAGCTAGTTTTTGCCCGTTGAAATCTATCTATTTTTTGGCACATTTTGTATGAGGAAAATCATGATTGGTTCATAAAAATGCAATTTTCACAAAGGAAAGGAGATACACGAAAGCAAAAAAAGACTTTTTTGCGAAGAAATTGTCATGGAATGCTCAAAAACGCCCAAAACTGAAATAAAACAAAAATTTCATCTATTCGTTATAATTTAAGGCTTTTTTTGCTTAAAAAAAATTAAAAAATAGCGCAAAAATGAAAAAAAAAATGCAAAAAATTTAACAGAGGGGTAACAGAGGACCGTCGCTAACGCGAGTTTAACAGTGTCGATAACTTGATAACGTCTGTGTGGGTATGCACGTGCTCTGTTGATTTGAAAATGCAGTGCTTGAGCCGATTTATATTGACCGTAACTTGTGCTCTATTTATCCGATCACATTTAAATCGTTCGTTATTTGATTGTATGCATTAGACTTTTAATTGCCCTACAGAGGGTATTATAAAAAATGTCTGTAACGCAGAGAAGGAGACGTTTCCGAAGTAAGTATATATATTCTTGATCAGCATGAGAAGCTGAGTCGATACAGCAATGTCCGTCCGTCCATCGGTGTAATTCAACTTCAGTAGGCTGCAGTACTATATCTTGGCTCGAATTCACCTGGCATATGCGCGCACACACATTCACTGCAAGGGCATTTAAACATCGGCATAGCCGATTTCTTTGATATTCTTTTTCCCCCAATTTCGCAATTTTTTTAAAACAGTTTTTATTTTCCAAATAACAATAGATGGATAAATAAATCACAGCAACAATCATAATCAACTTCATAATCAAGTCAATCGTAGAGCTGCAGCGTGTATTAGCTGCAATCTGCTCTGTATGACGGCGAAATTCAAATGGCCCACGCTTTATCGAACATCGCATCAAGAAGTCTCAGTTCCGCTGCATTCCGTGAATTCGCTCTCTTAAACTGTGCATTGTCTCTCGCTTTGCTCGATGTCACGGCAGCTCAGTTTTGAGCAGCCTATTCGCTTGCCGTGCCCACTGGCGCCGCTGACCGAAGTAAGTTTCGGTCATCACTCTTCTGAGCGCAACCAATTATAGAAGAAATCTACTGACCAATCAGATTCTTTCTACGAACGAATAATGTAATTTCAATGAAATTATGGCGGCGGACACAGTGTTGTATAAAACTCAAAATGGATTTAGTTTCAGAGTTGTGCCATGAGACATAATCATTACTTTTTTATTAACACTGAAATGAATTGATGCTAATGAAATTGTCATTTTGATAAAATACAAAAAATAATAAAAAACGGAAAAGATGAATGTAAACATAATACTAGAAAAAATCAAAACCAGAGGGCCGGGGCTAACTTTCACCGCGTCAAAGTTTGTATACCCGTGCAAGTTTTTTATCACTCTTTCCTTACCATTAGCCGTAAAAGTGGAATAATGTTTAAACTAAAAAGTCTAATTAATCAAAACGGAGTTTTAGCCGGCTTGGGTCAAAAAATCTTACTAATTTATTGGATTTTTAATTATAGGCAGCATAGATTTATTGACCTAAAAAACCGGCTAAAACCCGGTTTTGATTAACTTCAAAAAGGTCGAAATCTAGAAAAACACCAAAAACGGAAGGCCAGCTGAACTACACATGTTATTTTTACACATGCTGTAAACGCTCATTTTTGAATATAGTTACTTCTACTTAACATATGATTATACTTATATTACACAGTGTGTCAAAATTTGAACGCAATCAGTTCTGTAGTTTCTGAATGCATAGCGATTGTAGGAACTCATACAACATTTATATAAATATAGATTTATCTTTTCCGAATTTTATTACTTTTTGTATTTTATCAAAATGACAATTTCATTAGCATCAATCCATTTCATGCCATGGCACAACTCTGGAACTAAATCCATTTTGAGTTTGAGACAATACTGTGTCTGCCGTCATTTCAATCAAATTACATTTTTTCGTTCGTTGAAAGAATCTGATTGGTCAGTAGATCTCTTCTATGATTGGTTGCGCTCAGAAGAGTGATGACCGAAACTTACTTCGGTCAGCGGCGCCAGTGGGCACGGCAAGCGAATAGGCTGCTCAAAACTGAGCTGCCGTGACATCGAGCAAAGCGAGATACAACGCTGTGCACAGTTTGAGAGAGCGAATTCACGGAATGCAGCGGAACCGAGACTTCTTGATGCGATGTTCGATAAAGCGTGGGCCATTTGAATTTCGCCGTGTATTATGCAGCTCGAAGATTGACTTGATTATGAAGTTGCTTCATTGTTGCTGTGCTTTATTTATCCATCTAAAAAAATTGCGAAATTGGGGGAAAAACAATATCAAAAAAATCAGCTATGCCGATGTTTAAATGCCCTTGCAGTCCTTGGCAACAACATTTCTACATGTTCAAAACTCTTTTTGTATAAATACACTCGGCAGAAAAACTATGCGTACAAGCTCTATGTGAAACTTTGTTTCTGAAAAAATTATATTTCTAATTAAGATATTGACGAAATTATATTTTTTAATGATAAACGCATTATTTATGAATAAGTTTGGCAAATTTTTTTTTCATTATCTATTTTAGTTTATTTTTTATAATTAAAAAACTAAAAAACAACGAATTTCAATGCAGAAAAAATATGCGTACAAACTAAGAAGCCACTGTTTTTATGCTTTGTATTGAACTTTATTTACCGTTGAATAACAAATAACTGTACTTAAAGCCTTAATACATTTCAAATGGCTTTTGTTTTGACAAATTTTTGTATTCTCTTGAAAATTTCGCAATGGGCAATAAGTCTAAAGAAATAGATCCCGATTTGAAAAATCTCATCCTTAAACTGCGGGATTAGGGGAAAACTCTACGGGAAAGTGGCAGTATTGTTGGCAAAACACACTCTTCTGTCCAGAGAGTATTGCAAAACTTTTAATTTGACGGGCTCTGTCAAGTCCCAGCCCCGTACTGGAAGGCCAATATTGCTGACCAAACGAGAGAAGAGAGACATTCTAAAAACTGTGCGTTTAAATCCTGGCATATCAGCTCCAAAGATTGGTCAGGACATAAGAGAGAAGTTTGGCGAAGATCTCCATGTCGACACAATTCGAAAAATGCTGAAAAAGTAGGGGTTACATGCTCGAGTTGCACGAAAGAAGCCTCTCATATCTGACTCTAACAAAGTGAATCGGATGGATTTTGCCAAAAAATATGAAAAAATGTCTCCAGACTTCTGGTATAACGTCATTTTTAGCGACGAAAGTAAATTTTGCATTTTTGGCATAAAAGAACGCATACTTTTTTTTCTTTGTTTTCTTCGAAAAAGTGCCTTTTTTGTTAGTTTCTTTAGTTTGTAGTAGAGGTGGGCATGGGCCGAAATTTTCAACCCAACCCGACCCGACTCAGCTCATGGGCCGAAGGGGAAAATTTTACCCGTACCCGAAAGCTAAACAAATTTTGTAACCCGAACCCAACCCGCCCAATCGAAAAAAAAATAAAAAAAAATTTTAATACAAAATAAAATTTTTTATTTCCTTTGTTTTCTTCATAACAGCACTTAAATTAAATTTTTTTTGTAAAGGATTAATAGAAATGAAAAATACAATTTTGTATTTCTTATGTTTTCATCGAAACAGTACTTAAATTACATCGATAGTGTACACGAAGTTGAGAAAGAAAAATATTTAAATGTCTAACAATTCCGTTTTTATGTATCCAAATTTTGAGTTGAGCGTCCTAACCCATACCCGCCCGCACCCAACCCGAAATTAGATTTTCCAGCCCTTATCCACGGGTACCCGACAAAAGCCCAGCCCATGCCCACCTCCACGCATACTTTTTCTGCATTGATATTCGTTGTTTTTTAATTATAAAAAATAAACTGTAATAGATAATGAAAAAAAAATTTGCCCAACTTATTCATATCATTAAAAAATAAAATTTTGTCAATATCTGAATTAGAAATATAATTTTTTTAGAAACAAAGTTTCACATAGAGCTTTTACGCATAGTTTTTCTGCTGAGTGCAATTTCATCAATGCACAGACAAAACATTTAAGGCAGGGGTAGGCACAAAGAGAGCCAGATCAAACTGTCAATGTATGCGTGCGCTTGCTTGTGTGCGTAAGCTGCTTTACACTGCGCGAATCGTATGTGAAGAAACGAATAAAAAAATTAAACTGCAAGTGAAAAAGAATAGTTCCGACCTAATTGTTGTTCAGAAACTCAACTATTTCCTTTACTTCTATATTGTTTGGATAACTTTTTATACGAAGGAGATCTTCTAAATGGCTATCAGTAAGACTATTTCGAATTGAATCTTTAATTAATTTCATTGTCGAAAATGTGGATTCGCAAATGTATGTTGTGGTAAACATGGAAGATAATTTTAACATTGCCTTTTATCTTACATTTATAATACATTATCCATGTTCGCTTATATTATAATATACTTTTTACCCTATAGGGACAAAATATAAATAATGGCAAAATATTTTTAAAGTTCCCATGTACATAAGAAAGTGAAGCATCAATTTTTCTGCGTGTAGCTGCGTAACAAAGCGACATAGTACTGTTTTCGTCAAAAGTCTGTGCGACACTAGCTGTTTTTTTATGCACTCAACTTGTACTTCGTGCTCACATCGGCATGCACACAGACGGCCACACGAGCAATTGCCGAGCAAAAGTGCCCGCACGGGCTATGGGCGCCTACCTCTGATTTAAGGTATCACTCTGTCCTTTTTATACTGCGTCTGTATGTGTGTGCGCGCATCTGCCCGGTGAATTGGAGCAAAGATGTAGTAGGCTTCTGGCAGCGGTGTAGGTAGCGTTTGAGCAGAGCCGATTTACATCTATTGGCCGCAAATTGTTTTACACTAAAAGCCTTAAAGTTAGTGGATTTGATGGGATACTCTAAGTCCTTCATGTATTTTTCGTGGTTTCGTCTATAATGGTCTGATTCGAATAATTTTCATACTTTATCGTAACTGGGTATCGACTCAGCTTCTCATGCTGATCAAGAATGTATGTATTTTTTGGGGTCGAAAACGTCTCCTTCTGTGCGTTAAAAACATCTGACCAAAGTTTCATGTATTTAAAAAAAAATTTAAAAAGCGTTTTGTAATTATATATTATAAATTTATTAATTTTGGTCAGAAGAGTGCAACGTATAGAAGGCAGCATCTCCGACCATATAAAGTGTATACATATATTCATTACACGACTGTGCTAAATTTAATCAAGATCGGGTGACTGTATCATATAGCTCCTATAGGAAGAATCCGTATTAAACAGGGACTTTGATCAATAACTTCGTTATTTGATTGTATGCATTAGACTTTTTTATATACTTGCAGAGGGTTTTATAAAATTGGTCAGATGTTCGTAAGGAGACGTTTCCGACCCCATAAAGTATATATTATTCTTTATCGGCATGAGAAGCTGAGTCGAAATAGCCATGTCTATCTGTACGACCGTCGGTACGTTTGCCTTTTACTTAGCCATTAAGAGCTATTGAGATGAAACTTGGTATTTGAGCTATTTATAACCCGGGTACGATAAAGTATAAAAATCATCAGGATGTATATCATATAGTTTTATACGAAAAGTAGGTGCAGCAGTAGGACAATCCCCACGAAATTTACTAGTATGATAGTATTATATATAAAACCTCAGATCCCAAAATTTGAATGTGATTGGATAAATAGAACACAAGTTACAAACGCTGCCTACTACGTCATCATCAAATCAACAGAGCACATGCATACACACACGGACGCAACGCTACATGAACTGTATGTGTATGCGTGTCGTGCTTTGTTTAGGGAATTATGGAAGAAGAAGAAACAATTGTAGTAAAAAGAGAAATAATGTATTGTTTGTCTATTGATGAACTATTGATGTATCCAATTTTTTATACCATGCACCCATAGGGTGAAATGGTACAGTAGCGGACATAGAAATCCGGACACCTCGGTATGGCCTCTTTACGCAAACTTTGAACGGGTGTAAAATATGTAAATAAGGTTCAATCGGCTTGGATCTTTTTTTGCGTTGTCTAACTAAAAAAAAATACCGCCTAGTTTGGTGTAATCTAAGATTTTGAAGTGGAAAAAAAAAAATTAAAAAGTGAAAAATGTCAAAAATGAGTGAATCTGATAAAGGCGCCATATTGGCTTTACGATCGGAAAATTTAAGCCTCCGCGATATAAGGGCTAAAGTTGGGTTTAGTAAGTCTTCTGTCGGGTATTTCTTAAAAAATTTTGAGAAAACCGGAACGCTGAAGCAAAATCCTGGGACAGGAAGAAAGAACAAGACCAATGACCAGGAAGACCGTATTCTGAAGCGCTTAATCATGGCCAATCGATTCAAAACTGCAGAGGATATTAGATTGGAGTTTGTTCAGTTGGAAGGATACATATTAGCACTCGAACAGTACGAAGACGGCTTCAGGATGCAGGACTTAATGCGCGCAGACCAGCAAAAAAACCGGTTTTGACCGCTCAAATGCGCAAAAAACGGCTACAATGGGCTAAAGAGCACGAATCTTGGACCTTAAAAAATTGGAGAAACGTGATATTTTCAGATGTGTCCAAAATAAACCTTTTTGGTTCCGATGGTATAACCTACGTAAGACGTAAAGTCGGAGAAAGATTTAAAAATGAGTGCCTACGACGGACGGTCAGGCATGGAGGATCCCGAAATAGGAGATCTGGCACTAATTGATGGAACAGTAAACGCCGAAAAGTACCAACAAATTTTGGACGAGCATCTTGTACCGTCGATTGAGGAGCATCTTTCATATGACGATGATATCATTTTTTAGGACGATTCTGCTCCTTGCCATCGTGCAAAATCAGTAAGTCAAATTTTTTTTTAATTCCTTTATTTATTGTATAAATGATACTAAAACTTTTAAATTTCCAATATTTTTTCTTCTTTTTAGATTACAAAATATTTGAAGCAAATGGGTATATCTTCATTGAATTGGCCAGGCAATAGTCCTGATTTTAATCCTATTGTGAATCTTTGGCATATTTTAAAGGTTAAAATAACGAAGAAGAAACCTAAAACTGTAAAAGAACTTGATTTAATTTTGGAAAATGTTTGGTACAACGAAATAACCCCAGAAACAATTCAAAATCTAGTGTATTCACTTCCGAAACGAATAAAGACTGTAATAAAAAAAAAGGAGGTCCAACAAAATATTGAAATCTAATTTTTTACGTAGAATAATATTCAATTAAAACCAGAGGGCCGGGGCTAACTTCGACCGCGTCAAAGTTTGTATACCCTTGCAACTTTTTTGGTAACTCTTTCCTTACCTATAGCCATCAAAGTGGAAAAACGTTTTATCTAAAAAGGCTAATATTTGCGAAAGAACGGCCAACAATCGTAGCATAGGAAATAACGAAGTTATTGGACAAAGTCACAGTTTTCCACCGATCGTTCCTATGGGAGCTATATGATATAGTTACCCGATCCTTATCAAATTTGGCACAGTCATTAACAGATATATTAAACTAACAAATGTTTAATTTGAAAGCAATCGCGTCAAAAGTAACGAAGTTATTGACAAAAGTCACTGTTTTCGAAAGATCGTTCCTATGGGAGCTATATGATATAGTCACCCGATCTTGATCAAATTTGGCATAGTCATTTATATGTGTAATTAACTCACCAATATTAAATTTCACGACAATAGCTCAGAAAATAACGAAGTTATTAAGAAAAGTCACTGTTCGTGACTTTGGCGTTTGTATGGGAGCTATATGATATAGTGATCCGATCCGGCTGAATCCGAGATATACAACGCCTGCAGTATATACAAGCCTACATGCAAAATTTCTTTGTAGCTCTTACGGTCTAGGAGGAGTTCGCGTTGATCCAGACGGACGGACGGACGGACATGGCTATATGAACTCGTCTCGTCGTGCTGATCAAGAATGTATATACTTTATATGGTCGGAGATGCTTCCTTCTATGCGTTGCACACTTTTGACCAAAATTAATACACCCTTTTTTAAGGGTAATATTAAATATATTTTTTAAGATGTAATATTTGGTGTGTCTTCCATTTGCATCTAGTACTGCCTGAGGACGTCGGGGCATCGAATGTACTAGATTCTGCAGGTCATAAATTTTGGAAATTTTAGACCGTTCTTCTAGAATTGCACTTATCAGACCCGTTTTATTCGTTGGGCTTCGTCTACCCACACGTTTTTCAAAAACGCTCACAAGTCAGGATCAGGATCAGGACTCTGGGCAAGTGTTTCAATCCCTTTGCTGCAATTATATATGTAGTAGCCAGGACCTGCATAATAGCGACTTGTGTTTAGGGTCGTTGTCTTGATAGAGCTTATACTTCAGCTTATTTGGGTTTTGGGGGTCAATAAAACCAAAACCTGAAAAAAATTTTTTGAAAAAATGTAATCGTTTATAATAAATTTTAAGCTGAAAAATGAATTTGTGTGACTTTTTTCATTTTGCAAAGAATTACTTGACAAACTGTATGTGACGGATGGGTACGGATGCTGGAGGCATGTACATGTACTGATATATGTATGTACATATAATTTAGAAAAAATTACTTAGCTTGAAAATTTTGAAACTCCACCGATGCTGAGGTTCAAAAGGATCTTGGTATCCGGCTCGAAGGACCAAGTGGTTGTAGGGGGCAGAACTTCCTTTCTAAATAAGGGCAGCTAAATGAATTTTCTCCGTTGGTATTTTCCTCACGCAGAAAATTGCTGTTTCACTTCTTGTTTTATTCACTTTACTAAATGGCCTAATAAACTAACTTAACTAAGAGCGAAGCATAAGCCCCGCTTGGAGAGACGTGTGGGGAGTTCTTTTGTGGGGACATCGGTGGGCATATTTGGGAGAGCAGTGCAAGGTGAAAGCTCGCCTCCCTCACCCTTTACCCTTGTGTCGGCCTTGAGCTTTAACTTTATTTATATTTATGTTGTATTCTTCTTTCTATTTTTTTGGTTTTTAAAACTGTTTTGGCACAGGCCAAACAAGTTCTAAGTGCGTTTTCGGGTGGCTCGCCTGGATGAGTGTTTTGAATTGATTCTGAAAAAATAAAAATTTATCAGGCAATGAAGAATGCACGTTCAAATTTATATTGCTTACCTAGCAACACGGAGAGGAAATTAGGATAAGCTTTTAGGCTATATTTCCCGTTTCTCCCGTCGACATTGTGGGTTTCAATCAACAAATCGCCCAATTCTTGTATAGATTTCCAATGGGGAAGCTTCGGAAACCAGAAACGTAATTTTTTCACCTGCCAAAATGAAAACACATGAAAAACATTAATATAGGTTTCTATTCAGTTTTGTCAAAAATAGCTTACAAAATGTTTCCTGTTGTCGGGACCCAGTTTGCTCTCCATGCTTATAGGTTGATCGATTCCAGTTATTGGGAAGGCGATGCTTGTTGCCTCCTCCTGACTGATCATCTTCATCATCTGCTTGACCATGACAGTTTGCGTTGCACCCACCGCCAGGACCGATAGGAAATTTAAAATTTTGAATATTTCGCTTACTATTTATATAATTACTCTGCTGTGTGCCATCTGAGGAAAGTGTCACTTCTGTAATATATGAAAAAATTATTGAAACATTTTTAATTTCCTGGACATTATTTAAATGCTTGCCCGATTCTGCCAATTCAAAACTCATCTTCAAAAGCTTCTTCGATGTTCCTTGGTCGGCCATCCTGAAGAAAAAATATATTATTTACTGTTGATATTTAAAATTAAAACTTTGAGGGAACAACTACTAAGCCCCTCATATGCGGCATGGCTACCGCGTTGGTCACAAAATCGGACACAGAAAACTTCTCCAAAGTTGATGGCATTTCAAAATCGGTGAAATATATTCCTATACTGCTTGAGCTTTTGGGCTCATTAAAGAAACTTCTAATCTGTGCAAATCTTTTCCCTACAACAAATATTTCACCAAGCTGCTCTGTGAAAGAAACTACCTGAAATGGGATGCTTTCACCTATAAAACAAAAATTATCTGGCCTTTTATTGCTAAGAGTGCATCGCTTTATTTTTAAAAAGTTCTCAGCTAACTCCGTTTGTTCCTCTTCCCCCACAAAACAATAATCCTCTGTAATTGTCCTATATATTTCTGGTAAAATTTGTGTCGGTTTTCGGATAAATCTCTTAAGAGTTTGCAAATAATTTTCGAAAGAGTATGAGTAGCCTGAAACCGAATCACCGATTTGCCCAACAGTTTCTTTTAAGTGGACTAAGCTGTGAACATTGTAGGAAAACCTTGTTTTTCCCAAAAACAAACGGAAAATTCTTAATAAATAAGTTCAACATTTGTTGAGAAGTTTCCACATTACTGTGTCTTTGCTTTTGGGAGAATAGCAACCTGTAAGCGCAGTGCAGCAACAAAAACTCTGAATACTGGTCATCATTCATTGTATCTTTAAGAGCTACAATCCCAGTATACAACAAAAACTGTCTGTACTCAGTTGCCTTCCAATTCGGAAGCTCTAGATATTTGATCTCGGGTTTTAGATATTTTTTGAACAGCTTTATTTGTATTTAATCTAGTCAAAAATTTATGCATGACACCCAATTCAACAAGATGCATGCAGTCAATTAGTATTTGTGTTATCTTTAAAACACCAACTTTCTCAAATGCGGACTGAATGTTTAAATATTCGGCTTGATGATGCGACGGATACTTTCTATTGCGAAAGTCTTCATCTGATATTAATTCAGCACTTTTAGTGCTGAATGTCAAAACAGAGTCAACTTTTCGTGACACCTGAATGCATTTGCTACAACCGTGACTGGAAGTATGACCAGGCGTGCCAGTAACAAATGCTCTTGCAGGAGCATCACACACAACACATGCGAAGTTCTAAGTGAACTTTTTTGAACCAATTTTTCAATTGTACATTTAAGCCATCACCAACGTTTGCTTGTGCTTCTATGCTACCTATCATATCTCCTACAGTGGCCACAGTTTCTTCCCCCACTGTCATAAATTCGCTGCCTTCCTGAAACTGGCCACTTCAGCACTTTCAACGGTCCCTAATTCTAAAGACGCCCTTCTAGAGTTTAAAGCGTCTCTTTCCCTCTTAACTAACCTACACATTTGCCTACTGCTTAAAACTTTTCCAAAATTATCCATTATTAATTTTTTAATTGCAATTAAAAAATAGCCAAGATAATAAAACAATATGTCAAGTTTAAAAACTTTTAAGAAAAATGCGGAGCATACTGGAAGCAGCTCGGTGGCCTAGGGGCAGAGGTCGTGTCTGAAGTTGATGAAAACCTGAAAACCCCCCTCCCGGCCGAAACTATTTTTTTTCTTTTTTAATAATTTTTTTTTTAAATTATATAATTGTAAAATTTTTTCAAATATTTAAATTTCTTAAGAAAATTAAGGAAAATATTATAATATTATATTATTATTAGTATATTATGTAAACTTTACATACTGTTACTTATAAATTAATTTTTAGAAAAAAAATAAACATATTATGAAAAAAAAAATAATTTTATTGTTTATTATTTAAGAAATGTTTTCCTGTTCCTTGCACTTTCTGGAACTTTCTACCATTTTTTCTCACTGCTTTTAGTTTTGTTTTTTTGCATTTAATATTATTGATTTGGATGCGATTATAAACAACTCTATCTATTTTTTTTTTTTTATGTATGAACACTATAAACACATAGTGTTGTATATCAAAGAATCATCATGTATATCAAACACACACTAAATTTATATTTAAATAACACTTACCTTTATTTTATATTGAAAACACTTGAATGAAAATTAATAAATTCGCCAAATAATGTTTCGTCTCGCTGACGATCAAAAAATATAAAATGATCCCACAATGAAGGCCCAACAAGCATGCTGTAAGGGTCGTGGGATGAAGAAGTGGATTAAAAAATCCAACGATCACCTACAGGGCGTAATTGTCTGAAATCGCAGAACACGATTACAGAAATGCCACCAAAAGGAGAATCCCTATTTCGAAATTTTGCTTAAGGCAAGAATCCAAATAAGAAAACATTTTTGCACCAACCATAGATATCTCATCAAAAACTATGAGTTTTAAATCAATGAACCTAGTGCGAAGAGTATTCAGAAAATCAGAACTCAAATCCCTAGAAGCAGACCCAGACTGTTAAATAGGAAGAAAAAACATGAAATTTAGTGTGGGACCTCCTATTCCAAAATCAGCTTTTCCTGTCGGGGCGCACAAAAGTATCTTAACTGTGTTTGGGTCGTTTCGTGTCCTACGACTATACTCTACAGAAAGCGACTGAAAAATTGCAGAAATAAGCGTACTTTTGCCAACACCTGCACCCCCGCCTACAAATTTCATTGTTCTTCACGTTGTGAAGTACATGAGTAAGAAAAGTTTTTTGCTTAATGTTGAGGGACCTAACATTACTTGCCAGATTTTCAGGCGAAATTATTGGCGAGAGTTTAATGACACGGATATCGTTGTCCGTCTCCTGGGGTTGGTCATTTCCATTTAATTAACAAATTGAGCTGAGAGCTTATTTGAAGAAATGCTAGAACCCTAAACTCCTCGTCAAGTTGTCCATGTTCTTTTAGATTATCTTCTAAATCTCTACCTTCGTGTTCCATTGCTTTTCTAATTGCGTCGTCAAAATTGTCTAATACATTGTATCTGTTGAAACTGGCCCTAATAATTTCCCCACGTTCATTTTAAAACTCCTGACAATTTCTCTGAACTAATTCTATTTGCTCGTCCCTCCATGAAAAATACAACATAACTAATTCCCTAAAATAATTCTGCCTATTAATATTATATTTCCAATACCTTATTGTGCAAGGCCATTCTCTTATCGAGATAAAGCCACTACTATCTCGCAAATCAATTCTACCTCCTGCAACCTCTTCTTCTTCCTCACTCCTAGTATTTAGACGAGACCTAATGATAAATTCGTAATTGGCTGCAAAGTCCGCTAAACAGAGTTCGTCGAGAATATTTGGCCTTTCTATATAATGGTCAAGTAGCCCTCTTACAAAAATGTTAGTTGAATCCTGAGGCAAACTTTGCGATTGATGTCTAGAATTGAGCATTTTGACTCGAAGATCTGGTAAACTTGTATTAATAAATGTATCCTTGTGGGTTATATTGGACATCGACATCCAGAGATCTCAGTGTCGCAAATGAATTTATATCCTTTTCCCTAATACTTAAATTCCCTCTCTCAACACTAGCAACAGCTTCCCTCATAAGCTTTGAAATGCCTCTTTGGGATTTATTAGTATAATTAATTATGTAGCTGCAGCAAGTATACGGGTCTAATATGAACTGAATGTCCATATTGGCCCTCTGCATAGAAAGAATGTGCTCATTATAAGTATGCCCTTGATTTCGGCAAAAGATCTTTTCAGAAAAATTTCCGACTTTTTTAGGCTAGACCTTAGAGCAAGTTTGTATTCATCATATGTGAGGTTTACATTTTCATGTGAAAGAACTTTATCAAAATTGCTCAAGTGAGAAACAATATCAGAAGAAAAACTAGTGTTGAGAAAATATTGAATCGGCTGAAAATTCTTTCGATGATGAGGTCTATTTTCAGCTTCATCGGAAATGTGCATTAAGATTTCTGTTTGGGGCATTGGAGGATTGGGTATCCCGAATCTACAAATTTCAAACTTTTCTAAGGCAAGTAAAACTGTGACTATGTGCTTGGTAGACTAAAAAGAGAGCTAAGTCTGAATTTGTTACATCTGTGGTAACGAACTGGTCGAAGGAAGGCTAGGACTGGTGGAATCGAAGCTTCGTTATTTATATCGACTATTGGGGCATCTTTCAGCCAAAACATGCCATGAATATGAAGAGAGCCTCTTTGTTGAAACTCAACTCGCCAATAATATTTTATTACAAAATGCTCGCCAAAATTACCTCCTGGATTTTTCACAACTTTTAACATCGCCCTATATCTATGTTCGAAATACCTTGCACATGTAACGGGATCTAATCGAATAAGTCGAGCTTTCTCAATAAACAACAAACATGAAGCTTCTTCTTCTTTGATTTCTATCCTATGTACTGTTTTCCTAAGTATAACAAGCAGCTCTGTCCACTTTGTCTCGGCAGCTGACAAAGTTATAAAAAAAGTGGGAAGTCCAAATTGGCGAAGCATTGCCAAAACTTTTTTTTTCTCATCCTCTGGGATGAGCTGGATATGTACGAATACCCTTTAAGATCCTAAAACCTTCATCATGTCGAATTAATTATAGTTAAAAAACCTCCCTAAGTACATTAGAAGCTGTGACTGCCCGTGAAGCGCTATGTTTTCGTAAACATATGGAAGTATTTTTGCAAATCGTTATAAGCTCCAATTTCTTGTAATCAGAAAACAATTTATCTGTCCCACAACCTCTTCTATCTACATTCTTAAGCTGGGTTCTAACTATGGTTGTAAAGGCTAATTCTTCACAATCAGAGCTATGGTTATTCTTTGTATGCCAGCATCATCTACCTGAATATTTTGTAACATTGCTTGCTGACCGCCGGGGTTGAGCTCGTCAGCTTCCTCCATAGGATTGTCTTGGCTTATGAAATGGGCAGATTCTTCATTTTTATGTATCTTCCTCTTAAGCATAAAATGGAACTACTTCCACGTAAGAATCGTGCCTTTGCTGATTAATTGTAATATTATGTTTCCTGTTCTAACGGGTCTAACGGTTTCAGCCATGAAATCGTGACCATATTCCATTCGTCTTTTCAGGTGAAGCTCAATAACCTCAGTCTCATTAAATGCTCGTGGGAGCGAGGTAACTTTATTACCGACTGGAATTGGGACATTAACTACAGCTCCGCTAATTGCGCTTTGACGCTCGTGACCTGTTGCCCTAATTATCATAAAAGGAGAAATGACCCGCTCCTCTAAAATTGGCAAATCTAATAGATATTCTGAAAGTGTGGTGAAATCTAAACTTCTTGAAATATAGGCAAAACAAGTCGATCAAAATATGAGATTGCCATCAGTAGGAGGAAACTGATTAGCAATTTCAAAAATCGAATCGCTAATCTGATAATTATTTTGACCTTATGGGGAAACCAGAGACCTTTACAACAATGACAAATCTGACTTGGACCAACTTTACTATTCTGTTAAATTGAGTTATGAGAGATTCTAAATTAGGTCGACGTGTTGGATCTCTAAGATCCCGAAGGGTATTCGCACGTTCCTGATGTGCTGCAATTCATGCACTTCGAGGAGCTAAAATGTTGCCCTAACCTGGGATCTACGAAATCTGTCTTGCTCTCCTTCTACAATGCTTCTTTCTACGTTTCTTTGCCTATTTAGTGATCTATGTGCAGCATTTTTGTTGTCTAATGTGGGGTACCATTCGACTTTGTCAACGGCCCTGCTCTGCCTGCCTATTCGATGGACTCGATCGACGCACCCTATGCTATATAATCCAAATTTGTTCTACGATTTGCTCTCCGTTGCGTGTCGGATGACTGTTCTATATCCCTATTAATTCTATTCCTTAATCTCCTATTACGCGACTGCTGAGAAGCTGAAAGTCGCAGCATAAGTCTCTGGCATAATTTAAATAACACAAAATATTATGCGAATTAAAAATATAGGGCTAATGTATATATAAAATATATAAGAGACTTAAATGAAAATCGTATATAAAATTAATATATGAATGAGTATATTGTATAAATAGTATAATCATAAAATGAATATCTGAGAAAGAGTGTGAAAAAGTAAAAGTAATAATATTTGAATTAATTTCGAAATTTAAAAATCACTTTATAAAAATGTTATTCTGACTTAAACACTTGCACAAAACGATGTTATCACTGAATTGCTAGAAAAAAGCGGCTCAATGAAGAAATTTCCTTATGGGCAACCATTTCCTAACGCCCATTGAGCGAAACTTGAAACTATTGTACTAATTTGCACGACCTACTGCGACAGATACTTCATTTTTGCTCTACAACTGCAAATATGAAAATCGTGCAATGTACTTTCCAATATCTATTGATAAAAACTCAAGCACAGGTATTTCCGCTGGGGAAAGGGAAGATATTCCTGACTACCCTTGGCGGCAGGTACTACCGATTTTATATGTACCTGTTCATATTGAAATATACAAATTGTCCATATTTTTTTAACGGGATTTGAATCAACTCTTAAAGATCGTCAGATTTTTTTTTTCTTTTAGATACAGTGCCGCTCAACTGAATAGGTTTGACTTCATTTAACGAAGTCTCGGACTTAAACCAAATTTTGTTAAGTACAACGTTAAATTATATAAAATACAAACGTTTTTCTCTTTTGGGTTTGGTTTTTATATTTTTTTATCTGAAAATCTACACCATTTTTGGCTCAAGTGAATAGGTTTGACCTACAAAACTATAAAAAAATTATTAACAGCAATATTTCATGGCACTTGGTAACTTAAGTAATAAAATGCACTATTCTTGCATTATTTAATATTTCGTAATTTTTTTTCAGTTTCACTCAGTGAAATAGTTGACCAAGCTTTTTTAATCGCTTCAACCGGGGTCGAGGAGTCTTGAAATTGTCTTCCCCCTTCATCACTCGACTGGATGAAAGTTCCCAAATGTATTCTATAATATTTATGTCTGGGGAGTATGGCGGCCACTCAACCAAGTTGATATTCTGGTCTTTAATCCACTGTTATGTAACCCGGGCTGAATGGATAGGGGCGTCGTCTTGTTGACACTTCCATTGAATAGGTCGAACAATTTTGGAAAACTGGAGAAAAGCCTTTTGGAGCACAGTCTTGTAGACATTCGCATTCATCTTTGATGAAACAAACTGCAGCTCGCAAATTCCATAAAACGATATGGTTCGCCAAACCATTACGCCTCGTGTACAGGAGTGATGACGACTCAAAAAGCATTCCTCTTTTCGCATATCGTGAAAATAATAGTTGTAGCCATCCGTTCCGTCGAGATTGAACATTTTTCGTCGGAGAAGACCACAGCCTTCCACTCCTTGTTCCAAGTCATGTGATCCAGCGCAATTCGAAGTCGCGCCTCCTTTCGTGCATTATTAAGAGCAGGTTTTTATACCCTTGCAAAAAGGGTATATTAATTTTGGTCAAAAGTGTGCAACGCATAGAAGGAAGCATCTCCGACCATATAAAGTATATATATTCTTGATCAGCACGACGAGAAGAGTTCAAATCGCCATGTCCGTCCGTCCGTCCGTCCGTCTGGATCAACGCAAACTCCTCCTAGACCGTTAAAGCTACAGAGCTGAAATTTTGCATGTAGGCTTGTATATATTGCAGGCGTTGTATATCTCGGATTCAGCCAGATCGGATCACTATATCATATAGCTCCCATACAAATGGCAAAGTCACAAACAGTGACTTTTCTTAATAACTTCGTTATTTTCTGATCTATTATCATGAAATTTAATATAGTTAAGTAAATTACATATATAAACGACTATGCCAAATTTGATCAAGATCGGGTTACTATATCATATAGCTCCCATAGGAACGATCTTTCGAAAACAGTGACTTTTGTCAATAACTTCGTTACTTTTGACGCGATTGCTTTTAAATTAAACATTTGTTAGTTTAATATATCTGTTAATGACTGTGCCGAATTTGATAAAGATCGGGTAGCTATATCATATAGCTCCCATAGGAACGATCGGTGGAAAACAGTGACTTCGATTAATATCTTCGTTATTTCCTATGGTAAGATTGTAGGCCGTTCTTTCGGACACATTAGCCCTTTTAGATTAAACGTTTTTCCACTTTGATGTGGCTATAGGTAAGGAAAAACTTACCAAAAAAGTTGCAAGGGTATACAAACTTTGACGCGGTCGAAGTTAGCCCCGGCTCTCTGGTTTTTTTAATTTTTTAGCACTCCGAATAACACGTTTTACCGTTGCCAAACTATGTAAATCAGGGACCGTAATCATTATAAGTTATATTAAAAAACTTATTTGATAATCATTACATATCGATTTTTTTCAATTTTCTTCAAAAAAGATAATTAATTTTGAGTAATTTAATAAGAATTAGCCATAAAAATCTTTTTTGATCAAAAAAAATAAAAATCTAAAATAATGATTAAAAATGATTTTTATTTTTTTCGCTCAAAATAAAACTCACTTTTAAAAAACGGCTTCCATGTTAAATATTTTCAAATTATTTTGGCACATCCTTAAAAAGGAGTTCAAGGACTACCACTCCATAAATTTATTTTTTTTTTCAATAAGGTATTCAGTAACAAAATTTTTTTTTTATTATTTGCTGTTTAATTTCACAAAAAGCAGTTGTTCCAGAGACTTATCGACGAGGTTACATCGTTGATCCGTCAACAGCATTTTAAGGGCTGAAAACGCTCTTTCCACACTCACTTGTGTTGCGGGAACCGAGTGCACCACTTTGGCCAGCTGATAAAGACTTGGGTATACGTAGCGCTTTTCCTCTCAATACTCCATTATATTGGAGGACAAGGAAATTGGCTTCGGGCTATAGGCTTCAATTTCCGCATACCCCTTCTTTAGCAGATCCGATCGCTCACCATCGTCAGTTTCATCTTCCGAAGCTACCACAATGGTTTGCAAAAAATCGTTCAACGGAGAGCAGGTGTTTGAACTTTGCGTTAATGCGATGTCTGCCTCAAAGGATGTGGATGCCAAGGAGGTACTTGAGCAAGGCACTTCTGTTGCAATGATCTGAAATATATATAAAAATATTAGTATTCGTTTTATATATTTCAATGACGAAAAAACTTACAGGTTCTTTCAAATTAAATATTTGCAGAAAAAGCTGCTTAAGCTTGCTTTTAGCTAGCATAACATTTATAGGGTTTTGCAGCAATACCCGTCTTATCCGTGGATCCAAGTATATGCTGCAAATTACCGAGTCAGTCCCTAAGAGGCCAACTTCCCTTTCAGCGATGCACTCGCTCAAAGCTTTGCTTTCAGTCGTCTTTACTGCTGCAACAGTAAGCTTGAGCTCCAACCACAGTTTGTAAAAGTCACCCATAAATAATTCGGCGCTTTGTAGCTTGATAGTAGCTGTGTATGCCGGTTCCAGGGTAGTAACGAGTCTTTTTAGGTCATCCCACTCAGTCGTTGTTAGCTTCATTGAACACTTGAGGCGCCTCTCACAAAAGTCTTCAAAGTTCTTAAGCTGACTGTTGAGTCAGCTATATACTATAGGTGAAATTCCACCGAGTAGCGACATCTAAAATTGGTTGTGGCAATGACTCCTCCGTTATTAAATACCTACACTCAAAATAAAAAAAAACGTCATAAATATTTAATTATAACTATAATTGAAATCAATCTTACCTATATGCCGGTGTTCTTAAAACCTTCACAATCTTCCGTGCTTTATTAATGAAGCTAGCAGATTCGTGCCGTTGAAAAAAAATCCTTCACCGACAGTTGAAGCGTATGTGCTGCACATTTGATCGAACGTATTGTATAAATTTTCAGATCTTTTAGCAGTCCATCATCATCCAAGTCCTCAGCACCTTCTTCTTCATCTACGGAATCATTGTTCAGTAATTCCACTGCCTTTATCATATTTCGACCATTGTCGGTTGTGATGGTATAGACTTGCTTTCTGGATATGCTAAAATCAGTCAATATAGACTTGATCTCAGCACATATATTTTGGGATGTATGCGATGCTTTTAACTGGATCAATCCCAATGTCTTAATGCACATTAAGCCTTCATCAATGTATTGAACGTTTACACCAAGCACTCCGAGGTTGCACCGTGTGGCCGTATCCACTTTGAGGCAGAGGATTCTGTTTTTTAAGGCTTGGACCATTTTGCTCTTAATTTGGCTACATTTCTCTTCAACTAATCTCATAACATTCCTTGAATTGACAGATGGCATGTCTAACCCTTGAAATATTTGAGCTGTTAGAGTCTTAAAACCGTCCGAGTCCAATATAGCCAGCGGTACTTTCGCGGTGGTGACAAGGTCGATACAGGCATTCTTAACCGCCTCTTGTCCCAAAACAACAGAAAATTTCTTTTTTTTTCAGGCGCTTCAGTTGGGGCGGCCAATTCGTCATACTCTTTTTTGTGCTTCACTTCTAGATGTCTTTTTAAATTGCAAACATAGTTGCCAGTGAAACACATTTTGCAAAGTTTACACTCCGAAAAATTTTTTTCACGTCAAATGCAAACAAGTTTCGCAAAATAAAGTTGCGCTTGCGACTCATCTCGGAACACGATAAAGAATGATCATAATTAGAAATTAGAAAAATATGTTTGATTCAGTAACACTCGCGGCTTCACACATTTCCAATAAAGTAGTGTCTTCGAATGCGCTATACCCTGCTATTTTCTGTATGATGTTTATGGAATTCGGTGGAAAGCCGAAACAGAAAGTACAACAGAGCAATACAGATTGAAGATACCCAATTTTATTATACGCTACTAAAGAGGTATCGCTGTAAAGCTGGGCAATAAATAGTACAGTTGCTTAGCTTAGCGGCGTAGGCCCAATGCAATCTCGACGCGTGTTAAAGTTGTGCTCCGTCGCACAGTGAACGGTTTTGCTAAGTTATTGGCAAAAATATGTAAAATTTCAACCAACCAAAATGTAAAAATATTTTGAAAATATTTAACATGGAAGCCGTTTTTCAAAAGTGAGTTTTATTTTGAGCGAAAAAAATAAAAATCATTTTTAATCATTATTTTTGATTTTTATTTTTTTTTATCAAAAAAGATTTTTATGGATAATTCTTATTAAATTACTCAAAATTAATGATCTTTTTTGAAGAAAATTGAAAAAATTGAATTTTTAAAAATCTTTCCAAAAATGCATAGATGGTATCGAATTAAATATATTGGCGAATCCTATTGTTTTGTATCCGGGAAGAACGTCGGCTTTATGACTTTTTAAGGAGCAAATTTGGAACTTAGACTCCTGTAATTCGAACGCTGTTTAAGTTCATTTCGAATTTTTGCCACGCTGCCTTAAGCCCCTGCAAAGTTAATGAAACTGATTTTCTCAATAACTGACAATGCTAAACCCACCAAATTTTGGAATGTGTAGTGGCTTAGTATACCGGCAGATTTGGCTTTTTTCAAAACTTTGCCACGCGCCCAGAGTTTACATAAATCTGATTATCCTAAAAACTATATCAGCTAGTGACATCAAATTTGGTTTATATACTCGTTTAGTTAGCGCGCAAAAACTAATTGTTCAAACTTTTTGCCACGCCCCTTTCCACTTTACATAAAACTGGTTTTTTAAAAACCATAACAGCTAGAGACATTTAATTAAGTATGTATACTAGCTTAATAGACGCGCTGACATTGGTTGTATAAAAAGTTTGCCCCCCCCCACATCCGCCCGGCAAATTAAATAAAACAGATTTTCTCGAAAACTAACAAAGTGAAAGTCACTAAATTTGTATGTAGACTTGCTTAGTATGCGCGCAGATTATAATTGTTTAAATATTTTGCCACGCCCACTTTCGCCTCCATAATTTAGAAGAAACCGACTGCCTCCCGCAATTTGTTGACTATCGTACTCAAATTAGGCAGACTTATTAATCTTATATATTTCTAACAACCTATCAAATATCCTAACCTATCCGTCCATCCGTCCGTCCGTACGGACATGGCTATTTGAACTCGTCTCGTCGTGCTGATCAAGAATATATATACTTTATATGGTCGGAGATGCTTCCTTCTATGCGTTGCACACTTTTGATCAAAATTAATATACCTTTTTTGCAAGGGTATAAAAATAGGCAAATAAAAATGTTTGTTTATTTGTAAGAAGTCGTTTTTGTTTTATGCACATAAACGATCATACTTGATGTAAAACCCAAAAAAGCATATAGTATAGGGGGCCCTTCAACTTGTGCCCGGTGGGCCCTTAGGGTCCCAGTCCGGGCCTGACTGTAACTTGTGTTATATTTATCAGATCACATTCAAATTTCTCCTGTCCGAGGAAGTGTGTAAGCTAGCTTCAAAATAAAATCCATTCACTTTATTCTGCAATGCAACGGAGAAATTTCATATTCGTAGCAGTTCTCCTTACTCGTTGAATCGTCTAAGTCGTGAAATTCTTTTAGAGTTTTTTTTTGCAAAGTTGACACCTTAACGTTAAGGAAGTATTTGTAATTTCGTTTAAGACTTTTCCATCGATCATTGGCAGGAAAAGACAAACTTAACTTTTTCCACTCTTGGTTTGAAAAACATCAGACTTCAGTTGGCTTATTTGATTTTTTATGTCGCCAACAGTTAATTTGACTAATTCTAAGGACTCCTTTGCATATTTGAAGAACAAAGACCGATAATAGTGGTTCGATGACGGTCGAAGATTTCTCCAATATTCAGAACTTGCATTTCTTAGGGGCAAAGGCTTTATGGCTTCAATATGTTCATACATATTTTCATCAGAAATAGCTTCGACTTCTGTGTGGACGCTTTGTCCAGATGATCCATCACATCCCCATTTGTTGAGTAATGTCAAATTTTTCAGATGAAGCTCCACCTCTCCCACAGGCATACTTTCAACAAGACGCCTCGCAGTGTGATCCATTAAATCTTGGAGTTTTACTTCTACAGATAACTCTGTTTTAATTTTATGTGCATGTACTGCTTCCTTCTTGGCGAATCCTATTGTTTTGTATCCGGGAAGAACGTCGGCTTTATGACTTTTTAAGGAGCTCCTTAAGATTTCGTATTTCTCCTTCGTCAATCCCAGGTCCATAAATAAGGAAAACGCGTCTTTTTCAGTGTACTTAGTGGCAACTAAGTTTGGTGTGGTTGGAATACTTTCCTTAATCCTATTTGGTAGAATAGGACTGGCGATCTGCACAGCTTTCGTAATGCCTGCCTTTGTCTTTTACTGTCGCAAACAAGAGGAATATTTAGTACTTTATATAATACTTTTGTCACTCTATACGGACCTTTGAATTTGGGTTAAAGTTTTTTAGACACTTCTATATGTAAGTCGAAATTCCTAACCATCACCAAATCGTCTGCCTTATACTTAACGGGATCTTTTCTTTAAGAGTCTACTCTTAACTTGTTATACGTTTGTATTTTGTCTATACTCCTACCCGCCTCCTGTATTGTTTTATCCAAGTTTCTATCTATGCTTATTCTGTTTAATTCATCTAAACTAAATTTCAATGCGTCTATAACCTTTCCTCTTTGTGCAACTCCGAACTAAACTTACCTTGGATGCTGACTAATTGACCTTTGTAACGTGTTGCTAAGTGCATATTCAACTGTTTTTAAGATTGTGTCCCAATACAATCCTTTGTCCGGCTCAGACAGTTTAGCGATCATTGGACCCAAACTCCTATTTACCCTTTCTACTTGACGTTGGCTTGCGGAGATCCTGTAGCGATTTTCATATGCTTAACTTCATTTTCGACTGAAAATCTTCAAATTCTTTTGATGTGGAACAAGTTCGTCGATCAGAAATAACGCATTTGGGTCTACTATACGCTCTAAAATATTTTTTTAATGGTAATACTGCCTCCTTTGACTTTGTGGTTTTCGCTGGGTACAAACGCACGAACTTTGTGAAAGCATCAATTCCTACTAATATGTGCTTGTTATATCTGCTCTTATCTATTGGGCCATATCCTGTGTATGACATCAAAAGGGACTGTTTGCTTAGGAATGTTATGAAGAAAGCCTTCCTCTTTTCCATTTGTATCGGAATAAGATATACATTTTAAACAATTTTGTACGTGCTGTTTGCATTTTTCTTTAACGCTAGGGAACCAATAACTTTTCGAAATAAAATCTACCATTTTGTCTACTCCAATATGGGCTAACTGATCGTGATAACTATACATGACATGACTTTCCATTTCTTTCGGGACATAAAATAAAAGAGATTCCTTATCTTTCTTTCTGTACACTATGCGCATTTCATAATCTTTGTGCTGCATGCTGCATTTGGTTACCGGATCGGTGCTCTAAGGTATAGTCATAGTCTTGAAGAAGAAGAGCCCATCGAGCTATTCTAGGAGAAAGTTCTTTTCTATTAAGTGCTAACGTAAGTGGACTATAGTCCGTGACTCTTGAATTCTAATGCTTAAAGATATATTCCAAAACGTTTCAACGAATACACTACGGCTAGTGTCTCGAGTTCGAAACTATTGTACTTGGTTTCTACATCTGTTGTACGCCTAGAAAAATAGAACACTAGGTGCATCTATTATCTTTCTTCCTCTGCAAAAGCATTGAACCAAAACCAAGGGCGCTAGCGTCGCAGTGTAACTCTGTTGGGTCAGTCGGGTTGTACAAAGCAAGTATAGCGGCTTCTAGCAAATTTAGTTTTTAATTTTTCAAAACATTCTAATTCTTTACCACCGAACTCAAATTTTCTATCCTTTTTCACCAGATCGTACAATGGTTTTGCTATTGGTGAAAAATCTTTAACAAATCGTCGAAAATAATAGCACAACCCTAGGAAACTCTGTACCTCATGTGTTTTAGCCGGTACTGGAAAATTGTAAACTGCCTGTAATCTTTTTGGATCTGGCTTGATGCCGTCTCCTGTTATCACGTATCCCAAATATTTAATTTCTTCATGAGGAAATTCGCACTTGTCAATTCTTAATTCAAGTTTGTTTTTCTTTTTTTTTTTTATATAGACGTAGTCGTACAATGCTCAGTACGAACAAGTGGCCCATATGACACCAGGCCCGGGCCTGTTACGAATGAGCCTAAGTAAAGTTAATGTTACAACCTCTACCCACTCTGACCTAAGGGCATGGGCGTATTACATATATAAACATAAATTAAACTAAAGAAATAAAAAATATTAAATGTAATAAGAT
Organism: Drosophila willistoni; assembly: GCF_018902025.1. Classification (NCBI taxonomy): domain Eukaryota; kingdom Metazoa; phylum Arthropoda; class Insecta; order Diptera; family Drosophilidae; genus Drosophila; species Drosophila willistoni. The sequence goes on along the minus strand of NW_025814103.1, from coordinate 415,591 downwards.
AATAGGTTACATATAAAAAGATGAAGTAAGTAAGTCGTCTCGCCGACTTTGGTATACCATACACCAGTAAAGTATTTCAACTTTATGCATTTTCACATGCTTCTTACAAGCATATCTTAGTATCTCGCTCACTCAATCATACGAGCACCCTAGCGCCCCCACCAGCCAACGGCCAACTCCGGCCTTATGGAAAAACGTTTAAATGCATAATTCGACTGTTTTTTGTCCGATTTTGATCAAATTTTTGCTATTTTGCTAGATATTAGTATTAAATTTAAGTGTGCCAAATTTGATTGCATAAGGTAAAAAAATACGGGAGATAATCAAGTTTTTCAAATTACGGGGGCGGAAAAGGGCGTGGCAAAATTTTTATACATACAAAATGTGTGCACTTACTAAGCGAATATACATACCAAATATTGTGTCTCTAGCTGGAATAGTTTTTTAATAAACGCTTTTTTTAAATTGCGGGGGCGGAAAGGGGCGTGGCAAAAATTTGAAATAAACTTGATCACTCTATATACTACACGAGTCTACAAACCAAATTTGGTGGCTCTAGCTCTTGCAGTCTCCGAGATCTAGGTGTTCATACGGACAGACGGACGGACGGACGGACGGACGGACATGGCTAGATCGACTCGGTTGTTGATCCTGATCAAGAATATATATACTTTGTGGGGTCGGAGATGCTTCCTTCTGCCTGTTACATACATTTTGGCGACTTTAATATACCATTTCACCCTATGGGTGTATGGTATAAAAACAGGATAGGTTAAAATAAGGATGATTACAACTAATTACGAGCAAGGAAGGACAAGATCGCAGTTTTTATACCCGGAAGCGATGTTTCGAAACCGATAACGTGCCAAAGTCTATTGATGCAGAACAAAGTTAGTTGTGCAAGTGGGAAGCATTAGCGGTGTGAAATTGCGGGTACTTCTGTTCCATCTGGAACAGAAATGTTAATTTGGCTCAACAGCTCGGAAGAGTCCATCTCACAATTCAAAAGTTTGTAAAGAAAAGTTACACCAAGCATAGTTCTACGATTAGTTAAAGAAGGAAGGTTAATTAACTCAAGTCAACTAGAATAAGATGGAAGTCAAGGAGTAAAAACTGTTTTTGTACAGATTCTAATTTGTTTTGATAAAACTCATATTGAGGAGACCAAACACAAGATCCATACTCTAATATGGGGCGGACTAAAGAAGTAAAAAGTGTTTTGGTAGTATATGGATCCTTGAACTCCTTCGACCCTAGCCCTACTAACAGTAGTCGATATACATATGCTGATTAAAACAAAGTTTGATGAAAATGCCGCTAAGTAGGTAAAAGAAAAAAAATCGCCAACAGGCAAGCAATCAGAAGACGCAGTAGGTAAAAAATATTTTAATCTTGAAATAGTTTTTATTGGAAAAAAACCCTTTTACCAAAAGAAAGAGAGGGAAATAGTTGGGCTATTGAAAACACCTCCTTAAAAAAAAAACACTTTTTTTGCAGGGCAACGAAGTCTATCTATTTTTAATCCGAGTTTGATGAACAATATTTCATTCGACGAGAAATTTAATTCACTATCTTTCATAGTTCAAGTGTAGTTATACTTTAGTGTGAATTAGTGGCGTAAAGTGACGCCAAGCAGAGAAACCAAAAAAATACAGACAAAATTGAGTTTTTCAATTGGTTCCAAATTGAATCCTGGGGCCAAATTAAAAATTTGTGGTATGCAGTTTATCTTAGTTTTACTAGACCTAAAACTTGTTCTTTGAGTCGAAAGGTGAACGATCAATTTTATAAATTTTGAAAATGTGCCTTTTTTTTTTGCCGGGTTCGAATTTTGGGGCTTTTTATCAAAACCCACTTAAAAAAAAACCCATTAGAGATACGCCCACAAAATTTACAGAACATCATCTCAATAGAATAACCCATTGAACGTTATAAATTAACATATCAAAACTTTTCACTAACATTAAGTAACAATCGAATGAAATCAGAATTTAAGGTCAAAAAAAAATGTACTCAAATTTTTTGCCGCCACTGTATGCTGATTAAAACAAAGTTCTATTAAGATCCCCAAAACTTTTACAACCAAAGAAGTATAATTAATTCTTTCTAACGGGAAATTTAAATTTATTTAAAAAGTAACTCGTTAATTGGGGAGAACCTCTATAAAAAGACATCAGTTTACACTTAGAACAGTTTAGCGATAACAAGTGAGCCCTACATAGTGCTGCAAAATAATCGATATTTTTAAGTATCGATATTTACGATATGCTAAGAGAAAGAGAAAAGAGTCTGTTTTTATTATGTATTAATATTCCTAAATGGGTCAAACAATTAATTCTAGGAGTAAAATAAAAACAAAATCACATTTATTTTATTCATTTTATTTCAAAAGGTTTACTTTATATTTTCATAGCTCATTGAACTTGGAACTTGTTATATATATTTAAACTGAAAATTGAAATTTAGCCGTAGAAAACTAAAAAAAAATTGACAATGAGAATGCGTCCATGGCAGTTCGAGTTAAGGAGTTAACTTGTTGACTTATGGAAGCACGTCTTGAGTTGGCGATTATCTCAGCTTTGCTTACCTTCCAATACACTAAAGGATCCTATGATTCTTATCCATATGTCGATTTCGACCAGTTTTTCGATATATCGATATTAGGAAAATCGAATCGATATAATTCTAAATAAAAGAACGGTGGGGAGATCATTAATAAAAATGGTGAATAGTAATGGGCCAAGGTGACTGCCCAGCCAACTAAATTCAGCTTATGTAATAGTAAGGCATGGTTTACCGAATCGAAAGCCTTACTGAAATCCGTATATATAACATCAGTTTGCTTTTGTTTCTTTAAGCCTTGGATTACAAAAGATGCAAACTGTAAAAGGTTAGTTGTGGTAGACCTATTCTTGACAAACCTGACAATTAAGAAATTTCTCTATAATTAGTGACGTCGGATTTATTGCCACATTTGTGAAGAGGTAAAATAAACAATTCCTTCCATATAGTCGGAAACTCGGACAGTGTAACGGACAACTCAAAAAGCTTAAGTAAAGGCGAGCACACAGGACACAAGCGGGAATACCGTCTGGGTCCGGTGAGTATACCGGCTTAATCGTCATTAGTTCCTTAGCTACCGAACTTTGTGTTATAATAGGAATAAGAATGCAGTTGGATTTCGTTATAGGATATGGATATATCTGACTAGAGTTGTACTTACTTAGTGGATATGTACGTAGTCGAGAAGAAGTTGGCAAATAAATTAGAAATAAACTTTAAACTTTTTTACCGATATATTGACATCATCACCATGACATCATCCGATGTAGCATCAGGGAGAAGTCTCGAAACAAAAATGTGTTTTTTAGGTGGCACTCCCACCAATGGTTTCGTCATTCCAGGTATTGTATCAGCTACCGCATTAATTGTAGCGTTAGTTGCAACTAGTGGCACTCCGGCACTACTATCACTAGAATCCCTATCGGCAAAATCCATGGGTGTAGATTCTTGCCCAGACAAAACGGACACTACAGACATCGTCTGCGGAATTGGAATTTGCATTGGTTGAGAAGGGGTCGGAACCGATATATGTATGTGGAGACTGGCAAACGCAAGGACAAATCAGAGGTCTGTTTTCCCACCTTCTTACGCTTTCGAGATTCAGTCAGTAGCGTTAAACTACTAAACTGAGACTCGACAGCTTTAAACTCTTGCGAGAGTTTAAGAAAAATGGCGGACATACTCATCAGGTTATCCTTTGTTTGCCGCATGGAAAGTTCCATTTCATCTTCCACGATCCGGCACAACTCACATCCCCATTTGAGACCTTTTTTTGGATCTAAAAGATCCTTTACCCTGCATGTAAAGCCGGCGCACTTAACATGTACTGCAGTTAACACAACCAACAGTAAATGAAACTATTCAGGGGTGGGGCGGGCTGCAAACAATTTTTAACCGAACAGACAGGCATTATGAGTTAATTAGATGAATTAGTAACCAAACAAATAAAAATGAGATATGTATTGGTATTAAAATATATAACTCACTCTGAGGTCCAGAAATAATAAGAATGTGAGATATTGGGGGTGCACAAGGGTTAAAAGAGAAAGAGAGCACTAAATTACAGACATACAACAGACTGCAGTATGAGCGCAAATAACGGCGACAAGTGACACAAAAACGAGAGAAAAAAAAGGTTAAAGAGCGCGGGAGCTAAAAATCACAATAACAAAAACACTGCCACAAGAACTCAAAGAAATTGCAAGACAACAACAAATGAGCGTTGCTTGTGATTTGCAAGAAAGAAAAAAAAATGAGATTAAGGGGGGAAAGAGAGGGGAAGAAAAGAAAAAAAACAACAAAGGTTATAAACAGAATTAAAGTTGTTAAAAATTATTAACACAAACACACAAAAACGCATACGAGTGATACGGTGCAAGTTAGATTTAATAATATAATATAATTTTCGGTCGCGATGCCCAAAAACATAATAAAAAATGATAAAAATCTGTTAAAAAAACGCGGGAGCTTAGAAAAAACACGTGCGTCTTCCTCGAGAGCGTTGATTTTTTTGTTGGCAACTAAACGTTTGAAAACTTCTGTTAATATTTCTAAATGACTTTTACTATCCTTTGTTGCTATCAATATGTCGTCCATGTAAATGAATAGCTTGTCTTCTCGAACTAAATCAGCAAACATTTTGTTAACACATCTTTGAAAAACTGTGGGTGCGTTTCGTAGTCTTCGAGTCTTCGAGCATAACACTTTCTTTTCCGAAACTTTGTCTATAAGATAATCTATTACAGGTGTGGGGTATTTGTCTTTGAGCATGTTCTTGTTAAGGGTTCGGTAATCTACACACATTCTAAGTTCTCCGGATTTCTTTTTAACAAGTACTATTAGTAATGCATACTCTGACCCGCTTACTCGTATAATTCCATTTTTAATATACGTATCTAGCATGTTTTGGACTTGGGCTTTTTCAGCAAACGACAAACGTCTCGGGGGTTAATTAAAGGGTTTAGTGTTCTCAAAATTTAGTTCCATTTCCCATTTAACTGATGAATACTCTGGTCTTTCTATTTCAAGCGCTGATTGTTCATTCTTCGCATACTCTAAATTTTCGACCGATCTTTTTGTATTTTCTTGACATTCCTGCTTCGCACTATTATCATTAATCTTTTCATTTTTAAGAACATCATCTCTACGATCATTATTTACTATTTTTACATTTGTATAATCTCTATCGTTTCTTTCTATAATTTCTTTCTTTTCAGTCGCCTTATTTTCCGCAAGTTTTGCTTTAGCATTATTATTCTTTCTAACTCTATAATTTTGTTTCGTTTCAGTGCTATCCTTTTCATTAATTTGATTATTTTTTATACTAACGTTTTTAGCATGTCGGTCCTTTTTACAACTGTTCTTTCCAGTATTTTTACATCTATCATATTCATTAGGTCGATTATTTATACAACTAACATTTTCGTTTTGCCGATCATTTTTATAGCTATCATTTTCATAACTTCGATCGATTTTGCTTACAAATTCTTTCGAATTTACCATTTCTTAAAAAATCTCTGCCTAACACAACGTTAAATGCCATCGATCCGTTTGTCACAACTAGTAATTCAAAGAAGATTTTTTCTTTATTTATAATAATAAAACATGAAACTTTTTCTAGTACATTTAAAGGACTGTTATTTAACCCAAAGTAGGTGGTATTGCCTTCATTGACTTCAAAGTTGACGTAATTTAATATTTTTTCAATGCAAAAAAAAGGCATTCTAAAAACCAACATTTTTTAGTCTTAGAATTAAAATTTATCTGAAACAATCTTACAAATTCGTTTTTATGCTCCTTTTTTCTCTCACTGCATTTTGATACCACATGGTCCAGGCTGCCACATGCGTAACAGGCTCCATATTCGCGCTTCGGTTTGTTGCAGTCGGTCGCAAAATGTCCGATTGAGTTACAGTTGAATCATTTTCCGACCTTAGAAGAACCTTCATTGACAGCCATCCTCGATCTTTGTATGACCTGCGTACGCTTTCGCAAGGTAACTTTATCGAACACCTGCAATAGATGTTGGGTCGTGACGAAGCATTGCATGTGGGCCTGCTGTTTCAGTTGATCATCGGGAATTCCATCGATGATATTGTCGATTAACTCCTCAACATCCATTTCGATTTCTGCTGCCAGAAGAATCTTCTACTTGAAATATGCCGAAAAGTTTTCAGTGGTCTTCCATTTCCGGTCCTGGAATTTTTGCTTTCCTTAATTTGAAAAGCGTTTGCCATTTGATTTAACAGCTGTGTCACCGGCATAGTCAATAATGTTTCGTTGGAGTATAGCCAGACCTGGGCACGATCTTTCAATTTCGACATAATTAGTGTGCGAACGACTTCGTCATTGAGATCGTACATCTTGGCCACGGCGTTCAGCTGAGCGATCCACATATTTACTTTTGCTTCCACTGCGCCATCGAATATTGGGAGCATTTCTTTTACCATGACGAATTTTTCCTTGAAAATAAGTTTGCATTGTTGATGTTAGCAACTTCAGATATGGCAACATTGTTATGCTCACTGCTGGGCTGTCTATTGCCGACAACGCTGTTGTGACCAGTGTTGGTTACAGGGTTTGGCAATTTGGATACGGTCACATTATTTCGCATCGAATTGGATTTCTTATCATGTCAGAAAATATTTTGTTGAAATATCTTTGAAGAGTGCGAGATGCATTTGTCAAGCCATACGGCATTCTAAGATATTCAAACTGTCCTATTGGCGTTGTAAATGATGTAAATTTGATCGATTCTTCATCCATTACTACATGGTTGAATGCATTTTTGAGATCCAATTTGGAAAAAATCTTCTTATTTACTAATCGTTCTAACAAATCACCTATTAGGGGGATCGAGTAATTGTCTTTGCATGTCATTTTGTTTAATCGACGATAGTCGATACACATTCTGATTTCTCCTGTCTTCTTGTGTATCCAATATACAATAGGCGATACAAATTCTGACTCACTTGGTCTTATGTACCCCTTCGCTAAATTTTCTTCTAAAATCTTTTCTAAATGGTTTTTCTTTTTCAACAATGATTCTCATTTCACCCTTTTCCTTGGGTCCGTTTGCTACATAATGCTTTCAAAAAAATTTTTCGAATCACGAAATTACACTTCCATTGATTTCACTACCTATTTTATAGATACTTTACTATCTTCTACTACATTGATGTTAACCATTTGTTTGTCAAACTCTTCTATTGCAACATTATTATTATCCTTTTCTGTACTAATTTCGCACCTTTTTCCATAATTATCATTTTTTCCAATTCATCAATTTCGATAAGTTTTAAATTGCTTTGTTTAAGAAAATCTATGCCTAGAACCATTGGGTGCCTTGTAGTTTCATCAGTTACAATCAAAGTTTCTAATACAATATTTTTTCTTTTATTTTTAATAACAGAATATATTTTTCCAATTGCTTACATTAAAATATCTTACAAAGTCGTTGCTCTTGTTTCCGTTTTTATATTGGGCACATTCCTTTGCTAGATGTCCTTGTTCTCCGCAAGCTGTAGCGTGCGCTAGTTTAAACTTTCAAATTTTTAAACTTAACGACTTTACGCGCCACTTTGCCAGTAGCGATCAATCAATAAATAAAAATATTGGTATCGATCAATCGATAAATGCATAATATGGGGATAGCGATAAATGATCTATTGTTTTTCTTGAGGTGGCAGCGCGCTTCATTTTTTCTTGCTAGACTTCATTTTATTTTAAAACTGAGGAGAAAAGTTGTGGAAAAAAAGCTGTAGCCCAAATCTTTGGTTATAAATTATAGCAGGTATGTAGGTTAATTAGAATTTTTACCCCGCCGCCATCTGCATCTTACTCTATATCCTAGATTGGAAACCTTACATTTTCTGGCCAATATTGCTGCTAGCTTTCGTTTGTGAGGATTATTTTCTGGAAAACCGGCGAGTTTTCAAATACCCATTTCTGGTGCCGGAGCACGTGCAGCCGAATTTCTGGTTGTCGTTACCTTCTGGAATTGGCATTCGGAAATTGAAAAGACACCGCCAACTAACCACCGGCAGTGCCACAACGTTTCTGTGTTAAGGCTTACGGCGCGGCCAAAGTGTCTCATTTCCCAAAAGGTGTCCTAACCTTCGATGAACCGGATTTTTTGTATGGCAAGGTTTTAAAGGAATGGCCTACCTAACCTTCTGCCGCTGCTGACCCAGACAAAGCTTGTCTGTTAGCCAAATTCTGGATACTGCTTGCTGTCGCCCGATTTAGCGCATTCCATGTGACCACCTCGAAAGCTCCTACAATTTTTTTGAATTAACATCGTTTTGAACGAAATCCTTAAGTTCAGATATTTTTCCTTTCTGATCTTATTTTAAATTTCAAGTCCTAATCAAGTTAAACGAAAAAAAAAGAGAGAATGCAAATAAGTCAAATCTTGAATCAATTAAAGTCTCGTTAAGGTTATATTAAATAATTCAAGTCGAGAGTAACGTAAAATAGAGTAAATGTAAAAGCAAAGTGAGTGAAACGGAGTTAAATGGTGGTCATAAAGCGCGAAGGAGAAATCATCATTTAAAACACCCTCCCACAGTGCATCAATGGAAGGCCTTTCAGGGAATAAATTATGGGGTAAGTGCCTAGTGTATTAAGCGTTATCAATTCGGCGACTTTCAACCAAGTTTTTGCGAACTATGGGGGATGGTAGTCAATTGATACTCTGATTTGTTGATGTAATTTCTGTTTCAGCGTTTTGTGTGATCAACAAAATTATTAAATTAAAAAAAAAAAAAAAAAAAAAAAAAAGATTTCCAAAATAATGTTTGACTTGAAGAGAAATGAAAATTAATGAGTAAATTTGTGCCGCTTGAAAATTTAAATTAACTATTCCATAATCTTCTACAATAATTAATAATGCGTAACTAGTAAGCTCTCTTTTATACTACTAGTTTTAGTCCCTTTTATTCTATAGTTTAATTTACTTTGAGTTCCATTGTTGAGTCATACCAGACCAGCTGTTTAAAATTAGTCTGTATATATTTCTTTAAAATTTAATGTGTAAAAAAAAGAAATGCTTCTATCTGAAATTATAATGAATTTAAATATGATTGCTTAAGCTTTATAATTTATTTTCCTAGTGACATGGGTACATGAGTTGATATCGATCAGTTTTATTTTGGGAATCTTTACAAATAACAACAAAGATTCATGGTTGGGAGGGTATAGAACTGACAAGGTCCATCTACATCTTGACCTCAGTAACCGCTAGCTTGTGAACAAAAGAATACACCTTCATTTCGTTCGTTTTTTTATTAATATGAATTCTTTACTGGGTTTGTAAGCATTTTTTGCCAGTCATTCAATTGCCATTTAAAGTTATTTTCAGTAGAGACCCTAATAAAAATTAAATTTTATAATTAAAGGTAGAGATACAGCAAACAACCCCCCCACCCCGCAAGAGCTACAGAAACAAAGGATCTCAATCTGCTGCAATTTACCTATCGCCATCTTTCGGTTATCGGTTGATTTATCGTCGCTGTGATAGGATAACAGATTACATAAAAATTATGACGCACAACGGGGAGCCGGATAGGAAGGTTACATTGTTCATCTCCGTTGGCTTTGCTTATGTGTATAACATTTAGTGGAGTGCGATTCACTTAAAGCGTTGCAAATAGTTAATTGTATGCTCAACGGATATTTTTCTATTTTGGACACATAGTTTTGTAGGAATTAGAAAACTTATTTTCTCCTTAAAATATTTATAAAATATTTTGCTGTTTACAAAATTCCGTATCAGAAAATATTGGTGTTTTGTCATTCCGGTGTCCATTAAGAGAGAAAGGACTTCAGTGGGATCCGCTGGCAATACATTGTGGCTTTGATTTTCGTTGCTTAATGCAAAGACAGCGGACTCATCAATTTCGACCAGCTGAGCTACACGCCGACGCTTAGTTCTAGTTGAAGACTCCATAAAAATGTTTTTTTACGGCCACGTGGAGCACTTTTTGAATTTTCCTGAGGTACTTTCTTCATGTTTTTCAATATAATATAATATTCAGCCAGTTAGACTCATATTGCAAAATTTCTTACGTTTATAACGCATCCAAAAGTCAACAATTTTTTTGCAAATGTATTAACTGAGTACTTTAATACACGCATTCAATTCATCCTTAAAGCCATTGCTTTTCAAATTTTGTTGTACATCTGCAATTACTTCTCTTAACTTTTTATCGTGGGTGCCTTTTTTGGAGCATCACATATTAAAAATATGTAGGCGTGCGAACACACACTGACATATGTTGCGTATCAAATTAAAAGTTACACATTTGCAAGTTTCTGCAGCTGACTTAAACACATTTATAAAGTAAAAACTTAGATTAATGCAATGAATATAATATCTATGGGGGAATCGGGGGGGAACACAACTAAAACTTAAACATACAAATCATGCACTAAAAAGTAACAAAAATAAAGGTTACATAAAACATACATTTTAAAAGGACAAATACACAATATAGTTTTTGATAATTTACAAAATAAAATAAACACCTTTAACTTGAAAATCCATTGATATTTTTTATAAATTTTTAATCACAACAAGAATATGCGAACCACTTGCGTTTGCTTTGCTAGTCAAGGTAGTCTTGATAGTTTTTCAAATGGCCGAGTTATTAGGACATTATGCCAATTTTCTGACAACCTCTTAAAAAATTCAAACAATATATTATCGATGGAAGAGAAAACCCATCGATATATCGCGAGAATCCAATTCCATCGATAGTGTGGATAATCCCCAGCTCTAATGCAGACGCAACACTGCATTAACTGTATGTGTATGCGTGCCGTTCACTCATATATGTATGTATGTAATACATATGTATATTATATCTACACAGACTAGCCAATGAAAAGTGAGAAGAGCGTTGAAAATATTGGTGGTATAGCGAAATAGAAACGGAGTAATAAAAGTATGTAAAACTTCATTGTTGTGAGCAAAATGCGAAAAAACTGTGATCAGATTGTGAAAATAAAAAAATCGAAATTCTATTCTACTAATATGCTGATAGCGGAACCATGGCAATGCGAGTGCTTTCGTAAGGTAGTCTACTCGGCTGCCTCTTTTGCTAGTAGTTACACAACAGGAAGGGCCGAGGAGAGTTAGGTTAGTGTGGGCGGGACAAACTAGATATAGGGTTAGGATAGCTCAGGGGGTAATTCGGGTGTATCGGGAAAGAAGGGTATAATAAGTAGGGTAAATAGATGTAAGTTAGGGATAAGAAAAGATGCGGAACGGGCCAAAAAAAAAAACACAAGGGGTAATATACAAAGACAAGATGCCCTAATCCGCCACCAAGAATGAAAAGATACTCAGTAAGCGCCAACAAGAAAAGATGCCAAAGGGCCAATAAAAGATGCGATCTGAGTCAAAAAAAAAAAAAGAAAAGATTGGCAAAGCCGATGCAAAAAAAAAAAAAAACACAAGCATAAAAAAAAGGAAAAATGAAACAAGAAAACACACATAGAAAATAAACACAAGGTACAAGGGACAGGGGAGGGCAAATCCCTCCCGGAGAAGAGGGGGAGTGTGAGGAATATTATAAATCATAATAACATCCCACACAACAAACCGGCAGCGAAGCAATCCAACGGTGTAAATAACGCACCAGATACAAGATACAACCGAGACACAAACCAAATGTACGATATACGACCAATCTCGTGATTGGTCGATCGAACCAGTGCAAAGCAAATAAGTTACGATCAAACGCAATGGATCGAACCACACGCAACCGCAAGCGATTTCGTACAAGCGGGAAGATGCGTTGGAAGCATAAGGCGAGAAGTCGGCAACCACATATACGCAGTGTTGCCGTTTTGGCTTATTTTCGGCCAGATCTGGCTTATTTTCAAGAGCGATTGCGGATAAAATTGGGAATTTGCGGATAGCGGAAAATCTGGCTTATTTAAGAATCGAAACAGCTAATTTTTAGCTTATTTAATATATCTTTTAGTTGTTATAATAAAGTTTCCCAAATGGCGATTAATTGACAAAGTTACAGTCTGGCAACTATTGAAGTCTTACATCACTAATTTCTGCAATACTTCCATCTCTAACTACCTTAATTAAATAGATTGGTCATTTGTAAACATGCCTAAAGAAAATTATAAACAAAAAGTTAGAGACGTCTGGCTACAGAGCTCAGAATTCAAGGAATGGCTGAGAAAGGACTTGACTGATTTGACAAGGGCTTATTGCAGCTATTGCAAGTGTAGCATCAACGCTAAATTGTGTGATTTGCGGGTACATGCAATTTCCAAGAAGCACACCGGAGCCCTAAATGCTTTCGCCCAAAAAAACAAAATTGAATTCAAAAAAATGCCGACCAAGACCATAGAACAGGAAGTAGCACTGTGTCTTTTTGTGGCAAAGCATACAGCAATAAGCCCTGTTGACCATCTGAGCAACATATGCTCCACAAAATTTGATGACAGCAGTAGTGCTTCTCGCATTAAACTTCATCGAACGAAGTGTACACACATTATAAAAAATGTTCTGGCTGTCCATTTTTACGATGACCTCCATAGAGATATTGGAGACAAAAAATTTAGTTTACTTCTGGACGAATCGACAGACATAAGCTTTACGAAACTTCTCGGTAAGATAATATATATGTATAAGTAAATTTATATTAAATAAGTATATAATTTTTTACATTTAAATATTAATAGTTTTTATATAAATATTGTATGTTTAAATATTGTATGTATGTATATAGGTGTGGTAGTTAACTACTTTTCTGCAGAACATGGAGTAGTTGTATCGACGTTCCTTAGCTTGATACCCGTAGAAAGTGGAGATGCATTGTCATTGGCTGATGGTTTAAGAAAAGAACTGAAACGTTTAAAATTAAATATTAAAAATTTAATTGGAATCGGAACTGACAACGCCAGTGTCATGATTGGCACAAACAACAGTTTGTACACACAATTAAAGAAGGATGCGCCGTCCCTAATTTTAATAAAATGTGTTTGTCATTCGGTGCAATTGGCAGTAAACCACTCGTGTAAGCACTTCTTTCCCGAAAGCCTGGAAAATTAGCTTATTTTTCAGCTATTTTTTTCTGGGATTTAGCTTATTCTGGCTGGTTTTTTTTGTTAATTCAGCTTATTTTGCTCGGGGAAAAACGGCAACACTGCATATACGAGGTACGATGTACGATACGGTTACGATCAAACACGATCGATCGAACCCCACGCAACCACGAGCGATTTCTACAAGCGGGAAGATGCGTGGGAAGCATAAGGCGAGAAATCGGCAACCACATATACGAGGTACGAGGTACGATGTACGATACGGTTACGATCAAACACGATAGATCGAACCCCACGCAACCGCGAGCAATTTCGTACAAGCGGGAAGATGCGTGGGAGGCATAATAGGCAAAATCGGCCATGTAAGAGCAAACAAGGGCAAGCGAAAAAGGGCATTGGCCCAGTGGGACAGTTTAAGAGCACAGAGAGGCCACAATAGAGATGCATGCATTAACATACAATGCATGTATGAATACGCTGAATAAGCATACACCCACAATACACGTATACTATGCGTGTATGACAGCGAGAGGGAGTACCGGTGGCCAATGGGTGCTCTCTGCCTACGTCACGCATACGAGATCGAAAGCAGTGAGAGCGTGAACTGCCGAAATTATGCGAACAAAGTGAGGGCTAAGCAAGCCCGCGAGACGGGTGCGGGGAATGCATGGTGCCGAAACAAAACCAAGTGATGGCTATGCTTGCGAATCGGAGAGTAGGGGGGAGAGTGAAGAACTTGTAAAACGATAATGGTTTGTGGATTGGAAAAGGGAATGTGCAAGCCGAAGGGGGAGGGATGAGCAATGGGGAAGCCCTCTATCTAATAGATACGATGCGTGCATTGGATTGCGATTTAAATAAAAGTAATTAACATAACATATTGAGTTAATCAGGCTAGTTAGTACTAAATGATAGATTAAGTTTAACGAATATATATATGTATGCATAATTATAATATGGAAATAATATGAGCGAAGTATGGGTATGACAAGCGGATTGAGGGGAGCGACGGGCGACGGCAGCGCCGCCAGAAAAAGGGAAAGCAGCGAAAGTAAACGGGATACGAGTGGCGGCCAATGGGAAGGCGACGCCAACATAAGAAAGTGATGCAAATCAATATGTACAAGCGAGGCAGACAAGGACAAGGAATGAATGGGCGCGCAGCCACAGAGAAAGTGGACATATGCGCCAAGGATTTACGGGACGTTCACCACGCATAGCAACAAGTGGAGGCGTGGGTGAAAGCAGAGGGCCGATGGAAATGTACCAGCTGTATAGCGGTACTACACCAACCTATTCCTGAGGCCGTGGGAGCTGCCTATATAAAGGCAACGCCCATCAATCAAAGATCAAGTCTACAAGTCGTGATCAACCAAGGGAGTTTTTAAGGCCTTACGAGTAACCTTAAAAGCTCATACTAGTGAAACAAAACGAGTGAAAGGATCAAGAAAAGTCAGAATAATTTGAGAAGGCCTTACGAGTAACCTCTCAAATTATCCTATAACCAAAAAGTCCTTGGAATAGGACTAAAACACCGTGCCCAGCCAAGAAAATAAGAGACGTCAAGCGGCTCCAAGACGATCCACAGCATATTGGAAGGTACAAGGATATATCCTGTTACCAGAATTCCAGGATCTATATATCGTGACGAATACCAATTGCTGCGAGAATCACGCCCTACAACGAACGGCCACAGGATTTATCCTTGGGGCTACGAGCACGCAAAGACCATCTTAGAAACGCAGTCAGAGGCACTGAGGTGACAATAACATCCCTTGAAGATCAGAATACGCCAGGAGCGTGAGAGAAAAGCCAGAGGTTATATCCTACGGCCAATTAACGCGCCGGTATTATTCTGAAAAGGGAGATATCAGACAAGATATTCATATCACGAGTCTGAAACGAGAACCAGAGGAGACATAAGGGACGAGAGACGGACTAGGATCGAGTGTCGAGGGACCCCAGCCATAAGCAGCTGTCCAAGTTCGGGACTCCTTTAGAAAAACTTGTCATATCCAACCAAGCCCATAAACAATCGTAAATAAACATACCACCAAAACTGATAATTAAACAAACGTGTTCTAATTTCACCGGGGCACAAAATAAATTTTGTTGTGCCGAACCTAGCCCAAGAGATAGCATAGATATCCCAAGGGACGAGAAAGGATCGTTACACGATCCTTTCTTTTTTTTTTTGGGATATTATCAATATCTTTTAGGGCTAGGTTCGGCACAACAAAATTTACTTTGCGCCCCGGTGATATTAGATCTCGTTTGTGTTGTGAATTGATTTCTAGGTTTGTATTTATTTGTCTTATCTTTCGGCTCGGCTAGGTATAACTAGTTTCTCCGGATAAGACTCTATCTTGGGCAGCGTTGAGCATATACTGCTTCCGCTGTTCGCCACACTAGGCTCGTGATTTCGATGCTCCTCCTTGTAATTCCCTCTTCAAGACAACACTTGAGCAACACTCGATTGGCCCTCTGATGAATCCGGTCACTTTTTTTTCCGTTCTCTGGGGTATCCTGATCGTCTAGGGAAGTCAATTCTGTAACGTGCAACGAACATGTGTTCTTGAATTCCTTATGCTGAGGCCTACTACTTATTCTTAAATTAAATGCGTGCTTGCGAAAGCCATGTCTAAACCGGAGAATCCACAATACCAGAAGAAAGAAAAAAACAGAAAGTATCCTAAATTGTCGTCAAAAAAAAACACACGAGATTCCTTAGATGGTCTAGAGGACCCACCCTTCCTTGGCCTTGTATGTACCAAACGAAAAGAATTGTTGCAAGACCCCTTTTGTGTATAACCTTAAACTCTATCTACGGAGTAGCCTGCAGGAGATCAAACAACATAATATTTTAACGAGACATTATAAAATAATTTATTAACTCTAAAAAATGCCTAAACATTGAGCTAATTCTTATTCAAAACAAAATCTATATTTTTTCCCAATCTATATGCATACAATAAAATTTATCTTACATATGGAAAAGCATGCTTATAAGTAGAAATGACGAAATAAATAAATCCAAGGACAAAGTTAGGCATTAAATTATTTCAATAGACGAGTTGAAAATGATACTACTTACAGCTAAAAGAAAATTTACAAAAAAAATTGATCTATGGCTGTGCAAAACTGGATCGTTCAAGCGTAATTAATAAAAATCAAACAAAATTCGGGGACTTCTTTTTTTCCTTTTTTTTTTCCTTAATTTTTCTTTTCTAACATGTCACCATTAAACCATTATTGCAGAATATTTGAGGTTGGTCTGTTTTGTTTCATTTAATTAATTCCTTTTTTTTCTCAACGTTTCTTGTGGGTTTTTTTTTGTGTGGCCACTTTACGCCATGTTGAAACAAATTATTTTAATGTCATTATAAGAAGAAAGTAAGAAAATTAACTCACAGCTTTAATATTTGGTCCATCGATGAAGCGCTTCACGATTTGCTGGAAAAGCTAAAAATCATTGTTCACCAAAAAAAATCGCAAGAAAAAAAATTGAGAAAACAAAAACCTTAGCTGATCAGAATTAGGTCAAGTTCACTACTCAGGTTCCACTCATATATCACGATCCACAAATTTGTTCCGGCTTATAATATTCTCTTAAATTTTTTCTTTGCTTCTCTTTTTTTTCGACTTTTTTTTTCTTGGGTATAGAGTGGGAACGATGGCAAGCGGTACTTTTTTTCTGACACGAATCCGCGACACAGCCAACGGCCACTTATTTTTGCATTGGACAAATAAAGCTTGCTTAAGGTTACAGTTAGATTGTAGTTTAAAAAGACGAAATTTTAGATTTTTTATTCTCTTTTTTTCCGACCGCCTTTTTTCTCTTTGTTACTTTAAACTTTACACTTTTCCCGTAGGCTTTGTGCCTCTTTTTTTCTTTTTTATTTTTTTCCTCTTTCTGGTCTCGCTGAAACTGTAAACTGTATATACATACATGTATGTATGTACATATGTGGTATTAATTTTTTTTGGGGGTTTTTTTGCACTCGCTGAGTTATGTATATATTATTACTTTTTTTCCTTTCTGATCTCGCTGAGTATACTGTTTACTTTTCTCTCTTCACTTATACTACCCTCCCCGCAGGCAGGCTACCCCCATCGTCGGGCTGCGTTGTACTCTAGCCCGACGTTTGGCTTCTACTAAATTCGTCTCCCAGAAATCAGCACACTCCAGCCTCTCCCAAAATTTTTGAAAATCAGGCGTTAGATTGCCTCTCTTCTGTAGCAGCTGATTTGCCACTGTGACGTCAGTTATTATGTCCTCTAGCCTAGAGAATCATATACTCTTTTTTTTCTTTTACTCCTTCATGCCCGTCTCACATCTTTTCTGGCCAATACTCTGCGTTTGCTGCTCCAGGGGCTTTGGTCCGTTTTGACGGCTTGTCCCTCATAGGCCTTTCTTTAGTCGGCTGACCGGCTTAGACCATTGCATCTAGTCTGTGAACTAGGTGCCAATTCTATATATAAAACAAAACTTTCTTACTACACACATTAAAAGGCGCTTTTTTTTCTATTTACCATTTGATTTGGCACCGGATTAAAAGAATATATTGCTTCCTCTCGGCAATCTAATTCACCAGACTGCCCATATGCCTAAAAGACAAACATTTTTCCTAAATATTGCTTCATTTACTCATACTAATTTGCGCGTTTATATAGCGCTGTACTTACATTTATTTTGAAATAAAACACTATCACCCACTGAAGAAAGAAAACTGCTTCGAATTCACAATTCAAATTTCACAATCGGACTTTTTCCGAAAAAAATTAGTTTTCACTATGACTGTAATTTTTGCGTCCGCACTAGTTGAAGATGATTTGGAAAAGAAAAGTCATTCCCATGGGGGCCGACATACTTGGCTAAATCTCTATCCCTTAGTCCTCTTTGGACCCCTCTCTTCGCCTCGATTACCCCTAAACTTCCCTGATCCCAATTCTAGAGGAGCCTAGGGGGCGCCACAAAAAAACCCAAGAGAAAGTAATCGGATTGAAAAATACCAAGAAAATTTTCTGAACCAAAAATGAATCTCGAAATCGCAGTTCCTATTTTTTCCCCAAATTATACAATGTTAGTCTACATTCTGTTAGTTAGTACAACGCTAACTAACAATACAAGCATCGTAAGCAGTGCAAGCAGTGAAAGCAGCGAACGTATGTGAAACCCATATTGCTCGCCTTTAGGGATAAAACGTTTATATATCGTTTTAGTTATAAAGAAGAAAAATCATTCCTACTCTCTTTTTTCGTTTTCTTTCTAAATACAAACGGTTACAAGCGCTACTACATAATATCAACAAATATCATATGCTTACACTGTTTGGGAACAGCCCCCCTTTTGACAAGCATAGCCATCACTTTGGCTCTCAATCTCATTATTGGATTCGACCACTCGTGATATTCGCTTAGCCGTCATAGAGAGCGCTTGCACTGTCCACCGGTACCCGCGCTTACTTATGTACATCTGGTGTGCGTGTATTGCTTCGTCAGCGGTCCATTTCGCAGACATACGCACAATTCTCTATTAGTTTTTCCATGTCCCGCTCTTATGCCTCGTGTATGGGCCAATCCGCTATTCTGATTGGAGCGTGTCAGCCCTCTCCCTCATGTGCTCGCTCTTCAGCTGTCCATTTTTCGCTCTCCGCTTCCCACGCATCTTCCCACTGTGACGAAATTCACATTCACACATAAGTATGTTGTGTCGTATCGTTATGTTGTGTGTTTTAATTTCAGCAATATGTTGCTTACGATCATTCTTCGCAGCATGTTGACAGCCCGAGTCCGTGTCTTTGCTTATGTTTTTTGGGTGTTGCTCTTTGTTGGTTGCTTGTTTGTTGTGTGGGACATTATTATCATATTATGTTCCTCACACTGCTTATTCGAACAAGCTCCGTCCACCGAAAGTAGTCAATCTGTAATGAGCAGGATCGCCTCGTTTGCTAACGCCTCTGCTTTCGCGACTTTGTTTGCCACATATCCGACCGTTTCGCGGCCCCAGAATCGCTCTAGAGGTGTGTGCTGCCTGTTTGCATAAATGCGCTTCACGACGATTTTATAGGTTTTTCCTCAAGGGTCGTCCTCTGCTGAATCACATAGTTTTAGAAATATTTCCCTTCTAGTTGCCCAAATAGTGTGTTTTAATGTCTTCCTCGCCGAGCTAAATTCGTGTTGCAGCTGCGGCAAGTTTTTTAGTAGCGTCTCCTCATTTTTTCCGCAAGTAGCTAATCTTTTGGTTCCACCAATATATAGACGTGTGGTGCCTTGTGTATGCTCCACATTGTTCCATGCTCGCGTCGCATGCTCCCTAGACCATGTTGGAGGGAGGGAGGGATACTTGCAAGTTAAGCGTATTTACCTTATATTTTTTATATGGAATCTCAGGAGAATTTGGTGGTCGGCCAGACTCCTGCTGTCTACGCTGCACCTATAAGGTTCGCTAATTAACACGGCATCTGTGTTTAACTCAAGAACCCTTTGCGCTAGCAATGCTTGCGTCGCCTCACAATGGATTAGGTTTATCTGTAGCAATCTAATCTTTTTTGTGTTGGGACACCGTCTTGGGACTCCGCTTTGTCCCCCGGAAACGTGGTCCAACTGGTCAAATCCCCTTTCTATGCATAAAAAGCATTGTAACGATCCTTTTTCGTCCTTCAGGATAATTTCAATCTTTAGGGCGAGGTTCGGCACAACAAATTTTATTTTGTGCCCCAGTGAAATCACGACACAATAATTTATGTATATATAACTGTATGTTGGAGTTTATTTGTACGCTTTAGATTTTTGGCTAAATGTTTAGATACGATTTTACACTGATTTGGGTTGATGTTTGTATTGGCTGTGTAATTGTTGTATTTATATTCAGATTTTGTTGTTGTTTAGTGAGTCTATAAGGTTACTCGAAAGGCCTTATAACTCGATGACTTGCTCGCACTTGTAGATTGCTAGGCGCCAAATATTCTTAAGGTTACTCGTAAGGCCAAAAGAGATTTGTTGCTTCGCTTGTTGTTGACTTGATTGCTTGATCTTGACTCGACGACTTGATTCGACTTCTCTCAGTTTTGGGCATGGTTGCTTTTCTATATGGCCGTTTGCCTTATGTGAACAACATATTGATTTTTGTTAATTTGGATTTAGTTAATTTACTTCGATATTAACTCAAATCATTTGTCTACGTCATCAATACGTTATTCGCCTCGTAGACAGGGCTTCCCCAAGACTCAATTCCCCGCTTCTTCGACTTGCACATACCCCCCTTTGCACCACGAATTTGATCACCAATATGGGTTTTACTTGGTATGCACACAGCCCCCACTACCCCCCGTTGGACATGCTTCGCCCACACTTTGGCCTTTTTTGTCTCTCTGCTTGTTCAGCCTCATAGAGCGCGCTCCATCCACCGGTACCCGCTCTCAATCGGCACACGCATAGTGTCGGTGTGCTGCGCCTGTATTGCTGCATTCTCAAATGTTCATGCATACCCTCTCTTAATCGGTACATGCCCTCTTGTGATTGGAGCATCGCAGCCCTCTCTCTTCTGCGTATGCTCTCCAGCCGTTGATTCTTTCGTTCTCTGCCTCCCACGCATCTTCCCGCTGTGACGAAATTGCTGGTTTGGTCGTATGTGGTCCGATCGAACTTGTTGTATCGTAACGAAATGTTGCGTGTGTTAATTGCAGCAACATGTTGCGAAGCATGATCTTTGGCAACATGTTGCCGGGCATCATGCATCCTTGGTTTTTCATTGCGTTGGTTTTACATGTTGTTGTGTGGAACATTATTGTCAAATATATGTTCCTCACACTTCCCCCCTTCTTCTGGAGCGAATTGCCCCCCTTTTTTTTGTGTCTTATGGTTCCTTTTTCTATTGGTTTTTTTTTTTTTGTTTAGTTTAGACTCAGGTCGCATCTTTTTGTTGGCCTTTTGGCATCTTTTTCCATGTTGGCGATTACTAAGTATCTTTTCTATATTTTTTTGGCGGATTAGGGCATCTTTTCCTCTGTATTTTTTTCCCTTTGGCCCGTTCCGCATCTTTTCATTCACCCTTTTGCCCTCTTATTTTCTAGTTCTGGTCCCACCGCATCTGCTCCTCCATCTCGCGGTGGTACCACGCCGCCCAGTTCTGCTGTTGTTCGTTTTCTTCAAGCTCTCTGGCCTGCCGCTGAACCTCTAAATCATTGGCCACTGCTCTCGCCATCCTTGCATTAAAATCGGGCATAGCCCCATCGCGCCAACCATATCTTGCCTCTCGCTCCTCCTGCTCTATTACTTTGTCCACGTCTCGCCACAGCAGCTCGTCGAGTGCCCCCTGCTCTTGGTTTTCCATAACCGGGTCAGTGGCACTCTCCTCGCTGCTGTAGCCGCTGTCTGCCATGCTCCACTCGTCCTCATCCTCATCTTCATCCGAGGAGATGACTATGACCGGCTCCAGCTCTACCGGCCCCTCGTCATCGGACTCCTCCTCGGACACGTAGCCGTAGCCACCGTGCCGGCCACCACGTGCCACTCGTGGTGCCGCACCTCGACCTACGCCTTCATCCTGGCCATTGTTCATGTTAAGCGGGTTCATTTTGCTTATTAGAATTTTTATTTTTTTACTCGACGTGTACGTGTTGATTGTTCCAATCTGAGTGATTGTGCCGGCGCTGTTAAAGTCCATGGGAACCTCGCATTTTTGGTGCACTTTCCGAGTACCGTTATCCTGGCTCTGATTTCTGATTTCCCCGCTTGCTTCCATGTATTGCTCTTTGTGTTCGGTAGAGAGAGAGTCTTGGTGGTCAACTACCACTACCACTATCATGTTGTCCATTTGTTGTTGTATTTGGAGCTCCTTGATCCCGTTGTTTTGTCCTATAATCACCAGCAGCATCGAATTTGCGTGTTTTGATCTGTGCAATGGCCCAACGAAGTCTGCGCATATTGTTGCCCATGGTTCCTCTGGTATTTGCGTTAGCAATTTCCCTGCCGCTTGTTGTTGATTGGGTTTGAATTGTAGACATGTAATGCATTTCCCGACGAAGATTCTGATGTCTCTTTGCATTCCCGGCCAGTAGTATCTTGCGGCGGTCCTAGCAATTTTTCGCCGACTGCCCGTATGCCCGGCCGTCGCTGACGTGTGGTTTTCTTCTATTATTTGTTGTCACAGGCTCTTTGGCACACACATTTTCCAGGCCACCACTTCCTCTTGTCCAGCTCTGTGTGGTATGTTTCTGTATAGTTGGCTGTTTTCCATCACATAGTCTGCATATTTCTGTGGCTGTTGCTTGATTTTTCTCATCATATCCTGAATCCATTCACACTCTTTATTAGCTTGTCGTAGTCTAGCGCCGTTGTCCGTTATTCGTTTGCATACTTCCATTGGTTGCCTTGACAGGGCGTCCGCTACTATGTTCAGCTTGCCTTTGCGATACGATATTTCAAAGTTGTACTGCTGTAGTTCCAATGCCCATCTTGCTATTCTGCCTGTGGGACTGTCTATGCTGTTCAGCCATTTTAGTGCCATGTGATCGGTCACTACTTTGAAATGGTATCCTTCCAGGTATGGCCTCAGTTTTCGTACGGCCCATACTATCGCCAGACACTCTTTTTCGGTTGCCGAATAATTTTTCTCCGACGAATTTAGTTCTCTAGATAGAGATGATAGGACCCTCTCGCCTTCTTCGGTGTTCTGTATGAGGATTGCTCCTAGTCCCATATTGCTTGCGTCTGTCTGTAGTACAAACAGTTTCGTGAAATCCGGGCATGCTAATACTGGTCCAATCGTTAGTTTTTCTTTCACTGCGTCGAATGCTTCCTGATGCTCTTCATTCCAGTGCCACCTTGTTTTTTTCTTAAGTAGCGTGTTTAGTGGATGCGTAAGCGTTGCAAATCCTGGTACGAATCTTCTGTACCATGACGCTACACCCAGATATTGGCGTAGTTCTTTCACACATGTTGGCGGTTTTAGTAGGGCTATTGCTGCTACTTTGTCCGGGTCCGTGGCTATACCATTTTCTGTCACTACGTGCCCCAGAAACTTTAATTCCTTTCTGAAGAACTGGCACTTCTCTGAGTTGATTCTTAGGTTTGCCTCTTTTAGTCTTCTGAATACTTCTCGCAGGTGTTGTTTGTGATCTTCTATTGTTTTGCTCACGATTACTATATCATCTTTGTATGCAAACGCGTTCGGCATCATCTCTAGGCCAATCACTTGGTCTAGTGCTCGTTGAAACGTTGCTGAAGCTGAGTGTAGACCGAATGGCATTACCTTCCATTGGAATAGTCCTTTCCCTGGGACTGTAAATGCTGTCATTGGCCTGCTTCTGTCCTCCAGTGGTATCTGCCAATACCCGTCTTTTAAGTCCAAGCTGCTTATGAACCTTGCCTCACGCAATTGATTTAGTATATAGTCGATACGTGGCATCGGATAAGCATCCTCTATAGACTTCGCATTGATTTGTCTAAAATCCACGCATAATCTCCATTTGCCCGTTTTTTTTTTCTTTACCATTACTATGCGTGAACTGTATGGGCTTTGTGATGGTTCTATGCATCCTAGATTCAGCAACTTATCGACTTTCGCATTGATCTCCGCTTGCATCTTGGGGTTTTTCGGATAATATCGTTGTTTTATCGGGATGTCCTTCATTGTGATCCTGTGTATCCCCACTTTTGACGGTCCCTTGATTTTTGCCAACTCCATCAGTTCGTGTTCTAGAAACGTGTGTATTTCTGCTTGCTCTTCCTTCTGTGTCACCATGATTGATATGCGTTCGGTTATCCTGCCCTGCATCCTTTTTACCGTTGGAATTCTTATCCTGTGGCCTTCGCATGCTATTTCGGTGTCCATTAGCCTTAAGAAATTCCATCCTAATATTAAGGCATCTATTCCGTCTGACATGATGAGAAATGTTATGTTCATTTCTTTGTTTCCGAATCGAACGTATCCTGTCCACTGCTCGTTGATATCTCTGACCTTCCCGTCCGCCATGTATACTTGCTTGTTAGTGGTCTCTCGGTCTCCTTTGTTTCTTAGAGCTTCCGCCATCTGTCGGTTCATGAAGTTGCTTGTGGCTCCAGAGTCTATTGTCGCCTTGATTTTTATTCCTGCTACTTTTATCATTGCTGACAGCTGGTCCTCCTCCTCTATTAGCTGTCCTATCAATTTTGAGGTGCTGGTTGGCTTGGTTCCTGCTCTGACCTCGTAGGCTGGAACCGACGCCCGTTTCCCGATCTCCAACAGGATTCTTTCGTTCTTGTTCCGATTTTTCCGCATTGCCAGCAGAAGATTAGTTGGTTATTGTTGCATTCGCCGGCCCAGTGTCCTGCCTCACCGCACCTCCGGCATGCCTGGTTCGGATTCATGACTCTCCCTTCTCGTATGTTGTTATGTGCTCGATTCTGGTTTTGCGTACTGGTATCCTGACATCTTCTGCATTGTGTTTCTTGGGGTCCGTAGTTGTTTATCCCCCTGTGGTTTACTTGGCTGTTGTGATCTCTACGTGAGTTATTTCTGTGGTGAAATTCGGCTCTTTCCTGCTCCAGCATTTCATGTTCCTCTGCTAGTTGCATCAGTGCCTCCAGATTTGTGATGTTGTGTGGCCGAACAAATAGTCGCAAGTCTGGTGTGCAATTTTCAAGGATTATTATACCATTGTTTATTGTTCGCAACATACCATTTTAAAGCTCTGTCTTTTAACAACTCTGGCATCGCCCTTGGTATCATATCCAGTTCTATGCCGTACATGTCCGCTGACCACTCTATTTATTCCAGAAATTCTAGCGGTTTCGAATTGCCATCGAACTTAAACGTCCACTCTCTTACTTGTTTAACCACCTTGGCATACTCGGTAGTCCTGCTTGCTGTGTTTTGTGCCATTTTTGTGGGTTCAATTGTTTGTCTTCTTTGGTTATTTTTCTCTCCAGTTTTGTCAAGTGCTCCTTCACTTCCCCATCTTGGTGGTACGAATGGGGGAATCGTCAGAGTAGCCATGTTTATTTTATGGAACGCCTCGACCTCCTTGTTCTCACCATTTTTGCCTGTCTGTGCTGCGCTTGTTCCTGGTTTTTGCTTGGACATTTTTGTGAACTTGTCTTCTAATCTGCTTATCTCTTCTTCCATTCTGGGTCAGACTCGTTGTTGTCTACCCACTCGCCTAGCTGTTTCCTCATCTCCTCCACCGTGCCGTTCGTGCTGACTCCGAATACTTAGCCTGTCTGTAGCAGATCCTCCTTCTTCATGTGATAGATCCAATTTCTACCCATTTTGATTTTAGTATACACTTTTTTTTTGTTAAATCGAACTTAGCCGGCTCGAGGTCAATCTTGCAAAAGAAGATTATTTCAAAGGCAACACACAAAAAGGTGAGCAGGTTGTCTGTATAGCTATTTCAAGAACTACCAAGTTCTATCATCAGCAGACTTTGCTAAAGAACTCCAGAATTGCAATAGCCATACCATGTCTTCAACGCTAAAACTAGTTGGGAATTACATTGCCAACTAAATGAAGCGAAAAAAGTTTGCGAAGCCTACAATACCGAAGACCACCTTTTTGTGCATACCCTTAGGCGCTATGAAAAATTAGTGTAAGAGCTTCGCCCTTAACAAACTAAATTCACGACCTGTTATTTTATACACGGTATATTGTACCATATAGAAAAAGGGTTTTTTTTTCGAATAAAAATTCCAAAGTAACGGCGTGCCTTCCGTTAGTGTTATCTGGTTAGAGATTACCACCTATTGAAATTTAAATCAAACTTAGCCGGCTCGAGGTCAATCTTGCAAAAGATTTTTTTTTTTTATTTCGTTTTAATTTTCACCAGTATAGCACGTTGGGCGCCAGTTGTAACGATCCTTTTTCGTCCTTCAGGATAATTCCAATCTTTAGGGCGAGGTTCGGCACAACAAATTTTATTTTGTGCCCCAGTGAAATCACGACACAATAATTTATGTATATAACTGCTTTAAACCTTTGGTTAAATGTTTAGATATGATTTTATACTGATTCGGGTTGATGTTTGTATTGTCTGTGTACTTGTTGTAATTATATTTAGATTTTGTTGTTGTTTAATGAGTCTATAAGGTTACTCGTAAGGCCTTATAACTCGATGACTTGCTCGCACTTGTAGATTGCTAGGCGCCAAATATTCTTAAGGTTACTCGTAAGGCCAAAAGAGATTTGTTGCTTCGCTTGTTGTTGACTTGATTGCTTGATCTTGACTCGACGACTTGATTCGACTTCTCTCAGTTTTGGGCATGGTTGCTTTTCTATATGGCCGTTTGCCTTATGTGAACAACATATTGATTTTCGTTTATTTGGTTTTAGTTAATTTATTTCAACATTAACTAAAATCATTTGTCTACGTCATCAATACGTTATTCGCCTCGTAGACAGGGCTTCCCCAAGACTCAATTCCCCGCTTCTTCGACTTGCACATACCCCCCTTTGCCCCACGAACTTGAGCACCAATATGGGTTTTACTTGGTATGCACACAGCCCCCACTACCCCCCGTTGGACATGCTTCGCCCACACTTTGGCCTTTTTTGTCTCTCTGCTTGTTCAGCCTCATAGAGCGCGCTCCATCCACCGGTACCCGCTCTCAATCGGCACACGCATAGTGTCGGTGTGCTGCGCCTGTATTGCTGCATTCTCAAATGTTCATGCATACCCTCTCTTAATCGGTCCATGCCCTCTTGTGATTGGAGCATCGCAGCCCTCTCTCTTCTGCGTATGCTCTCCAGCCGTTGATTCTTTCGTTCTCTGCCTCCCACGCATCTTCCCGCTGTGACGAAATTGCTGGTTTGGTCGTATGTGGTCCGATCGAACTTGTTGTATCGTAACGAAATGTTGCGTGTGTTAATTGCAGCAACATGTTGCGAAGCATGATCTTTGGCAACATGTTGCCGGGCATCATGCATCCTTGGTTTTACATTGCGCTCTTTTTGGTTATTTCCATGTTGTTGTGTGGAACATTATTGTCAAATATATGTTCCTCACAGCATTTAGCCTTGTTGTGACACTCTTTTATCTTGTGGTGGTTCTGCCTACATCTCAGGCACCACTTGCTTCTGTCAACTCAACTGTTGCACCTGACTGCAATATGCCCGATTTCCAGGCACTTATAGCACCTCATTGGGGTCTCATTGACTCGAATCCCGCATACGTTAAAACCGCTTTTCCAGCCCTAAGCAAGATCTCCGCTACGAGTGCTGGGATGCACAGAATGGCTTTCTGAGTCCCAGAATGCAGCGGACGCAGACTCTTTACAGCATCATGGGGTAGATTTATGCTCAGTTCCGCAGAAATCGCATTAATAATCTCGTCCACGGTTGTTTCATCATCCATTTTGGACACACTCGCCCACGGCTTTGAGCTTGGCATCCTCGCCACGTGTCACAAGTTTAAGAATGTCACTATATGACATGTTGCCTTTCTTCTCGACTATAATAGCATTTGTTCGCTGCCTCGGCTTTGGATGTCTTCTCGGTTTTGGGCACCGTCAACAGCAGGCTCTTTAGCAGTTCTGATCGCTTCGATATGTGCACTTTTTTGCTGGCACACAGTTCTGAGTCGCCACTTCATTCCTTGGGCGTTTAAGAGAATCGAAGTGGGGGCTTTCCACGGAGACTACT
Source organism: Drosophila willistoni (assembly GCF_018902025.1). NCBI lineage: Eukaryota > Metazoa > Arthropoda > Insecta > Diptera > Drosophilidae > Drosophila > Drosophila willistoni. The sequence goes on along the minus strand of NW_025814103.1, from coordinate 387,837 downwards.
TGGCCTCACCGGGCGCTTGTTCGGGCTCAGCAGACTTACTCTCTTTGCAGACGACCAGCTAGCATGCGAGCACTTTATGACACAGCAGTTCTCGAAGCTCCTTCAATCTTCTGATCGCCTGTTTGGTGTAGACATTGACGTGGTGGACCGGTTTTTTGTTATCCGCCTTTGTCATGAACACCTCTACTAAGTCCTCAAGGAGCTTACCCAATTCGTCGAGCTCAGGGCCAGCCCAGACGTGAGCTCCTCCTGAAAGCAGCTTCCTCCACGGCATCTACAGCATTCGCACTATCCATACTGGATTGGCACTACTGAGACGAAGATAGCGGTATGAAGATAGCGGTAAAATGTAGAGTAACGGATAGCGCCCGTTACTCTACATTTTGAATCCAACTCTCCCTGGCGCTCTCTGTCACATACAAGGGCCCGACCCCTGCGTTCCTCAACACTGGCCTTGGTCAGCTGGCCAACGATCGGGGAAGAAGCAGGCTTGCAGCAACAGAAAATGTGGCTTGGAGAAATTTGCGGATAATTCGACGACGCACTTACACAGGGCAGGAGTCCAGAGGATGAGAGGCGTTCTTTACTCAGAGATTCATCTAAATATCAATGCATTCATTAATTTAATTTTGTTTGATTAGTTTCTCATAAAATTTTTAAAATTGAATTTTTATACGTCTTTTATCCAATTAGGAAAAACATTTTTTCTAATTAATTTTCCAGTAAGTTGGCCCTCTTAAGTAAAAAAAATTGTTAAGTAAAAAAACAAACAATTTTCAACAAAAACAAAATTTTTCATATTAATTAAACTATTATAATATAGTCCAAAATATTGCATTTTGAATTTTTAAATTAAGTTATAAAGTTATCAATATTTGGTAGTGCCACCTTTGGCCTTTATAACACACTTGACCCTATTGGGCATGGACTCGTACAAAGTCTCCAGATACTCCGTCGTTATATCCTCAAACCACACTTTTTCGATCGTTTTTACCAATTTCTGTAATGATTTTGGCTTTTGCTTATGTATTTTGGCACTCATAAGGGCCCAGACAATAGGATTGAGGTCAGGACTGTTCCCTGGCCTATCTAAGGACTCAATACCTAGTTCTGACTTCAAAATTGATATCTGTGGATAGTTAAAGTTTATTAAAAAATTATCGGAATGACTAAGTCTTATATTTTGGGATGTATGAAGTGCTTTCAACTCGATCAATCCCAATGTCTTAATGCACATTAAGCCTTCATCAATGTACTGAACATTTACACCGAGCACTCCGCGGTTGCACCGTGTGGCCGTATCCACTTTCAGGCAGAGGATTCTGTTTTTTAAGGCTTGGACCATTTTGCTCTTAATTTGGCTACATTTCTCTTCAACTAATCTCATGAAATTCCTTGAATGAACAGATGGCATGTCTAATCCTTGAAATGTTTGAGCTGTAAAAGTCTTAGTCCGAGTCCAATACAACCAGCGCGCTGGTTGTTTCGCTGCAGCGGTAGTTTCGCGGTGGTGGCAACTTCTTAACTTCCTCTTGTCCCAAAACAACAGAAAATTTAATTTTTTTTCAGGCGCTTCAGTTGGTTCTTCCAATTCGTTATACTCTTTTTTTTTGCTTCACTTCTAGGTGTCTTTTTAAATTGCAAACATAGTTGCCACTTAAACCCATTTTGCAAAGTTTACACTCCGAAACATTTTTTTCACGTCAAATGCAAACAAGTTTCGCAAAATAAAGTTGCGCTTGCGAACCATCTCGGAACACGATAAAGAATGATCATAATTAGAAATTAGAAAAATATGTTTGATTCAGTAACACTCGCGGCTTCAGACATTTCCAATAAAGTAGTGTCTTCGAATGCGCTATACCCTGCTATTTTCTGTATAATTTTTATGGAATCCGGTGGAAAACCGAAACAGAATGTACAACAGAGCAATACAGATTGAAGATACCCAATTTTATTATACGCTACTAAAGAGGTATCGCTAAATAGTACAGTTGCTTAGCTTAGAAATGCGTTTTTTCATGATCGCGTTTGGCAAAAATTATATATGCAATCGATAGGAAATACTTCAGAGATTATGAATCCGAAAAATTTTTGAAATCGGTTGAGATTCATGGGTGCTAGAGGTGCCCAAAGTTGAATCATTTTTACTGAAAAGGAAAAAATGATAATTTGAAAAAAAAAATCGTAACTTTTAAACTGAATATTGGGCGATTTCAACAATCGATGGATTTTTTATTTTAACTGAAAAGTATGTTCTTTATTAATAGCATGTTTCATAAATTTTAATAATTACTTAAATAGTTATTGAATTAGAAGCGTTTAAAAAATGTACTAAATATTGTCATTTTTTAACTTTGATGGAATAAAACTAGCAAGACTCAACGAGTATCAATACCGGACTACATACACTAAATTGGTGAAATATTTACCTATCAGATGTATTAGTCCCAATATGCGGAGACCTGCGACACCGATGCGTAAGCCATAAAACTAAGGCAACCTCGCCTAAAAAATGTGCTGCAGGTATAAGGAAGAATGCATGCGTATTGGCCTGTAGCTTCTTTGTATTTAAATGATAACATTGCGTAATGCTGTTTTGCAAATACTACCTGCTTACATATATGCCTTTCTACAATGATAAATTGCTAATTACCTGCTTTGGAAAAAATGACAAGAATATTGCCGAATATACTTCAAAGACTGCTCATCTTTTGACTGAATTGTATCCGCAAAAATAAACTTACCCCAACGGTACATAGGATTGGCTTACGGAAAGGATTTAATAGAATATCAGTGTTTACCACTTGGAGAGCTATCCGAAGAAGCACAGGAATGTAAAAACAAGGACTACAAAAGGTTCAGATACACTAATACATTAAAAACTTCTCATGTTACACAAAATAAAGACCTTTTTAACATGCTAGCAGCCTCTTCGGACCCACTTATTGCATCACTGAGACACGTGCGATCACGAAAGGATTTGGAAAATAGCAACTATAGTCCCGAACTGTTGAGTTTATTAGATACTGATGTAAATACTGAAAATTATTTTGAAGAAAATCAGCCATCAATAGCAAATTTTAAAATTAACCTAAAAAAAAATTAAAAAAAAATTTTTTTTTCTTTTTGTAATTATGTTAAAAAATCAAATTAAAACATTAAAAAATGTTACATAGTCGTCTAAAACAATGAAAAATTCCATTTGTGATTGAAAAAAACCGGGTTTCGATCCATTTTTAAAGGAAAAACATGCTTGGAAATATTTTCTGACTTTGACCTTGAATATTACAGCACCACGAACACCCAGCACTTTTGAGAAAACATTCATTTTGAAGCTTAAGGTATTTTTTATCACTTTTTAAACTTTTGAAATCGCTTTATTGGTTTAGACGCTATGATTTTTGCAATGCTAAATGCCAGAAGGCCCCACTGTGCGTCGTCGCGACGCTAAAAAGCTAGCAATTTCTGGCGAAACTGATCAGCTAGCTGAGCTGCGATGGGCAGACGAAGCGGCAAAGCGGCACATTCTAGTGAAATCGATCTGCTAAGCAGAGCTGCAATTGGCAAACGAAGCATTCCACAGTGGTTGCGCATGGATTTTGAAGTTCAAGGTATTTACTTTAAATTCTAATATAAAATATTAACCAACTTATTAAATTGTTCTTGTGAAATTAATTAATTTGATTTAATATTTTTAATGTGTTTTGAGAACGTCTTTTTTATGTTTAGGTGGAGTTTTAGTTGTGTTCCCACAAAATTCCACAACTGAGTTGTATGTCATTGTAATTGTCTGAGTTTTAAGGTAATAAATATGTTAAGCTTAGATGCCAACATCTGCCAATGTGTGTATAAACGTAAATAAAGTGACGGCGCGTCGTGGCGACGCCTTACGTTTTTCATGGTCAGCTGGCCCTGCTAAACGTCTGTTTTGTGTATCGTGCATTTGTTTTTGTTTTGTCTACGTCGATTTTTGGTGTCTATGACTTTGTTAAATCATTCATTTCTTTTTTAATTAATTATTATTTTTTTTACTTGGTTTTTCATTTAAATTTTTTTTTGGCAGACAATTTGTATAAGTGTATTTTTCCACGCCTATACATTTTTGATCTTTGGTGTACAGAAAAAGGTGACCATGCACAAAAATTTAAGGCATTAAATGATATTGTACACGGAGAAATTGAAAAAAACGGCTATGTTACCGAACTGGACGATTTATCAAGACGAATTTCATATATATGCAAAAGAATTGTAACTTTTTGGCAAAAGTACAATCGAACGAGATCTTTAGTGGTCCAATTTCAAAGTCATTGGCTGAATGAGAAGGAATGTATTTCATTGTGCTGTGCCCACAAAATATCTGAATCAAAAGAAAAAGAAACTGAGCGTGGAAGGCCGAAAAAAGATTTCATGGAGTCTTCTCAAAGGACTAAACGACGAAGAATAGCCGAGCTGGTAAAACATGATGAGTCTGCTGCTTCACTTTTGCGTACCAGTTTTCCATCGAATGCAGTATGTTCGGAAGCAAATATTGATGAAGTTTTATCGCTTTTCATGGAAACAAACTTAACAAAACACCAATACATGCTAATTCGTGGATTTGTAAACTCGAAAACTTCAAGCGATTTATTGCCCAGTTATGAAAAAATTTTGAGTGCCAAAAGCAAAGGCTATCCTAAGGAAATTATGGTGACCGAATCCCATGCTGAAGTTGAACTTCAGAGCTTGCTGGATCACACTGCCTCTCGCATTATGCAACTTCAGACTGAAGTTATTCAAAATATAAAGGACGATTCGACCAATAACCTGATTCTGATTGGGAAGTGGGGATTCGATGGAAGCACTGGGCAAGCTGAGTACAAACAAAAGGTTACAGACATTGATTTATCAGATAGCAGTTTGTTTGTAACCTCGTACGTACCTCTCAGACTAATAAGTGAATCGGATGAGTCTAAAATTATTTGGAAGAATCCACGACCGTCATCGACTCGTTTTTGTAGGCCCATTCGATTTCAATTTAAAAAGGAAACAACGCAATTGTCAATCGATGAAGAAAAATATTTTAATGATAAAATTGACATGCTTCGGCCCACAATATTGGAGAGCGAAAATAAAAAGATAAAAATAAATCACTCACTACAGCTCACTATGGTGGATGGAAAGATATGTATGTAATGCTTTAAAGTTTAAACCAAACATCTTCAGCAAAATGTTATATATGCGGGGCAAAGCCTACGGAAATGAATGATTTGGATAAATGCATCGAAAAATCAGTACGGGATGAACGCTATAGATTTGGACTCTCCCCATTACATTCATATATGCGTTTTTTCGAATATTTTCTTCATATTTCGTATCGGCTAGACCAAAAAGCCTGGCAAATTCGCACTCATGAGGGAAAGCAGATGCTTCTAAAAAGGAAACAACAAATTCAGTCTGACTTTCGAAATTTAATGGGCTTAATAGTCGACAAGCCAAAAGCTGGTGGAAGTGGAACTTCTAATGATGGCAACACAGCAAGAAAGTTTTTCACCAATCCACATGAATCTGCCAAAATTACGGGTCTCGATGAGGCTTTAATTCTAAGATGTTCAACAATTCTTCAGGCCATGTCTTCAGGACACAAAATAAATGCAGAGAAGTTCAGGGACTATGCCTTTGAAACCGCTAAGCTGCTTGTCGATGAATATCCTTGGTATTATCTTCCTCCGACTGTCCATAGGGTATTAATACACGGCTTGTTAGCAGTATCCTCCTCCCTTGTTTCGGACCCCTCGTGTTGAGTAGTATGCGCGACAGGGCACGCGCCGATACAGCTGCCTTCTCGTTTGCGTAGGCTAGGTGTTCCTTGAAACTTAGCCTTGTGTCTATCATTACTCCTAGGTACTTGATAGCCCTTTTTGAAGTAATCACTGACTCGCCAACTCTTATTTTGGCAAGCTCCACCTTTTTGCGGCTGCTGACCAGCACCGCTTCCGTCTTGTGGGCTGCTAACGCAAGGCCTGCTGTCGAAAGCCAGTTGCCAACTTTACTGATAGCTCTGTTGCATTGGTCTTGTGCTACTTCGACTTCCTTAGCCACCACCACGAGTGCTACGTCATCCGCGAATCCGATTATGTGCGTATCGGGGTCAAACTCGAGTCGTAGAACGCCGTCGTACATCACATTCCATAAGAGCGGACCGAGAACGGATCCCTGTGGAACTCCAGCTGACGCTACCTTCTCCATGACACCGTCATCTGTAAGGTACCGGATTCGCCTGTCTGCGAAGTAGCTACGTACACATTTGACCAGGTATTGAGGGACTCCAAAACCCAGTAAGCCATCTATTATCCGGCCCCATCTAGCGGAATTAAACGCATTTTTTATATCCAGTGTCACCACCAGACAGTATTTTTTGGAGCCGCCCCTCCATCTGCTACCCGCTATTGCCTCCGAGGCGATGTCTACCACTTTGTGGATGGCATCTATCGTGGATCTGGCTCTCCTAAATCCATATTGCTGATCTGATAGGTCCCCACCGGCAACTATGGCTTTGTTAAGACGCACGCTGATGATATACTCGAGAACTTTGCCGGCTGTGTCTAGGAGACAGATTGGCCTATACGAAGACGCCTCTCCGGGAGGTTTTCCTGGCTTCGTAAGTAGCACAAGATCCTGGATTTTCCATCTATTAGGAAAAGTGCCCTCGTGTAAACAGGTACTGTACATCTTACAGAAAGTGGCTGGGTAAAGTTCGGCGGCCAGCTTTATCGCTTTGTTCGGAATACTGTCCGGTCCTGGGGCTTTGTTCATCTTAAGTCTGCTTATGGCTTGAGCTAACTCTGAGGTTGAACACTCGTCGGACATCAGGAAAGGCTCGTTAGATTGCTGCGAATGATTGGCTATCTCCATGATGTTGGGAAATAGGGCATCGACTATATTCCGCACCAGAATTGTGTCTGTTGGGGGCGGTGTTCTGTTCGCGTGCAGGCGCTTCACAATAATCTGGTATGCATTACCCCATGGGTCCTGTTCGGCAGTATCGCATAGCGACAAAAAACATTCACGCTTACTGCGTCTGATCTGATTTTTTAGCTCCTTTCTCCGTTGCTTGTATGCGAGCTGCAAGCAGAGGAAGTCCGCTGACCCTCTAGCCCGCTGGTACAGCCTCCGGGCCCGGTGACATGTTTCGGCGATTTGGTCATTCCACCAGCACACTGGGCCATGGTGGCGTTTGTGCATATGTATGTTTTTTTTTTTTTTTTAATTCATTTATTGGTATATGGTTAAATATAAACAGGAAAAGAAAGTTATATACAAAAAGCAGAAGTATAGACAAGAGAAGTAAAGGGAAGGAAAAGAATTTTACTATAGGGATCCTGCGGGACTGCCTTGTGGTATTGCTTCGCAGGTCTATAGTGGGCTGGCGATGCCCCTCAAGTATTGCGCTCTCTCTCCAGCTCTCGTAGCGTCCTTATTGTTGCTGCAGCATATGTGCACACCGCCGACCACGCCGATTGCGATGTGATCATAATGTTTACCAGGTTGTAAGGTGTGGGCTCTTCTCCAAGGACTGCCGTTAGCCTTTGTCTCTCGTTGGTTAACCTCATGCAGTAAAAGATCACATGTTCAGGGCTTTCTTGTATGCCTTGTCTACACAGGGTGCATTCCGCACTGGACTCGTGTCCAAATCGGAATAGGTATGACCTGAAACATCCATGGCCGCTAAGGAGCTGGGTCAGTTCGAAGGTGACTTCGCCATGTCGCCTGTTTACCCATGTATGTAAATCCGGGATAAGTTTGAATGTCCATCTGCCCTTCTGCGATGCTGCCCAGCGTGATTGCCATTCTGCTAGGCTTGATCGCCTGGCTTCTGCAGTTGCCTCCCTTCTGGCTGGTGGTAACCATTCCGCACTCTGCCGACTTCTAAAAATGTTTTGCGCTTCTTTAGCTAGTAGGTCTCTTGGGACCATACTTGATATTACAAGAGCCGCGTCATCCGAAATTGTGCGGAAGCCACGGCATACGCGAAGAGCCCCAAGACGGTATGTTGCCTCTAATCCTCGTCTGTATGACTTCGTCTCCATCGCATCCGCCCATACTGGCGCGCCGTCGAGCATGGTCGACCTGACGACGTTCATCAGTAATAATCGTTGAGATTGTCCCGGGCCTCTTGTGTTGAGCATGATTCGGCTCAGGGATCTTCCCAGTTCAGCCGCTCTTGCACTCGCGTGCCCCAAGTGTTCCCGGAAACAGAGGCGTGTATCCAAGAAAACACCTAAGTACCGGATTGCTCTAGCCGAGCGGATTGTGCATGTGTCTAGCACAATTTTTGCCTGCTCCACCGTTTTCCTGCTGCTGATAAGAACTGCTTCCGTTTTTTGATCTGCGAGTTCTAGTCCTGCGTTCGCAAGCCACTGTTTTGCTATGGCAATCGATGTGACCGTCTTTTCTCTACTAAAACTCGGCAAAACCGATGATATGGCAGTCAGTCGGGAGGCTTATTCGTAAAATGCCGTCATACATAGCATTCCACAGTATCGGGCCAAGTACCGAGCCTTGTGGAACTCCACCTCGTACTTCGTGAATTCGATCGCCACTCCTTGTGCTATATCGTAGCTTGCGATTTCGGAAGTAATCCATTTCTTGCTGGCGTCTTGCTCACCTGTGGTTGCCAGCGGGCAACGACGACTACCAGTGTAGTGGCTCACATCTGTGCGTTTTGCGTCTACGCAGTTAAAGCAAACTGGCTTATTGTTGCATGTGGCTGCTTTGTGCTCAGTCTGTCCGCATCTAAGGCACCAGTTTGTGCGGTCTTTGGCACTAGTGCAATTTTCTGCTTTGTGCCCGAAGCATAGACACTTGTAGCATCTTTTTTGGGCATGCCTCTCGCGAATCGGACACATGTCCCAGCCAACTTCTATAAAGCCTTCTTTTAGTAGTTTGGCTGCTATAGTACGCGGCATACTTAAAATGGCCATCTGTTTGCCTCTAAAGGACTTGCGCAAGCCCCTTATATTCACTTGCTCGGCATCTTCGCCAATTTTCAGTTTCATTGACTTTTTTATTTCCTCTTCTGTCGCTAAGTTGTCGAGGTTGCGCATTTCAAGCCACGCCTCTGCTCCAGCTGCTCGAACTGACGCTTGTTGGCCCAGGACCTGGCTCAAATCCTCGGTCAATTATTTGCTGTTGGCCTTTCCACCACCCTTGAGTTCAAGAAGTAAATCGCCTGTAGCCGTTTTTCTAGTCCTCTTGACGCTATTTTTGACGTCGTCGAGCTTGCCGTCTGGCCTTCTGGTGACTAGGCTCAGGATTTCGGCATATGTGCAGCCCTCATTTGCTTTGATTAGGATCACCTCCGGTCTGGCTTTCCTCAGAGATGGCTTGTTCACTCTCTTTCGTGATACAGTTTGCCATTCCGCAGCTCCATGGGCTGCCTGCGGCTCTGACGTGCTGACTTTCTGCAGAGTACCTGGCTCCGGATCGCGACGTGCGGTGTTCTGCGCCATTGCTCGCTGTCGCTTTGGTGGGGTATTGCGCTGGACAATGGCGTCCTCTCTCTGGCGTTTGGGGGTGTTTCCTGCCAAATCTATCTGTTTCGCATCATTTCTAGGCTGTCTAGCATTCAGAGGCGAAGTTTGGGTGGCGATTTCGCTCCTTGCCGCCTTTACCACCGATTTGCTGCCCATCATTATGTGGCATATCGCTTCGTGTAGCTCCTTCATTCGTACTATTGCGTTCTTGGTGCCGAGATTTATGTGGCGTACTGGTTTTTTGCCATCATCTCCTTTATTGAACATCGTGTCCATTTCCCAGATGAGCGATCCCAGCTCATCTAGCTCTGCCACATTAGATACAACTTCTGGAGAAACGGAAGTCTCCGGGCTGCTGGGAGCTATTGCCGGTGTTCCAGCCGTTCCAGATCGATTAGCGTGAATCGCCAACTTCTCAGTCTCCACGTGAATGGCCTTGCCAGGCGGTGACCGCATAATTTTTGGCCGCTTAGCAAATGCCGCATCCAAACTTTGCGCATCTTGCCCCAATGCGTCATCGCAGCGGGCTTGGTGGTCCATTGACAGGACATAACGCTCCATCTCTCAAAACAACAATTTTGGCGCCAGCGCCTCGTTTGTATTTGAATTTTTTGAAATTCGCGGGAAAAAAGAGTGGCGCTTTTTCCCGGTTCAAGCGAGGCTGCAGAGTGGCGCCACCTGCCAGGGCGGCTCCGACTGAGCTTTTGGCGCTGATCAACACTGCGATCACAGCTGTTGGAATTTGTTGCTGCAACGCGGTGGAAGGAAAGTGGAGAATTTTGGCAATTTTTTCTCACCCACACAAGTAATAGTTGAAAGAGGCGGGAAAAAAGGGTGGCTAGCTGCCCCCTCGCCGCTCCCCCTTATTCCTAGGGTTGGTTCGGACCTTTGGCCCACCCAAAAGGTGGAATTGTGCATATGTATGTGTGTGTGTGTGTATGTGTATATATATGTATGTATATACGTATATGTGTATGTATATGCATATATATGTATGTGTGCGTCGGTGTTACATATATGTACATGTATGTATATAAATAAATATAATAATCAAAAATTTTTGTTTGAGCAGGCTTCAGGTCAATCTTACTGATTTATTTGTAAGACTTTAAATCATAGGCAGCACAAAAGGTGAGCAGGTTGTCTGTATAGCTATTTCAAGAACCACCAAGTTCTATCATCAGCAGACTTCGCTAAAGAATCCACAATTGTAATGGCCATACCATATCTTCAACACTAAAACTAGTTGGGAATTACATTGCCAACTAAATGAAGCGAAAAAAGAACGGCAAAGCTTGCAACTGCAGATTCCACCTTTTTTGTGTGCATACCCATGGGCGCCAGCTGAATTAGTGTAAAGGGCTTCGCCTTAACCAACTAATCGTCGCGCCCAAATATTTTGTAATAGTATATTGTACTATATGCAAAAAAGAGGGTTTTTTACAGCAAGTGTAAAACGGCGGGCCTTCCGTTTTTGGTATTTGTCTAGATTTCGACCTTATTGAAGTTAATCAAAAATTTTTGTTTGAGCAGGCTTCAGGTCAATCTTATTGATTTATTTGTAAGACTTTAAATCATAGGCAGCACAAAAGGTGAGCAGGTTGTCTGTATAGCTATTTCAAGAACCACCAAGTTCTATCATCAGCAGACTTCGCTAAAGAATCCACAATTGTAATGGCCATACCATATCTTCAACACTAAAACTAGTTGGGAATTACATTGCCAACTAAATGAAGCGAAAAAAGAACGGCAAAGCTTGCAACTGCAGATTCCACCTTTTTTGTGTGCATACCCATGGGCGCCAGCTGAATTAGTGTAAAGGGCTTCGCCTTAACCAACTAATCGTCGCGCCCAAATATTTTGTAATAGTATATTGTACTATATGCAAAAAGAGGGTTTTTTACAGCAAGTGTAAAACGGCGGGCCTTCCGTTTTTGGTATTTGTCTAGATTTCGACCTTATTGAAGTTAATCAAAAATTTTTGTTTGAGCAGGCTTCAGGTCAATCTTACTGATTTATTTGTAAGACTTTAAATCATAGGCAGCACAAAAGGTGAGCAGGTTGTCTGTATAGCTATTTCAAGAACCACCAAGTTCTATCATCAGCAGACTTCGCTAAAGAATCCACAATTGTAATGGCCATACCATATCTTCAACACTAAAACTAGTTGGGAATTACATTGCCAACTAAATGAAGCGAAAAAAGAACGGCAAAGCTTGCAACTGCAGATTCCACCTTTTTTGTGTGCAACCCCATGGAATCTGCAGTTGCAAGCTTTGCCGTTCTTTTTTCGCTTCATTTAGTTGGCAATGTAATTCCCAACTAGTTTTAGTGTTGAAGATATGGTATGGCCATTACAATTGTGGATTCTTTAGCGAAGTCTGCTGATGATAGAACTTGGTGGTTCTTGAAATAGCTATACAGACAACCTGCTCACCTTTTGTGCTGCCTATGATTTAAAGTCTTACAAATAAATCAGTAAGATTGACCTGAAGCCTGCTCAAAAAAAATTTTTGATTAACTTCAATAAGGTCGAAATCTAGACAAATACCAAAAACGGAAGGCCCGCCGTTTTACACTTGCTGTAAAAAACCCTCTTTTTTGCATATAGTACAATATACTATTACAAAATATTTGGGCGCGACGATTAGTTGGTTAAGGCGAAGCCCTTTACACTAATTCAGCTGGCGCCCATGGGTATGCACACAAAAAGGTGGAATCTGCAGTTGCAAGCTTTGCCGTTCTTTTTTCGCTTCATTTAGTTGGCAATGTAATTCCCAACTAGTTTTAGTGTTGAAGATATGGTATGGCCATTACAATTGTGGATTCTTTAGCGAAGTCTGCTGATGATAGAACTTGGTGGTTCTTGAAATAGCTATACAGACAACCTGCTCACCTTTTGTGCTGCCTATGATTTAAAGTCTTACAAATAAATCAGTAAGATTGACCTGAAGCCTGCTCAAACAAAAATTTTTGATTAACTTCAATAAGGTCGAAATCTAGACAAATACCAAAAACGGAAGGCCCGCCGTTTTAAACTTGCTGTAAAAAACCCTCTTTTTTGCATATAGTACAATATACTATTACAAAATATTTGGGCGCGACGATTAGTTGGTTAAGGCGAAGCCCTTTACACTAATTCAGCTGGCGCCCATGGGTATGCACACAAAAAAGGTGGAATCTGCAGTTGCAAGCTTTGCCGTTCTTTTTTCGCTTCATTTAGTTGGCAATGTAATTCCCAACTAGTTTTAGTGTTGAAGATATGGTATGGCCATTACAATTGTGGATTCTTTAGCGAAGTCTGCTGATGATAGAACTTGGTGGTTCTTGAAATAGCTATACAGACAACCTGCTCACCTTTTGTGCTGCCTATGATTTAAAGTCTTACAAATAAATCAGTAAGATTGACCTGAAGCCTGCTCAAACAAAAATTTTTGATTAACTTCAATAAGGTCGAAATCTAGACAAATAAATATAATAATGTTTAAAACATTACAGAATTTAGAAACACTCACGTCGACAAATCACGTCAACATAAATGCCAAAAAAATCTACATTCCAAGCAGCCACAAAAAGAACATCTGCCAGACGAACGGCAAGACTCATTTATGAAGATCCAGTTCATTCACCCAACGACGTAGCAATGGATTCTGGAAATGCCTCAGTGTCACTTCCCACAACTATATCGACTCCAAACGTTACGCCTACAATAAGCAGCATAGCCAACAACCCAACATCTTTAAATCCAACTGACATCCTTGCCTTTATCAAGGAGCTACCTACTTTTGACGGCATCCCTAATAAACTGCAAGACTTCATTGTCAATGTGGAAGAAGTCATCGCTTTGATCAGAGGAACTGACCAGACACCATATAGCTCCCTTCTGTTAAGAGCCATCAGGAACAAAATCGTAGGTAGAGCTAATGACGCCTTAAAACTATCCAATACTGCACTCACCTGGGATGACATCAAGGCTAATCTCATACAGCATTATGGTAACAAGAAAAGCGAAGCTATGCTTATTCGCGATTTACAAAACTTTCCCGATAGCTTGTCATTAGGTCAACTATTTTATAGTATTTTAAAAATAAGATCACAATTGACAGACATTTTACAAAACACAAATCAAAACTCAACTGACAAACCAAAATTATATGACGAGATATGCTTGAATACCTTTTTAATTAATTTACGAGAACCCCTTAAAACTTTAATAAAATCAAAAAACCCACAAAATATCAAGGAAGCCTATGAACATTGCCGTGTCGAAAAGACCTTCTATTCGCAAAAACCAAATACTAGCCAGAATTTTCGAGCACAGGTAACACCATACTTACGCCCGCAAAACATAAGAAATCATCCAAACAACAACCCCTATTCTAACAATAGAAGCCAATTATTTAGAAATAATTCAACCATTTCTCAGCCTAACATTAACAACCAGGCTAATAACAACTAACATAATAGAAATTCAACTGTAAATCCTTTCAATTCAACAGGCCCAACTAGGAACCAATTACACAATATCAATGAGCAACAATCTTCAACTGAACTTTGTAATATTAATGACGCAGGAAATTTTTTCGAAACTGCCTCCGAGAACCAACAGGGTACTTAACAAAAAAATCACACGGATCGACACTCCCTTTTATATGGATAAATTCCGTTACAACTCAACCCATAAAATTCTTAATAGATACAGGTTCCACAAATTCATTTGTAAGCCCAACCATAGTGAGCAATGTCGATCGCAAAACTCTTGATATCCTATAACTGTACAGTCAGTGTTGAACCAACACGTCATAAAAGAAAAAACCACGATTCAATCACTTAAAGAGTTTAATGAACAAATGAAGATAGACTTACTTCTTTTTGATTTTCACCCACATTTCAAAGGTTTGCTTGGGATGGATGTCCTTAGAAAGTTAAAAGCCAATATTAATCAGGACAGTTTTTGTTTAGAAACTCCAAAATCATGTTTAAAAATTTGTTTACAAGACAACCCAGTAACCGAAGTACATATTATCCCAGCTTCTTCAAAATCTTTAATAACCCTTCCGGTCCGGATGAAAGAAGGTAATTTCTACTCTCAACAGACAATGTATAATAAGCACTTAGAGATTTCAGAAGGTCTATACAATTCAGTTAACGGATATAGCAAGATGGTAATCGTAAATAATTCACTTGAAGATCAGCAATTATATTTAGAACAGCCATTAGAAACCATACCCTATGATCAAAATCACTATATTGAAATATACAATATAAATTCGGACAATCAAAGTCTCCCACATGTCCACAAATACGTTACCAAATTAAAAACCAATCACCTAAACTCCGAAGAAAAAATTGCATTAATACAACTCTGTAGCAAGTACACAGACCTTTTTTATGACGACAATCAAAAACTAACATTTACCAGCGATATTAACCATTATATACGCACAACTGACGACACGCCAATCTTTGTTAAATCATATCGGTACCCCTACGCCTTAAAGAAAGAAGTAAAAGACCAAATAGACTCAATGCTAAAGCAAAACATAATTAAAAACAGTTATTCGCCTTGGAGCGCCCCTGTTTGGGTAGTTCCAAAAAAATCGAACTCCCCTGAAACGCAGAAATGGAGATTAGTTTTAGATTATCGTAAACTTAACGAAAAAACAATTTCAGACCGTTATCCAATTCCAAATATAAATGAGATTTTAGACCAACTTGGTAAATCTAATTACTTCTCAACTCTTGATTTAGCTAGTGGATTTCACCAGATTGAAATGAACCAAGCAGATAGGAGCAAAACAGCTTTTACAGTCGAAGGTGGCCACTTTGAATTCATCCGTATGCCGTTCGCGTTGAAGAATGCACCTGCAACGTTCCAAAGAGTAATGGACCATGTCCTTGGAGATCTAGTAGGTTCCATTTGTTTAGTATACCTAGACGACATTATAATTTTTTCACCATCTCTACAAAAACACCTGATAGAAATAAGGCAAGTATTTGATAGACTCAGATCCGCTAATCTTAAGCTACAAATCGCAAAATCTGACTTCCTTCGGAGAGAACTTAATTTTCTAGGTCATATTGTAACTCAAGATGGGGTCAAGCCTAACCCAAATAAGATAAAATCCATTTAGGAGTTCCCTATCCCAAAAAACAGGAGACAAATTAAATCATTTCTAGGTCTTCTTGGCTATTATAGAAAATTTATTAAAGACTTTGCCCGCATAACAAAGCCACTAACACAACAATTAAAAGGTACAAAAGCAGTAACAATTGATGAAGAATACTGTAAAACTTTTGAATTCTGTAAGACATTACTTTGTAATAATCCAATATTAACCTACCCAAACTTTAAAGAACCCTTTATATTAACTACTGATGCAAGCAATTATGCCATCGGCGCTGTTTTATCCCAAAAATTATCTGGAAGCGACAAACCTATTTCTTACGCCAGTCGCACATTATCCGATGAAGAATCCCGTTATTCAGCTACAGAAAAAGAAATGCTTGCAGTCCATTGGGCAGTAAAACATTTCAGACCCTACTTATTCGGAAAAAAATTTATTTTAGTTTCAGACCACAAACCATTAACATGGAACACAGGACCATTTTCCACCAACGACAGGGTCGCCCGTTGGAAACTACAATTACTAGAATACGAATACGAATTTCAATACAAAAAAGGCTCTCAGAACGTAGTTGCAGATGCACTGAGTCGTATCCGACCCGAAGCAAATATTATCGTTAACAATATAGATGTCGAAAATTTTTCAAATAACAAAGTAACATCTTCTCTGTATAATCTTGCATCAAGCATAATAATTGTCGAAAAACCACTTAACGATTTTAATTTGCAGATTGTTTTAGCTGAAGGTTCTCCTGCTTCTTATCAGGTTTCTACTCCCTTTAAGAACAAATTAAGGAGAGCCATCACAGAACCCAGACTTAACTCAGATACTGTACTAGACATTCTAAAAAAAATTTTAAAGATTAACAGGACATTAGCAATTTACACATCAGACAGTATTTTTCAAATAGTACTAGATGTGTTCTCTAAACATTTTTCTCACAATAAATTATTTAAATTACTTAGGTGTACAACTCTTTTAGACGATATCACTAATACGACCGATCAAGAAAAAATAGTCAATGATTATCACAATAATAACAATCACCGGGGTATTGATGAAACATTAATGCACCTTAAAAGAAAAGTCTACTTTGCACATATGAAAAGCAAAATAGCGCAAATAATAAAGGGTTGTGAAATTTGCCTCACACTTAAATACGATAGACAGCCGCAGAAACCACCTTTTGAAGTACCAGAAACTCCTTGCAAACCAATGGACATAGTCCATATAGACATATACACGATAAACAAAAACTATAATCTTACACTAATAGATAAGTTTTCAAAATTTGCGTGTGCCTACCCTATATCCAACAGGACCTGCATAAACGTCGTTACCGCCATGAAACATTTTTTCAGCCTTTTTGGAATCCCTAAAAAAATAGTTTATGACCAAGGTGCAGAATTTTCTGGCAGTATATTTAAAGATTTCTGTAATCAATACGACATCCAATGTCATATAACTTCCTTCCAGTAGTCATCCAGCAGCTCTCCAGTAGAACGATTACATTCGACACTGACTGAAACCTATAGAATAATCACAGAATTAAAAAAGAAAAATAAGCAGATTAACAAACACGAGGAAACTCTTTCGGAAACACTTCTCACGTACAATAACGCTATACATTCATCTACAAAATACACACCTTTTGAACTTTTTACTGGACGCACACCTATATTTGAACAAACAATTAAATACGACACTAATCATGAATATTTACAAAAATTAAATTTTTTTCAATCAAAATTATACTAAGAGGTGAAACAGATTTTACATAAAAATACTAAAAGCAAACTTGATAAACTTAACGAAACTCGGAAATCCGCAGCCCCCTTATCAACTAATGAAAGCATATTTCGAAAAGAAAACCGTAGAAATAAGTTAACGCCAAGATTTTCTAAACATAAAGTCTTACGAGATAATGGTAACACACTTATCACCACACGCTTGCAAAAAATCCATAAATCTAAAATAAGGCGAACAACAAAATAATAATTAGTATAATCTTTGCTTTTTACATATGTCATTCATTGTACCTAAACGCATTGTAAACAATATACAGCATATGTTTTAACATTTGAAAAAAAAATTTTGTAACATAAAATGCTACAAAAACAACTAGAAAAATTAAGCTTTCAGCATACCATTAGATCCTTTTGTGTTGCGTTGGAATCACAAGTGGACAACGACGGTCCGATGAACAAGCCCAAGTCACAAGGAAAATCAGCGGCATCCACCCCGAAGGCCCCATTCTAAACGCATTTGCTTCATTTTGGGGAGGGAGGAGTTACCAACCCAACACCCTGGTCACTAAATTGGGGAACGAGACCCAGGAAAGAAGACGTGGCATCGACTCTTTTCTGTTCCCAGAACGATTGATAATTTATATATGATGATCATACATACACAAAACATACATACACAAAACATACATACATAAAACATACATACATAAAACATACATACACACATGCATTAATTCGATTGTAACAGACACACAAAGATAGACAAAAGGTAGAGAATCCAAAAACATTATGAATAAAAAAGACACTTCTGTTTTAACATCTGAATCGAACAGACGTTTGAGTTACTCGGGGAAAAACCAAATACACACACATCTCACACACCCTCATTCAAACCATCTAGCTCCCGGTGGTAATTCGTGTTCATCATTATCCTTGAAAGTGACCTTACAGAGACAAACGCCCTTTGATTCGCGTTGTCAAGGTGTTCGCGAAAGCACAGACGGGTGTCCAACATAAGTCCCAGGTACTTGATGGCCCTTTGCGACGGAATCCGGGTGTTAACGACCATTATTTCGGCCCGTTCAAGTAGCTTCCTGCTGCTGATAAGGACTGCCTCGAAATTGTGAGCCGCCAGGATTAGTCCAGCGGAGCTTAGCCATCGGTCCACACTGGCGACTGCTTCTGTGCACCACGCCTCCGCATCGTTCAACTCCTTCGCTATGTGTGGGCGACGGCAGCTGCAGCCTCAGGATACCGTCGTACATGATGTTCCACAGAAGCGGGCCCAGGACAGAACCTCGCGGGACTCCTGATGAAACATCCTACTCCTTCGTGCCTTCAGAAGTGGCGTACTGTAGGGTGCGTCCTTCAAAGTAGTTACTAGCTGCACCAAGCAGTGGTTTGCCCGGCTTAGGGAGAAGCAATAAGTTTTGCCGCTTCAAAAGCTCGGAAATTTGCGTTCGCACAGCTACTGGTTGTACATCTCCGCCTTATTGGTTTTTCCCGTTCCACCAGCACACTGGCTTGTGGTGTCTGCCGTGCGACGTACGCTACGCCATGCTCGCAGGTTGCTCTTAATGTGGACATGACATAAATTTCGGAGTCTTCAGCGGTCGAGCATACTTGCAGCCCCGTCAGCCAAAAGTTGGTACAATTAGAGTGTCAGAGCGGAAGGATTTTCGCTGTGCGAAAACTCGTTGCAACACTCTAGGACCACCTGCCAAGGTAAGCAGTATGGCCTCGTGATCGCTCGCCGTGTAGAAATCACCGATTCGTCATGACGACCTGGCGATAGTCTCGCTTGCGAATGTTAGGTCTCTTATGGAACCAGTTCCCGCTCTGCTGAAGGTATTCCTGCCTCCTGTATACAGCGTCACAAGGTTGAGCGCTGCAAAAGGCTCCAAGTCATCCAAGACCTCCCCGAAGCGAGCAATTGGTAAACTGGGTGGCAAGTAGCAGCTATACAATACCAGATCATTCACCTAGGCTCTGCTGAAATGATGGAAGAACCTTGAGTCTAGCAGCGGGTTTGATGTCCCACAAGACCCTATTGCGGATCTCCTGTAGGCGTCAGTCACCCACTTGGATGACTCTCCTATAGAGTGGGGTTCGCTTAGAAGAGCTACATCGATTGACTGCTCACCGCGATGCAGTGATTTAGGTGCAGCTGCAGGATCTTCAGTGCTTACGAAGTCATTGGAGCGGTTTTGGGGTCCTCGAGTCGGTTCTTGCTGTGCAAAGGCGACTGACCGCTAGGTGATTTCTTGGACTCAGGCCTTGTCTAGCCTGGCAGTGGGCATCCATTGAAGGACAATTGGCTGCTATATGGCCTGCTTCGCCGCATTGGAATCAGCAGCGTGACCTGTCCTCCACGCTGAAGCATCTCACGGCTATATGGCCGACGGTAAGACACTTAAAGCAATTTCCCCAACCTATCATCACAATCAAGAAAACGAGCGCAGGCGATAATCTGATGCAAGAAAAATATAGAGAAAACAAAGCAGCGATCAATTTTTTGATGTGTGCCCTCTCAACAAAGCGACATAGATCCGTTTGCGTCGAAATGCTGAGTGGAACTAAAACCATGAGCAATAGGGTGGCTCGTTATTTTTTTGAGTGAGGACTTCGGCAGTCGTTCGGTTTACAAGCATAAGAGGTGCCAAACGTGTTCGTCCCCCGGGGGATATAAGTACCGGGCACACGCCGAAATGCTTATGCATCACGCATAAGAGGTGGCTAGCGTGTTCGTCCCCAGGGGGATATGAGTGCCGGGGCCGGAACTATATCCACCCTCATGCTCTTGATTTTTTTTTGTGTGAGGACTTCGGCAGCCATTCGGTTACACGCATAAGAAGTGGCGAACGTGTTCGTCCCCCGGGGGATATGAGTGCCGAGCCCTGCTCTAGGCACAGCCCAATTATGCTTAGGTGATCTATGCGGCAGTAGCCGACTTCTTGCTTCTTGAGAATATACATACATACATTCAATTTCTGCGTTGGACCATGGCAGCGCAAATATTTGAATGGCAAACTCTGCCACTGAATGGATGGTAAATATTTACTTACGTTACTCGGGCCCAAAACAGCCTTAAACTACATAAATTTGGTATCAAACAAAACGAGCACGACCTCAGGTGTGCCTTGGCGATTTATTTCGTAATTTTTGTGTAATTAACAAAAGAAAATTATGTTTTTAGCGGGATTATAGCTTAAAGTAGCAATTTACGGCTAAAAGAAGCTGCCAAATTTTGAGATAGTGTTGCCAGATGCCAAATTTCAGACACTCGAATACGCGGGCTTTTTGAAACTTTTGTTCGCATTATTCTCAACAAACGAAAATATTGCTGAGTTTACAATATTTCTTGAATTTAAAGAACAGTTATAGTTTAGAGTACAATATTATATATTGTATATATATAATATATATATATATATATATATATTCTTCAATTTTATAATTCACAGTAAAATATTTGGCTGCCGGTTTGGGCGGTCAAACAACGCGCCAAATAAAAAAAAAGCGCTTGCCAACACTTGTTTGAAGAATGGAGTATATTCAGATATGCGACCACTCTCCGTTGTTGAAGATGAAGGATTCATTAATTTTATTAAGATCATAGACCCACGATATAAGTTACCATCAAGGAATACTTTAAAAAATGTGATGATGGTTGAGCTGTACGAAAATAAAAAATCAAAGTTGCAAGACTATTTACGCAAATGCAATTATTGTGCCATAACCACTGACATGTGGTATCCAATGATGCATACTTGACTGTAACTTGCACGTTTGTGACAGACGAATTCAGTTTACGCACCGTTGTTCTCTCTACAAATAAATTGGCTGATTCAACAAATCACACAGCCTCAAACATTGCGGAATCCCTTCGAGCTATCTGCTGTGAGTGGGGCATAATTAATAAAATTACAGCTATTGTCACAGATAATGCGAATACCATGGTAAAAGCATGTGAACTGCTCCAACAGAGGCACATATGTACCATGCTTTGCTCATTCGCTTAATTTAGTGGTGCAAGATTGCCTTAAACTTGATTGTCTTTCTACAATATTAAAAAAATGCAAGACCATTGTAACATATTTTAAAAGCAGTACGATTGCGTACCAAAAATTAAAGGACTGTCAACATACTGAAACCAAATATGGCCTTAAGCAAGAAGTTCCAACAAGGTGGAATAGTGCCTATATAATGGTTCAAAGAATTTTGCTAGTATATGAAGCAATCAATAGTGCCTTACTCAATTTGTCAAAAGCACCTCAACCTCTTACAGTTGACGAGATCAATACACTGCGAGATTTATCAGAAATTCTTTCTCCCTTTGATAACGCAACAACAAAAGTTTCTTCCAACAAGAGAGCAACCATATCATTAATTATTCCAATAACATGTGGTCTGCTAGACAATTTAGAAAACTTAAAAATAAATCTTCGCACTGCTAGCGGTCTTACAGTATGC
This sequence comes from Drosophila willistoni, assembly GCF_018902025.1. NCBI lineage: Eukaryota > Metazoa > Arthropoda > Insecta > Diptera > Drosophilidae > Drosophila > Drosophila willistoni. The sequence continues at coordinate 365,973 of NW_025814103.1, read as the reverse complement.
ACATTTTTAATTGAATCAATAATAAGAAGGCTGACAAAATATGAAGAGCGGACAATTCCACGAATAGCCACATTAATTGACCCTCGATTCAAGAAGCAACGATTTCGATCCCCTACCAATGCAGTCCAAGGAGAAAAACAATTGCAGGATGAGTTAATATGTACTAAGCATCAAGGTGATGTCTCAGGACCGTTATTTCCAAGTTTGCCACCTCCAATACCAATAGAAAAACCTTCACGTCACACACTTTTTCAATTTGTCAAAAAAAAATATTGACAATTTGCCCAAGACAAAGCGCTCCGAGTCCATTGTTGAAATACATAAATATTTTGGAATAGAGCACTCCTCTGAAGAAATAGATCCCCTTCAATATTGGCAGGTAATTTTTTTTATTGAGCACTAATACTATGCTTAATAAATAATACCGATTTCTTTTTATAATTTCAGTACAACAATTCTTCTTTGCGTGATGTTGCCAAAAAAATTTTCTGCATTCCTGCAACATCAATCGATTCGGAAAGGATGTTCAGCAAAGCTGGACAGATAGTTAGCGATCGCCGAGCTTCCTTAAAACCAAAAAATGTTGATATGCTGGTGTTTTTACAACATAACAAATGGATCTCCCAGTAACTTTTTAGTTAACCATGTATGTTATTTTTACCAAATACTCTAATTTTGTTACTTTTTATAATAAGTATGAAAATACATTTGCAATGAAGCAATATAAAATGTTATTTTTACCAAATACTCTAATTTTGTTACTTTTTATAATAAGTATGAAAATACATTTGCAATGAAGCAATATAAAATGTTATTTTTACCAAATACTCTAATTTTGTTACTTTTTATAATAAGTATGAAAATACATTTGCAATGAAGCAATATAAAATGTTATTTTTACCAAATACTCTAATTTTGTTACTTTTTATAATAAGTATGAAAATACATTTGCAATGAAGCAATATAAAATGTTATTTTTACCAAATACTCTAATTTTTGTTACTTTTTATAATAAGTATGAAAATACATTTGCAATCAAGCAATATAAAATGTTATTTTTACCAAAGTACTATCATTTTTGTTTCTTTTCATATATACATTATAAAATGAACAATTTTTAATTTTTGATTTTAATTTTGATATATCGAATTTTTTCTCTCAAAACATCGAAAATATCGAATGGGCCCACCATCGATAGTTTGCCAGCTCTATATCTTAGTATCTCGCTCACTCAAGTATACGAGCACCCTAGCGCCCCCACCAGCCAAGATTTGTTATTTTGCTAGATATTAGTATTAAATTTAAGTGTGCCAAATTTGATTGCATAAGGTAAAAAAATACGGGAGATAATCAAGTTTTTCAAATTACGGGGGCGGAAAAGGGCGTGGCAAAATTTTTATACATACAAAATGTGTGCATTTACTAAGCGAATATACATACCAAATATGGTGTCCCTAGCTAGAATAGTTTTTGAGATAAACGCTTTTTTTTAAATTGCGGGGGCGGAAAGGGGCGTGGCAAAAATTTGAAATAAACTTGATCACTCTACATACTACACGAGTCTACATAAAAAATTTGGTGGCTCTAGCTCTTATAGTCTCCGAGATCTAGGTGTTCATACGGACAGACGGACAGACGGACGGACGGACGGACAGACGGACATGGCTAGATCTACTCGGTTGTTGATCCTGATTAAGAATATATATACTTTGTGGGGTCGGAGATGCTTCCTTCTGCCTGTTACATACATTTTGGCGACTTTAATATACCATTTCACCCTATGGGTGTATGGTATAAAAAGACTAATAATTTGTTGTTTTCAACCAGGTGGAGTTCCCCGATGACTTGGGGGTTTTGGAGCAGTTCGCACAAAAATTCGACGGAGATGAGTGCGAAAACTTTTTTCCCCAGTCAGCCAAAAATTTGCTGCTCCTATGCTGGGCGATGGGTGAACTAAAAAAAAAAAAGCGTCTCCCTTGATTCTGGCTTGGAATTTGTTCTTTTAGACGTTCCTCTCTTGACTTTCTTTTAGGTGTCCAATGGACCGACGGGACCAAATTTTTTCTTTGTGGAGAGGTACAAATAAATTAAGGTGCTCCTGTGCAGCTCAATTTAACTGACCTATTTGGGGTAGTCATTGGAAATTTAAGAAGTTTACCCTATTTTTACGGCCGGTCAGGACTCATCGCCTGATCTTACGGCTTATTCCCTAGACCCGAGCCTGGGTCAACAGCCTTTTGACAGCTGGACGCGTTTCAAATTTAAAAAAAAATCGTTTTATAATTTTGATCTGCCCAACACTAGAACCCCCCCTATTCCCCGACTTGCCCACTATTTTCTGCCCCTATTGGTACTATCGATAGATCCTTACCGATAGCCTCAGGGTTGGCCATAACACTTTTCAATACTGAAATCTCGAGTAGCTTAAGTGAATATTTACCAAAAGTTGCAAATTTTTTGAGTAGCCAGATCTAGGAACTAAATTGCTAAACTGGCAGCACTGTAATCAATACAGGTGAAGAACTATCGATTGCATTATCGGTACTATCGTTGGTTTGATATTATCGACCTAGCTCACTATCGATGGTTTAATGTCTCGATAGTAACAAATAAATTGATAAAGTAACATTTAAAATAAAACCCAATTAGAAAATGGATCGCTTCCTTCAAAAGGGTAATTTTCATATTTACTTATTCTTTAAATATTAGAATGTATTAGTCACCACAAACTTGCACGATCACTTGAAGAGATTCCACCCAGAAGTGTTTGTTATGGGCCAAATAAATGAATAACAATAATGGGGTTATTGATGGTGCTGGCTCGTTAGCTAGAAAATTAGCTGGGAATTTGGCGGAAAAGAAACGAACAGAAACGAGTTAGTTCTGGGAGCGGTTCCGGAGGAAGAGGACCACGAAGATCAACAATTGCCACACAGGAGCCATCGGACAGCCAATTCGATGGGATCCAATCGGCCACCCAGATCCGAGTCCTCAAGGTTTTTTTTTCCAACTCCATTTTACATCAACATTATTAGGCTCCTAGAATAAGTGATTGTATTTTGTTTATTTATTTAATTTATATTTGTATACGTCCCAGTGGTACCCTTGGTAGGCTCTATCAATATTGTGAAAAAAAGTGAAATTGTTTAATATAATATATATATAACTGAAAAATGAGAAATGTCTGAGTAGAGTCTTGTCCACAGAAGATGGGGGCTGCCAAGGAGTACGGTGCCCAAGGTAGGGTGGATAGCTGATTGTCCGTCTTCCAGTCCGAGTGTAACGTTTTTTGATACATTTTTGGTGACCCGATTAATCCATCCATCGAGGTCGAATCCATTCCTGAGTCATACGAGTTAGCCGGTGATCGATAATGGATCCCAGAGAATAAAATAATCGGATCATCACATGTTGGCATCCGCCAGTAGCAGTTGCAGTTCTACATAGTTTGCGATCTGTGAATTCATGAATTTACAATATGTTTCATATCTTTTAAAATAATCAATATTTTTACACAAAATACATCTTAAATCAAAGGTAACACAAAATAGTTTCATAATACCCTCTAGCACTGGTAACTAGTTCGTAGCTGGTGAAATCACTACTTACTAGGGTACCACCATTACTTACTTTGCTGACCCTAGGCAATGCATTTCATCATTTCGTTTCTTGAATGAAATGTCCGCAAAAAGGGTCAATCGCCACCACATCGATTACTGCGAACTAGCGAATTGGGTCACCATGAAAGAGGGCTAGTGACATGGGTACCCATGCCAGGGGTGCTGAAATGGGTACTCAATCCAGGGGTGGTGAAAAAAGTTAAAATAGTGTTAATAAAATTTGGTTTTTTATTTAAAAATAAATTTTTTTACTTTGAATCCGTTTCATATTCTTTTTTTTTTTTTGTTCACGCTACTGTTTTTCAAGAAACGCGTCTTCTGCAGCTGCATGGCCTTTCGCAGTTGTTCTTCGGGTGATCCACTGCCATCAACCAAATTTATTGCATGTAGGGAAAAAATGTGAAGATTAAATTTTGTAATTAAATCGGCAATGAATTAAATAATACCTACCAAGTAATACTTCATTAAAAGTGCTCTCGTTTTTCAAGGCTGCTTTGGCTTGAACGCCATCAACATTGTATGCTAATACTACAGGATTAGCCATAATATTTTTAAGGTTTTTTAAAATTCCCCCAGCCATAATATGGGTCCTAATCGCATCAATCTGTAAACAAAATAGGAATTAGGATTTAAGAAACAATTGAAACTGTGTTTATACTAACATAAAGCTCTCAGTTTGTGCCGTTTAATTTCATATTTATTTCATTAAGGTCTTCTACGGTCTGAATTGGGAATTTTTTGGCCACTTTTTGCCCTTGTCCTTGGTGCTTTGTCCTTGTTCCTTTTATGGTGGCAGTCTGCTCGGAGGAAGCTTTTACAAGGACCTCGATTTTTTCTTGTGTCACTTTTTGGTCAGCTAAATTTAGATTGAATATATATAGGTATGCATATTTAACTAAAAGCTCATTAAATCATACTTATACCCCTTAAAGAATGAATTTCTTCAATTTTTCCTGGGCCACTTTCGTCTCGGCTGAAAAAGAAATAAATCATTTTAAATAAAATATCGTGACACACTTACCACGTGACGAACGAACTTGTTCTGCTAGTTCGAAAACAAGTTGTTCAAGGCGCCCAATAGTTAATGAACAATTGCAGCTAGATAATTGATCTGAAAATGAAAAGATTTAATACTTAAATTGCTTCTATTTATTCAAATTAATTAGCACAATTTAAGCACTTACGGTTATTAGAAAAATCCATCCGCTTAAATTTCCTTTCCGGACTGCCCGACATTTTTTTTTTGTTTAAATTATTCTAAAAACTAACCACTCAGCTTTGATTGATTTGTAAAATTTAATTATAAAACACGTAAATATTTAAAATCCAAAGTATGTTAATCCACTCAATCTTCAATATGATGTAGTAAAGGCATTATAATAATCTCTTTCAAAAAAGGGAGAACGACCGCCTTACAAGTCAATTGACTTAATTTAAATATTTCTCCAGATGGTGAAGGTTCTGCATCTGCTAAGTAAATACTATGTTACAGGAGTTGAAAGGTTGAGTATAAAAGTTTCTGAGGTTCATAAATCGCCTTGCTTTAAACTGTCCGACAGAGTCTTCCATAACAGATACTATAACTACAGGAATATCTCCTTCAATATAACAATAATTATTAGGTTCCTTCTGCATTAATTTGCTACCTTTGAAAATTATATATTTATTACTCTTGACGGGGTGTGATTTTGGTAAGACTGGTGAAAACTTCTCTTCGTCTATTCTCCTGTGTATTTGCTCTAAAATTTTTCTTGGTTTTCGAACGTAACTTTTAATATGTTGTAAATAATTCTCGAAAGCATATGCAGAACCGTTTACTGGATCGCCCACCTGCTCCACCGTTTGTTGAACATGGAGTAAACTATGGACGTTATATGATACGCTATTTTTACCAAATATAATTGGAAAATTTTCCACAAAAAGCTGCAACATGCGGTGACAGGCTCCCAAATTTGATTTTCTGAGGAATGGGCAGCACAATATTCTATACGCGCAATGCAGTAACTTAAACTCATAGTACTGGTCGTCATATAGTTCATTTTTTAGTACGGGAATTCCTGTGTATAGTAAAAATTGCCTAAATTCTGTCGCTTTCCATTTTGACAGGGATCTAGGTTTTCTTACAAAATCTCTTGGCATTTTTTTGCGTAAGTCAATTAATTTTTGCGATATATTATTTTTTTTTCTTTCATTAATTTATTACAAGTCTTGTTATTTACTAATCTGTCAAGAAACTTACGCGTGACTCCTAAATCGATTAAATGCATACAATCCAATGGAATTTGGGTAACCATTTTAACATTTAGCGTTTTAAAAGGTGTAATTTTTGTCAAATAGTGCTTTAAGTGGTGATCGGAATATTTGCTATCTTTCAAGTCCCCGTATTTTATTAAGTCTCCACTTTCTGTTTTGTATGTTAATACACCATTTATTTTTTTTACCGACTTGTGTACATTTCGAACATCCATGCGATGATGCATGTCCAGGAGTCCCACTGACGTAAGCCCTAGCTGGAGCATCACAAACAATGGCCCTAAGTTGTATTTCTAAGTGCTTTTCGTCTATATCAATTCCATTTTCCATCAAATCCTTTAACCTGCGAGTAAATTGGCTTAGAAATTCATCACAACTATAGGGCTTGGATTTCCCCAAATATATTCCAGCAGGAAGTACCGGTAAATTTGGAATGTTTGTCAATTTTATTAATATGGGCCAAAGTTGTGAATTGGAACTTTTGAACAGAGGAATGCCGTCAATATTTATCTCAATAATTAATTTGTTGTCATTACAATAAGTTGAGGACAAAAGTTTATTAATTTGATTTTTTATGCCTATGTGTAAATAAAGACCTCCATCAATACGTGTTATTTGTGCTTTTTTAATTGTTCATTTAAATTATTAATTTCTTTTTCTTCGATTTTATTATTTATGCCACTGTCAATGTTTATCACATTTAATACTTCCTCAACTTCTTCCATTTTACCATCACTTTCATTATTTTTTTTCTTCTCCCTTTTCCAATGTCGCGGCACAATTTAATTTGTTTATATATTTTGCTTTCTGCTCCTGTTTGAGCCTTCTTAAATGCCTTTCACTATACATATTGTTTTAATTATAATTTGTTTGAATTTTGCTGGAATACAGAGGAACTAAATTTTTGACACAGCAAGCTTTTTTAACTTTCTGGCCACCGTGTGACCTTTGGAATGAAAATGAATCGCAAAAAGTATATAAGACAAGGAGATTAAAGTATTTATTATACATAAACAAAGAACTTATTTCAAAAACTTAAACATAGTATTACTAAAAAACCAAAAAAACTAAAAAATAAGGCATATTTCGATGAACAAAATTATTGGCACACCCCATGAAAAACAAAAATGTTTAATATTTGGTGTTTAAGCCCTTAGCCTTAATGACCGCCGATAAGCGAGCTAATTTTTTTGGTAGTTTCTTCCCCTATATTTTGCCATTCTTCCATTAAGGCTTGTTTTAAGTCGGCTTTTGTCCTTATAGCCCGCTTTCTAATGCGCCTATCCAATTCTTCCCACAAATGTTCAATCGGATTGAGGTCCGGGCACTGTGGTGGGTGTGGCAGAACATAGGCGGTATTGTAGGCAAGCCACATTTTGACTATGTGGGCTAAATGCTTGGGGTCATTATCTTGCTGAAATGTGAATGAATTTGGTAAACTTAGACTTTCGGCACTTTTTTTTAAGTTATCCTTTAAAATATTAAGATAAATATTTTTGTCCATTATGCCGTCTATGAATACCAATTCACCCACACCTGCAGCAGACATACAACCCCCCCTTGGCGTAGTCCAAACGTTTTTTCTTATTGGTTTCCGAAATCAAAGGTTTGCGTCGAGCCACACGCGCATGGTAGTTGGCCTCGTGTAGCACTCGCCGTACCGTAATTGGGTGAACTTCTGTCCCCATATCTTTTTTAAGCTCAGCAGCGATCTGTGTGGAGGATATGGTGGGGTCCTTTTTCACTCTGCGAATGATTTGGCTGCATTCGCGGAGGTTTAACACTTTTGGGCGACCTGTGTGTTTTGAACTCTCTAAATTTGAGGCTCCCTTAAAGATGCTCCTGATTGTATAGCGGCTTCTTTCCATGATTTCGCCTATTTCTGCATACGATTTACCTTGATTATGCAAATGCAGGATCATTTTCCTCTGCGCTACGGTGGTTTCCTTTTGTTTCGATGGCATATTGGCAGCAAACAACAAAACAATCTCAATTTAAATGCACCTTTGTTTTTCCAAATTCTAATTTGCCAAATTTTAAATAACGGGATAACCAGGCTGCCATATTTCCAAAAAAAAAGAGTTGCCCAATCGGTCATAATACCTCAGTGAAATAAGTATATGTGCATTGTCATTTTGGAAAAAAAAATCAATGAAAAAGCAAATAAAAATTTTTGGTTTTTTAAACTTATTTAGTATACATGTATTGCTTAAGAAATATAACATTTTTTTTGTAATTATTCTTTAGGAACTTAAAATATTGAATTCACAAAGTTTATTCCATATGAAATAAGTATATGTGCAAAATGATAAAAGTGAAGAAAAAATAAGTAGTTTGTTGTCCTTTCCAATAATTTTTGTTATTTAATAGTTAATATGTTTTCCCTTATTAACAAGCATTTGACTAATTCGACTTGGCATTGAATTTGACAAGTTTTGCAGAGTTGAAAGGTCAATTTCATCCCATTCTTTGACTAGTGCCTTTTTAAGGTCCTTTACAGTGTCAAACTGGCGGTTATTTTTGTAGACCTTTCGTGATAATATTCCCCAAAGATCTTCAATCGGGTTTAGGTCCGGACTGATCGCAGGCCATTCCAAAATAGGTATTTTCCTATCCTCAAAAAATTTTTTTGTTTTCCGAATTGGCGCGTTGTCCTGCTGAAAAGTCCATGTATCTCCGTATAGGTCTCCAGCAAACTCAATAAGTACCATGTCTAACAATTCTATATAAATTTCTGCATTTGTTCTCGTGGGTATGAAACAGAGTGGAGACTTTCCAGCATATCCAAATGCTGCCCAAATCATTAAAGATCCTCCACCGTGGTTGCGCTTATGACATGTCTTACGTGGTTGCCTTACATCCCGCCAATACTTTTGGAAACAGTCTGGTCCATCTAGGTTAAACTTTTTTTCGTCGGAAAAAATAACATTTTTGAACTCTTCTGACCAAAATTTATATTTCTCCCCAAACGCTAGGCGCGCGTTTATGTGGCGTTGCAATAGCCTGGGTACAGCCTCGCGGGAAGCATATGTAACCGTGTCGTTCTCCTGTAAAATCTGGTTCACCCGTCTACTGGATACATTGAGCTGTAGCTGACGTTGGATTTCGCTACATGACTTACTGTCTTCCACCGCCAGTCGCCGAATTTGCCTTTTGCAGCGATTATCAATGTCGGTAGGTCGGCCGGACCGCTTACTTTTCCCGTAATTTTCGGGATTTTTGAGGAAATTGGCCACTGTGTTTCTATGCCTATTAACTCTAGCAGCAATATATGTTATGTTCTTTCCAGCTTCAGCCAATCCTGTGATCAGACCTTGGTCTTTGGGCGACAAATGCGATCCACGAGGCATTCTAACATAAAATCACATTAACAACTAGATTCTTGAACTCAAATACAATTTAAATTGTTCTAGTCACCTTCTAATTACAAAATTATTTTTTGTTCTGCACACTTAAACGCTTGAACATACTCTAAAGCACAATGTTAGCACAATGCACATATACTTATTTCATAAGAAATCGACGATCTGCGTCGCAAATTTGAGATAACGGTACTAAGAATGAAGTTCAAAGAGAAGACGTGGAATATGTACACATGCTATATGAATGTATGAAGAAACGTGCATACTCCAAAACAATGTACGGTTAGATTTTAATACAGTACAAGAGCAAGAAAAAAATGCACATATACTTATTTCACTGAGGTACTTAAAATTTAATATAGAAAGCCTAGTGTGCCAATTGTTTTGTTCATCGAAATATGCCTTATTTTTTAGTTTTTTAGTAATACTATGTTTAAGTTTTTGAAACAAGTTCTTTGTTTATGTATAATAAATACTTTAATCTCCTTGTCTAATATACTTTTTGCGACTCATTTTCATTCCAAAGGTCATACGATGGCCAGAAAGTTAAAAAAGCTTGCTGTACCAAAAATTTAGTTCGTCACTGTATTTACGATTGTTGCTGCTTCAGAACTTCACTTGCAATGCTTGATTGTATTTGGTCAACCGGCGAACGCAGCAGCCTTGGAACACCGAGGGAGAGTAGAAAGCCTAAACGAAAAGAAACGGTACTTCCATATGTTATGACCTTACCTGTTCCTATGCGCGTCGATAACTCGAAGAGGCTCGGCGGCTAGCTATAATTGGGTCGTGGGATGCGATAACCCTGCCTCTTTCGCGCACAACAGTAAAAAAAATGTATCAACACACAATCCAGGGCACATCATTGAGGACGACATCCACTGGAGACTGTTACTGAGGACTAGAATAAATATTACTACATATACTTTGGTCACTGTGCACACACAAACGCTTCACACACACCGGCTTGGGGATCATGCCTTGGGCTTTGAATTGATCCCGGCATACCCACCCTTCCTGGCAGTTTTGGTATCCTACTGCCCCATTCAAACACATTCGCTGGTATTATCGGTTCATTACCGATCGCTCATCCCATTTCTCCGGGTACTGCTCACCGTCCCCCCCTTTTCCAACAAACCAAACTACTCAATATACATAATCTTTTCTCAATCGTTTATAATAATTTTATAAAATGATAGGGTAATTTAATTAATTCAAATTTTTACGCGCTCACCGAGACATCACTCTGTCTCCAATGACCCTCTGTATTCGGGCAACAAAAAGAACAAAAAAAAAATAAATTATTGATAATTTCTCCTTTGCTTTTTTTCAGACGCCAACCTGACCATAGGGGACCTACCTCAAAAAAGAGCTCTTCTTTTATGATAAGGACTATGTGCAGATTACACCTATTGGAGTTTTCGTGGGACTAATACGTTACGACAAGAGATGTAGCGGCGGCACGTTTTACAAGGATATGATTAATTAGAATAAAAAAAAAGAACAAACGATAGTAATAATATTAAGACCTGATATTGGCAAACAACAAAAAAACGACATTCGAGCGATTAAATAAAAGCAAATAAATAAATTAAATAAATAAATAATTGAATAAATAAATAATTAAGTAAATAGATAATTGAATAGAAATATATAAATAATTAGGATAAGGTTATATGAATAAATAAATAGTTATGTACGATTTAGGCAATAAATTTACTCTGTATGAGTATATAATATATATGTATATAAAAACGAGGACGATAAAAATAGACGGGGGATTACAATTTAAAAATAAATCGGTCTTGCTGGGGGCGTATCAGGTGACCACTTGTGGAACAGATTCACCTTACGACTCCCAAAGGATAGTTTAGGGAATTTATCCCGCGCCGGCTTCTGTGAAAATTTCAGGTTAAACTCGTGTTCAGGCCGGACCTCCCTCTTCTGTTTTAATTTATAATTTTCCCCTGAAGGCGGAATATGTGGTGGTCACGAGGCCATGGAGAATCTTCATAATCATAAGGGGAAATAAAAAGCTTGGCCAGGCCCCGAAAATATGCGGCCTGACCTCTGATGACTGCCGATTTGGTTGGCCTGTACGGAGAATCCCGAAGGTGAGGATAAGATTAGGACTAACTCCCCTGGGCCGTCCCTGAATATGAAAGATTCACTTACCCCTCTATCTTGTCCAATCCCGTATGGGCATATACCCAGGATTTGGCTTCCCTCTTGGAATAATTCACTGTATAAAATTTTTCTAGATTCTCACATCAGGTTTTTTTTTTTTTTCGTTGGTATTAATTTCTTTTACTTTTTTCTTTCTAGGCTCTCGCCCTAACCAACCACTCTCGAGAACTTCCTCGACCGATTTGACCTTCATCTGTCCCGACTATCCCGACCAGGAACAGTCCCAACTCCGAAGTCCTCTCCCTCAGATTTGAAAAGCTGTGCTACCGATCTTCTCATTTGTTACCCGCTCCCTTACCCGTTTAAGGGGAAAAATTCCCTACCTTCCTGTCTCCATTATCCAACACTACATAGAATTTCCCGACTTATCGATAACTATAAACAAAACAGCGACAGAAAGTAAAGATTGTTTTTTCCTTTATGTATGCGCTATTCGCAAAACACCAAAAATATATGTATGTGATGATACTACCGTTTTTTTTTCGTTTATGTTTATGTTACAGAAATATGGTGTCACTGAAAATCGTACAGCTGTTCATTTCGTTTGGGAATTCCTAGAATTTTTCCAATTGGGCACAGTTGAGATTGAGATTCGTGGTGTCTTCATCAATTTCCTGATATTTTCATATAAGTTGAAAGCTTTAATTATAAATCATGAAGCAAACATCAAGGGAGGAACGCGAGTTGTTATTTCATAACAAGAAATAAAACAAATGAAGAAGTCCAAAATAAAGTCCGAGCTCAGGCAAAAAAGAAGCTAAATGAGAACGATGAAAGGTGGATAGTTCGCTATGTAAAGCAAAATCCCTTGAAGTGGGTCCCCAAAATAAACAACGAGCTCAAGTTGTATTTAAAGAAGGACGTCAGTGATTCTACATTCAGAAAAGTGCTTTGTAGCAGCGACTATCATGGTAGAATAGCTCGAAATAAGCCTTACGACTAAAGTTTGCGAAGGAGCATTTATTGAAGCCGAAAGAGTTCTGGTACGATGTTATTTTTTCTGATGAGTCGAAATATAACATATTTGCATCTGATGGGAAACAAACAGTATGGAGGAAACCAAATACTGATATGGATATGGCCAACTTACGTCCAACCGTCAAACATGGTGGTGGGTTATTGACGATTAATCAGTATGGATACATAAACCTACTAAAGGAAAACTTGATTCCAAGTGCCGAGAAAATGGGGATCAGAAGCACTTAAGCTACATATATGCTGACAATGATCCGAAGCACAGCTCCCTTAATGCCAGGACATGGGCCCTCTACAACTGTCCAAAAGTGATGGAAACACCGGCACAATCACCAGATATGAATGTAATCGACGAATAATTGACGAATACACAATTATCATGGTATTCTTTGTGCTTGCCATGCGTATAAAATTTTGTCATTCTAATCTCTTTCGTGGTACCGTTACTGTAAAATGATTTGGTTCATCGGGTTCTGCGTAGTAAATAATTATATGTGCAAAACTCTTGTGGCTGATCATTCGTACGTAAAGTATTGCTGTTGAAGACTTATTTCTGAAAATTTGCTTAAATCTCTATTGTAAGTATATAATTTTTTTAAATTTATAAATAAAAAACCTTAATTAGTACATAATATATATTGTTGTCAGGCTAAAATGCCTCGTGGTACAAGTTTGTCCGATTACGAGCAGGGAATTATCCTCGGCATGCATGAAAGCGGCTCCAAGATCTCTGAGATAGCAACCAGACTTAACAGGCATAGAAACTGCATAAGTAGGTTCCTGAAAAACCCATCGAAATATGGTGCTACTCGACGCAGCGGACGCAAGACCAACATTGACGAACGATGTAAACGGCAGATTCGACGTCTTGCTGTCGAGGATTCGATGAGCAGCGGTCAAATAAGGGCTCAATTGGATCTTCAAATAACGAGGAGTAGAATCGTTCAGATTCTAAACGAAAATCGTTTCGTTAAACATACCTCAATGGTCCCTAAACCAAAGCTTCTGGAGCGGCATATTAAGGCTCGTTTAGAATTTGCCAATAGATACCGATTCTGGGATAAGGAATGGCACAACATCATCTTTAGCGACGAAAAAAAATTTAATTTAGATGGCCCAGACAATTGCAAAAAAATATTGGAGAGATACGCGCCAAGAACGACTATCTTGTTACAAGCGAGGTTTTGGCGGCGACACCTTAAATTGGCTATAGAACAGGAATGGGCTAATATTGACGCATCTGTTCTACAGTCGTTGGTCAATTCTATGCCAAATCGTCTCAACTTAGTCTTAAATAATAAAAGAAAAATTATTGATTATTAACATAATTAATACTTCAAAATTACCAACGTTAGTTACTTTTAAGAGACCAAAGTGAAAGAATGCACATATAATTATTTACTATGAATATTGTAACGATCCTTTTTTGTTCTTCGGGATATTTACGATATCTCTTGGGCTAGGTTCGGCACAACAAATTTATTTTGTGCCCCGGTGAAATTAAAACACGTTTGATTTCAGTTGTTAATGCTTAATTGTATGTTTATTCAAATCGTTGGTGGGCTCGGTTGGATATGACGGTTTCTCGATGGTAGTTCTGGGCTTGGACAGCGTTGGGGAGTCACTTCGAATCCCTCGTCGACCCTTCTTGTCTTCCTCTTGCTCCTATAGCCGTTGCTGGTTACTGTCTCGATCTGTGTAGTGTGCTTGATTTGCGCTACACACCTCTGCACCCTTTTCGCTGAGTTCGTTGAGAATGCTTTTGCTTTAAGGCTCTGGGATGAATCCCGTAGCTGTTATCACGAAGCAGGATGTTCCTCAGAAATTGGTACTCGTCAGGATATATAGATCCTGGAATTTCGGCAGTAGGATATATCCTCGTGCCTTCCACTGACCTTGGGTACTCCTGGAGATTGCTTGGCTTCTCTCAAATTTACTCTAGCTTGGGTACGGTGTTTATTATCCTTATTTAAGGACTTGTTGCTATCAAGTGGAACTGTACAGGTTACTCGTCAGGCCTGTATAGTTCTTAGTTTTCTGCTGCTCCTTGTGTTTCCTTGCTAAGTTTCTTAAGGTTACTCGTAAGGCCTTAATTACTTGTTGCTTGATCACGTCTTGATGACTTGATGATGCTGCTTGATGGGCGTTGCCATTATATAGGCAATTCCCACGGCCTCAGGAATATCTTGGTGTAGTACCGCTATACAGCTGGTACATTTCCATCAGCCCTCTGCTTTCACCCACGCATCCACTTGTTGCTATGCGTGGTGAAAGTCCCGTAAATCCTTTGCGCATATGTCCACTTTCTTTGTGGCTGAGCGCCCATTTATTTCCTTGTCCTTGTCTAGCTCCCTTGTATCTACGTGCTTCCATCACTTTCACGCATTGGCGTCGCCTTTCTATTGGCCGCCCTTCATATCCCGTTGACTCTCTCTGCTTTCTCTGCCAGCGCTGCCGTCGCCCGTCGCTCCCTTTGATTCACTCGTCATACCCAATTTCACCCATATTTGCTCAATATTGATATTTACATACATATATACTAATTGTATTAACTAAAATTATCATTTGAACATAAATAGCCTGATTAATTTAATATATTGTATTATTTAAATCCCCATGCAAATACACTTTCATATGCATCTCGCATCCATCAGATAGAGGGCTTCCACATGGCCTCATCCCTCCCCCTTCGGCTTGCATATTCCCCTCACACCACCATAAACTATCATTGCTTCTCGCATCTTTGCTTTCCCCCCTACTCCCCGATTCACAAGCATAGCCATCACTTGGTTTCGTTTCGGTACCAAGCGCCCCCCGCACCCGTCTTTCTGGCTTGCTTGGCCTTCACTTTTGTTTTCTCTCGCTCCCGAAATTCTTTTGGCGCTCGCATTCTAACTGCTTTCGCTCGCCTGAGCGTGACGTAGGCATCGCGCGGCCCATTGGCCACCGGTATTCTCCCATGCCGTCACTCACGCATAGTGTACGTGTGACGTGCGTG
Organism: Drosophila willistoni; assembly: GCF_018902025.1. NCBI lineage: Eukaryota > Metazoa > Arthropoda > Insecta > Diptera > Drosophilidae > Drosophila > Drosophila willistoni. The sequence continues at coordinate 350,578 of NW_025814103.1, read as the reverse complement.
TATGTACGCTAATGCATGCATTTACATTTGCCTCTCCATGCTCTTAATTTATCTAATGAGGCCAATGCCCTATTTTTGCATGCAATTATGCCCTCAAGCCCGGTTTCATTTACTCTTATACAGCCACTAATACTCATTATGTTTCCCACGCATCTTCCCGCTTGTACGAAATCGCCAGCGGTTGCGTGGGGTTCGATCGGCCATGTTCGACCGGCCTCTTTCATTAGCTCTTATACGACCGAACTTATCGTATTATGTTTCCCACGCATCTTCCCGCTTGTACGAAATCGCCAGCGGTTGCGTGGGGCCCGATCGGCCATGTTCGACCGGCCTCTTGCATTGGCTCTTATACGACCGAACTTATCGCATTATGTCTCCCACGCATCTTCCCGGCAATGTTCGGCTGGCCTTGTTTATTTGATCATTTACATCCGATTTCACTCTTATACTTTAGTTTGTGTCTTGGCTGCGTTTGTATCTGGCTGTTTGTTGTATCTTATGTATTGTGGCTTTGTATCTTGTTTGTTGTAGCTTGTTTGTTGTGTGGGACATTATTCTTGTGTATGTAATGTTCCTCACACTCCCCCCCTTCTTCGGGAGGGATTTGCCCTCCCCTGTCCCTTGTACCTTGTTTGTTTTCTGCATGTGTTTGTTGTGTTTGTTTTCTGCGTGTGTATTTTTCATTTTCGTACATGTGCATTTTTATGTTTTGCCTTTGTAGTTTTTTTTTTTTTTTTGCATGTGTTTTGCTTGTTTTGTGTTTTTTTTTTCTTTGGGACTCAGCTCGCATCTTTTATTGGCCATTTGGCATCTTCTAATGTTGGCGATTACTGAGTATCTTTTCGTTAAATGCTGGCGGATTAGGGCATCTTTTCATTGTTGTTTTTTTTTATTTTTGGCCCGTTCCGCATCTTTTCTTATACCTAACTTACATTTAAATATCCTACTTATTATATTCTCATTACGCCTACTTATTCTACTTATTATGTTCTCCTTTCTCTATATACTCGAACTACCCCCTGAGCTATCCTAATCCTATACCTATTTTGTCCCGCCCATACTATTCTAACTCTCCTCGGCCCTTCCTGTCGCACCATTTGGCCCACGATATCCGCCACCATCTCCGGCCAATCTCTCTCCTCCACCGCCTCATATCTCTCATGCCCGTGTGGCACTGGGCATGAGTTTTGCCTGGCCAATATGGGCCGAGCACTGTCATTGTGCCCCGTGGGTGCAGACATTTGTCTACTCAATGCCGGTCTTGGCCACACCCACGGGCACTCTCGGTATTCGAGCTGCAGCTGCTGTTGCTGCCATTGTGGCTGCTGTTGTTGTTGCAGTTGCATTTGTTGCTGCTGTTGCTGTTGCTGTTGCACTTGTTGCTGCTGTTGTTGTTGCAGTTGCATTTGTTGCTGCTGTTGTTGTTGCAGTTGCATTTGTTGCTGCTGTTGTTGTTGCAACATTGCCATCGCCAGCCGTTCTCTTGCCCGTTTCAGCTGCTCCTCCTCCTGTTGGGCCCTTTCCCACCTCAACAGCTCTCGCTCCGCCTCTTCCTGCTGCCTCATCTGCTCCGACCACCATTTTTATCCACTGCTGGTTCTCCGACGTCGATCCTTCTGCCTCCCAATCCGTCCCCTCTGGCTCGAGTGGAGGTGGGCTGGCTACTCCATCAGCCGCACCTTCATCAGCCACGGCCACCTCCGCCGTTTCGCTGGCCTCTGACCTTGAGTCCACCTTGCGAAACGGCGTTGGTGGCCGCGCTGGCTCCCACAATCTTGCCGGAGGCTCATGGATCTCATTTTGCTCCCACGGCGCATACTCTTCTGGGCTACTTCGGCCGCTGCTCGCATCTCCCGCCTCTTCGTCGTCCATCATGCGTATCGCCTCGTCCAGCTCTCTCCATATTTCCTCATCATCCTCCTCCTCCTGGTGGCCCTGGTTTATCGCCGACTCGGCTTCGCTCTCCTCTGATCCGTAGCCACTGTCATCTACGTCCTCATCGTTCTCCTCGTCCGATGAGGCGGCGATTGCCGGATCTATCATATCCGGCTCATCGTCGTCGGACTCCTCATCGGACCAATGCCAGTCACCGCGTTCCATATTGGCCCGCGGTGCCGCACCTCGTCGAACTACGCCTTCATCCTGGCCAAAATCTACGTTAAACGCATTCATTATACTTGGTTTTTTTTTTTTTGTTGGCTTTACTCGCTGAGTGTTAAACTTTGAGTGTGTAGTATACTTTTAGGGATAAGATTAGGCCACATACTTCTAGGGATAGATTATAAGTAATTAGAACTTAAGCATAATGTCTAGCTTTAAGTACCGTTCAGGACACTAGCCATAAGACCAATGTAAACGTTCTCCTATAAATACCGGGCTTGCGGCCCCAATAAATCACTTCAAGTCAAACCTTGCCTTCGCCTATTTCATGGCGATCCTGCCTACTATCGGCAACAAATAAAATAAAGGCAAAATAAAATAAATCCTTGCCATACAAAAAAGGCAAAAGTGAAAAAAAAGGAAGCAGGCTGAAGTATCAATGCCAAAGGATAAAGAAGCGCTACAAAAGGCGTTGGAGGACTGCCCGCTGGACGGACCACGGCCGCTGACTATCGAGGAATACCGAGCCAGGCAACCTGCAGCACGAGCGGAGCTGGCAAGAAGGAGGCGAGAGGAGGCCAAAAGGAGGAGGTCCTAAGGCCAAAGCGCCGAGGCGGCCACCTGGTCCGCTTTAGGAAGCAACGTGCGGCTCTACTGGCGCAAATCAACAGCGACCCGCCACCACCCTGGGCAGAAGCGTGCAAACTCTGGAGCAGGATAGATGAGTTGGAGAAAACGCACGAGAGAAATCAGCAGGCAAGGCGGCAACAACAGCAGAGTTTTAATAATCAATTTAATAAAAAAGAGTGCTCATAATAGCACCTTTGTGGTAAGAGGCGATTTTTGCGCTGCCACTATAAATTAATGTAAATACACAAAAACAAAAAACACAAAAAAAAAAATTAAATAAAATGGAAAAATATTAATATATTTTGTTTATAAATTTCTTTATTTGAATAAGTCAATCATTGCCAAAATACCCTAGAAACAAAAGAAAGAAGAAGAAAAAAAAAAAAAAAAAAATCACATATTTTCAAATATACACTAAAATGAAAACTACACAAAAACGAAAAAAAACAAATATATACATAGATAATTAAATAATAAATTACAAACAGACTAATATACCCCAACATACCCTAAAGAAGAGCACATGTCAAACATGTGCAGTCAAAAGTGCACAAACAACAAAAGCACACTTGAAAAGCTTGCCGCGATCAAAGCAAACTTTTGAAAAAAAAGCTCAAGTAAAATTCACAAAGCTTGCACGCACACATAAAGCTTTCTGATCGCAGCAAGCTCAACAAGATCAAAACTGCCCAATAACGAAGTCTAAATACCCTATAAGAAAAATTACAAAATTTTTTTTTGGGAAATAATTAAATATTCGAAAAATTCATTTTAATTTACGGTTCAGTGAAAACAATTCTAACAGACATGGGAACAGAATATATGAATTTAATACTAATAGAACTTTGCAAAAATTTTAACATAACTAAAATTAATTCCACGGCGCACCATCATCAAACTCTTGGAACAGTAGAAAGAAGCCATAGAACTTTCAATGAATACATCAGGTCATATATATCCATAAAAAAAGACGATTGGGATGAATATCTAGCATACTTCACATATTGCTTTAACACCACTCCATCCACCGTACATGGTTATCCACCTTTTGAACTAGTCTTTGCAAAACATCCTAAAACTGTCCCATTCTCGTCTGAAACGGTAGAACCCATTTACAACATTGATGATTTCAATAAAGAAATAAAATTTAAATTACAAATAGCACAAAATAGAGCGAAACTGCTTATCGAAAAATTTAAAGCATTACAAAAAGAAACATATGATAAAAACACAAAAAAAGTATCGCTAACTGAAGGACAAGACATACTTTTAAAAAATGATACAGGACATAAATTAGATAACAAATACACAGGCAAATATACAATACAGAGCATAGGTCCTAACAATAATATAGTAATAGCGGATGATAAAAACAAAAAGCAAACAGTACATTTAGATAGAATAAAAATAACATAAAAAGGATGTTAGAAAAATATAAATTTTTCTTTTTAAAAAAAGGAGGTGTAGTATACTTTTAGGGATAAGATTAGGCCACATACTTCTAGGGATAGATTATAAGTAATTAGAACTTAAGCATAATGTCTAGCTTTAAGTACCGTTAAGGACACTAGCCATAAGACCAATGTAAACGTTCTCCTATAAATACCGGGCTTGCGGTCCCAATAAATCACTTCAAGTCAAACCTTGCCTTCGCCTATTTCAAGTGACTCTTGCTTAGGATTTCTGCATGCAGGAAACCTCGCATCTTTGATATTTGTTAAATTTTTACCGTTATTCAAAACTTTGGATTCTCTATTCTAACTATCGATGCCGAATATTTTAATGCCCCTGCGATGCTCCACTAATACTAATGTATTAACGCGCGCATGTGTGTGTATGTCGCGATGCACGATTACATGCTCACTCTTATGCGCATGTGTATGTGTGTTCCCCTCTCTTTCCTTTTGTTTTCTCTTTGTGCACTCATACTATTACATGTGTACTATCGTGCGCATGTGTAGGTTTTGGCTCTCTTTGATTGTGTGATCGTTTTTTTTTGTTTATCCTTGTTTTTTTTTTTTTGGCTATTTTCTATTTGCTCATGCATATTTGCCTGACTGTATGTATATGATGTCCGCATATATTTATCTTGTTCCGGTATACGGTTTGCGACTTTGCTATTCTGCTTGTTCTTATTTACGCACTTTGTGATTCTTTTGTTTTATGTTTTATTTTTTTTTTTGTTATGTGATTTTGTACGATTTCGATGCACTTTGAGATTTTTGGCTCTGTGTCATGTTTTTGAGATTTCTGCCCAGCCGGCCGGTCTGTGCAGATTTCTCGCTGCCATGTCATCAGATTCGTCCATACTCATTGTTCATCTATTTTATTGACATCTGTCTGTTCACTTATTTGCTCTTTCATCTGGCTGATATGTGCTTGCCTGGTTTTTCCTGTTTCTTTGTGCCGTAATTTACATACAACTGGAGACAAAAACCCTGTTACTTCATAAGGGCCTCCAAATCTTGGTGCCAATTTTGCTGCAAATCCTTCGGCCGCATTCGAAAGATGGTGTTCTTTTGCCCATACTGTGGTTCCAATTGTTGGTCTCCACTCTCTCCTCCTTAGGTTATAGTGACGTGCCTGATCCTGTGCCGCCGTCTCCAGATTACGTCTTATCAGCTCGAAAAGCTCTTGCACTTGTTTTGCCTTTGCCTCTGGTGGTACGCTTTGCTTTCCTGTGCCTGTCGTGACACTATCGTATATCGCGCCTGGCATTCTAGGTTCGCGTCCTTGTATCACATATGCTGGCGTAAATCCAGTTGACTCTGATTGACTGGTATTTACGGCCAGTGTTATTTCTGGCCAGCTCTCATCCCAATTCCGTCGATTTTCACCGGTAAACTGAGCAATCATTGTTTTCACTGTTCTGTTTGCCCTTTCGGTTGGGTTTTCTTGTGGTGTGGATGGTGCTGTTAATTGGTGTTGGCATCCCCATTCCTCTAGCATTTTCTTAAATGTTCTGCTAGTAAATTGGACCCCATTGTCAGTTATTACCACTTTAGGAACTCCAAATCTCGACAGAATTCTTTCCCTAAAGGCCTTGATTAGATTCTCCGCGGTTGCCTTTCGCATGGGTATTATTTCTGTCCATTTTGAAAATCGGTCAATGATTACCAGTAACATTGAGTTTCCATGTTTCGACCGTGGTAGTGGTCCGACGAAATCAGCACAAACAGTGGCCCATGGTTCATCAGGTATTTGCGTCAGCATTTTCCCTGCTGCTTGCTGTTGGTTGGGTTTGTATTGCTGACACGTTGCGCATTTTCCCACGAATTTCCTGATATCTCGATGCATTCCTGGCCAGTAATATCTTGCCGCAGTTCTGGAAATCGTTCGCCTGCTTCCTGTATGCCCTGCCGTTATGGAAGTGTGGTTTTCTTCTATCACTTGGTTTCGTAGCGTCTTGGGCACACACAATTTCCATGATACTACTTCTTCTTGACCTGCTCTATGTGAAATATTCCTGCACACCTGGCTGTTTTCTACTATGTAATCTGGATATTTCTGTGGTTGTTGTTGTACTTTATTTATTACTTCTTGAATCCACTCACATTCTTTGTTTGCTTGTCGTAATCGGGCGCCATTGTCTACTATTCTTCTGCATCCTTCCATCGGTTGTCTTGATAGTGCATCCGCGACAATGTTTAGTTTGCCCTTTCGATATGCTATTTCGAAATCATATTGTTGTAATTCCAGCGCCCATCGAGCTATGCGGCCCGTGGGACTTTCTATGCTATTCAACCACTTCAACGCCATGTGGTCTGTCACCACCTTAAATCGGTATCCCTCGAGATATGGTCTCAGCTTGCGTACTGCCCACACTATTGCTAGGCATTCCTTTTCTGTTGCCGAATAGTTCTTCTCTGCTTGATTTAATTCTCTTGACAGATATGAAACCACTCTTTCCCCCTCCTCGGTGTTTTGTACTAGTATGGCCCCTAATCCTATGTTGCTTGCATCTGTCTGGAGTACGAACATTTTTGTGAAATCCGGGCATGCCAATACTGGGTCACTCGTGAGTTTTCCTTTTACTGATTCGAATGCTGCTTGATGCTCTTCGCTCCAATGCCATTTGGTTTTTTTCTTGAGCAGCGCGTTTAACGGATGTGTTATCATAGCAAAATTTGGTACGAATCGTCTGTACCACGAGGCCACCCCTAGATATTGCCGTAATTCTTTTGTGCACGTGGGCGGCTTCAATTGAGCTATTGCTGCCACCTTGTCTGGGTCCGTTGCAATACCGTTTTCTGTTACCAAGTGTCCTAGAAACTTTAGCTCTTTTCTGAAAAATTGGCATTTTTCGGCATTTATTCTGAGGTTTGCTTCTTTCAATCTACTGAACACTTCTTGCAAGTGGACCATGTGTCCTGAGATTGTTTTGCTTACTACCACTATGTCGTCTTGATAGGCGAACGCGTTTGGTATCATTTCTGGGCCGATGACTTGGTCCAGTGCCCGTTGGAACGTTGCTGATGCAGAGTGTAACCCGAATGGCATCACTTTCTATTGGAATAAACCTTTCCCTGGGACTGTGAATGCTGTCATTGGCCTGCTGTTTTCTTCCAGTGGAATTTGCCAATAGCCGTCCTTCAGGTCTAGGCTGCTTATAAATTTCGCTTCACGTAGTTGGTTTAAGATGTAGTCGATGCGTGGCATTGGATATGCATCTTTTATAGATTTTGCGTTAATCTGTCTAAAATCTACGCATAATCTCCATTTGCCCGTCTGTTTCTTTCTCACCATCACTATGGGAGAGCTATACGGGCTTTGTGATGGTTCGATGCATCCCATTGTCAATAGTTCATCGACCTTTGTGTTGATTTCTCCCTGTATTTTTGGATTTTTCGGGTAATACCTTTGTTTTATTGGGATATCATCCTTCATTGTTATGCGATGTATCCCCACCTTTGACAGTCCCTCAACTTTCCCTAATTCCTTCAACTCCTGATTTAGGAAACTTTGTATTTCTTGTTGATCTCTATTCTGAGTGACCATGATGGATATTCTTTCTACCAGCCTGCCCTCTATTCGCTTGACTGTCGGTATTAGCACTTTGTGGCCTCCACACGATATCTCTGTGTTCATAATCCGGAGGAAATTCCACCCTAGTATCAGCGCATCTATTCCTTCTGGCATGACCAGGAATGGCATGTGGATTTCCTTGTCCCCAAATCTCACGTATCCTGTCCATTGCTCTTCAATGTCTCGCACCTTTCCGTCTGCCATGTATACCTGTTTGTGTGTGTTCTCCCATTTTCCCTTATTCCTCACTGTTTCCAACATCTGCTTGCTGATGAAACTACTCGTGGCTCCGGAGTCAATTGTCGCTTTCATCTGGACTCCTGCTACTTCGATGATTGCCGACAATTGATCCTCTTCCTCTATTAGTTGGCCTATTAGTGGTGAGGAGCTCGTTGGCTGGGTCCCTGCTCGCCCCTGATAGGCTGGAACCGCCTTTCGTTTCCCAAACTCCAACAACATTCTTTTGTTCTCTTCCCAATCCTTCCACACTGCCAACAGAAAATGAGTCTCTGATTGTTGCACTCCCTTGCCCAGTGTCCGGCTGCTCCGCATCTGCGGCATGCCTGGTTTGGGTTCAAGACTTTTCCATCTTGGATGTTTTTATTTTCTTGGCTTGGTCTTGAATTGTTCTCCATGCTGTTGTCTTGGCATCTTCGGCACTGTGTGACTGGTGGCCCGTAATTATTTCCTCCTCTGTGGCTTGATTGGTTGTTGTGTGTTCTTTGAGCATTGTTTGGGCGATGGAAGTCTGATCGTTCTTGTTCAAGCATCTCGTGTTCTTCTGCCAACTGCATCAGCTCATCTAGGTTTCTGACTCTGTGCGGCCGAACGAATATCTTCAAATCTGGAGTGCAATTTTCTAATATAACCTCCAATTGTTCGTACTCTGGTATTTTGAGGGGTCTCATCATTGTTTGCATGTCGATCATATAGTCCTTAAAATACTCGTTTCTGTTTTGTTTGCGATTTTTCACTTGATCCGCCAATTTGTTGAAGAATCCTCTTGGCAGGAAGTATTTCTTGAAGCCCTCCACGAATTCCTTCCATGTTCGCCACTGCTTATTGTTTGCGACGTACCATTTGAGTGCTCTGTCTTTCAAGAGTTCTGGCATTGCTCTCGGGATCATGTCCAGCTCGATGCCATACATGTCTGCTGACCACTCGATCTGTTCTATGAACTCTAGCGGTCTGGAATTGCCATCGAATCTGAATGTCCACTCCCTCACTTGTTTTGCCACTTTGGCGTATTCGGTGGTCCTGTTTGTTGTATGTGTTGCCGTTTTCTTGGGGTCTATTGTTTGTCTCCTTATGTCCCTCTTTGTTTCTGCGCTGTCTAGGGCTCCTTCGCTTCCCCATCTTGGTGGTAAATATGGAGGAATTGCTAGTGTGGCGATGTTTATTTTCTGGAATTCCTCAGCCTCCTTGTCTATGCCATTTTCGCATGTTTTTGATGTGCTTGCTATTGTTTTCATTTTCAGATTTTTCGAGTATTTTGTCTCCAATCTATTGATTTCCTCCTTCCAGTCTGCGTCCGTTTCATTCCTTTCTACCCACTCGCCTAGCTGTTCGGGATCGGTCATTTCGATCCCGATCCTTTGTCCTGTCTGTACCAGATCCTCCTTCTTCATGTGGTAAATCCATCCTTTTAACATTTTGATCTTTTTATGATTTCCAAACTGTAGTTTTATTTCTAAATTTCACCAGTATAGCACGTTGGGCGCCAGTTGTAACGATCCTTTTTTTGTCCTTCGGGATATTTACAATATCTCTTGGGCTAGGTTTGGCACAACAAATTTATTTTGTGCCTCGGTGAAATTAAAACACGTTTGATTTCAGTTGTTAATGCTTAATTGTATGTTTATTCAAATCGTTGGTGGGCTCGGTTGGATATGACGGTTTCTCGATGGTAGTTCTGGGCTTGGACAGCGTTGGGGAGTCACTTCGAATCCCTCGTCGACCCTTCTTGTCTTCCTCTTGCTCCTATAGCCGTTGCTGGTTACTGTCTCGATCTGTGTAGTGTGCTTGATTTGCGCTACACACCTCTGCACCCTTTTCGCTGAGTTCGTTGAGAATGCTTTTGCTTTAAGGCTCTGGGATGAATCCCGTAGCTGTTATCACGAAGCAGGATGTTCCTCAGAAATTGGTACTCGTCAGGATATATAGATCCTGGAATTTCGGCAGTAGGATATATCCTCGTGCCTTCCACTGACCTTGGGTACTCCTGGAGATTGCTTGGCTTCTCTCAAATTTACTCTAGCTTGGGTACGGTGTTTATTATCCTTATTTAAGGACTTGTTGCTATCAAGTGGAACTGTACAGGTTACTCGTCAGGCCTGTATAGTTCTTAGTTTTCTGCTGCTCCTTGTGTTTCCTTGCTAAGTTTCTTAAGGTTACTCGTAAGGCCTTAATTACTTGTTGCTTGATCACGTCTTGATGACTTGATGATGCTGCTTGATGGGCGTTGCCTTTATATAGGCAATTCCCACGGCCTCAGGAATATCTTGGTGTAGTACCGCTATACAGCTGGTACATTTCCATCGGCCCTCTGCTTTCACCCACGCATCCACTTGTTGCTATGCGTGGTGAAAGTCCCGTAAATCCTTTGCGCATATGTCCACTTTCTTTGTGGCTGAGCGCCCATTTATTCCCTTGTCCTTGTCTAGCTCCCTTGTATCTACGTGCTTCCATCACTTTCACGCATTGGCGTCGCCTTTCTATTGGCCGCCCTTCGTATCCCGTTGACTCTCTCTGCTTTCTCTGCCAGCGCTGCCGTCGCCCGTCGCTCCCTTTGATCCACTCGTCATACCCAACTTCACCCATATTTGCTCAATATTGTTATTTACATACATATATACTAATTGTATTAACTAAAATTATCGTTTAAACATAATTAACCTGATTTTGCATTATTTAATTCCCCATGCAAATACACTTTCATACGCATCTCGCATCCATCAGATAGAGGGCTTCCCCATGGCCTCATCCCTCCCCCTTCGGCTTGCATATTCCCCTCACACCACCATAAACTATCATTGCTTCTCGCATCTATGCTTTCCCCCCTACTCCCCGATTCACAAGCATAGCCATCACTTGCTTTCGTTCGGTACCAAGCGTCCCCCGCACCCGTCTTTCGGGCTTGCTTGGCCTTCACTTTTGTTTTCTCTCGCTCCCGAAATTCTTTTGGCGCTCGCATTCTAACTGCTTTCGCTCTCATGAGCGTGACGTAGGCATCGCGCGGCCCATTGGCCACCGGTATTCTCCCATGCCGTCACTCACGCATAGTGTACGTGTGACGTGCGTGTATGTACGCTAATGCATGCATTTACATTTGCCTCTCCATGCTCTTAATTTATCTAATGAGGCCAATGCCCTATTTTTGCATGCAATTATGCCCTCAAGCCCGGTTTCATTTACTCTTATACAGCCACTAATATTCATTATGCCTCCCACGCATCTTCCCGCTTGTACGAAATCGCCAGCGGTTGCGTGGGGTTCGATCGGCCATGTTCGACCGGCCTCTCTCATTGGCTCTTATACGACCGAACTTATCGTATTATGTTTCCCACGCATCTTCCCGCTTGTACGAAATCGCCAGCGGTTGCGTGGGGTCCGATCGGCCATGTTCGACCGGCCTCTTGCATTGGCTCTTATACGACCGAACTTATCGCATTATGTCTCCCACGCATCTTCCCGCTTGTACGAAAATCGCCAGCGGTTGCGTGGGGTTCGATCGGCAATGTTCGGCTGGCCTTGTTTATTTGATCATTTATATCCGATTTCACTCTTATACTTTAGTTTGTGTCTTGGCTGCGTTTGTATCTGGCTGTTTGTTGTATCTTATGTATTGTGGCTTTGTATCTTGTTTGTTGTAGCTTGTTTGTTGTGTGGGACATTATTCTTGTGTATATAATGTTCCTCACAATATAACTATAATTTAAAATTTTTTATTTTAGTTGAAATTAAGTTAAAATTTTTTTTTATTTTTCTATCTTACATCATGCTATAAATAAAATCACATTATCAGAAATAATTTAAAAATACTATACGACTTTTTATTTGCAAAAAATATGATGCACATATAATTATTTGTATGACGTATGTGCAGATTACACCTATTGGAGTTTTCGTGGGACTAATACGTTACGACAAGAGATGTAGCGGCGGCACGTTTTACAAGGATATGATTAATTAGAATAAAAAAAAAGAACAAACGATAGTAATAATATTAAGACCTGATATTGGCAAACAACAAAAAAACGACATTCGAGCGATTAAATAAAAGCAAATAAATAAATTAAATAAATAAATAATTGAATAAATAAATAATTAAGTAAATAGATAATTGAATAGAAATATATAAATAATTAGGATAAGGTTATATGAATAAATAAATAGTTATGTACGATTTAGGCAATAAATTTACTCTGTATGAGTATATAATATATATGTATATAAAAACGAGGACGATAAAAATAGACGGGGGATTACAATTTAAAAATAAATCGGTCTTGCTGGGGGCGTATCAGGTGACCACTTGTGGAACAGATTCACCTTACGACTCCCAAAGGATAGTTTAGGGAATTTATCCCGCGCCGGCTTCTGTGAAAATTTCAGGTTAAACTCGTGTTCAGGCCGGACCTCCCTCTTCTGTTTTAATTTATAATTTTCCCCTGAAGGCGGAATATGTGGTGGTCACGAGGCCATGGAGAATCTTCATAATCATAAGGGGAAATAAAAAGCTTGGCCAGGCCCCGAAAATATGCGGCCTGACCTCTGATGACTGCCGATTTGGTTGGCCTGTACGGAGAATCCCGAAGGTGAGGATAAGATTAGGACTAACTCCCCTGGGCCGTCCCTGAATATGAAAGATTCACTTACCCCTCTATCTTGTCCAATCCCGTATGGGCATATACCCAGGATTTGGCTTCCCTCTTGGAATAATTCACTGTATAAAATTTTTCTAGATTCTCACATCAGGTTTTTTTTTTTTTCGTTGGTATTAATTTCTTTTACTTTTTTCTTTCTAGGCTCTCGCCCTAACCAACCACTCTCGAGAACTTCCTCGACCGATTTGACCTTCATCTGTCCCGACTATCCCGACCAGGAACAGTCCCAACTCCGAAGTCCTCTCCCTCAGATTTGAAAAGCTGTGCTACCGATCTTCTCATTTGTTACCCGCTCCCTTACCCGTTTAAGGGGAAAAATTCCCTACCTTCCTGTCTCCATTATCCAACACTACATAGAATTTCCCGACTTATCGATAACTATAAACAAAAAAACACCCCAGCCATAACACATAACAATTGTTTTTGTAAATTAGGAAAGAAACAGCGACAGAAAGTAAAGATTGTTTTTTCCTTTATGTATGCGCTATTCGCAAAACACCAAAAATATATGTATGTGATGATACTACCGTTTTTTTTTTCGTTTATGTTTATGTTACAGAAATATGGTGTCACTGAAAATCGTACAGCTGTTAATTTCGTTTGGGAATTCCTAGAATTTTTCCAATTGGGCACAGTTGAGATTGAGATTCGTGGTGTCTTCATCAATTTCCTGATATTTTCATATAAGTTGAAAGCTTTAATTATAAATCATGAAGCAAACATCAAGGGAGGAACGCGAGTTGTTATTTCATAACAAGAAATAAAACAAATGAAGAAGTCCAAAATAAAGTCCGAGCTCAGGCAAAAAAGAAGCTAAATGAGAACGATGAAAGGTGGATAGTTCGCCATGTAAAGCAAAATCCCTTGAAGTGGGTCCCCAAAATAAACAACGAGCTCAAGTTGTATTTAAAGAAGGACGTCAGTGATTCTACATTCAGAAAAGTGCTTTGTAGCAGCGACTATCATGGTAGAATAGCTCGAAATAAGCCTTACGACTGAAGTTTGCGAAGGACCATTTATTGAAGCCGAAAGAGTTCTGGTACGATGTTATTTTTTCTGATGAGTCGAAATATAACATATTTGCATCTGATGGGAAACAAACAGTATGGAGGAAACCAAATACTGATATGGATATGGCCAACTTACGTCCAACCGTCAAACATGGTGGTGGGTTATTGACGATTAATCAGTATGGATACATAAACCTACTAAAGGAAAACTTGATTCCAAGTGCCGAGAAAATGGGGATCAGAAGCACTTAAGCTACATATATGCTGACAATGATCCGAAGCACAGCTCCCTTAATGCCAGGACATGGGCCCTCTACAACTGTCCAAAAGTGATGGAAACACCGGCACAATCACCAGATATGAATGTAATCGAACACCTATGGCATATCCTGGAACAAAAAATTCGAAATCACAAAATTTCTAACAAGGACGATCTCAAAAAGGCACTTATTGAGGAGTGGAACCAAATAAGTGTGGAAAGATGCAAAAAACCTGTGGACTCGATGCCAAAAAGAATTAAAAGTCTTAGAAATTCACAAGTTGGTCCAACCAAGTACTAAAAACAAAAATACTTTAGCTACATTTTTTTATTTTTTTAAGAAAACATAGCTGTACGATTTTCAATGAAAGATGCATTATTGATCTCTGAAGATAAAATATTTTTGTCTCATGATTATCACTTAAATTTTTTTGTTATTATATTTTAATATGAATTAATATGTTAATAAACCCATGTCAATTTTAAAATATTTTTCCAAATTTCATAACATTGTTTTATTCAGCAGAGAATGAATATGATATAGGTGTATGATTTTCAGTGACACTCACTGCATTTAAAAAGAGCAATCCTTTATGACGCTAACTCGACGCGAAAAAAAAATATTGATAGAGCGTTGACAGATGTGGTTGCCAAAGATGTGCAGCCATTCAATATAGTGGAGAACGAAGGATTCGTTTAGTACTCTAAGATACAGGATCCCCGATACAAACTTCCAAGCCGAACGCAATTACGAGATTTGCTAATGCGGGATCTGTATAAAAATACGTCGGCTAAGCTGGCATCGATTTTGAAAAGCGCTGCAGCCATTGCGGTTACATGTGATTTATGGACATCAAGCAAATGCAAATGCTTGTTTTAATCAAAGTGCCCTAAAATATTGCTAACACTTTAAAGGACCTACTGGGTCTTTGGAGCATCCTGAAAGAAACAGTATGTGTGGTGACAGACAATGCCAGCTCTAGCTGAAAGCGTGCGAGATACTAAAAATTCGGAAGCTTCCATACAAAACGAAACAAAAACATAACACAGAAATAAGTCATAAAGATTCATATGACAATTATTGCTTAGTACCAGACAAAACATGCATCTACACTCTGTGGAAAACACTTAAGACTATAACAACGGCGCGGTATCAAGTAACGCTGAGCATAAAATAAAAACAATTTTCAACCCCCGAAAACGTGGGTCATTAGAAAAAGTAATTTTTTTGGCTACTCTGTTATTTACAAGGCAGCCAATTATACTTAAAGTATATAAACGTTTATTGGAAGTCCGATCAAAGCGTCTTGACGCGTCTTGACAAGTTTTAGAAGAAGATTAGTAGTGTTGACTAACTTAATAATACTAGCAATTCCGTTCAGAATTGGGAAACGACAAACAGAGGGCGAACCAGTATTTTCGGTGTCGCCACATTTTAAGAACAATTGTCGCCTCCTAGAGTTTAAGAGTTTATTAATATACACAACACTTTTGTAAATAAAATCATTGTTTTTTGTTCATATTTTGAATTCAACAAATGAAAATTGGGTTATTTTCCTTCTCCCTTGAATCCCTATTCAGATTTTTATACCCTTGCAGAGGGTGTTGTAAAATTGGTCAGATGTTTGTAACTTTCCGACCCAATAAAGTATATATATTCTTTATCAGCATGAGAAGCTGAGTCGATATAGCCATGTCCGGCGGTGAGTATGCGTTTTACTCAGCCATCTTAAAAGCTATCGGGCTGAAATTTTTTTTCCGTGCTTTAAGTAAGTAAGTAAGTGAAGCAATTGGAGTATCGCTATGAAATTTACTGATGTGTTAGTATTGGATATAAAACATCAGAACCAAAATTTCAATCTGATGATAAATAAAACACAAGTTACAGTCAATATATGTAAGTCGGCTCTGCCGGCAGCGCTTCCTGCTGCCGACTACGCCATTGGTTGAAATGAAGAGAACAGTAGGTAACACATTCGCAGAGAGGCAACGCTATATAAACTCTATGTGTATGCGTGCTGTGATTTGTCTATGAGGGAAGAAGAACAAATTGTAGTAAAAGAGTATTAATTTTAATGTTTTGTTTGTGCATTGATGAATTGAGTTGCACAAAAAGAATTTTGAACATGTAAAGATATTATTGCCAAAGACTGCATGGAAAAAAAAGTATAGTAACTATCATTTGCATTCGAAGTCCCACCATGTAATGGCTACATTATGTACGTCCTGAATAATTGATTTTAATTCAACAACATTAGAACATTTTGTACATATATTTTTTTTCTAGGAATTTTGAAACTAGGGTCCAATGCTTGCAAGTATCGGATGAGTCCTTCGTTTTTAACAATATTGAAAGGTTGAACATACACAGCAATTATGAAAAAATTATCCTTTTAAATTGTTATATATATACTCAACACCAACTTGAAATAATAAGACACTTTTTTATTAGTTTTCACAAAACAATTTGATCCAGCGTTCGCTCATGGGATTAAGGAAACCCGTAACGCGAACTTAAGGAATTGCTTCTGAACCGATTCAGTACTACGCTGGTGAACATCATATTGAGGGTTCCACACTGGCAAGCAAAAATTACGGGAGATAATCGAGTTTTTCAAATTACGGGGGCGGAAAGAGCGTGGCAAAAAATTGAAATAAACTTGACCACTTTACAAACTACACGAGTCTATATACCAAATTTGGTGGGTCAAGCTTTTACAGTTTCCGAGATCTAGGTGTTCATACGGACAGACGGACATGGCTATATCAACTCAGCTTCTCATGCTGATCAAGAATTTATATACTTTTTGGGGTCGGAAACGCCTCCTTCTGTGCGTTACGAACATCTGACCAATTTTACAATACCCTCTGCAAGGGTATAAAAAGTAAATAAAAATGTATCAAAAAATATATAAAGCATTATGAAAAACTTCGACCAAGCTGGTAGTCGAACCCCGGCCGCCCGATCGCCAAGCGAGCACACTAACAACACAGCCACGTCGACACTTTGTAAATTGCCGTCGAGTTCTGTAGTTAAGCACGCATCTCATTTTCGCATTGTCGCTAGCTCGTCGAAAACTCAAAAAGTCTGCGAGCGAGCAATTGAAATGCGATGTTGTACAACTTCACGTTACACACACACTACGAAGCCTGAGCATGTTATTTTCGATGCGTAGCGACACTGCTGCGAGCGAACGTTTTTCGCTCTCGCTGCGGCCGCTTTCTGGGGTTCTAGGCTGTTCGGCTTTTGCCGAAGTTCTCTGGGGTTCCAGGCTCAGGCTAGCGTTTGTAATCAAAAAATCTTGAGTTTGACGCATCTATGTATTCTATGGTTAGTGCTTCTACCGTCCCCTTCTTCCACCTAACAAAACAAAATTTAAATACACATATATGTAAGTTTTTAAATTTTGGCCGATTTTATTTTTTTGGTGATTTCGATAGTGGGCGACATTGGCGCCATTGGTGCCATTTGTGGCTCCGGTGATGCTGCCGGTCCCTCCTTTTTGGCACCTTTTGGCACACGTGCTGCGAAGACGCGTGGCGGCCGAACGGGCACGAACTTGCCGATCGAGCGGCCTGGCACCTTTTTTGTCTTCCGTCCATCCTGTTGTTGCTGCCGCTGTGGCTGGCCCTGGCCCTGGCCCATGCCAGTTGACCCGATGATGGTCACGTCCTGAAAAACAAAAAAAAGCAATGAGGTGTCACGGGACACCCGGGTAGAGCGAAACTCTCTAGGAATTCGTCGAATTTAGGGGGTCACTGAAGTGTAGCTGAATTTTGTTAATACATTTCGATTTGAAGTCTCACTAAATTGATCGCAATATTGGGGGAGTGAAGGTAACACCCCATGCCAGTACTAGGCGACGCCCTTGTGTACACATACTTTTTATACCCTTGCAAAAAGGGTATATTAATGTTGGTCAAAAGTGTGCAACGCATAGAAGGAAGCATCTCCGACCATATAAAGTATATATATTCTTGATCAGCGTGACGAGACGAGTTCATATAGCCATGTCCGTCCGTCCGTATGGATCAACGCAAATTCCTCCTAGATCGTAAGAGCTACAGAGCTGAAATTTTGCATGTAGGCTTGTATATCTCGGATTCAGCCGGATCGAATCACTATATCATATAGCTCCCATACAAATGACAAAGTCTTTTCTTAATAACTTCGTTATTTTCTGAGCTATTGTCGTGAAATTTAATATTGGTGAGTTAATTACACATATAAACGACTATGCCAAATTTGATCAAGATCGGGTGACTATATCATATAGCTCCTATAGGAACGATCTTTCGAAAACAGTGACTTTTGTCAATAACTTCGTTATTTCCTATGCTAAGATTGTACGCCGTTTTTTCGGAAACATTAGCCTTTTTAGCTTAAACGTTTTTCCACTTTGATTGCTGTAGGTAAGGAAAGAGTTACCAAAAATGTTGCAAGGGTATACAAACTTTGAAGCGGTCAAAGTTAGCTCCGGCCCTCTGGTTTAAGCGTAACTATTATACATACATACATATGTATGTATGTTCATACATATGTACATACGTATTTCCATATACATATGTATTTATGTATACGTATGCATACGTTTACAAGACTAAATCTGATATGTACATATGTATGTATGTATGTATGTACCGACATAGATATATGTACATATACACATGTATATGTATATGTATAGGTTTTACAGGTAAATGAATATGTACATAGCACAAAACATATGTACATATATATATAAGATTAAATATGTATGTATGAAAGATAATATACATATGTACATATGTATGTAATTTAAAGAAAAAAGAAAAAAAAAACATGCACTGAGGATACTTGGCAGCCGCTGCAGGTAGAACCCGTGAAAAAAGTTGATTAGTAATTTATTCAACAATTTAGCAAACACGCCGTTCCAAAGCTTTGCAGGAACTCTGCAAATTTTTTAGTTTCCTCGGCCAGCATTGACAAATGTACTTACATACATATATGCATGCACACTTGCCTGCCGAAAATGTATACATACATACATATGTACATACATAGATGTGGGTACGCATGGGTCTTAAGGCCAAATGTGTACAAACATTTGAAAATGTATGTACGCATACATATTCAATAGTAATGATAACATACATAAATATGTACATACATATGAATGCATTTACATGGTTGTATATATGTATATACATGCATGCGTTTTCAAAGCTAAATGAGAAAAATGTACGTTACATACATACATAGGTACATATAATAAAGTTATACATATACATAAAGTTTCACGTTCATATGAACGTACATATATATGTACATACATATATATACATACATACATACATATATTCTAAAAAATTTGTTAACATAATTATTATACAAAATATACCTACATATATAAGTACAGATGATATATTTATGTACAATGTATATATGCATATGTATGTACATATTTATAATAAAAGCATATAATTTGAAAAAAAAAAAAAAATATATTCGACGACCTCTGCATCATTTGAACCACGGACCAGGTGCAGGGGAGACCAACACACACCTTCAGAACTACACTGGCATGTAGAAGTTAATGGATAAATTATCGTTTTATTGCGCTACAAGAAAAAAATCTGACGCGCTGCAGATCTGACGTCTGACGATTTTAAAAAAAAAATTTCCTACCGCGACGCGCCTAAGAGAGCTTCGCTCTAAAAAACAATGTTTCAATTACAAAAATGAACTTAAAACACAAAAAAAAAAACAAAAATACTCACGCAGTTTTTGAATATGAAGTTCATCTTCGGTTAGTTCTCTTCGGATGTGTGAAGAGCCGCCACACTCCATGCTTGCAATTTATCGGAAGCCATTTAATATTGATACTTTGGCTATCGATATTTTGAGTGGTCATCGAACTCTTTGAGTCGAATTGGAATTTCTAATTAAAAGTAATCTTGAAAGTTGTCCAAATATTTCGCCATGATCTTGATATTGAACCAGTCCCATAATTTCTTGCTTATGGCCAATAAATTGAAAAGATTTTATTTGAATTTTGTATGGCGCCATATAATAGGATGTACAACGTTTCACAACACTACACGCAGCAACCATTTCGCCGGCAAAAGGTACCCTCACATTTTGACAATTTTCTCGAAAACGTTACGCTATTGCGTATTGGGACTATGACAAACATTGCAAAAAGAACTCCCATGATTCTGGCATTCAATCTTCATTGAGCCGTGTTGTTGGAAGCTAGTTTTTGCCCGTTGAAATCTATCTATTTGTTGGCACATTTTGTATGAGGAAAATCATGGTTGGTTCATAAAAATGCAATTTTCTCGAAAACTGTATGAAACCACATAATGAAACTTGGTGGGGATATAGATGAATAACTGGGGGATAATCTGGCATTCAATCTTCATTGAGCCATGTTTTTGGAAAGGATATACACGAAAGCGAAAAAGGGACTATTTCGTGGAGAAATTGTCAATACATGGAATGCTCAAAAACCCCTAAAACTGAATTAAAACGAAAGTTTCACCTATTTTTAATAATTTAAGGCTTTATTTGTTTTAAAAAAGTTAAAAAAAAGCTGAAAAATTAAAAAATAAAAATGCAAAAAACTTAACAGAGGGTTAACAGAGGACCGTCGCTAACTCGAGTTTAACAGTGTCGGTAACTTGACGGACATAACAAACCGATCAGCTGTGTGGCGTTGCCACTTAATTCTTTCTTTTTTCAGCTGGTTACCTAAATTTCGATTATCACCACTTTAGCAAATATCGATAACACCTTCAAAAATACTAAATAATCGAAATCAGTTGAATTTTAAAATAACTGAAATTCCTGTACATTACACCACTGTTTAATTCGTAGTTTATTCAACGTCACGAATTCAACAGAAATGTAAAAGTCTGTGATATTACAATATTTATTGACGAATATCCTTCGCATGGAAAGTTCCTACTAATTTCCCTTGAAAATCTTCTAGAATATAGTATGAATTCCCTTGTTTTTCACGAACACGAGCTTTAAGAAACGCCGGGCAAAGTTTCGCATTAATTCCTTTACTAAAATTGCTCTGAACAAAATTCCTTCTAAAAACTTCCTGACCAACTTTGAAACAGATAGGCCTGGTTCTTAAATTATATTGCTGGGCTTGTTGTTCATATACACTTTTCAAGTTCTCCCGTAACTTTGATCGTAATAATTTAAGCTGATCATCTCGATCGAGCTGTACTACTGGTTCATCTAACATTGTTGAATTCCTTAGCAGTTTATATTGACTTGCATGTGTTATCATATCTAATCCATATACCACATGGTATGGAGATATCTTTAAACTTTGATGATAACTTTTTCTTAAGGCACAACTTATTTCTTGGATATGGGTATCCCACTCTGTTTGATCAGATTTTAAATACGAACTGTTTATGCCCAAACGGGCAACACAAGGGTTAAGGGAGGCGGGAGCTTTCACCTCGCGCCGCTCTCCCGATGATGCCCATCGCTCTCCCCACAAAAGAACTCCTCACACTTCGCTCCAAGCGGGGCTTGGTGCCCTGCTCTTAATTAAGCTAGTTTTAGTGTAAAACCACTAACCATAGAACACATAGATGGGACAAACTCATGATTTTTTGATTGCAAACGCTAGCCTAGTCATGGAACCCCAGAGAACTTCGGGAAAACCCGAACGTTTGTACTCTCAATGAGAGCGTAAAGTGGGGAGAGGGCCAAGCAGCTACGAAAAAATTTCAGTCTAGCACAGACTACAGAACGACGAAGGCAGGCCTACGTCGCCTGTGATTTTATTCTGTCTATGTATGTGTACACTCGTCGGTACATGCTCAGGCTTCGTAGTGTGTGTGTGACGTGAAGTTGTACAACATCGCATTTCAATAGCTCGCTCGACCAAAATTTTTAATTTTCGACAAAACAGCGACAATGCGAATAGGATATGCCCCTGTGGAAAGAATATTAGGAAATATTGGCATCATCTATGTATGTATCTCGGTGGCTGTGCCGATAGAGTGTTCGCTTGGTGATGTGTTTTGGGGAATGTAATGTCCCTGGTTCGATTCCCATTTCGGAACCGACCAATATTGTTTTTTTTCTTCTATTTTTTAATAAATAAATAAATAAATAAATAAAAAACAAATAAATAATAAATGAACAAAAAATAAAGAAACAAAAAATCCACAAAAAAAAAAAACAAAATTATAAAATAGAAAAAAACGTCATTTAAGCCGACGATTTCGAGTTGGGAATCGAACCAGGGACATTACATTCCCCAAAACACATCACCAAGCGAACACTCTATCGGCACAGCCACCGAGATACATACATAGATGATGCCAATATTTCCTAATATTCTTTCCACAGGGGCATATCCTATTCGCATTGTCGCTGTTTTGTCGAAAATTAAAAATTTTGGTCGAGCGAGCTATTGAAATGCGATGTTGTACAACTTCACGTCACACACACACTACGAAGCCTGAGCATGTACCGACGAGTGTACACATACATAGACAGAATAAAATCACAGGCGACGTAGGCCTGCCTTTGTCGTTCTGTAGTCTGTGCTAGACTGAAATTTTTTCGTAGCTGCTTGGCCCTCTCCCCACTTTACGCTCTCATTGAGAGTACGAACGTTCGGGTTTTCCCGAAGCTCTCTGGGGTTCCATGACTAGGCTAGCGTTTGCAATCAAAAAATCATGAGTTTGTCCCATCTATGTGTTCTATGGTTAGTGGTAAAACTTACAAGTGAATAAAATACTACATAATAGAAGAGGATTGCTGCTTTACCCAATTTGTTTTCAACCCCCCTACAGAAACATTGGTCCTTCGAGCCGGATACCAAGATCCTCTCGAACCATTTGCATCGGTGGAATTTCATACATATTTCAAGCTAAGTAATTTTTTCCAAATTATATGTATATGAGTACATGTACATGCCTCCAGCATCCGTACCCATACTCACATACATACATATAATTGTTTCCCTTGATTTCCCTAATCAAAGTAAAATTACTTTCGCGCAAATTTTTACTCCTCAAAGAGGAGAAAATTTTGGTCTCCAAATTTTTCATACATATATATGTGTCCAGTACATAAGGCGCCATATTTGTTCGCCCACTTCAAGATTTTTTTCTCGCACTTTGGCATATATAGGCCAAGTATATAAGGCGCCATATTTATTTGCGGGGCGACGTGTATTAAATTAATCAGGCTAATTATCGTTAAATAATAGATTAAGTTAAACACAACAAATATATGTATGCATAGTTATAATGTGGGAGGAATTTGGGCGAAGTTGGGTATGACAAGTGGATTGAAGGGAGCGACGGGCGACGGCAGCGCCGCTAGAAAAAGGAAAGCAGCAAAAGTCAACGGGATACAATGGGCGGCCAATGGGAAGGCGACGCCAATATGTGAAAGTGATAGAAGCCAATGTATACAAGGGAGAAAGACAAGGACAAGGGAACGAATGGGCGCGCAGCCACAAAGAAAGTGGACACATATGCGCCAAGGATGTAAGGGACTTTCACCACGCATAGCAACAAGTGGATGCGTGGGTGAAAGCAGGGGGCCGATGGAAAAGTACCAGCTGTATAGCGGTACTACACCAATCAATTCCTGAGGCCGTGGGAGCTGCCTATAAAAAGGCAACAATCATCAAGGAAATCATCAAGTCAACAAGTCGTGATCAACCAAGGGAGTTTTAAGGCCTTACGAGTAACCTTAAAAGCTCATGCTAGTGAAACAAAACCAGTGAAAAGGATCAAGAAAAATAGAATAATTGAGAAGGCCTTACGAGTAACCTCTCAAATTATCCTATAACCAAAATGTCCTTGGAATAGGACTAGAACACCGTGCCCAGGCAAGAAAATAAGAGAAGTCAAGCGGCTCCAGGACGATCCACAGCATATTGGAAGGTACGAGGATATATCCTATTACCGAAATTCCAGGATCTATATATCGTGACGAATACCAATTGCTGAGAAAATCCTGCCAAACGACAAACGGCCACAGGATTTATCCTTCAGGCCACGAGCACGCAAAGACCATCTTTAAAACGCGGTCAGAGGCACTGAGATGGAAGTGAGGTCCCTAGAAGAACAGGATACGCCAGGAACGTGAGAGAAAAGCCATAGGATATATCCTAAGGCCAATCAACGCTCCAGCGTTATTCTGAAGAGGGAGATATCGGACAAGATATTTATATCACGAGTCTGAAATAGGAACCAGCGGAGACACAAGGGACGAGAGACTGGGATCGAGCGTCGAGGGACCCCAGCCACCAGCAGCGCTGTCCAAGTTCGGGACTCCTTCAGAGAAACTTGTCATATCCCACCAAGCCCAAAGATATCATAAATAAACACGTCATCTAAAACCATTAATCAAACAAACGAGTTCTAATTTCACCGGGTCACAAAATAAATTTTGTTGTGCCCAAGAGATAGTAGAAATATCCCTAGGGACGAGAAAGGATCGTTACACTAGTTCCAATATATATTTTTTCAAAATTTCCCAAAAAAAATATTAACATATATGTATGTATGCATTGAAACAAACCTACGAAACTGAAAGTGATCTCCTACATACATACATATATATATATGTATATGCAAGCAGAGTGCGAATGTGACATAACAAAAATTACAAAATTTATCCAGTGCTAACTTAAATCCTACAATAAAAGTTTTTGTGCAAATACAGTCCACTCCGGGGAAAAGTGTGTGCGCGAAGTGAAAAGTGGTTCCAACGAAGAGAAAAAAAATTTCAATACATGTTAATAAAGAAAAAAAAAAAAAGTGAACCACCCTCTCACATATAAAGGCCGCACTTACGCATTTCTTGTGTCCCGCGACACCCTATAAAGTTGCGGCATATCAGCTAGACACATCACAAGAAATATAAAAATTATTAATTTGTATATAGAAATCCAAACCATTCACACCTCTGCATATTTCCATTCCATATTTTCATATTTAAAAAAAAAAAATAAATAAATAAAAACATATATATGTACATATCAATACACATATATATACATATAATTTTACATATTCATACTCGCATCCATATACATATACATATTCCACAAAATTGGTCACTCAGCGTGGGCATGGTGGTGTCGGGTGTCCCATGCGCGTCCGGTCTAAGTGCGCCCTCAGCATAACTTGTGTTGCGCGTGTTAACTTACATACGTGCATAAGTCCCGCTTAACTGCAGTATACAAGCACAGTTGCAAGCTCATGTGCCAAAGACCTGCACAAAGCAAACGACCAAACGTAGCTGTGCTGTATACCCTAGGTTGGCAGGCACTTTGTGGGGTATATATGTTGAAGGGTCACGTTGAGGGATAGATCGAATAATATTTATTCGATCGAATAATATCAATTCGTATCTTGGGTTTTTTTTTTTAATTCCAAAATTTTCCAATCGTTTCCAAGTCGTGACTGGTTATTTTATTCCGATTCCAAAACGTTCCAAGTTGTATCTTTGGTTATACATATATTTGAGTACCAAAGTGTTCCACACGATCCAAGTCGTGCCTTTAGGTTTTGTGTTTCAATTCCTGGGGTTTTTGGCAGCGTTCCAGGTTATCCCAACTCGTTTTATGGTTTTTTTTAAATCAATTTCAAGGCGTTTCAAATCCGTTCCTTTAGTGGTTTGGTAGTGTTCCATGTTTTCCCAAACGTTCCAGTTTGTGTTTTTCGCTCATTTTCAAGCCGTGCCAAACCAGCTCACTACTTTATAACCGCCATTCCGTGGGGTTATGAGCACGAGCCCGCCAAAAAACGAGAAAGAGGCTAAGAACACTGCGGCCACGAACAAATCCTCAATTGCTGCTCCAAGTCAGCGTCAGAGAAGTACCAGCGCTACTACTCCTCCTTCCCGAGCATTTCAGACCCACTCTAGTCCATTAGCTCTCACGTTCGCACCATTAAGCACGACCTTTCAGCAAGCCACGTCAGAACCACTACGAGCAAGCCCAAAAAAGGTCAAATCATTGGTACCACTTCCACAGATTGTGGTAACCGCCCCTCGGTAACTCGGTCCGAATCCAAAAGGGTTTTAGTTGCTTCCACCATGGCTTTGAAAAAGTTTGTCTCCATTAGCGTTAAACTAATTTTTTTCAGTTCAGTCGACACCCACGTCACTTCATTGTCCGAGGTCAGGGTATTTACGCTCCAAGTCCGTCGTGATCGAGTTCAAGCGTTGTGGGAGAAGGTCGAGCAGGAATATGAGAAATGCGAGGCACTGCCAGATAGTAAAAACGATAGCTCTGAAGATTTAGCCATCCAAGCTAAATATGACAAATGCTATCAAGTTTACGAGCCATACACGGCTCGATTAAACGAGCTTATCCACGAAGCGTCTGCTCCTACTCCCCCGAACCGTCATGGGTCTACCTCTGCACCAGAAGAACGAGGCTGTCGATTGTCACTCATTGACACAGAAGTCTTTACGGGAGATTACTTAAAATGGCCTACGTTCCATGACTTATTTACAGCCATCTACATAAGCGATTCGCGAATTTCCCCCGTTGAAAAGCTGTACCATCTCCTAGCGAAAACGAGGGGTGAAGCCAACCTCATTTTAGCAAAATTCCCGCTTACAAATGATGGTTTTGAAACGGCATGGAATGCACTCAAACAGCGTTTCGAAAATAAGCGACTTATCGCGAACAGCCAATTCCGATCACTTCTTGACCTGCCTCAAATTTCCCATGAGTTCTGTTCCATTAAATTGCCGAAGAACACCCTTTCACTGTGGGAGCAATCTCTGGGAGATAAGACTGTCATTCCAGAGTGGCAAATGATGGACGATTTCCTCACTGAGCGGTTTCGTACGCTCGAAGCAGTTGAAAATACAACTGCAATGGCTATTTCGGTTCCCACGTCGAAACCTCCGCGAAATCCGTTTCCAGCCACCCGAAAGGCTAATACATTTGAAGCCAAGGTGACCACCAAACCAAAATCCTGCGATCTCTGTATGAAGGAGAATCACCCGGTGCGTCGATGTCCCCGCTTCCTTCAGATGCCGGTGCCAAAGAGGGTGGCATACATAAAGAAAAAGTCCCTTTGTCTGAACTGTTTCGCAAGAGGACATCAAGTAAAAGATTGTCCGCACAATTGCTTCACGTGCAAGGGGCGTCACAATACGCTCTTGCACAAGGATGCCCGACCGGAGAATAGTCCAACGCCGGTCCCAGCTCAGCCCAGTTCTCACAATATTGTCCGGACTTACTTTATCTCTGAGGCAAGGTCCTCACGAGATAAGTTGCTAGGTACAGCCATCGTGGACTTTTGGCACAAGGGCACTACTTATGCTTCACAGGCGCTATTAGACCCGGCTTCGGAAGCCAATTTTATATCCGAAAGAATGTTCCGGCTCATGAAGTTACCATTCCAAACTGTCAGGGCCGAAGTGACAGGCATTAACGGAAAGGTCAATAGAACCTTGAAGGTCTGTCACATAAGCATTCGGTCATCGCATGGACCTCAAGTCCAGACAGAGATAGAAGCTTTTGTCTTGTACCAAGTTGCTGATGATTTGCCGTCATGTACGATAGCCCAAGCCTCACTGGAAGGAATGCCCAATATTCCTCTAGCCGACCCCTCCTTCAGATTAAAGGCAAAGATCGATCTACTTCTTGGCATTGATATCATACCAGCGGTGACCCTTTCCGGCATCCAGACCGAAGTGTGCGGATCTTTAATGGCTCAAGAGACGAGATTCGGTTGGGTCATTTCAGGCCCGTTGCAAGGGGTCCCCGTTAGTTCGTGTGCCGCTTTCACCACGAGGGTCGCTGTTTGTATAGAGGAGGCACTTGAAACTCTTCTCACAAGGTTTTGGGAGGTGGAGGATCTACCGGGCAAACCAGTAGAAGATTCTGATTCTGTTAGCGAGTTTAATTTCCAGAAGACCACAAGAAGAGATGTTTCGGGGAGATATACGGTCTCACTTCCGTTTCGAGATCCAACCAACATCAACCTTGGTCATTCCAGACCAGGGGCATTGGCTCAGTTCCTAAAAAACGAAAGCCGACTCCTTAAAAATATTCCGGCAAAAACTGAGTATGACGCCGTCATCCAAGAATATTTGGACTTGGGCCACATACGTCAGGTTCCATTTGACGGCAGTAATAACAATTTTTATTTGCCACACCATGCAGTTTTCAATGCCGACATCACAAAAATGTACCGCCAAATTATGGTCGATCCAATCCATACGCCATTTCAGAGGATCCTGTTCCGAAACAAAGAGGGGCAACTTGGTGATTGCGAGCTGAATACCGTCATGTTTGGCATTAACTGTGCTCCGTTCTTAGCCATCCGAGTACTTCAGCAACTCGCAAGTGATGTACAATCCAAATTTCCTTTGGCTAGCGATATTATCAAGTCCTATATGTATGTCGTTGATGTCCTGGCAGGGGCTCACAATGAAGCAACGGCAATCGCAATGGTCAATGAACTTCAAGACGCTCTTGGTTCAGCTGGCTATCCTTTGCGCAAGTGGACATCGAATGTGAAGAGCGTGCTCAGTTGCATTCCAAAGTGTCATTTGTTGAATGCTGATTTCCTCGATAACGAAGAGGCTAGCACAGCAAAAACACTGGGAATCCGATGGAAAGCGACTACGGATGAGTTTTATTTTGTCATCTCACCCCAAGATATCAAGTCAGCTTATACTAAGCGAGAAGTCCTCGGGCAGATCGCCAAGTAACTCGATCCCGCTGGCTGGCTGGCTCCCTTTGGAATTCAAGCCAAGGTGTTTATGCAAGAGCTTTGGCTACAAGAGCTAGGGTGGGATGATCAATTGCCCAATGAACTCCATCACAGGTGGCAGGATTTTACAAAGAGCTACTACTTCCTTGACCAGATCCGAATTCCACGGTGGGTTCTCCATGATCCAAATTCCGACATTCAATTC
The DNA here is from genome assembly GCF_018902025.1 of Drosophila willistoni. Lineage (NCBI taxonomy): Eukaryota > Metazoa > Arthropoda > Insecta > Diptera > Drosophilidae > Drosophila > Drosophila willistoni. Next base: position 321,742 of record NW_025814103.1, on the reverse strand, counting down.
CATTGTTTTTGCGATGCGTCACAGCGGGCTTATGGTGCCGCAATTTACGTGCGCGTTAGCATTGACCAAGGCATATCGTGCTGCCTTCTTGCAGCGAAATCTAGAGTAGCCTCGGTTAAAGCGGTTTCATTGCCCCGCCTTGAATTATGCGGAGCCACGCTTTTAGCTGAACTGGCAGCTGCAGTTCTTCCACAACTTCCAGTTGATAATGCGGAGGCATTTTATTGGTCAGATTCCACCGTCGTACTGTCGTGGTTAAATAAGTCACCCTGCACATGGACGTTTGTCGCAAATCGGGTAGCCAAAATTGTGACGGCAACAAATAGCTCCCCATGGAATCACGTCCGTTCAGAAGACAATCCAGCAGATCTCGCCGCGGCCTGAGTGCGCAGGAACTTGTACACAAGGATTTGTGGTGGCACGGCCCACCATGGCTACGGGAACCACAAGAGTCCTGGTGGCGAGCGACACCACTCCCACTAGACACTACCTTGGAGAAGCGGGTAGTGAAGGTCCACGTCGCGATCGCTAAGCCAGCCAACGAGATACTGTCTCGTTTTTACAATCTGGCACGTGCCTTACGAGTGGTAGCATATGTGGTCCGTTTCGGCAGAAAGTGTCGTAAACTTCCAAACGATTACTCCGGGAGGTGACCTCTAGCGAGATCAATCAAGTACTCCAGGCGTTGATCCGAGTCACTCAGCGTGATTACTTCACGACGGAACATCGGTGTCTACAGCAGAAGAAATCTCTGCCCACGTATAGCACCATTCTCAACTTGAATCCTTTCATTGACGCATCAGGTGTGATCCGAGCTTGTGGGCTCGTGCAACAAGCAGCGGCCCTTAGTTACGATGAGCGTAACCCCATTCTGTTGCCAGTAGTAAGTCCATTGTCCCGGCTGTTGGTGCTTTTCACGCATCAGATCTCTCTCCATGGGGGCAGTCAACTGGTAGTCCGTCTCATCCGACAGAGATACTGGATTCCAAGACTGCGGAATCTAGTCAAATCGGTGGTCAATTCATGCAAGGTCTGTGTGATTTGCAAAAGAAGGCTGCAATCACAGCTAATGGGCACCCTTCCGTCCCAGCGAACTACTTTCGCACGTCCTTTCACGACCACCGGGATAGATTTCGCAGGTCCTTTCGACCTCAAGAGTTTCACCGGCCGCGCTTGCCGCATATCAAAGGGATATGTGTGTGTCTTTGTTTGCTTTTCCACCAAAGCCATTCACCTTGAGGCAACTTCGGATTTAAGTACCGAAGCATTTCTGGCAGCATTCGCTCGCTTTGTATCGAGGCGAAAGTGTCCCCAGCAAGTGCAGTCCGACAACGGAAAAAACTTCGTAGGTGCATCCAGGCATTTCATCCCTCCCGGGGCACCACACATGGGAGGGTTGTCGGAGGCTGGAGTTAAGAGTTTTAAAACTCTGTTCTACAAGGCCACCTCCAACCAAAAGTATACTTTTAAAGAGTTCTCTACGCTGCTGGCTAAGGTAGAGGCTTGTTTGAACTCGCGGCCGATTTCTGCTATGTCGGAAGGCCCCACCGATTCTCTAGCTTTGACCCCAGGCCATTTCCTAGTGGGCGGTCCATTGCTATCCGTGACGGAACCTGAAATCAAGGATCAGTATCCGTCTATCATTAACCGGTGGCAGCGTCTGAAGGCTGTGAGTCAGCATTTCTGCACCCGATGGAAAGACGAGTATCTGAAGGAGCTACATAAGCGCAATAAGTGGCGATTCCCTTCTAAAAATCTTGAAGTGGGCGATCTGGTGGTACTCAAGGACGACAATCTTTCATTTAATGAATGGCGTTTCGGGCGAATCCACCAAACGTACCCTGGCAGTGACGGCAACGTCCGCGTCGTCGATCTGCTTACCGCTCGCGGTGTTGTGAAGCGTCCAGTCGCAAAGCTGATCTTTCTTCCTCCAGAAGAAAGAATTCAAACTCATTACGTAAAGTTACAGTAGCGTCCAGCACTTGGTCCTTCCTCCCAAATAAGAAATGCCGAGCTGCCAGTAGTAATATGTGTATTCTATAGTCCTACATTAATCCGCTTTCTTCGTTATTTGTCCCGGCAGCTTCCTGACACCCGTCACTCTATATTCCATTTCCATGGCTCCGAGACCACGTTCAGTACAGGAATCGAAGGAGGAGCGCAGATGTTCGCGAGGTACTGAGTCCTTCCGCTGCCGAGTCTGTCGCGGAATCCATCCTCTGAAACGATACCGTCGCTTCCTACGGCTGAACGTGGAAAAGAGGATGAAGGCAGTGCTTGCGAATAAGTACTGCGCCAACTGCCTGGCCCACCAACACTCCGGAGGAAGCTGTTTGAGCGGTGATAGGGGCCGTATATGTAAGGAGGACTACCACACGCTACTCCACTTCCACGAGGAGCCACGTCGACGCACTCCATGCTACGTCGTACGCCGAGTCACCCCCGAGTCCTCCAGACGAAGGGTCGCACCAACGCCACCCTCCGATCCTAAACTGACATTGGCCACACTGCTGCAGCACCGCAATCCATATCTAATGCCAACGGCGATGGTACGTCTCGAGACGGGAGGGAAAACCTTCGACGTGAAGGCCCTCGTGGACTCTTGTTCGGCGGTATCGTCGATGGCGACGTCACTGGCCACGGCCTTTAAATTGACAGCCGTCAATATTGGGGCGGAGAAAACGGTGGCAGCAGTGATCAGGTCCCCGATCAGTGAAGGATGGCGATCCTGAAGGTTGTCGATGGCTTGTGCTGCCGCACTCCAAGCTCTCCGGTGGACCCGCAAATCTCCAAGAAGTTCGAGGGCATCATCCTGGCGGATGACACATTCTACCGACCGTCGTCGGTGTCTTTGGTCCTGGGCGCGGACGTGATGACGGAGGTCATGTTAGAGGGGAGTCTACCCGGGGTTGGCGGGCGGCCAATTGCGATGCGCACAGTCTTTGGCTGGACCCTGTCCGGAGCGTGCCATTAGACTGCCTGGGTCTTGCACTCCTGCAAGGGGGGGAGCATGTTTATGCCCAAACGGGCAACACAAGGGTTATGGGAGGCGGGAGCTTTCACCTCGCGCCGCTCTCCCGATGATGCCCATCGCTCTCCCCACAAAAGAACTCCCCACACTTCGCTCCAAGCGGGGCTTGGTGGCCTGCTCTTAATTAAGCTAGTTTTAGTGTAAACCTTACAAGTGAATAAAATACAATATAATAGAAGAGGATTGCTGCTTTACCCAATTTCTTTGGCGAAGGAAGATATTTCTAAGAAAATTCATTTAGCTGCCTACCAAGGAAATTCAACCCCCCTACAGAAACACGAACGAATAGCGAACACGATCGAGCGATTCACTCTCTCTGAAGCATTTGATTGAGGGGAATATGCAGCTGTTCAGCTTCCAAACGTAGTTAAAAATGAATTTAATTCGTTTGATTTAAACTGCACTCCATTATCACTTACTAAAATTTCTGGCACTCCATAGGATAGAAAAATCTGACTTTGAAGAAACTCTATAATTGGTTTTGTCGTGAAGTTTTTCACTGGACAAAGCCATTGAAATTTGGTCAAATGATCTAACACAATAAATAAACCTATGTAATTCTTCTCCTTGCATGTGGTTCTAAAAGGTCGATGTACAAACGTTGAAACGGTCGTTCAGACACTGCCTGTTTACCCATGGGTGGTTTTAATGTCCTATTAGGAGGTCTCGCATCTCGGAAACCATCCCTGGCCAATAATAATGTCTTTTTATTAGTTCCATGGTTTTTACCATGCCTACATGAGCTGTAGTAGTGGAATCATGCGCACGTGATTTAACTTCTGCGGTCATTCTTTGCGGCATCCACAATTTTCACATTTTCTTTTTGCACTCCTCGGTACCATCATTATGTTCAGTCCTAATATACACCAAGTTATCCATGACTTTGACATCAGGGTATAACTGCACATTTTGTAGTACTTTCTCCTTTATTTTTTGATACTCTTCATCCTTAAAACAGTCTGAAGATAAATCAATTTCTGGCCCAAATGAGTCTAATTGCGCGATCTCTTCGGAGTACATACGCGACAATGCATCTGGTACTATATGTTCTCGTCCTTTTCTATGACTTATCTCAAATTTATAACCTTGCAATTGCGTAGCCCATCTCGCTAGACGCCCTCTAAGATTGGACTGCTTCATCAACCAAGATAGACTGGTATAATCTGTAACAATCTCAAAATCTTGAAGTTCTAGATAACAACGACAGCGTTCTACACCCCAAACTACGGCTAAGCATTCACGTTCCGTGACGCTGTAATTTCTTTGTGCCGCGTTTAGCTTTATGGACATACTTATAGGCTATGGGTTTTTCTTTACCTTCCAAATCCAATTGCACTAGAACTGCACCAACACCAACATCGCTTGCATCACATTGAAGAAAAAACTTTTTACTAAAATCTGGGTTTTGCAAAACTGGAGCAGTCGTCAGTTGTCTTTTGAGATCATCAAAACCTTTCTGCGCACTATTTGTCCATTCAAACTTCGTTTTCTTTCCTAGTAAATCTGTAATCGGCGCTGCAATTTCTGAAAAGTTTGCGATGAATCTTCGATACCATCCTGCTAATCCTAAAAATCCACGCGTTTGTTTTTAAGGGACTTTGGTGTAGGCCATTGCAAAATCAATTCAATCTTGCTTGGATCGGTTGAAATTCCGCCTCTGCCAATTATGTACCCTAAATATTTAACTTCGATCACACAAAACTGACTCTTCTTGAGATTTAACATTAGATTCGCTTTACGAAATTGATCCGCTAACCTCATTAATACTAATACTGATATATGTGAAGCAAAATCTGCTGTTACTACACATAAACCATCAAGATATCCAAAACAACAATACTTTAAGTCCGCTGGAATAACTTCGTCCATTAACCTGCACATAGTTTGCGGGGCATTGCACAATCCGAATGGCATTACTCGAAATTGGTACAAAGTTCTTCCTGGAATAGTAAATGCTGTGATTCCACGAGATTCTTCTGATAATTCCACTTGCCAATACGCATCTTTAAGATCGATTTTAGTAATGATTTCGGCACGAAGAAGCCGTGCGAATATCCCATCAATACTTGGCAACGGATATGCATCCTTTGTCGTACACGCATTTATCTTTCTAGCATCTAGACATAATCTCACTTTCTCAGGTTTAACTACTAATCGCATCGGAGAACTCCACGGACTATTTGATAACCTCATAACTCGTAACTTTATCATTCGATCAACTTCGCTATACATTAATTTTTCCACTGCTGGGGATACAGGGTAAAACCTTTGTTTTCCTAAAATTTATTCCCAATATCATCAATTTCAATTCAATTTTCTGAATGGACGGTATGATGAATAACTTTATCGGTCTGGTTTTGTTTTAATAGGTAATATCTAGCGTAATAAAACCAATGACTGGTTGATCTTGTCCATCCGCTGTTTTAACTTGGGAAGAAATACGACGAAACTTTGGATACTTTGACCAATCTTCTGAAGCCAAAGTCGACCCCACACAACTTATGTTCGCGCCGGTATCTAAAAGACCTTGTTCACGAAAATTTAAAAATGATACTTCCGCATACAATCTTCCATCCGACTTTTCATGAATCATTGACAAAATAAGTAAACGCTTAGTTTGTCTAACTACTTTCCAAAATGTTCGCAATCGAATAGTAGATCTCTTTGGTCGTGACCGAGTTGAAATTGGGTTGCTTCCAAAAATTCTACTACGCACTTCGAGATAATTTCTCAAACGTTCTTGATAGGGTTTCACTGACGATATAACTGGCGTCTAATCGTAACAGTTAAAGGGTAATTCTGGTTTTTGGTTCGCTTGCTCTATTGATTCTGAGCTAGCCGGTAAATCAGGTAATATTTCAATTAGAGATTTTTCGGAGCCATCCGAGCTTTCACAGATGGACCCTTCACTAAGTTTTCCGTTTTCTTGGCGATACAATTTTTACATTGGGCCTTAAATACGTTTTTCGAGCCACACCCGTAACAAAATATAGTGCGAGGTTCTAAGCAGTTGTCCCAGCCATGTCCCTCTGCATCACAATTCCAACACCGAAATACTTTAACCGGAGCTTGCACTGCTTCAATACTGTACACATTTAAATCCATCTTTTCGGAGAGTTCGAACTTTTCTGGCTCTTCTACTTCCGCAATGTTGCGTTTAGGATACTGAAAATTGGCTGAAATTTTATTTGCTCTCCTAGAGACTACATCCCCTAAAAAATTTTCGCGCATTTGCACTAGCTTTCGAAGATGAGGTATAGAGAGAATAGGTACATATGTATATACAACAATTCATGACGAATGTCCGGCAATAAATTACGCGTGAGCAACTGAATGAGTTGTTCTTCGTCTATGCTTTTCGACATACGTGACATCAGAGTCATAATCTCTTCGTAAAAGTTTTCAAAGGTTTCTCCTACTTTTTGTTTACGCCCACGAATATCTTCTAGTATATCTACATCACTTCTGTAATCTTTATATAGATATTACATGGCTGCACAAAATTCTGACCACTCTAAGCTTACTACATCTCTACGGTATTTCCAATACCACTCTTTAGCTTTGCCTACTAAAAGAATATGCAAATTTTTGCATACTGCATCAAAATATTGGTCTTAGCAGTCCTCAGATAACGTTTTGATAAGTTAAAGAAACTCTTCGACCGTAACTCCTTTTGACGAACCGTCATATTTTACATTCCAACTACGAATTAGCTGTGTAATTTTAGCTGGGTTATGACCTGTTCTGCTTGGTCTGACTGTAGATGAACTCCTAGGAATACTTTGGTTTTGCGCTGACGCATTTACATGTTGCTCTGTAATTCCCAGTTGACCCATTCTTCGGTCTATTATGGACTCTATTTCATTGCAAATTCTGTCATAATCAATTTCTACCGATGCTCGCGCTGGTCTTCTACAAGCGTCTAAGCTTCTACGAGGTATATTGGACCCATTTCCTGGAGGTCTTCCTCGTTGTTTTTTTATCGTTATGGGTCGATCTCCTGCAGACATCTCTATATTTGCAGTTGCTTGATTAGCTTGTTGACTCCCACTAAAATTTCTACGAGAGCGTGTATTTGGGGCTTTCGGCACCGCTCCTGTTGTGATTGCACCTATGTTTACAGGACGTTCGAATTCTATCTCTGCAAATGGCACGTTTTGCACTTCTAAATCTGCTATACGTATCGACGCATTACAAACTTGATATACATTAAACTGATCAATCCATTCTGATATACAATTTTTATGAAATAGATGATGGCATGGAGTTTTCACCACCAACTCTTGCGTGGCCCATACTGCTTTCTGACAAATTAAGCATAACGCATCTGAGATCTCATGAGCTAAATTTTCTTCACTCCTAGTGAGAACCATTTTGACAAATTTGTGGTTAATTTTAATATTTAAATAATATATCGTGATTAAATTTTAATTGGTATTTTAAATGCTAATGCTCACCCGGATAAATTCAGTTCATCAGATAAATTTATAAAAATATAAGGAAAATTGGTTTTTGATACACTTACAGCTTGTTAATTTTTCCCACGCAGAAAGATCTTTCGTTGTGTTGTTGTCGCTGTTGAAAATATGAAGGTTTACATATTCCAAATAGAGCTAAAGCATCTAGTTACATTGTGAATTTACATGCATACTCAAATTCTGAAAAATGAAAATTATTAACTAACGAAAATATACACTGCCATTGAATTCTATTTCCTTTAAAATTGAACCATTTAGACAACAAACAAAAAAAAAATGAAATTCAATGTAAACTTAACTTGAAATTGATTCTAAACTACTGTGGAGCCTTATGTTGAATCATTTCACTTAATCCTGATTATTTCGTCCGTTCCGAAGACGAATAAAAAATCTCCCTAGGCGAATTATACGCCTTAGTTGTACTTGAAAATAATTCCAAAATGCTCTTCTCATCTACATGACGTGTTGAGTGAGGTTAGGTTTTGTTTGTAGAAAGGTTAGATTTTAATACATGCTTCTACTGTTCATCCTTCATGCTTTAGGTTAGGTTAAGATTGAGAAAAAAGGTTAGGTTTCGTACATCCTTCTATTTTTATAATCCAACACGTGTTCTGCTGGTATAGTCTGGATTACATGTGAGGCAGGATAAGCGAAAGTGCGATGTTGACAATAATAAATGTCTCAACATTCGAAATTTTCACTTTGCTTCGCTAACGCCGTATCTATAATAACACTGTATAAGACACAAAACTATTTTGGGAATTTTTCTTTTATTTACCCTTAATACCATCCGAGGCAAAAGTTAAATATATTTCACTCTCGGATTTCCACAATCGATCGTCGTTTCAAGCCGTTGACTGACGCAAACTGTTCACTCACAAAAATTTTGAGACTGCTGGGGGCAAGTCTGTCGAAGACAGGTGTCTCAATTGAAATGTCAAGCAAGGCGAATCTTTTAGAAAAAGTGCCAATACTTGGTGGAAACTATTTTCGATGCTGTTAAAGAGAAAATGCGTAAGTTAAATGTACAATAATTCGAGAATTATTGCAATGAAATTAACTTACATCAATCTCTTGAACACACACAAGCGATTAAAATTTTTTACCGCACACGCGTAGTGGTTATGATGCACTCCCCTATTTGGTTATTTAACACTTTGGACAAATACGTCCGATCAGTTGGAATTACCGTGGAGGAAGGAAAGAACACTTTTCCAAAAACCACGCTGTCCAATAAGTCTCTTTTGCCTTATTTTTCTTATTGTTTTATCCAAACTCCATTTATAGAAAAATAATGTAAAGCAATGCAAAACAAACCGATCAGCTGTGTGGCGTTGCCACTTAGTTCATTCTTTTTTCAGCTGGTTACCTAAATTTCGATTCTCACCACTTCAGCAAATATCGATAACACCAACAAAAATACTAAATAATCGAAATCAGTTGAATTTTAAAATAACTGAAATTCCTGTACATTACAATACTTTTGGGTTTGGTGGAATTTATATGTATTTTCTTTACTGATTTGGTTGTTGATTACACTGGATACGTGATTATTTGTTTTATGTTTCAGATTTGTTGCTGCTTGTGGAGTTCATAAGGTTACTCGTAAGGCCTTATAACTCGATAACTTGCTTGTGACTTGTACTAGTAACTTGCTAGGCGCCAAATATTCTTAAGGTTACTCGTAAGGCCAAAAGAGATTTGTTGCTTCGCTTGTTGTTGATCAGGACTCGATGACTTGATAGCTTGATCTTGACTTGACGACTTATGATTTCCTGATTTTGCTGCTCGCCCTATATAGGCATCCTGGGGCCTCTAGAATCACTTGGTGTGATACCGCTATAGAGCCGGTAACTTTCCATCGGCCCATCGCTTTCATCCATGCTGTTGCCATGTGTGTTAAAAGTTCCGTAAAAGTCCTTGGCGCAGCCGCATCCACTTTCTGGACTGCTGTGCGCCAATTGACTTCTTGTCCTTATTGCTTGTTGCTATGCGAACTTCCACCTTCTCTCTCCAGTTCTTGTTGCTCTTCTCCATATGCATGGATATTTAATTCCATCTGAATAATATATTGATTTTCGTTTCTCTTGTTTTAACTAATTAAAGTCCAAATTAGTTAAATTAGTTCTTCTACGTCATCAATATATATTCGCCTCATAGACAGGGCTTCCCCAAGACTCAATTTCCCTCTTCTTCCGATTGCCCCCCTTTGCCCATCGAACTCGATCGACGATATTTGTTTGACTTGGTATGCACATAGCCCCCACTACCCCCCATTCGGCATGCATTGCCATCACTTTGGCCCTCCAGTCCATTGCTTACTTTCAGCCTCTCACGAGACACGCTCAGCCGTCCAGCATCATAGAGCGCGTTCGCATCCACCGGTACCCGCGCTCACTCTGCACACGTATAGTGTACATGTGATGTGCTTGTATTGCTTGATATTCCATAGACTCATGCATAATTTACTCTTAGTTCCACGACTCGCTCTTCTGTTCCGCGTACGGGCCCATGCCCTACTCTGATTGGAGCATAGCAGCCCTCTCCCTTGCGTGTACATTCTCCAGCCGTTTAGTTCTTTCGCTCTCTGCTTCCCACGCATCTTCCCGCTGTGACGAAATTCGCTCAGCTCTATGGTTTTCTATGGTTTTTGGCGGATTAGGGCATCTTTTCCTTCTTATCTTATATGCATGGCCAGTTCCGGATCTTATTTTTTTTTTGTTTTTGGTTACTTTACCAATCTTTTTTTTAATTTTGGTCCCGCCGCATCTGGTCCCACCGCATCTGCTCCTCCATCTCGCAATGCCACCACGCCGCCCAGTTCTGCTGCTGCTCCCGTGCTTCTCGCTCCCTGACCTGTCGCTGCACCTCGAGGTCGTTCGCTACCGCTCTTGCCAGCCTTTCGTTGAAGTCGGGCATGGCCCCATCTCTCCACCCGTACCGTGCCACTCGCTCTGATAGCTCCATCACCTCGTCCACTTCTTGCCACACGAGCTCGTCTAGTGCTCCCTCCTCTCGGTTTGCCACCAACGAGTCAGTGGCACTCTCCTCGCTTGTATAGCCGCTGTCTCCTGACGTCCATTCGTCCTCATCCTCATCGTCGTCCGAGATGACGATGACCGGCTCCATCAAAACCGGCCCCTCGTCACCGGACTCCTCCTCGGACCCATAGCTGTAGCCACCGTGCTGGCCACCACGTACATCTCGTGCCCGTGGTACCGCACCTCGACCTACGCCTTCATCCTGGCCAAACATTTCATCATTATTGTTCATATTTTTTTTTTTTTTTTTTTTTTTTTTGTGTTGTTTACTTGTTGTTTGCTTAAATCAGAGTGATTGTGCCTGTGCTGTTCATGTCAATCGGAACCTCGCATCTGTGCTTTTTTCCAGTACAGTTATCATGGCTCTGCTTCCTCCACTTGCTTTCCATGTATTGTCCTTTGTATCACGAAGAGAGTGTGCCTTGGTGGCCAGCTCACTACCACTATCATATCGCAAATCGTTGTATTGGTATCTCCTTGGTCCCGTTATTTTGTCATCACTCTTTCCTCCCAAAATTTTTTTTTTTTGCTTGCCATCTGGATATTGTTGTGTACGATATTGTGTTTGGTCGGCATCCTATGTTGCTTGTTGTTAGATACATTGTTGCCTAGATACATTCTCGGCGTTGGGCACATGTTGCTTGCTGTTCTGTGTCTATATCATCTGTTTGTTGTTTGAGCTGACTAATGTGTGCTTGTCTGCTCTTTCCTGTGCCTTCATGTCGTAATTTGCATATGACTGGGGATGTACCTTGTAAGGCTCTCTAAATTTGGGTGCTAGTTTTGCAGCAAACCCTTCTGCTGCGTTCAATAGATGGTGCTCCTTCGCCCATACTGTAGCTCCGATCGACGGCCTCCATTCTCGCCGTCTCAAGTTATAATGGCGTGCCTGATGTTACGCCGCCGTCTCCAGGTTCCTTCTGATAAGCTCAAATAGTTCTTTCATCTGGTTCGTTTTTGCCTCCGGTGTTACTGGTTCTTTTCCTGTGCTTTTCGTGATGCTGTCATACATGGCTCCCGGCATTCTTGGATCTCGGCCTTGCACCACATATGCTGGTGTGAATCCAGTCGCTTGCGATTGGCTTGTGTTTATTGCCAATGTTATTTCTGGCCAGTTCTCGTCCCAATTCCGCTGGTTATCTCTTGCATATTGGGAAATCATTGTCTTGACTGTTCTGTTCGTTCGTTCGGTTGGGTTTTTCTGAGGCGTATATGACGCTGTTAACTGGTGGCTGCTTCCCCATTCTTCTAGCATTTGCTTTAAGATCCTGCTCGTGAATTGGACTTCATTATCCGTTATGACTACTTTTGGGGTCCCGAATCTTGACAAAATCCTTTCTCTGAAGGCCTTGACCAAATTCTCTGCGGTTGCCTTGCGCATGGGTATGATCTCTGTCCATTTCGAGAAGCGGTCCACAATTACCAGTAGATTGACTTTCCATGCTTTGATCTGGGCAATGGCCCAACAAAGTCCGCACATATTGTTGCCCATGGCTCATCAGGCACCTGAGTCCATCCGCATTCCCTATTGGCTTGTCGTAGCCTGTCCCCGTTGTCCGTTATTCTTTTGCATACTTCCATTGGTTGCCTTGACAAGGCGTCCGCTACTATGTTCAGCTTGCCTTTGCGATACGATATTTCAAAGTTGTACTGCTGTAGTTCCAATGCCCATCTTGCTATTCTGCCTGTGGGACTGTCTATGCTGTTCAGCCATTTTAGTGCCATGTGATCGGTCACTACTTTGAAATGGTATCCTTCCAGGTATGGCCTCAGTTTTCGTACGGCCCATACTATCGCCAGACACTCTTTTTCGGTTGCCGAATAATTTTTCTCCGACGAATTTAGTTCTCTAGATAGAGATGATAGGACCCTCTCGCCTTCTTCGGTGTTCTGTATGAGGATTGCTCCTAGTCCCATATTGCTTGCGTCTGTCTGTAGTACAAACAGTTTCGTGAAATCCGGGCATGCTAATACTGGTCCAATCGTTAGTTTTTCTTTCACTGCGTCGAATGCTTCCTGATGCTCTTCATTCCAGTGCCACCTTGTTTTTTTCTTAAGTAGCGTGTTTAGTGGATGCGTAAGCGTTGCAAATCCTGGTACGAATCTTCTGTACCATGACGCTACACCCAGATATTGGCGTAGTTCTTTCACACATGTTGGCGGTTTTAGTAGGGCTATTGCTGCTACTTTGTCCGGGTCCGTGGCTATACCATTTTCTGTCACTACGTGCCCCAGAAACTTTAATTCCTTTCTGAAGAACTGGCACTTCTCTGAGTTGATTCTTAGGTTTGCCTCTTTTAGTCTTCTGAATACTTCTCGCAGGTGTTGTTTGTGATCTTCTATTGTTTTGCTCACGATTACTATATCATCTTTGTATGCAAACGCGTTCGGCATCATCTCTAGGCCAATCACTTGGTCTAGTGCTCGTTGAAACGTTGCTGAAGCTGAGTGTAGACCGGATGGCATTACCTTCCATTGGAATAGTCCTTTCCCTGGGACTGTAAATGCTGTCATTGGCCTGCTTCTGTCCTCCAGTGGTATCTGCCAATACCCGTCTTTTAAGTCCAAGCTGCTTATGAACCTTGCCTCACGCAATTGATTTAGTATATAGTCGATACGTGGCATCGGATGAGCATCCTTTATAGACTTCGCATTGATTTGTCTAAAATCCACGCATAATCTCCATTTGCCCGTTTGTTTTTTCTTTACCATTACTATGGGTGAACTGTATGGGCTTTGTGATGGTTCTATGCATCCTAGATTCAGCAACTTATCGACTTTCGCATTGATCTCCGCTTGCATCTTGGGGTTTTTCGGATAATATCGTTGCTTTATCGGGATGTCGTCCTTCATTGTGATCCTGTGTATCCCCACTTTTGACGGTCCCTTGATTTTTGCCAACTCCATCAGTTCGTGTTCTAGAAACGTGTGTATTTCTGCTTGCTCTTCCTTCTGCGTCACCATGATTGATATGCGTTCGGTTATCCTGCCCTGCATCCTCTTTACCGTTGGAATTTTTATCCTGTGGCCTCCGCATGCTATTTCGGTGTTCATCAGCCTTAAGAAATTCCACCCTAAGATTAAGGCATCTGTTCCGTCTGGCATGATGAGAAATGTTATGTTCATTTCTTTGTTTCCGAATCGAACGTATCCTGTCCACTGCTCGTTGATATCTCTGACCTTCCCGTCCGCCATGTATACTTGCTTGTTAGTGGTCTCTCGGTCTCCTTTGTTTTTTAGAGTTTCCGCCATCTGTCGGCTCAAAAAGTTGCTCGTGGCTCCAGAGTCTATTGTCGCCTTGATTTTTCTTCCTGCTACTTCTATCATTGCTGACAGTTGGTCCTCCTCCTCTATTAGCTGCCGTATCAATTTTGAGGCGTTGGTTCCTGCTCTGTCCTCATAGGCTGGAACCGTCGCCCGTTTCCCGACCTTCAACAACATTCTTTTGTCCATGTTCCGACTTTTCCGCCAACAGGAAATTAGCTATTGATTATTACATTCGCCGGCCCAGTGTCCTGCTTCGCCGCACCTCCGGCATTCCTGATTCGGATTCCTGACTCTCCTTGATTCTGGTTTTGCGTACTGGTATCCTGGCACCTTATGCACTGCGTAGCTAGGGGCCCGTAGTTGTTTGTTCCCCTGTGGTTTACTTGGCTGTTGTGATCTCATCGTGAATTATTTCCGTGATGGAATTCGGCTCTTTCCTGCTTCAGATTTTGGGTTCCTCCGCTAGTTGCATCAGCACCTCCAGATTTGTAATATTGTGCGGCCGAACAAATATTCTTAAGTCTGGTGTACAGTTTTCCAGCATTACTTCTAGTTGCTCAAACTGTGGGATTTTTAGAGGCCTCCTCATTGTCTTCATTTCTATTATGTAGTCCTTAAAGCATTAATTTTGGCCCTGTTTGCGTGCTTTGATCTGATCGGCCAGTTTATTGAAATATGCCCGTGGTAGAAAATATTTCTTAAAGCATTTCGAAAATGCTTTCCATTACCGCCATTGTTTATTGTTTGCAATGCACCACTTTAGAGCTCTGTCTTGTAGCGGTTCTGGCAGCGCCCTTGGTATCATATGCTGACCACACTCTATTTGTTCTAGAAATTCCAGCGGTTTCGACTTGCCGTCGAACCTAAACGTCCAATCTCTTACTTGTTTAGCCACCTTGGCATACTCGGTAGTCCTGCTTGCTGTGTTTTGTGCCATTTTTGTGGGTTCAATTGTTTGACTTCTTTGGTTATTTTTCGTTTTTGTCCAGCGCTCCTTCACTTCCCCATCTTGGTGGTACGAATGGGGGAATCGTCAGAGTAGCCATGTTTATTTTATGGAACGCCTCGGCCTCCTTGGTCTCACCGTTCTCGCCCGCCTGTGCTGCGCTATTTCATGGTTTTGGTTTGAACATTTTTGTGAACTTGTCTTCTAATCTGCTTATCTCTTACTTCCATTCTGGGTCGGACTCGTTGTTATCTACCCACTCGCCCAGCTGTTTCCTCATCTCCTCCACCGTGCCGTTCATGCTGACTCCGAATATTTAGCCTGTCTGTAGCAGATCCTCCTTCCGCATATGGTAAATCCAACTTTTACCCATTTTGATTTCAGTATACACCCTTATTTCGGTTAAATTTCACCAGTATACCACGTTGGGCGCCAGTTGTAACGATCCTTTTTCGTCATTCAGGATAATTCCAATCTTTTAGGGCGAGGTTCGGCACAACAAATTTTATTTTGTGCCCCGGTGAAATTATGACACAAAGATTTATATGTATAAACGTACGTTGATGTTTATTTCGTATACTTTTGGGTTTCGGTGGAATATATATAATATTTTATACAGGTTGGGTTGCTGATTAGACTGGCTGCGTGATTATTTGTTGTATGTTTCAGATTTGTTGCTGCTAGTGGAGTTCATAAGGTTACTCGTAAGGCCTTATAAATCGATAACTTGCTTGTGACTTGTACTAGTAACTTGCTAGGCGCTTGTTGTTGATCAGGACTCGATGACTTGATAGCTTGATCTTGACTCGACGACTTATGATTTCCTGATTTTGCTGCTCGCCGTATATAGGCATCCTGGGGCCTCTAGAATCACTTGGTGTGATACCGCTATAGAGCCGGTGACTTTCCATCGGCCCATCGCTTTCATCCATGCTGTTGCCATGTGTTTTGAAAGTTCCGTAAAAGTCCTTGGCGCAGCCGCATCCACTTTCTGGACTGCTGTGCGCCAATTGACTTCTTGTCCTTATTGCTTGTTGCTATGCGAACTTCCACCTTCTCTCTCCAGTTCTTGTTGCTCTTCTCCATATGCATGGATATTTAATTCCATCTGAATAATATATTGATTTTCGTTTCTCTTGTTTTAACTAATTAAAGTCCAAATTAGTTAAATTAGTTCTTCTACGTCATCAATATATATTCGCCTCATAGACAGGGCTTCCCCAAGACTCAATTTCCCTCTTCTTCCGATTGCCCCCCTTGCCCGTCGAACTCGATCGACGATATTTGTTTGACTTGGTATGCACATAGCCCCCACTACCCCCCATTCGGCATGCATTGCCATCACTTTGGCCCTCCAGTCCATTGCTTACTTTCAGCCTCTCACGAGACACGCTCAGCCGTCCAGCATCATAGAGCGCGTTCGCATCCACCGGTACCCGCGCTCACTCTGCACACGTATAGTGTACATGTGATGTGCTTGTATTGCTTGATATTCCATAGACTCATGCATAATTTACTCTTAGTTCCACGACTCGCTCTTCTGTTCCGCGTACGGGCCCATGCCCTACTCTGATTGGAGCATAGCAGCCCTCTCCCTTGCGTGTACATTCTGCAGCCGTTTAGTTCTTTCGCTCACTGCCTCCCACGCATCTTCCCGCTGTGACGAAATTCGCTGTTGGTCGTATGCTGTGTCTTATCGTAATATTGCGTGTTTTAATTGTAGCAACATGCTGCCAAAGATCACTTTTCGCAACATGTTGCCGGGCACCATGAGTCCTTGTCTTTGCGTATGTTTTCTGTGTGTAGCTTCTTGTTAATTACTTGTTTGTTGTGTGGGACATTATTGTCATTATTATGTTCTTCACAATGTGCTGAAATTATAATAATAACCAAGCCGAAGAAACCAGAAAACTGCGTTTCGTCATAACCTCCGATTAGTCTGCTGACTGCTTTTTCCAAAGTAGGTATTTGAAAAAATACTGCTGAGAAAAATGTTGGCAGTGTTGGACGACTTTACCATCATATCCGAACATCAGTTTGGGTTCAGATGACAGCATGGAACACATGAGCAATGCCATCGTATAATAAATGTAATCACAAATGCTCTTGAAAACAAGGAATACTGCTACGTAGTTGTCCTTGATGTGCAGCAGGCGTTTGACCGGGTATGGTACGATGGCGTACTGGACTTTATACAATATTTATATCTGACTTGCCTATCAGCATTCCTAATAGAAGAACAGAATACAAAAGAATACAAAACAATTTTACTCTTTATTTTACAATTTGTTCTTCTTCTTCCCTTATTCCCAAAGCAAAGCAACGCACACATAGACATACAGTTCATGTAGCGTTGCGTCTGTGTGTGTTATATTTATCCGATCACATTCAAATTTTGGGATCTGGGGTTTTATATCCAATATTATCACATATGTAAACTTCATAGCATACTCCGATTTTTATGAAAATGTTTCTTCTAGTTCTTCTAGAGCTATATGATATAGTGGTCCGAACTTATGGTTTTCATACTTTCATTTCATTATTTTTCCCGGGTAATAAAAAACCCCGAAAAAAAATTTCAGCCCGATAGCTCTTAAGACGGCTGAGTAAAACGCATACGCACCGACGGACGGACAGACGGACATGGCTATATCGACTCAGCTTCTCATGCTGATCAAGAATATATATACTTTATGGGGTCGGAAATTTTTTCTTCTTCTTTTATCATTCCCTGAGCAAAGCACGGCACGCATACACATACAGTTCATATACATTGCGTCTGTGTGTGTATGCATGTGCTCTGTTGATTTGATGATGACGTAGTAGGCAGCAAGCAGCGCTGCCGGCAGCGTTTGAACCGATTTATATTGACTGTAACTTGTGTTCTATTAATCCGATCAGATTAAAATTTTGGGATCTGAGATTTTATATCCAATACTATCATAGTAGTAAATTTCATGGGGATACTATAGGTCCGATGCTGACAATTTTCATACTTTATCTTACCCGGGTAATAAAAAGACCCCAAAAAAATTTCATCGCAATAGCTCCTAAGATGTCTGAGTAAAACGCATACGCGGCGACGCACAGGGCTATATCAACTCAGCTTCTCATGCTGATCAAGAGTATATATACTTTATGGGGTCAGAAACGACTCCTGGTAAAATATACAACAGTAATGTCTAAAATATTTTGAAATAAATAAATTGTATTTAAAACAAAAACATAGTTTTGATTTAATAAAAATTATATTTAAAATTTCAGCCATTCATTTAGCCTTAAATTTATGGAGCAACACAGCAAAAAACACTTTGCACTTCAAAAGGTCTTTAGCTGTCAGTTATTCTTTGAGCGTCAACTGTTTCGCTCTCTTTTTGTGCTCATTGCAACCCCTTCTCTCAAATCACTCAAACGGTATCTCTCAACAGACAACCGAAACGAAGAGAGCCGAAGTGTTCGCCTCAGAGCCAGACCGCATGTGTAAAATTTTTTTCGGTTATGCAGAGCGCTAGAAAAAAAGCGCTTAACTGTTATTTGCAAGCTCTGTTCTTTTTACTATATTTTTTTTCTTCTTCTTCCATAATTCCCTAAGCAAAGCACCGCACGCACTTGTGTTCTATTTATCCGATCAAATTCAAATTTTGGGATCTGAGATTTTATATCCAATACCGGTCAATTTCATGGGGATACTCCAATTTCTGCAAAAATATTTCTTCTAGAACTAAATATATGATATAGTGGTCCGATCCTAACAATTTTCATACTATATCTCCTCCGGGCTATAATACCTCAAATATCAAGTTTCATCCCGATAGCTCTTAAGATGGCGGCGTGAAGTTGATTTGGAAAGACGGACGGACGGACAGACGGACATGGCCGTATCTACTCAGCTTCTCATGCTGATCAAAAATTTATATACTGTGCCTTTGCTTCTTTGATATTGTACATTCATTTCGTTCTTATGGCTGCAGCATAATGGAAATGAATATAAACAAATAAATAGAATTTAAATTTCATTGGTTTTTTTCTTTTTCTTCCTATATATTCTATTCTACAATAAAAAGACCCACTTTGTCACTCGAATATTGGAGCTCATTCAATTTCTTCTTTCGCATTTCAACATTGTTCGACTCGACATGCTAGAGCAGTCACGCATTCCAACATGTTCGGCCTCGCACTCGAACTCACTCAACTCATTTTGAACATTGTCCATTCGAACGTGGTTTTTTTTTTTTTTGCTATTTAAGCAGACCGCTAATCCATATACACATGCATTGGCGGACCGGACACAAGTTTTCTCAGTCGTATTGGGTCAGTAAAGGAACTAAGTTAATTCCTTAAAAAATAATTAATGAAGCATTTGGTAAATTGCTAAATGTTTGTCTTCTCTGGGATAATAGCGTGAGACGATCGGCAAAAATAAATAAATAAAAGTTCTATTTTAGTCCTACTAATGTTTTTAAAAATTTTACTTTACTTTACGAAATTAAAACCATATCCGATATATATATGGTCTGAAGAGGATTGTTTGCTAAGAAATTATTTTCAATACTCTTTTCTTTTATTTACCAAAGAGAATTGTATATAACACTTCTACAAAATCAATGTGCGATTTCTATATGCTAATGTTATGTAAAGTTCTGTTCTAAATGTTAGGGCCTGATCCTGATACATTGTTTAATCGGTAGCACCTGATGATAATGGAACAGATAAATTAAATATTGATGAATATTGAATGGCCGCGTATGCTTGACCTAAGCTTAATTTTCCTGGATTGATTAATGTACTATATGTGGACTTCTTGCCGGAATAAAGACAGAACACACAACCCGACAATACAACAGGTGAATGAATTTCGAAATTGTGTGCTTTCACAAAGTAATTGTATAAGGAATGTAAGGCCAGTTTTGACAGTTTCGCTGTTGTTTTCATTTGGTCGTCGAGATTTTTTGATTTGCAGAAATTAAGCATGCGGCCATATTCACTAACCTGATCCATTCTGGTGCATTGATACTAGGACTAAGATTCTAGAAGAGATTGGGACTACATATTTTCAATTGTCAATTTAAATTTCAATTGTCGAGTATGTATGTGCGTTGATTTTAGGACTTTGTTGCAATTTTGGATGATCTTGTTTATTTTTTCTTTCCAATTTAGCATGATGCGTTGTTTTAAAAACCCATCCGCAACTCCCAATTATCTGGTGTTCCAATTATAGAACTTACCATCAATTTTGGAAAATTCCTATGCGTTGATTTTAGGCAAGCAGTTATCCAGCAACTCACTGCTTGTACGAGAGGAGAGCTCAATGCCAGATGACTGGCTACCGTCGGACGACTGTAATTCAAAACATGAGTTCGATGCAAACTGCACTCGATCTTAGCCGACGCAATTTTGACGGCCTCATATGGCCCCTTGGAGCAAATGTTTGGTAACACCTATTCCATGGTGTCCTCATTGGCTGCAGCATGGAACAGCCGTTTATTGTATTGCGCAACCAGAGCGCCTTCATTGAATTCTCTCTTTACCTCTTTCAGTTTCATTTCTATGCGTATGATTTCAGCGAACGCGGGCTTTATGTCGCAAGCTTCCACCATCAGGCGAGGTGCTCGGCAAGCTCTCCCTACTGTTTCTTGCTAAATTTTTGGAGCAGACTTTCAAGCTCTGTCCTAAGCTCATTGATTGTAGCAGAGATCGTCGGTTTCATAATCGATTGCTGAAAAACGAACTCTTGATCATGATTTTGAATTTTGTTTTTTACTTTTTGGGTGTTCAGAAAGTAAAGTTTTTGTTTAATCTTTGATGTTGACTGATTGAATCTTCAGATGACTTTTACAGATTGTAGCAGAGTTGGGCACCTTAAACCAACTAATAAAGGACATTTGGCCTCACAGCTTGCAATGGAACTGAAGTTACTGTTATTCTTTTTAGAACTACCTCATGGAAATAAGTATACAGTGGCGGTCACGTATTTAAAACGTGTTTTTTTTTTTTTTTAGTTCCAATTTTCTCGGCTCCTAAATAACTTAATCGAATAATTTTTTCTGTAATTTGTTGGTTATTGTGTTCAGATTATGAACCGTAAAAATGGTCTTCATAGTTTAATCCGTTTTTTTCACAGGTGCATTTGAACAAAGAGAAGTCCTTTTTTTGGGGGGCATTTATTTAAGACGTTTTTTCCAAAATCTTAAATATTGAGCCCCAACTTTCAATTTGGGGCCAATTGAAAATCTGAATTTTGTATGAAAATTTTTGGTCCTTTGGGCGAGTCCATTTTACGACACTAATTCATACTAAAGTACTTTTTTTCTTGAACTACGAAAGAAAGTAAATTGAATTTCCCGTCGAATGACATATTTTTCATTAAAATCGAATAAAAATTAGATAGTTTTTTTTGCCTATCAATATGAGACATTTTATGCAAAACTGCCCTTCTATTCTCCGTCTCTTTCTTTTTATGGGTATAGAAAAAAAAATTCAGATTTTCAATTGGCCCCAAATTGAAAGTTGGGGCTAAATCCAAAATTATTGGTATGCAGTTTATCTTAATTTTGCTAGATCTTCAACTTCTTCGAAGATTTCAAACGTCTATCTTCAATATTTAAGATTTTGGAAAAAACGTCTTAAATAAATGCCCCCCAAAAAAAGGACTTCTCTTTGTTCAAATGCACCTGTGAAAAAAACGGATTAAACTATGAAGACCATTTTTACGGTTCATAATCTGAACACAATAACCAACAAATTACAGAAAAAATTATTCGATTAAGTTATTTAGGAGCCGAGAAAATTGGAACTAACAAAAAAAAAAAAAAACGTTTTAAATACGTGACCGCCACTGTATGTGCATAATGTTTTTTGTTTATATCTCTATTAAAACTAATCCAACAATTATTTTTGTATGAATGTTCTTGCAAAATCCTTCTTTCGCCACCATACGCGGAACAAGCATGTGAAAATGCATTTGTTTAATAAATTTACTAACTTCATTTATTTTTTTTTTAAGATTAAGTCATATGTTGGATAAATTGCAAAGCGCTTTGGGTCGGAAAAATCTGGAAAGACTTCTTCAACTGATAGACGCACATTTTTAAAAGAAGCCTTCAATTCGCGCCTCCCGGCAATCAAAATTAAGTCCGATTTATGAAGACATGGAAGCCATTGTGCCAACAGTTCGTCGAGTTTAAAAGGAGTCATTTAAAAAAAACTAAATAGCAAAAGAAAAAAACCCCTTTAATTATGGTTCGTACAAATGGAAATACACCGTATTTTCGGACTAGAAAAATTTCAACTTGGATGGACCATTTGGATTTAACTACTACTTCCACGCAGCGAATATTCTTATGTATAATTTCAGTCTCTAATAAACCTCCAACTCAGTTAAAATGGTCAAAGTGCACTTTAATTAAATCCTTTGACAAATATGCGGAAACATTTAAAGTTATACATAAAGTGTTTTTTCACTTTTAGATTATTCATTCAATCTAGCTTTTGGTGGCTCTAAAAATCTGGCAACACTGCATCGCTATCCACATTCGAACATTTGACAAACACAACATGTGCGAGCAACAAATTCGACTGTGGATACACCGATTTACCCTCCATTTGTTTTGATTCCCGACATTTTATTTCTGTACATTTTGATGATAGCAACGTATTCAACGTTTCGGAACAGCTTAAAAATAGTAAATTATTTTCATAATTATTTTCTATAAATAACCCACTAATAATTTTAAATAGTAAATTCAAAACTAAGGCTAGTTTTAATACATTTAATGGTTGGTAATACCTCCTTTTTTCCAATTGTTTTCTTGTTTTCGGCTAAATTTAACCATATCCCTCGACTAGTGCCGTTTTCAAATCGCTTTTGTTGGAAATATTCCGGGACCTGGTAATAGCACCTAAAATGGCATAAAAATTGTAAATATCATTAAATTCCGGGTACTGTGCTGACGGTTTGAGGTTCAATAACCGCCAATGCACAGTTCCATACCAGCTAAGACTGAACAACACCCGATGTGTGCTTGGGGTCGATGTTTAAGTTTTTCTTTTAAAATGTTTATACCTATGATACTTTTAATAAATGCAAGTCGTTCAATCCAGAAACAGATATACAGGGCTTATTTCGCATGGCTGCCTGATATTGTTGCCAATGCTTGTGCACATTGACCAAGGAGTAGCTGGTGTCCACCGCCGGAGAATGCATATTTATGCGGCTATCATACTGTGAGCGCAGGGATTCCTTATGTAATACCTGATACGCATCGCGACTCTCATAAACTCCTCCGAGTTTCTAGTTTTTGTATTAGAATTAAGACGCGTTTGATCTCCTGGTTATTGGAATTTGGTGGTATTTCCAGGACATCATAGAAGTTCTCCTTTTAGCGTCTCCCATGGCGCATATGGGCAGCCCTTGCTAAATAAAAGGCCAAGCAACGGGCCGAACAGCGTTGTCCGCATTTCACGTAAATTTGGTAAAAACCGAAAAAGAATTGTTCCAAAAATAATAGAATATATTCAGAGAAAATAAAAACAATGCTTGTGCAAAGTGAGAATAGTAACTGTACAGGATTTGACTTAGCTAACGTTTATGTTGCAACCACAAATACCGCTAGCTTCCACCTAGCTCCAGACAAGGTGCTCTGCAAGCTCTCCTCACGGGATTCGAGGGCCTGTCTGAACCTTCATTCCAAAAAACTCACTGCTTGATCCGGAGGAGAGCTCAATGCCAGAAGACTGGCTACCGTCAGACGACTGTAAGAACAGGGAATGGATATTGGCCCCACAACTTGCAATGGAACGGAAGTTACTGTAATTCCTGTTTGAATCTTAATTCTATTCCAGTTGTAAAAATTAATTAATTAACGTGAAAGATACAAAAAGAGAAATGAGAACAATGGTTGTGGGAAGAAAGAGACGATTTGCTTTAGTTCCTCTTTCCTACTGCTTCTACCTTAGTCGAAGAGTATTTAGCATGGAAAGGCAAGAGAAGAAATTCAGAACGATGGTTTAGAAAGCATCGAAGTTATTGAGAAACTTGACTTGAAACTTAATTAAATATTCCAGTTTAATGAAGCTGTCAATGATTGTGCCAAATTTGATCAAACTCGGATAACTATGTATACTATATACGTAGCTTTCTTATAATTTTATGATGAAATGGCATTCGCTGCATTGCTACAGGCAAAGCTTGTAGGCAAACTTTAGACTTCTTAGACCCTTGCAGGAGTATACAAACTAAGCCGCGGCTTCCTTCTCCTCACACACGAACAAAGATTCATATTCTATATTAATTTTGGCAACTTAATTCACATCATCTCACACATACTTTATTCATAAAATTATTTATTGTTTGTTGTTGTTGTTAATGGTATATTTTTATACCCTTGCAAAAAGTGTATATTAATATTGGTCAGAAGTGTGCAACGCATAAAAGGGAGCATCTCCGACCATATAAGTTATATATATTCTTGATCAGAACGACGAGACGAGTTCAAATAGCCATGTCTGTCCGTCCGTCTGGATCAACACAAACTCCTCCTAGACCGTTGGAGCTACAGAACTGAAATTGCAAAGCATGTAGGCTTGAATATACTGCAGGGGTTTTATATTTCGGATTCATTGTCAGTCGAATCGGACAACTCTTGCTCCCATACAAACGGCAAAGTCACGAACAGTGACTTTTCTCAATAATATTGGTGAGTTTGTTACACTTATGAACGACTGTGCCAAATTTGATCAAGATCGGGTGAATATATCAGGAATGTAGGAACGATCGGTCGAAAACAGTGACTTTCGTCAATAACTACGTTACTTTCAACCCGAATGCTTTCAAATTAAACATTTGTTAGTTTCATATATCAGTTAATGACTGTGTCGATGTTGATAAAAATCGGGTAACTATCATATAGCTCCCATAGGAACAATCGGTGGAAAACAGTGACTTTGATCAATATCTTCGTTATTTCCTATGCTAAGATTGTAGGCCGTTCTTTCGCAACCATTAGCCTTTTTAGATAAAACGTTTTTTCACTTTGATGGCTATGGGTAAGGAAAGAGTTAACGAAACAGTTTTATTTTTGTTTCTCTTCATTTTCTTAATATACGTTGTAACGTTTGTTAACATAATTAGATATTTTTTATAAACAATTCGTTCCATGTTTGTTAATTGCAACGTTTTGTATTGAAGCTATAAAAGTCTGAGCCGTCTGATTCTACTGTGGTTATTAATATAAACCTTGAATGCCGAGTCTTATTTAAATATAACAATAATTACCCCGAATCCAAGTGCGCCATTTTGCACCACCTCAACTATTAGCATTTCAAATTAAAAATTGTGTAAATTAAGTTATAATATTTTTACATGTCAAAATTCTTTTTCTGCAAATCAATTTATTAATTTATTACTCTTTTTACTACAATTTTTGCTTCTTCTTCCATCATTCCCTAAGCAAAGCACGGCACGCATACACATACAGTTCATGTAGCGTTGCGTCTGTGTGTGTATGCATGTATGCAGATTCAAATCAGATTCAACTTTTGGGATATGAAGATTTACATCCAATACTATCATATTAGTAAATTTCATGGGGATACTCCAATTTTTCACCTATCTTTCTTCTAGAACTATATGATATAGTGGTTCGATCCTGATGATACTTTATCTTACCCTGGATATAAGTAGCTCAAATGCCAAGTTTCATCGCAATAACTCTTAAGGTGACTGAGTAAAACGCATACGCACGGACGGACAGACGGACAGCTACTCATGCTGATCAAGAATATATTTATGGGGTCGGAAATGTCTGCTTCTGTGCGTTACAAACATCTAACCAATTTTATAATACCCTCTACAACGGTATAATTATAAGACAGCTAAATAATATAGTTGTCTGATCTTGATAACACTAACACTAGACTGACTTATGACAATCGCGTCCAAAGTTACGAAGTTATTTATGAAAGTCATTGTTTTGGGAGCTATATGACAAAGTCACCCGATCTTTATATTTATGACAATGGTTTAGAAAACAACGAAGTTATTGAGAAAAGTCACTGTTCGTGACCTTTCCATTTGTATGGGATATGCTATATGATATAGTGGTCTCTTCCGGCTGAATCCGAGATATACAACCCCTTCTGTATATACAAGCCTACATGCAAAATTTCAACTCTGCAGCTCCAACGGTCTAGGAGGAGTTTGCGTTGATCCAGATGGACGGACAGACGAACAGACGGACGGACGGACATGGCTATATGAACTCGTCTCGTCACGCTGATCAAGAATATATATACTTTATATTGTCGGAGATGCTTCCTTCTATGCGTTGCACACTTCTGGCCAAAATTAATATACCCTTTTTGCAAGGGTATAAAAACAAAAAAACAACAACAAGACGGATGTAATCCTTTTTCGAACTTAATTCTTTTCATCTTCTAGGACATTGCTCGTACATGAACGTCTTGTCTTATCGGAGCCACTTCATTGAACGCCCATTTCGGTGACGTTCTGGTCGGCCATAGGTTGCGAATTTTTCGGGGAAACGTTTACTCCCTATCGCCGATGAGAACGTCACCGTAGTTTGCGTTCAATGAAGTCGCGCCACCCAATCCATTGTGTCTTCATTCGCTGCTGCGATGAAGAGCCGACCGTTTTACTCAGTCCCAGGAGTGACCGCATTAAATTCTAGACAGCGAACGTTTCTGAAATCCTGAATAATCCTAAAGAAGTCTTCTAGCAGATTGCAAAAGTTTTTGGCACATTCCGAGGAAGGAATGACCACAACAAAGGGCCTGTTCTCTGGGAGTATGTTCACGTAAGGGGGCCGCTGTCCATTTACATCATTTCCATTTCCGATTTTACCGAGCGTGGTCTGGACTTAATGTTGCAGCCTCCGAGAAGCTTTGCAAACTCCCCTCACTGGATTCGAGAACCTTTTTGAACCTAACAATGGGTTTTGCATGCCCTTGGCCTTTTCTTTTAATACCGTGTTTGCAATCAAATGTAAATGGCTGTAAGCATTCGCTACTAGATTCTAAGGATAGCTCAATGACGGAAGATCTACTTCCTTAGAGCGACACAATACTTGAATCTGACACCTCGTTATCGACTAATGGAACCGCGTTATCCTCAGCCTCAAGAGAAAACAGTATCAAGCACACAAAATTGTTGCCATCATAGCAAGACACAATCGGCTTGGATTGTTTGTTGTTGCCTAGACCAGCAACTTCTGTTAAAAGATCTGACTCGGCCAACGTTACATCTGAAGCAGAAATCTCCAATATTCCCGACTGAGTTTTTAGCAGACTTTGAAGCTCTGTCTTAAGCTCATATATGGTAGCTGAGATCGGTACCTTCATGACCAAGTTTTGAGAAGAACGCGTTGGAAAGTATGCGCTATGGCACAGCGCGCTTGACACCTCTCCTCTTAACGGCCGACAACTTTCGTGATTTTACAGATTTCAGTATTCTTGAAACATATATCTATCCGAAAATGCAAAATCGAATTTTTTTTATTATACAAGGTAGAAACCCCCCTTAAAGATATAATAATTTACATGTAAAAAGAGGTACTTAATTAATTAATTTATTTTTAATTGACGAATTTCTTTGCATTTTACCTAAGATAAAAATACACGAAATTGAATTTAAAATTTTATTAGAGATCCACCGACGGACGGAAAGGTGGACTAGGTGAGGGCGACTCAGTTGTTCATGCTAATGCGTTGTAAACATCTGACCAGCAGCCCTTATATAGGATGATGATAGTCAAAGAAAAGTTAGCATGTATTTTCTGAACGCCAAGCATTGTGAAGTTTATTGAAAATAGTCCAGGAGAAACTAACTAACTGAGAATCCCCTTGTTTTAAGCGGTGTACGTACAGTCGAATTTGCTACGCGAACAAGTTTACACGAGTACGTTTCTACTTTTTGCGCTAACACGGTCGGCGAACGCCGCTGCAGTGTTGCCATATTAGCATAGTTCAAGCTGGATCTGGCTTAATTCAAAATGAAATAGCTTAGAAAGTGGGTAAAGTGCCAATAGCTTGAAATTTAGCTTATTTCAAATTTTAAAAAGCTTACTTCGGCTTGAAAAAATTTCTACATAACGATTTTTGTTTAGAGATTGTTTTTTTATGATCATTTTAAGGGGAAATCAGACTAAAATAGTATTTTCCGGTAAACTTGGGTATCGTATGCAATTTTGTGCATAAATTTTTATCAATATTTCGTTATTAACATTTGCTCATACTACACTGATATTAAGCGCTTTAAATTTGTGGAAAATGCCGAAAGCTTTATATAGACTGATTTTTTGCAAATTGTTGACTAATTTTGATTAATTTAATGTTAATGTTAAACCAGAGGGCCGGGGCTAACTTCGACCGCGTCAAAGTTTGTATACCCTTGCAACTTTTTTGGTAACTTTTTTCTTACCTATAGCCATCAAAGTGGAAAAACGTTTAAGCTAAAAACGCTAATGTGTCCGAAAGAACGGCCTACAATCTTAGTTTTTCTTTTGCATGGGAAATAACGAAGATATTGATCAAAGTCACTGTTTTCCACCGATCGTTCCTATGGGAGCTATATGATATAGTCACCCGATCTTGATCAAGTCTTGACATAGTCGTTTATATGTGTAATTAACTTACCAATATTAAATTTCACGACAATAGCTCAGAAAATAACGAAGTTATTAAGAAAAGTCACTGTTCGTGACTTTGCGGTTTGTATGGGAGCTATATGATATAGTGATCCGATCCGGCTGAATCCGAGATATACAACGCCTGCAGTATATACAAGCCTACATGCAAAATTTCAGCTCTGTAGCTCCAACGGTCTAGGAGGAGTTTGCGTTGATCCAGACGGACGGACGGACGGACATGGCTATTTGAACTCGTCTCGTCGTGCTGATCAAGAATATATATACTTTATATGGTCGGAGATGCTTCCTTCTATGCGTTGCAAATTTTTGACCAAAATTAATATACCCTTTTTGCAAGGGTATAATAATGTTAAAATATGTACCTCCAACTCAGTTAAAATAGTCAGAGTGCACTTTAATTAAAACCTTTGACAAATATGCGGAAACAAATAATGAAATCGATGACATAATTTCATTAAAAGTTTTACATGAAGTGTTTTTATAGTTAGCTTATTTTTAATCACGTTTTTTTTCACCTTTGCCTTATTCTAGCTTTATTTTTCACTCAATCTAGCTTATGGTGACTCTGAAAATCTGACAACACTGATGTAAGTAGATATTCGTGCCGCTGCCGCTGCGAAATATTCGCTCTGTTGTGTGGGATGCTCAAAGCTGCGTAATCGCAAATCTCTCTGAATCACCTAAAGAGCCTATACAACTCTTTGCCTAATGGAATGTGCGAGGTAATATTAAATAAAGGCGGGACCACCCACTAAATATTTTAAATATTGTAAGCCCAATGTAAAAAATTAAAACTTGCTTTTGTTTTATCGCTTTTTTTATACCCTTGCAGAGGGTATTATAAAATTGGTCAGATGTTTGTAACGCGCAGAAGCTGAGTCGATACAGTCATGCCGTCTGACCGTCTTAGGAGCTATTGTCATCATCAAGAGCGCATACATACACACCCAGACGCAACGCTACATAAACTGTATGTGTATGCGTGCGTTGCTTTGCTTTGGGAATGAGGGAAGAAGAAAATTGTAGTAAAAAGAGTAATAACCCTTCAGTACCGGTCGCCGCAAATTACTCTGAAAATCCAAGGCGATTTGTCAGATGTCGCCTCGGAATTTCAGGGGACATGCTATACAAATTTGCGGCAACATTTGTATCCTAGCGCCTCGGAGACGAAGAACCAAGTCGCTCGTATGTTCAACGGAACTTGCGGCGACATGTCGCCGAAAATTCGAGCAAAAACATTGCTCGTGCGTTCAACGGAACTTGCGGCGACATTTCGCCGGAATGTCCCAGGAAAATAGTGGTTGATTTTTCAATAGAATTAGCGGCGACATGTCGACGCAATGTCCCAGCGAAATTATAGCTCGGATTTACAATCGAATTTGCGGCGACATGTCGACCGATTGCTCAAGGGAAAAAATAGCTCGGATTTACAATCGAATTTGCGGCGACATGTCGACCAAACATTAATGGACATTTCATTCCCAAAAATAAGTGACAATATAATTTTATACAATTGTGCTAATTTTATTTAAATTTATGTTACATTCTTATTCCTATTTTTTTGTTTATTAAATGTATTTTTGGCACAGGCCAAACTGGTTCTTAGGGTATTTTCGGGAGGGTCGCCGGGGTGAGAGTTTTGAATTGATTCTGAAAAGATAAAAATTTATCAGGCAATGAAGAATACACGTTCAAATTTATATTGCTTACCTAGCAACACGGACAGGAAGTTGGGATAAGCTTTGAAGCTATATTTGCCGTTCCTCCCGTCTACATTATGGCTTACTATCAGGTCGTCGGCCAAAACTTGTCGAATAGATTTTCCAGGCGCAGCTTGCGAAACGATAAGCGTAATTTTTTTCACCTGCCAAATGGAAAACACATGAAAAACATTAATATAAGTTTCTATTTAGTTTTGATAAAAATAGCTTACGAAATGTTTCCGATTGTCCGGACCCAGTTTACTCTCCATGAGTATAAGCTGTTCGGCATTGCTTATAGGGAAGGCGATGCTGGGTGTTTCCTCCTGATTCATCATCCTCATCATCTGCTTAATCATTGCCGTCTGCGTTGTGACCAGCCCCTTCAGCTCCTGCACCTCTGTCATTATCTGCCTCAACATGACAGCATTGTCTGAAAGAAATGTTTGCAAAAAGAAATTAGTATTGCATTACAGGCTGCTAATAAGTTCTTTACAAGTACTAACTTATCTCAGGTTCATTAGATTCTGTAATAAGTTTAAAAAAGAGAGAAAATTCAAAATTTGTAATATTTCGCTATTTATAATTTATATACTCACTTTGTTCTGCGCCATCTGAGCTAAGGGTCGCGTCTGTAATATATGAAATAAGGGAAAAAATTATTAAAATATTTTTCATTTCCTGAACATTATTCAAATGCTTACCCGATTCTGCCACTTCAAAACTCATTTTCATCATTTTTTTTTTGAGCTTCCTTGGTCGGCCATTGAGAAAATATATTATGCATTCATCCGAAAATAATTATTACTGTTGTCATTCAATTCTTTCCCCCTTTTTTTTTTTGGGTTTTCCGAACCATGGTGGGTGAATCTTCCAAAGATATTTAATGCGCCGTCGCAATAAATATGCCCGATTCATACTAAAAGTATGCCTACGGACTAAACACCTCCATTTCTCCATTTCTAGCTACCTACAGATGCAGCATGGGAACAACTACTAAACCCTCCTTATACGGCATGGCTACCGCTTTGGTCACAAAATCGGACACAGAAAACTTTTCCAAAGTTGATGCCATTTCTAAATCGGTGAAATATATTCCTATACTGCTTGAGTTTATAGGCTCATTAAAAAAACTTCTAATCTCTGCAAATCGTTTTCCTACAATAAATATTTCACCAAGCTGCTCTGTGAAAGAAACTACCTGAAATGGGATGTTTTCACCTATGAAACAAAAATTATCTGGCCTTCTATTGCTAAGAGTGCATCCCTTCACTTTTAAACAATTTTCACCTAACTCTATTTCTTCCTCCTCGCCCACAATTAAACTATCTTCTGCGATTTTCCTAAAAATTTGTGGTAAAATTTGAGTTGGTTTTCGGACAAATCTCTTAGGAGTTTGCAAATAATTTTCGAAATAGTATGAGGAGCCTGAAATCGGATCACCGATTTGCCCAACAGTCTTTTTTAAGTGGAGTAAGCTGTGAACATTGTAGGAAACACTGTTTTCCCCAAAAACAAGTGTAAAATTCTCAACAAATAAGTTCAACATTCGCTGAGAAGTTTCTACATTACTGTGTCTTTGTTTTTGGAAGCATAGCAACCTGTAAGCACAGTGAAGCAATAAAAACTCGTAATAGTGGTCACCATTCATTGTATCTTTAAGAGCTACAATCGCAACAAAATATACAACAAAAACTGTCTGTACAGATTTGCCTTCCAATTCGCAAGCTCTACTAATGATCTCGGCTTACTTGCAAACTCTTTCGGAATGTATTTTTGCATGGATATTAATGCTTCGGAAATTTTCTCCTTGTCAGTTTTTGATATTTTACTGACAACTTTATTTGTATTTATTCTAGTAAAAAATTTACGCATGACACCCAATTCAACAAGTGTTATGATCCGATTATTTTTTTTGTTCTGTAATCCATCATCGATCACCGGCTAACTCGCATGACTCAGGAATGGATTCGACCTCGATGGAAAGATTAATCGGGTAACAAAAAATTATACACAAGAACGTCACACTCGGTCGGGAAGATGGACTTTGGAATTAACAATTAGCTGGTATATTAACTAGGATCTACCCGCCCTACCTTGGGCGTACTCCCTGGCAGCCCCCATGTTCTGTGGACTAGCCCGTCGTCATCTCACCCCCACATAGACAAGACTCTACTCAGGCATTTCTCCTTTTTTCATTACATATATATTATATTTGTAAACATTAAGAATATTTTAAATAAGCCCGCTCGTCGTCTCAGTGAATTTCCCCGATAACCGAATTTGGTCACACTAAAGGCGTATAATACACTAAGGCGGGGTACAGGCACACTCTGTCAAAAAATAGGCAATAAGACCACATGTGCAATTAATAAAAACAGAAATAAAATCCGAAAATAAAAAGACAATCCCAAGGGATTAATTAATGAAAATAATAGAGAGTTTACAAATCAGGTGTGGAGTTTGCCCTAAAGAAAGTATTTTTATGAAATACACCGAGATCATTAAATCAAACAAAACCGCATTGTTTGAGTTGCTAGCGGCAAAGGAAGTACCTTGCGACAGAGAGGCTTCAATTTACCAATTGCGAGCATTGGTAAAAGCAGTCATGTCACAGAATCAGTCTGGACAGAGTGATGTACCCGAAGAGCAGACAGACAGCCCAGCAGTGTCTGCGAATGTGCTTGCCGGACAACTTGTGGATGTCGGTCAAGCCAGCCAAGTACACCGGATCAAGTGGGTGCTAACCAGTTGCCGACGATGTCTCGTGAGACCCCTGTAGGGCCAGACGCGAACGTGCATGTTCGTGAAAGCGCACAAGCGAGCGAAACCGACGAATTGGCTTCGATTCTTAGTAGCATCGAATTGTATACAGCACGTAAAAACCTAATGGAGCTAAAAACACGTGTTATGGAGCTGGAGGAGAACTTAAGCAGACCGGAATATAATTGCCGCATGAACTTGAAGGATGTCGAAACTACCGTACCTAAATTCTCTGGTGATGGTGATCTGTCCATTCACGTATGGATTCGTGAGCTGGAGAAAGCGGCTAGAGTCTATGTACTGAGTGATGCCCAATGTTGGTCGTTGGGCAACCGACTGCTGGAAGGATCTGCTAAAGCATACATGACATATGAAAAGACTACAACCTGGAACGCGCTGAAGGATGCCCTTGTGAAGGTATTTGGCCTACAAATGACAAACTACGAGATTGCTAACCAGTTGAGGCAGCGCCCGATTGGCAAAGGAGAGTCACTCTTGCAGTATTTCATCATTATGCGAAATATTGCTCAGCAGGGCAATTTTGAAGACACCGATGTGGTCAAATACATTGTTGACGGACTACAAGATCGAACCGGATTGTCAGCTCCTTTGTATTATTGTACTTCTCTGAACGAGTTGCGAGAGAAGATGATGCGTTTTCAGACAGTTCAGCCACCAGCCAAAAACTACGTTCCTCAGGCTCGTCAGACTTCAGACCGTGCGCAGGCCATTACGCCTGCTGCAAAGGATAAGAGATGTTTCAATTGCCGCCAGATTGGTCACTTAATGTTTGACTGTCCCCGCCCGGAGAGACCAAAAGGAAGTTGCTATTGGTGCTTCAAAGTGGGCCATCAGTACCGGAATTGTCCAATGCGAACCAAGATCGCCGCCATGAGCTCTAGTGAAGACCCGGACACCATTGATGATAAGTCATTTATTCAATTAGTAAGTTTAAGAATATCTTGTAAAGGGGGATGCACTGATGTTAATAATATTTTTGCCCTATTAGATTCCGGAAGCCCAGTAAGTTTTGCCAGTAGAGCGTTGATGCCGCATTTAGATTGCGATAAATTAGTTAAAAGTTCTTTTCATGGACTGAGCGGTGGCTCTATTCTGACTTTTGGAACAGTCAAACGTTTAGTTCTGTTTTGCAAAAAATATTATGAAATTCAATTTTTAGTTATTCCCGATAATATTATGCCGACGCAACTACTTCTTGGTAGAGACGCCTTGAATAAAATAGGTCTTAAGTTCTCATTGATTGAAAATGTAAGAAAGTATGAAAAGAATTCCGCATCATTAAAGAGTACCATTGCTTTTGTTTACAAATCCTTCTGTGCATCCCTGTTTACTAAATATCCTAAGCTTAATACCATTAGTAATAACACCACTAATCTAGATAATAATTGTAATAACCCTAATGTAAACACGAATGCATCCCCGTTTCGAGAATGGCTAACAGATACCGGGAATACTACTGTTGGCAGTGAATTTGGATTAGGCGCGATGCGTGAGTGCTGAGACATCGTGCATGAGCATTACATTGACCGATTTTCAATTAATTACGGGTTGCCCAAATATATGATGAGAATATGTCTGACAGATACAACACCATTTCATAGTAGTCCTAGGAGATTATCATATTATGAAAGAGGAATCGTTTCTAAAACAGTTAGTGAGTTGTTAGCCAATAATGTAATCCGACCAAGCAATTCCCCCTATGCGTCCGCCATCGTCCTAGTGCGGAAAAAGGATGGCAATATACGAATGTGCGTTGATTATCGAGGTTTAAATAAGAAGACTGTGAGGGATAATTTTCTGTTGCCTTTGATAGAAGATTGCCTAGAATACCTGGAGGGCAAGACCGTTTTCTCCGTCATAGATTTGAAAAGTGGTTTTTACCATGTAGGTATGGAAGAGGATTCAATTAAATACAACGCATTCGTTACACCCGATGGGTAGTTCGAATATCTGAGAATGCCTTTTGGTCTAAAGAACGGACCAGCTGTATTTCAGAGATTTTTATCGAACATACTTAGTGATATGATTAGAGATCGAGAACTTGTAGTTTATATGGACGATATTATTCTTGCCACCCGCACCGTAGATCAGCATCATAAGTTGTTAGCAAAACTGTTAGATCGTTTTATTCAGTACAATTTAGAGCTCAATTTGAAGAAAAGCATTTTCCTACAGAAGAGCATAGATTATTTAGGATATGAAGTCAGTGATAAGGGAATTTTACCAAATAATACACATTTAAAAGCTATTCAAGAATACCCAGAGCCACTTAACAGCAAAGCATTACACTCGTGCTTAGGCTTATTCTCTTATTTTCGCAAATTTGTTCCGAATTTCTCCCGCATAGCTAAACCGTTAACTGAGTTGCTTAAACAAGGTGGTCCATTTCCGATGAACAAAACCGCTAAAAACGTATTTCTCACATTAAGATCCGCCTTATCCAGTCCGCCCGTATTAGATATCTTTAACCCTACTTACGAAACTGAGTTGCATACTGACGCCAGTTCAAATGGCTTTGGTGCCTCTTTGATGCAAAGACAGACTGATGGCAAAATGCATCAAGTCTCTTATTATTCCCGAAAGGCGACAGCCGCCGAGTCCCGTTATCACAGTTTTGAACTTGAAACTTTGGCCATAATATATGCCGTGCGCCGATTTCGCGTTTATTTAGAACACAGACCATTTTTGATCGTTACCGATTGTAATTCATTGGTCCAAACCTTGAGAAAAAAATCAATAAATCCACGCATTGCGCGGTGGTCGTTGGAATTGGAAAACTTTGATTATACCATTGCTCATAGACCCGGTTCAAACATGGGCCATGTAGACGCATTAAGTCGGCAAACCGAGTTGTTAGAGAATATTGTAGAAGGTGATTTTGATCCTTGCGATTTATTAGTGAAGAGAGACCAGAATGCCCCAATTGAACCTTGTGAACCGTATATTACTTTTGAGGAAAGTTGCGTTAAACCGTGTGAGTCTGGTAGAGATTTGACAAAGCTGTGTGCCATTCAAGATGACAGTTGCGTTGAATCATGCGAGTTCGTTTAACCGCCCAAGTTTGAAAACGATTTGATAGAACCGTGTGTCCCATCAGACAAAAATGAGTTTAGTAGAGACTCGATTAGACCGTATGATGTTTTAGAACAGAGTTGTTCCGAACCGTGTGAGATAAAACCCGATAGACCTAGATAGACCCGTTTGAGACAAAACCGTGTGAGACAGACCCGTGTGAGATAAAACCGTGTGAGATAAAACCGTTTGAGACAAAACCGTGTGAGATAGACCCGTGTGAGATAAAACCGTGTGAGATAAAACCGTGTGAGATAAAACCGTGTGAGATAGACCCGTGTAAGATAGACCCGTGTGAGATAAACCCGTGTAAAATAAAACCATGTGCTCCTTTAGGGAAGAATTATTTAGTACCGTTTGGGACAAACCCGTGTGTTCATTTAGCGAAGAGTTGTTTCAGACCGTGTGAGCTATGTTTAGAAAGAAGTCGGTTAAAACTGGTTAAGAATAAACCTTGCGTTTCTTTAAATGAAAGTTCTGTTGATCCGAGATTGAGTAACCAAATCGAAAGAAGTGACCAGCTCGATCGAAATGAGTCGGCAAAGCTGGTTGGTGTAGTGGGTGCGTCTCCGCAAGATGTTGATTTATTATTGCAGTCAGAACAAATAAGAAATCCGGATGGATATCGGATGTAAACTAAGACAAAATTCAGAAAAAGGCAATGATGTTGGATTTGAGTTAATAGATGGTATAGTGTTCAAAAAAAATGCTAAGGAAAGACTGTGTTTGTATGCACCGGCTCGCATGCAAGGGGAATTAATAAGAAGGTGTCACGAGAAACTAGGTCACTTAGGCGTTGAGAAATGTGTAAACAATTTGAAAGAAAAGTACTGGTTCCCGTTAATGAATCCAAAGGTTGAGTCGTTTATAAAAGATTGTCTGCCGTGTATTCTACATAGTGTTCAAAGAACTATACATAATAGAACCTTGCATAGTATTCCGAAAAGTCCGATTCCATTTGATACTATCCATGTTGACCACTTAGGTCCCTTACCGAGTGTTACATCGAAAAGAAAGCACCTTTTAGTAGTGATTGACGCATTTACAAAGTTTGTGAAATTGTATCCCGTAAATTCCACTAGTACCAAAGAAGTTACCGCCGCATTAGAAAAATATTTTGATTATTATAGCCGACCAAGAAGAGTTATATCCGATAGAGTTACTTGTTTTACGTCGTTTGAGTTTGCTGAATTTGTAGAAAACCGAAATATTGACCACATTAAAGTAGCGACTGCTGCCCCTCAAGCCAATGGGCAGGTCGAGCGTGTGAACTGTGTGTTGACCCCAATGTTTGGAAAGCTGTCAGAACCTTTAGCCCAAGCCGATTGGTATAAATTAGTTAATCGTGTGGAGTTCGCTATTAATAACTCAGTGCAGTGTAGTACCGGTATAACTCCGTCAATGTTGTTGTTTGGTTGCGATCAGCAAGGCCCCTTAGTAGACGAATTAACCGAGTATCTTGACGAGAAATTTCGTTCAGAAAACCGCTGTAACCTTGAGGCCACTAGGGAAGAGGCAAGTGCGAAAATTCAATTATCGCAGGAGCGCAATGAAAAGCGGTACGCTTTAAGGCATAAGGCACCTTTATCCTATAGAGTCAATGATTTTGTTGCCATTCGCAATGTTGATGTCACTCCCGGATCGTGCAAAAAGTTCGCTCCGAAGTACCGTGGTCCTTATAAGATAAATCGAGTTCTTCCAAATGACCGTTACGAAGTCACTGATATTGACGATTGTCAACTTACCCAATTGCCCTACAAAGGTATCTTAGAATCAGCCCGACTCAAGCCGTGGATGCATGCGTGTGATAAAACTGTGTGCTTCTGTTTGTAATATGTATTTGATAAGCAGTATTTGTATATGTATATTGTATGTTGTATGTTATATTGTATGATCGAGGTCGATCAAATGTCAGGATTGGCCGAATGTAAACATTAAGAATATTTTAAATAAGCCCGCTCTTCGTCTCAGTGAATTTCCCCGATAACCGAATTTGGTCACACTAAAGGCGTATAATACACTAAGGCGGGGTACGGGCACACTGTCTCAAAAAATAGGCAATAAGACCACATGTGCAATTAATAAAAACAGAAATAAAATCCGAAAATAAAAAGACAATCCCAAGGGATTAATTAATGAAAATAATAGAAAGTTTACATATTAAACAATTTCACTTTTTTTTACAATAATGACTGAGCCTAACCAGGGTACCACTGGGACGTATACAAATATAAATTAAATAAATAAGATAAATAAACAAAATACAATTACTTATTCTAACAGCCTAATGTTGAGGTTAAATGGAGGAAAAAAAACCCCGTCTTGCGTCTCGCATGCAATTCTTGGTCTTCAAGGATGGGTGAGATGCTCCTTCTAGGCACTCGCACTTTTCAGTTTTTTTTTCTTGAACAACTCCACGTGCCTTCTAGAACTTAACTCCCTTTTTTTCTTTCTTGGTCCTCTTCCTCTTTTTTTCCAAAAAAAAAACTCAACTCCTCCACTCTCTTAGATTCCTAAAAATTCAAATTTCGTTCCCGGGACCGGAACCGCTCCCAGAACTAGCTCGGTTCTCTTCTTTTTTTCCCGTCAAATTCCCAGCTAATTTTCTAGCTAACGAGCCAGCACCATCGATAACAGCTGTATTGTTGTTTATCAATTATTTGGCCCATAACACAAGATGCATGCAGTCGAGTGGTATTTGTGTTATCATTAAAACACCAAATGCGGACTGAATGTTTAAATATTCGGCTTGATGATGCGAAGGATACTTTCTATTGCGAAAGTCTTCATCTGATATTAATTCAGCACTTTTAGTGCTGAATGTCAAAACAGAGTCAACTTTTCGTGACACCTGAATGCATTTGCTACAACCGTGACTGGAAGTATGACCAGGCGTGCCAGTAACAAATGCTCTTGCAGGAGCAACACACACAACACATGCGAAGTTCTAAGTGAACTTTTTTATTTTCAATGGTTAAGCCATTTTGAATAATCTCGGACAACTCAATTGTGAATTTGGACAAAAATTCATCGGAGTTAAATGGCTTATTGTGACCCATAAATACTCCGATTGGCAAAACAGGGCATTTATAAATATTATTTAAACGAATAAGTATGGGCCACAATTACGCACGCGAACTTTTAAACAACGGAAGTCCGTCGACCTTTATATCGATGCTTAATATGTACATCGGGAAGCTTGGACAAAATAGAAAGATTATTTAATTGCTTCGACAAGCCTATATGTAAATAGGTGCCGCCTCCTATTACAGCAATGTCAGGCTTCTCGGAGCAATTAAACTTATAGAAGGGCTTAACTTTTAAATTATGTGAATTTAAAATATTCACTAATTCAATAGCACAGCTTCGTTTTGGTTTATGCTTTAATTACCAATCAATTGTGCATTTAAGCCATCACCAACGTTTGCTTGTGCTTCTACGCTACCTATCATATTTCCTAAATTGGCAACAGTTTCTTCCTCAACTGACATAAATTCGCTGGCTTCCTGAAACTGGCCACTTTCTTGTATGTTTTGAATAGTTGGCTATATCGATTCTAGAGACGCACTTCTTGAATTTAAAGCGTCTCGCCCTCTTTACTAACCTACGCATTTGCCTACTACTCAACATTTTCCTAAATTTATACATTTTTTAAAAATGAACTACCTTTAATTTAAAACAAAAGGGGCTGGAAAAAAGAAAGTATACATATATACATATATTTGAATAAGTGTACTTAACTTAAGGAGTTCTTTTCAAATTCGAAAAGAACAAAATTATCTTTTATTTTAGAATAATTCTATTTTTTGTCTAAAAAATAAACCATAAGAAAAAGTATGCCATGTTTGATTTAAATTTTTGTTTTTTTAACCTTTTTAAATAAGTTTTTATTTTCAGACAATATATTTATTGATTTTAAAAATTTTTTTTTTTTACTTTTTATTTATAATAATATTGAAGTAAACACAAAATTGGATAATTTATTGGATAATTCATACAATAATAATAAATAATCTGTTATAAAAAAAAAACAATTAAAATGACAATTCAGCAATTGTAAACCAATTACCAATTAATTGATTTGATTTTCTTTCATAATTAATTTTCATAATTAGACCACAAAAAAATATTTAAACTTGGCACATTGTATGGTTAATTTTTTAACGAAAAAAAAAATTAAATTGTAAAAAAATAAAAAAAAAATTTTTTTTTGGGAACGGCCCGCGTTTGAACCTGGTATATGCATTACTCAATTTTGCTGGCAAAACACTTAGTTTTTATTTTGCTTTCACTTTTCATTCTTTAATTTATGAAATGAAAATGAAATAAAAAACAACAACACTAACAAACGAAAATTAGGAAGTGGCGCGAGCCTCAAAGGTAAACAAAAACAACAATGCAAAGTT
The DNA here is from genome assembly GCF_018902025.1 of Drosophila willistoni. Classification (NCBI taxonomy): domain Eukaryota; kingdom Metazoa; phylum Arthropoda; class Insecta; order Diptera; family Drosophilidae; genus Drosophila; species Drosophila willistoni. The sequence continues at coordinate 281,353 of NW_025814103.1, read as the reverse complement.
TCATCTTCGCTTTGTCAAATTTTGCTTTCCATCTTCCGCTATGTCGCGTGCCGAAAACAAAGAGTGCAATTAAGCATAGCCGACTATGCCAAACTGTATGTAAATATGATGTACAATAAGAATACTAAGTTTTTTTTCTAAGTTTTTTTCGGCAGCCGATAGAGTTTCGAAGACGACATAAGCTCGTTCGGGTGCCGTCGGCTAAACTTAGCATGAAATACGCTGGCAGAATTTTTTTCTGCCGACGTCAGTGGCTCGGAATTCGCGGTGATTTTGTCCCCGGCGACATTTGGTACTGAAGGGAATGTTTTGTTTGTGTATTGATACACATACAGTTTATGTAGCGTTGCGTCTGTGTGTGTATGCATGTGCTCTGTTGATTTGATGATGACGTAGTAGGCAGCCCTTAAACCGATTTATTTTGACTGTAACTTGTGTTCAGATTCAAATTTTGGGATATGAAGATTTACATCCAATACTATCATATTAGTAAATTTCATGGGGAGTATATTTTTTCACCTATGCTTCTTCTAGAGCTATATGATATAGTGGTCCGATCCTGCTAAATTTGATCATCATACTTGATCTGCTCCAGATAATAAAAAGCATAGAAAAAAAAATTCAGTTCGATAGCTCTTAAGTAAAACGCATACGCACGGACGGACAGACGGACATGGCTATATCGACTGAGCTTCTCATGCTGATCAAGAATATATATACTTTATGGAATCGGAAACGTCTCCTTCTGTGCGTTACAAACATCTGACCAATTTTATAATAACCTCTGCAAGGGTATAAACAAAAAACTCACGCAAACTTCTGGATGTATTTACTGGCTCTATTTATTTTTCTGCGCTCGTCGAGGCTAGAAAGTATTTTTTTTCTTCCCGAGCATTGCTTACAACATTTTGAATAACGAACTTGCGCGCAATTTCTCATCGACTGCATCCTTCACCCTTGTAGGTAATTATCTGACCCATTCCACGGTGAGTCAATATTTTTTCACGTGGCATGGTTACTCGTAATAAGGTATAAAAACTTTCTCACAAGAATAAAAACGATAATATCACCAGGACTTCAGAAAACGCATTGATTTAAAGTGGATAATTATAAAACAAGCTCAAAATGGAATTCGCGTAAACAATAAAAGTACAATTAACATGGAGAATTGTACCGTTAGTGTTTACTAACGTACCTTATTAGTATTTTGGTCGGATTTCTCCACTTCATTGGTTTACCAAACGGGAAATATTCCTTTATTCCATAGCTCGCAAATAACTGTTGACACTCTTCCATTGTCTGCAAATAAGTGTCTTTCACTCACACAATAAAAAAGACTCAGACGTGTCGCGACTAACTTAGCTCGCTTGCGCTTTGATCGAGTCAGTTATTTCTGTTTTCGCTTCGCTCAAGTCAAACACTGATCGATAGCTTGAATTAAATGAAGCGAATTGTCTTTTGTGTATGTATGGGTAACGCAATCCCACGCGATTAATGCGTTCGTTTTCTTTGCGGAGCATTATATTTTTTGCAAAATGGGAAAAGACGAAATTAAAAACGTTCATCATTTTTTTAGATTTATTGTCGAAGAAAATAAATCTATGTGTAATGTTTGCGGAGTCCCGCACAGGTGGTACACATAAAGCAGAAAATTGTAGAAATTTTAATGGATTATGAAATAAAAGTGGAACAAATTTTCAGGTAAATTTGAATTACAGAAAATATATGTATGTCACCTAGTGAGATGTGTAGCAGTAAGGTCAACGAAATTAACAATAAAATTTGTTATTAAAAAAACATACCATACCGTCATAACAAGATGGAATTCAACTTATTTGATGATGACAAAATTGGTTGATTTAAAGGACTTTCTGACAACCGAGTCTTACATTTATCTTGACGCAGATTGGGACTGGATGGAGTCTTATATTGACGCCATTAAGGAATCACATGAAGCTACCCTAAATTTGCAAGATAAAACTCTAGTTTTTAGTGAGTTTTTTATCATTTGGATGGAACTTAAATTGGCTTGCGAAAAAAGTCAAAATTTCATAAAAAAGAAACTGTTGGCCCAGATTACGATAAGAGAGTTAAAACTTTTAGAAAATAAAGCATTGTTAGCTGCCATTTTCATGGACCCAAGAGTTAACTGCATATTGAGTAATGTAACGGGTAACGTATAGTTGTGGCTGGTCATGCAGTAGCTGGATATCGGCTGGCACGCTGTAAATTTCCGGCACTAGCTCGTCGACAAGGGGGTGTAGTTCTGCCGAAACCCAGTTACCACAATTAATTATATTTCGCCGACCTGCCTGCTTTTCTCATTGCTATATTATTAAAAGTGAGCGTGCATGCGACAAGAGAGAGAGAATACAAAAAAAATCAAAGATAGAAAAAAAAGATAGAAAAGAAATATAGAAACAAAAGATGGAATTCCCTACGCTGATAATGCAAGATGCATTTTTACAGTCGCAATCACTGGTGGATTTGTGATTGACCTTTGCCCACCCTTCCTATGATCATCGGCCGCTTGAAGCTTCAGCTTCAGATGATCCCTTTTTCTTTACTGGGGAGACATGTGTAGATGGATGAATTCAACGATAAATTTTAAACAGACATTATAAAATTTTATTAATTATCTAAGAGAAAAAATTTAGATTATTAATCATACTTAAAGTTATAAAAAAAAGATCGCTCTTACAAATAGACGAAAAAAAATATCATCAAAATTTATTAACAAAACAGAACGTCGGCAAGAAGTGCCGCTATTTCAGCTAAAGTATCTCAAAAATAAAAAAAAAACAAGAATTAGCGCTAGCAACAGCTGTAGACTAGGCGCACAGACAATTTAGCAATGTGGCTAAGCCAAGAAAGAACATACAAAAAAAAACGATTTGCCCACGCATAATAACGGGAAATCTCTTTGCTTGTTGTTGGAGTTTTTTTTTTTTCTTTGTTTTGCTTTATGTTGGGAATATTATTTTATTGATTTTAACGAAAAAGGGCAGGTGCAAGGGTGAAGAATATTTTTGTACATAAACAAATAATGTGTGCATATTACTTACAGCTTTATTCTCCAACGTCGAAAGCGCTTTCTCCTTATTGCTGTTGTTAAGGAAAGTAAAGAAAGATACAAAAAAATATTCTAACACCGAATATGCATACCCTGTAATTTTATATTGATCCTAACCATGTATGTAAATAAGTGATTTTAGTTGTTGTTTTTTTTTTCTTTTTTTTTTTGTATGTTTTTTTTTCTTTCTGCTGACTTTGCCGTTTGCCTTTACCTTTCCATAGTTCCAAAATTTAATTAATTTTACTTATATTTAATTATTATATTTAACCATTCGACACGAAAAAAAACACTAACAAAAAAAAATAATTTATAGTTTTTTTTCTATACCTAATCCTAGCTTAACTAAAAAAAAATCGGCATCCTAAGTGTGCATTCGGGCGAGGGCTCAGTGGTCGCCCTTCAAAGTTCTTTTCTTTTCTGTGTTTTTCTGTACTTGGGCTTTCTTATTTTTGTTCTTCTTTAGATAAAATTTTTAGATGCAGATACTTAGTTATTTCGCTCTATCAGCTGATAGTTATTTTTCGTATATTTGTATGTTGTTATGCGTCTTTTTGGGGTGATTGTCCGTTTAGCGCTTTCGGGAATGTGCAAGTATTTATTGCTTTCGTTATGCTAATAGAAAAAAAAATTAAGTGTTTGCTAAATTCTATGCGCATAGTAAAACACAATCATAAGGACAGACACCTATTTCTATAGTTATATTTTTTCTCTGATTTCTCACCTTATGTGACTCGGGTATCGCCTTGACAAATAAAATATGGTCCGCCCTCTTGGGGACTTGGCCCAAATGTATATCTTTAAACTTTTTAAGCACTTTGAAGGAAAAAATTTTTTTTTCAACTAAAATATATGTAATTCTTTTGAAGCAATTATGTATCAATTATTTATAAATTTAAAAATTTTCTTGACTTTGTTAATTATTTTTTTTCTATCACTTGACCACTTAACACATCTCACTTTGCATAAGTACAAATTTGCAATGACTCCTACGGGTTGCTCCAAGAACTTAGAAACCTATTCAAACAGACGCTTGGTGTAACCACCTCGCCGCCATCCTGAATTCTCTAAAACGGTCCTATAGACACGCTGCCTTTCTCTTTTTCTCCCATTAGAAAGCATTCCCTTAGCAACAGGAGAATATTTATTACTTCATTTGCATAGATAAAAAGAGTTTTCTTATCTCTCACCAGAGAACTGCAAGTGTGTCAATTTTTGCCACCTTACTCACACTCAATGAAATTTGTGTGCCGGTGCCACTCATCACCGGCTCAGCAAATCATGAACACACACTTATACAAAATTATGTGAGTGCCACATCTACCACATATACCATCTGTCGCTCACAACAATACACCGTTTTCTTTTTGCATGGCAACCAAGTGTTTTTCGGCAACGCGTGCCGGTTGCACTCACACTTAAAGCGAACGTAGAGAAAAAAACAAAAGTGTGAAAAAGACAACATGCAATAACGCAAGTGGTCAAAATACATGTATATCACCCAAGTGTTTTATAGGCACCATGGTGTGTGTGTTGAATTGTGTGCTAATTGCTTCTGAACTGAATCAGTTCTTAGCTTTGATTAGTGCGTGTTTGATTTTGCCATCGAAAACAATGAGAGCAGAAGACGTGAAAAATTTAATAAATCGTGGCATTTATAAAGTAGCCCCAAAACACAAAGGCAAGAGCGTAATTTGGTCAATATTGTGTGACATATATAAAGAAGATGAAAGCGTTCTCGAAGGTTGGGTTTTTTGCAACAAATGCGGAAAAGTCTTGAAATTTGTTTCCAACCAGACATCAAATTTGTCGCGGCACAAATGTTGTCTATCATTACGACAGCCAGCTGAAACAAAAAAAGTTTCTAACATGGACAAAACCACAGCAACAAAGAAGTGTCTTGAGTGGGTGGTTCAGGATTGTCGGCCTTTTTCCGCAGTAAACGGGACTGGTTTTCGCAGCCTTGTGGAATTTTTTGTGACAGTCGGTGCTACTTATGGAGCGAACGTTGACATTGACGACCTACTGCCGGATGCAACAACATTGAGTCGGAATGCGGAAAATGATGCAGAAGAGAAGCGGGCGATAGTATCTAATGATATTAAAGAAGCTGTGGAAAATAATGCAGTATCGGCTACCATTGACATGTGGACTGACCAATACGTAAACAGAAATTTTTTAGGTGTCACTCTGCATTATTTAAAAGAATTTAAATTGAATGACATCATTTTGGGCCTAAAATCGATGGACTTTCAAAAATCGACAGGGGAAAATATTTTAAAAAAATTGCAATCCATTTTTGCACAATTTAATGTCGACAACATAACAAACATAAAATTTGTGACTGATAGGGGCACCAATGTAAAAAAAGCCCTGGAAAACAATATTAGATTAAATTGTAGCAGTCATTTATTTTCAAATGTGTTAGAAAAATCGTTTGACGAAGCAAGAGAGCTTAAGGACATATTGTACGCCTGCAAAAAAATTGTTAAATATTTTAAAAAAGCTAGTTTGCAGCACAGATTAACTACAACGTTAAAGAACTCATGTCCTACTCGATGGAACTCCAATTACAACATGGTTTCTTCGATAGTGAAAAACTGGACAACAGTAAACAATATATTAAGTGAGACAGAGGGAGGTCAAAAACTTATAGCTGTAAATATATCTACGTTAAAATAATACTAGTACTTTTAGAAGATTTTGAGAGAATCTTTAAAGAATTACAAACATGTAGCTCTCCTTCATTGTGCTATGTTTTGCCCTCAATAGCGAAAATAAAGATTCTTTGCGAGCCAAATACTGAAGATATCTCGTTAATATCTGTTCTCAAAGCAAGAATTTTAGTTAATCTTAACACGATTTGGAAGGAAAATTTAGGCATTTGGCACAAGGCGGCTTTTTTCTTATATCCTCCAGCAGCAAACATGGAACATGAGGATTCATTAGAAATTAAAACCTTCTGCATTGATCAAATGAACAATTATGTTTCTTTTCCAAATGAACCTTCGCAAAATAATTCATTTACATCAGAATCAAACCCAGCAAGTCCAAATTGTCAACTTGAAGTAATTCCTAAAAAGGTTACGTTTGTGCCAAAAACCACTTTTTTTTTCTCCCAACTGGTTGCACAGTCGAATAACAATTTGAAATCGCCCCTAGAGGAATTAGATAATTATTGTAGTGAAAGAGTTTCTTTAACTGAGGATTTCGAACCCATTGAGTGGTGGAAAACCAAAGAAAATTGTTATCCATTACTATCCAAGTTAGCATTGCAACTTCTTGCAATACCATCCAGTAGTGCTGCAGCTGAAAGAGTATTTTCTTTAGCGGGAAACATTATAACAGAAAAAGAAATAGATTGGGTCCGAAAACGGTAGACAATTTGCTCTTTTTGCACTCTTTTTTTAAAAATAATAATTCGTAATTTAATTCCTATTATAACTTCATTGAAGGAAAAAATTTTTTTTTTATTTGCTTTGAAGCGATATAATGTTTATATTTCCCTTATGTTAATTTTGTTAATTATATTAAATGAATGCACTGAAGCAAGTTAATCTTTATGTAATATATTAAATGAATAAAATAAGTTATTTTTGAGTTTTTGTTAATTATATTAAATGAATGCACTGAAGCAAGTTAATCTTTATGTAATATATTAAATGAATAAAATAAGTTATTTTTGAGTTTAATATTTTCTTTTATTGTTTACTATTTTCCTGTTGTACGCACTAATGCAGCTACTTGCACAAAAGACACCGCAACATCGGCGACACTCTACACATTCTATGACTCAATTTTTGTGTATGTCTTTTCACCCATCTTTTTTTTCGAGGCTCAAGCGCCGGCACATGCTGTACACACACATGCGAAAAAATACCTACTCACTTTTGCAGCTTGTGTGCACAAACACTCAAGTATTTTCGTGAGGCGAGCATTGTACACATTTGTGCGGTGGTTGAAAACACCCGGGTGTCAAAATCACCCAACATTTACCCGGTCCACCTTGAGTACCGGTGGCTTGTTGCAGTTCTCTGTCTCTCACCCACAGAAGCTGCTCAAGAGAGGCTGCAAGCGCTGACCCGAAGATACGTGGTTGGCCACATACGATCATAACATACGTTCCTAACATACGAGCATAACATAAGATCCTAACATACGATACCCGCTAACATTGCAACATTGCAATGTTTAAATGTTGCCAATCTCTAGCAACAAGCGCCTTTACAAATCCCCACTGGAAAGATCAGACTACGGGTGCAAAGCAAACCAAAGCTGATCCCGCTTGTTGCAGTTTTTCTTTTCCCCCATTAGGGTCGAATATCTTTTGCATGATAATTACCGATCAAATGCCCTTGTAAGTCCTCCAATTCATAGTTGGAGGTCCCAATCTTTTTACGTATTCTTGCCTTTATAAATCTGGCACCTAATTTCGAACAATAGCCGTGGGCAAAATTGCTTTGTTTAAAATTTCTTCTAAACACTTCTTGACCCACTCTATAATTTATCTCCCGGGCTCTCAAATTATAAGCCTTTCCGTTCTTTTCTTGCTGTTTTTGCATAATTGCACATGCCTTACTCCGAGCTAAATCTAATGAATCTGGTTGATTAAGACGTAAGGATCGATCACTGAGTAGCTCTAATTTCCTTATCAATGAGTACGTTTTCCCTGATGTAATCATATGTTGACCGAATACTAAATAATAAGGACTAGTTCCAATGGCCGAATGCTGCGCCGACCTTAGGGCACAATTTATCTGACTCAGATATTCATCCCAATCTTTCTGGTCGTCCCTGACATAGGCTTTAATGGCTGCTATTATCGAGCGGTTAACTCTTTCTGAAGCATTTGCCTGAGGAGCATAAACAGCCGTCAATGTATGTGTCACGTTATAGCGAGTCAATAATTTCTTAAAGGCTTCAGAGCGAAACTGGGAACCATTATCTGAGACAATAGTTTCTGGAACTCCATATGCATGAAACAGTTCAGATTCCAAATATTGAATTGTTACATCTGCCGTCAATTTTTTTACAGCTTTTAAAAACACAAACTTCGTGAGGTGATCGAGAACGATAAAAATACCAATATGCCCCCGCCGTGATCGCGGATACGGACCTAGAAAATCTACGTAAAATTTTTGAAAGAACCTTTGTGATTCCGGCGTCTTTCCCATCAGTGGACGCATTATAAAATTTGGAGCTTTTGTTGTTTTTTTGCAAATTTCACATTCACCTATAAATGATTTTACGTGGCCCACTAAACCTGGCCAAAAGTAATGACGTCTAATTCTTTCAATGGTTTTGTGAATTCCGCCATGTGAGGCTAATGGACTATCGTGTGCTTTCTTCAGGATTTCTGGTACTAACTCACTGGGCAACCATAATTTCCAAACCTGGCTATCATGTAACTGGTCCCCATTGGTGTGTTCAGCAAGTCTATACACGTGTCCGTCTATGACTTTAAGATCTGGAAGTGACTGTTCCATGCCTTTAATTCGATCGCATAATTCTAAATGGCTTTCTGACTTAAAGTGCTCTGAGTCCAAATCCACATATAATCCATCTTCTGAATTGATTGCTGCTATCTCCTCACTATGTGCACGAGACAGCACGTCTGGTACCACATTGAGCTTCCCTTTCCTATGCTCGATCTTGAAAGTATAGCCCTGTAATTTTAAGGCCCATCTTGCTAGACGAGAACTAAGGTCTGTCTGAGTCATTAGCCATTTTAATGAGGCATGATCGGTGATGATGGTAAATTCATGGCCCTTCACATAAGCCCTAAAATTTTTAAGGCACACCAGTGCAGCCAAACATTCTTGCTCGGTGACAGAATAATTTTTCTGAGCTTTATTCAGTTTTTTTGATACGAAGGATATTGGACACTCGTCCCCTTCATCTGACAATTGTACTAGGACACCTCCGACCCCCGTTTTACTGGCGTCGCAATGTATATAGAAAGGTTTCTTGAAATCCGCGCTAATTAAAACTGGAGCTTTGCTCAATTTTTCCTTTATATTTTGGAACGCCTGTTCAGCGGCCGTATCGAAAACAAATTTTCTTTTGTTTCTCAGAAGATCTGTCAATGGTGCTGTTAAAGAAGCGAAATTTTCAATGAATTTCCGGTACCAGCCACACAGACCCAAGAAACTTCTCAAAGCTTTAATTGATTTAGGAACTGGGAAATCTGCAATGGCAGCCACCTTATCGGGATCTGTTCTAATACCACCTTCACCAACTTGGGCATATGCCCAAGATATTTAACCTGCTTCATGCAAAATTTGCTTTTACCGATATTTATGGTCAAACCAGCTCTCGTTATGCATAAAGCCAATTCTCGTAAAACGTCTAAATGACATTCAAAGGTGTCGGAAACGATTAAGAGGTCATCAAGATAAACAAAGACTTCGTTCCTTAATTTAGCTGGCACTACTTTATCCATCAATCTAGACATTGTTTGAGGAGCGTTACAGAGCCCAAACGGCATAACTTTGAATTGATAAAGAGGCCTGCCAGGCACTGTGAAAGCCGTTTTTTCCCGAGAACTTAACTCTAAAGGGATTTGCCAGAACGCATCTTTTAGATCTAAACTTGTTATAAATTCTGCCTTCGGAAGTCTACTCAAGATCCCGCCAATGTGAGGAAGAGGATACGCATCCTTTATGGTGAACTCGTTTACTTTTCGGCTATCCAAGCATAGTCGAACCTTTCCTGGTTTTTGTACCAGCACCACTGGTGAGGACCAGGCGCTGTCCGATTCTTCTATAATGCCTAATTCGATCATGCGATCAACTTCAGCATACATTAATTTCTCTACAGCTGGCGATACTGGGAAATGCCGTTGTTTGACTGGCTTTGCGGTCCCCACGTCTATGGAATGCGAAATTAGATTAGTTCTCCCTAAACCTTCTTGAGCAAAAGATGGGAATTGATTAATAACCTTTTTTAGTTGCCCTATCTGCTGGTGACTTAACTTATGTTCAATAATTGTTAGATCTAATTCTGCTATGTTAAGAGATGGTAACAATTCGAATGCCCTCCAGAAATCGATGCCTAAATATAAATCTAATCTAAGAGTAGGTACTAAATATATTTGAAATTCCTTTGTTTGCCTATTATATGAAATATTTGTCTGCATTTTGCCAACAACATTCTGAGGACTGCCATCAGCGGTGGTCACATTCACCTTGAGTTTCTTGTATGACATTCCGCCAGATATTATTTGTTTGGCCAACTCACCACCAATACAAGATACTCCAGCCCCCGAGTCTAACAATCCACTAACTGCGCGATCTAATATGCCCACCGTAATAAATGGGCGCGGATCATAACTGCCCTGATCTAAAGCACAAATACTATCTATAATTCTTTGAACATTTTTAATTTCCGCCCAGAAGGATTTTTGTCGTTTTTTGACTTTTTGTCGTTTCAGAGACTAAGTTATTTGTGGTTGGACATCTCGCGGTACTGTGGGTTACTTGTTCGATTGGGTATTCGGTTTGGGAGCACGCATCACTTTTGGTCTGTGTCCCACGTTCTGCGCGCTCTTGTACCCGTTTTTTGCACATTTGGCACAGTTAGGTTTATATGTATTATCCAGGCCGCAGCCATAGCAGAAGATTCTCCTTTCTTCCAGACAATCCTGGTACCGATGCCCTTCCCTTCTACAATTCCAACAAATTAAGGATAATGCATCTATTTCTATTTCGTCTTCGACTTCAATATCTGATTCTTCCAGATCCTGCTCTGACGCAATAGCTCTGATACTTTCTTTTTAAATGGAGTTTTTTTATAATAACCATGACTACGTTTCACATCAGCTAAAAAGGACTCACGTTTTCTACATACCTCCCGTAGTTCAGAGACTGAGGTGATCTCAATATTTAAAATTTCGTGTCGTATTTCCGGTCGCAAATTATTTTTTAAAATTCTCACTAGTCGGTTGTTGCTCATGGGGTGATCCATCTTATCGCCCAAAGTGATTATAGCGTCATAAAATTGATCAAAAGTTTCATTGACATCCTGTTTTCGACGCCTCATGTCCTCTTCGATGTCCCCATCATCTCGCAAATCTTTAAACTGCTTTTTAAATGCCGAACACAAGGTGCTCCATCTAATTTGTCCTACTGATTTATGATACCGCCAATAGAATTCATTTGCTTTTCCTTCAAATAATGAACTGGCGTTTCGGCACATAATATCAAAATTTCCTTCAAGCGTTTGGTGAGTCAAAGCTTCTACTCGATAAATAAAGTGATCTATTGACAGTCCTTTACCAGTAAACTTAAGTTTCCACCCGTTCATAATATGAGAAACTTTATCTGGCCTTTGCAACAAGTCTGACTCTACACTTCTGCTGGCAGATGATCTCTGACCATAATCGCCCCTTCGCTGATCCTTACCAGACATATTCCAGTTATTTAGATCCAGCTGATCTATCTGATCTAACGGGGATGTTCGCCTTGGTGCTACTGGATTAAGCCTTTGCACGCAGGCCGTCACATTTGTCTCAATAAGACGAGTCACTTGCGCAGTTAAAGCAGTCTGTTTAAGATTAAACATCGTGTCCATCTGAAGCGGCTTCACCAAATCAGATGCACCAAGAAAAATACACAAAGAAATAAAATCATAACACAAAAATAAGTCATAAAGATTCATATGACAATTATTGCTTAAAAACCAAACAAAACATGCATCCACACTCTGTGGAAAACACTTAAGATTGTAACAGCGGCGCGGTATCGAGTGGCCAACGCTGAGCATGAAATATAAACAATTTTCAACCCCCGAAAACATGGGTCATTAGAATAAGTATTTTTAAGAACAATTGTCGCCTCTTAGAGTCTAAGAATTCTTTGATGTACACAAAACGTTTGTTAATAAAATCAGTTCATATTTTGAATTCAACGAATGAAGATTGGGTTATTTTCCTTCTCTCCGGGAATCCCTATTCATTTTGGTCCTTCGAGTAAAAGGAACTCTGTAGTTTTCCCCCACCAGTGGTAAGAGACTCAGAGAATGAATCAGCTCCTTAAGGTCTGAATTCTTACGATAAGATCAGATAAAGGTAGCAAAATAAAAAAAACTCTTGTTTTCCCCCACCAGTGGTAAGAGACAGAGTATAATATAAAAGCAAAATATTGCTTAATAAATAAAAAGTGCGTGCGACCGAATATATAAAGGCAGTTTGGCTAGTCGAGCAACTGCAATAATTTCGGCGGCGGTAAAAATAAAACGAAATAAAGTTGGTGTGTGGCTAATTCGAAGCCCACATATATATATAAAGTGAAAAAAAAAAAGAAATAAAGTTGGTGTGTGGCTAATTCGAAGCCCATATATATATAAAGTGGAAAAAATATATAAAAATATAAAGTTGGTGTGTGGCGTATTCGAAGCCCTAATATCGAAAAAAGTGAACTATATGTAGTTGCAAGTCGGCAACTACCAACAGCAGCAGAGCAACAAGAAAGCTGCAAAGAAGAAACTGAAGAACGTGCAGTGGCAGTATAAGAAATTCTGGTGCGATGTCCGGCACCGGTACCGCCTGAGCCCATAGGCCCTGGACAACAGCAGCTGAGCGACGACACAGTAAAAAAAAAAAAACGGCGAATTTCACCCATTGGCGGACAAGCAGCAGCGAACAGGATCATCAGATAAGAAATTAATTAAAATAGTTATAAGTATTTGCATATTTACATACGTATTTTATTAATTTCATTATATAATTATATCGATATCCTATAAGATAAAAATGTTCACTAATAAGGCTGCAAAAGTGTTGGAGAAGCAGGCAGAGTTACATACCAGGTTAAGGCGGTTAGAAGCACTAGACCCTACAAACATAACGAGCAAAGTTGTAGAGGAAGTAAAAGAGATAAGGAATCAGTGGATACCTAATAACAAAAAATTGATCCAAACTGTTCCAAATCTCGATCATGATTATTTCAGAAATAAAATACATGAAGAAGCATTAACGATAGTTGCCAAAATTATAGCCATAGGAGAGTCAGAAAAACCAGGCACTAGTAAGTCGGTGTACGTTGAAGCGGAGGCAAACATGTCAGAGATAGTTGATGATAGCATAGGAGAGTCGCGCGGGAATGCGACCTCCAGTAATGAAAACCCTAAGGTTAACCAGGAGATATTTATGGATAGAGTCCGGCAACTCCAGGAATATTTGGAGGTAGTAGAGTTGAAGTCAACAGGCAATGGGACATGGATATTATATATTAATAAAATTAACTATTTATGGGAGAAAGTTCAGGCATGTCAAGTATTAACAAGTGATGCAAAAGTTAAGAATATAATGGATGATTTACAATTTGATGTCCGAAATGCATTGTCAATGCTAGAAATGAAAATGAGCAATAAGGAAAATGTTAAGATTGAGAATGTAACCGTGAGAGGCGAACTACCGGTGTTGCCAAAGATTCAGGTACCCACATTCTCTGGAGAGCCAAGAGAATGGGACCTGTTTGTAGAGTTATTTGCAGAATTAATTGAGAATAGAGAAGATTTAAGTCTTACTCTTAAATTCAATTATTTAAAATCCGCATTAAAGGGAGAAGCCAGGAGCATGGTGGCTCATTTACTGTCAGGTTCAGCTGACAATTATACTGCCGCTTGGGAACTCTTAACCAAGCGGTATGAAAACAATCGGAGGGTATTTTCCGAACAATTAAGTCGGATCGTTGATTTACCGATGATCAACAATGAATCCGCAAAAAGTGTAAAAGGAGTGATTGACATAGTTAATGAGTCAATACACTTAATTAAAATAAAAGCAAATTTATCCGATGAAGTTGACGTAATATTCGCTCAACACATACTTCGAAAATTTGATAGAGAGGCTCTACAATTGTATGAGAGCCAAATTAGAAAAACAAGGGAAATTCAACAGCTATCTGATGTCATGGAATACTTGGAGCAAAGATATTGCTCGCTAAGTGCCATGAGAAAGGAAGAAAAAAAACCGTTACAAAAAACGTGGGTTGCGGGTTCCAAAGATGGTTGTCCGATCTGCAAAGGTCCCTGGCATAGCGCATTTTTGTGCTATAAGTTTAAAGCGCTAACACCTAAAGAAAGGGTGGAAATAGCCAAAAAATTGCAACTGTGTACACGGTGCTTGAAGCATTCAAGCAACAAGAGATGCACTAATGAAATGGTCTGCTCATTGTGCAGCAAGGGACACCATACCCTTCTTCATTTTGGGGAAAAACAGGCGAAGGTGAATACTTGTGTAACGGCAGAGCAAAAATTGTTGGCCACAGCCCTAATACAAGTTAAAAAAATAAATGGAGAATATGAAACATTAAGAGCCTTGATTGATAATGGATCTCAAAGCACTATTTTATCTGAAGAAGCCGCTCAAATGTTAAGGTTACCCAAGATCAACAAACAAACGGAAATAAGTGGCGTATCTTCAACAAAACCTAGAACCTCGAAGTATAGGGTAAATATTGAGATGAAGACGCGTGATTCTGAAATAGAACTTATTAAGGTTGAAGCAATTGTATTGCCTCAATTAATGAAAGTTCTTCCGTTAAAAATAGCAAACGTAGATATGTCAAAATGGCAAACTTACGTGCTAGCTGACCCCACCTTTAATAAACCTGGTAGGGTCGATATGATAATAGGGATAGACGTATACACCCACATCTTAAAAAGTGGAGTTGCCAAGATTAATGGCCTGCTAGGACAAAATACTCAATTTGGCTGGATCGTGTCGGGATGTACGAAGTCAAAAGGAAATGAGTCTATAGTAGCTACAACAATAGATATTACAGATATGGAGCGGTTTTGGGAAATGGAGGCAGATGAAAAAGATGATACAGAAGCTAGCGAATGTGAAGAAAATTTCAACAAGACGACTATGATTGATGCCTCAGGAAGATATGTAGTAACGATTCCGTTTAAGCAAGAAAAGGAATTAGGTGACTCGAAGGCGCAGGCAACTGCGCGATTTCTTAACTTGGAGACTCAGAAAAATCCAAAATTTAAGGAGGAGTATGAAAAATTCATTAACGAATATTTGAAGTTGGGCCATATGGTCGAAACTAAGGATGAAGGTGCGTATTACCTGCCACATCAAGCAGTAGTAAAAGAAGCAAGTCTGACAACTAAATTAAGAGTTGTATTTGACGCTTCCGCGAAAACCACGAATAACAGAAGTCTTAATGATGTGATGTGGATCGGGCCGCGACTTCAAAAAGACATATTCGACATAATAGTAAAGTGGCGAAAATGGCAGTACGTAGCATCTGCAGATATTGAAAAAATGTATCGGCAGATAAACATTGATCTAAACGATCAAAAATATTTGCATATTTTATGGAGAAATTCACCGCAGAGAAAATTAAGAATATATAAATTGACAACAGTAACATACGGTACGGCATCAGCACCTTATTTGGCTACAAGGGTACTTGCAGAGATAGCAAACAGATGTCAGGATAAAGTGATTAGGGAAATTATCCGAGATGAATTCTACATGGATGATTTAATGACTGGAGGTAATACAGTACAAGAATCAAAACACAAAGTTCAGCAGGTCTCCAGAGAGCTGGAAAAAGCAGGAATGAATTTGAGAAAATGTATTTCGAATAAGGCCGAAATTGTTGAAGAGGTTATTGATACAGGCGATAATAAAGTGTTAAAAATTGATGAGAACGAGGCAATTAAAACCTTGGGGTTACAGTGGGAACCAATTAAAGACGAATTTAAGTTTAAGGTAAACTGTGACGAGAACAGAAAGGTGAATAAAAGAGGTGTGCTATCCACACTAGCCAAGATTTATGATCCACTAGGTTGGCTAGCACCTGTAACGGTAATAGGCAAGTTATTTATGCAGAAGTTGTGGCTATCAGAGCAAAATTGGGATCAAGAGTTGTCCGATAACGAAACAACAGAATGGAAATCCTTCAGGGATAATTTGGTCTATCTGGAAGAAGTCAGATTACCCCGATGGATCAAGACACAGCCTAATATGTTGTTACAGATTCATGGTTTTGCTGACGCTTCAGAAAAGGCATATGCTGCGGTGGTATATGCTAAAGTAGGTGAGGCAGTTACTTTAATAGCCAGCAAGAACAAAGTTAATCCAATCAAAAATAGGAAGACTATTCCTAAATTAGAATTATGTGCAGCACACTTGCTGTCGCAATTACTACAAAGAGTCCAGCAATCTATTGCTGCTCCTTCTGAAATATACGCTTGGAGTGACTCTACTATTACGCTGTGCTGGATAAAGAACGGTGCTAGTAAGGAAAAATTCGTAAGGCGTCGCATAGAGGATATTCTAAAAATCAGAGAAATAACGTGGAACCATGTAAAATCTGAAGATAACCCTGCAGATGTAGCTTCAAGGGGTATTTGTCCAAATAAGTTAAAAGATTGTGAATTGTGGTGGAATGGGCCAAGGTGGCTCGGTGAGGCAAAAGATAAATGGCCTAAACAAAAAACAGACGATGACAAGATTATGGCAAATTCCGTACTATTAAATACGGAGAGTAGTATTATGCAGGAGCTAATTGAAAAGTATTCCTGTATGAATAAGCTGGCCAGAATTACAGCATATGTGTTAAGATTTATTGGCATTAAAAAAAGAGATAAAGTGTACCCATCATACTTAACCGTCAATGAGCTTAAGAATGCTAAAAATTTTATAATTAAACAGCAACAGGCATATCAATTTAGCAGAGAGATATCATGTCTTACGCAAAACAAGCAAATTGACATGAAAAGCAAAATTTTAAGCTTAAATCCATTTTTGGATAACGATGGAATATTACGCGTTGGGGGAAGATTGCAAAATGCCAACATATGTTTTGATACTAAACATCCTGTGATTTTGGATAAATCACATCTAACAATGCTGTTGATTAAAGATGCTCATAAGGAAACCTTACACGGAGGAATTAACCTTATGAGAAGCCAAATTCAAAGGAAATTTTGGATTTTCGGATTGAGAAACGCCCTTAAAAATACCTAAGGGAATGCGTCACATGTGCCAGATACCGCCAAGTAACTGCGGAGCAAATTATGGGTAACCTGCCCAAAAATAGGGTTACGGTGTCATCTCCATTTCATAACACGGGGATTGATTTTGCCGGTCCATATCATATAAGGTGCTCAAAAAACCGGGGACAAAAAACATTCAAAGGATACATAGCTGTATTCGTTTGCTTGTCAACTAAGGCAATGCATTTAGAAGTTGTTAGTGACTTGACAACTGATGCCTTCCTAGCAGCATTTCGAAGATTTGTTGCAAGACGGGGTAAATGCGCTAACATTTATTCTGATAATGGTACAAATTTTGTAGGTGCGGCTAGGAAGCTTGATGAAGAATTCAAAAAAACAGTTCAAGACAACGTTCAGGTGGCCCCTGTGCTAGAGCGAGAACAGATTAGCTGGCATTTTAGCCCCCAGGCAGGACCTCACTTCGGAGGTATATGGGAAGCTGGGGTAGAGTCGGTTAAGTATCACCTGAAAAGAGTTATAGGAGACAGTAACCTCACATATGAGGAACTGGCAACATTGTTGTGCCAAATAGAAGCCGTGTTAAACTCACGTCCGTTGTATACGACGGGTGAAGATATGGACAACAACGAGGTGTTAACTCCCGGTCATTTCTTAATTGGAAGACCTACATTAGAAGCAGCCGAGTCCATATCAGAAGAAAAAATTGGAAATTTAGACAGATGGAAATTAATTCAGAAAATGAAAAAAGACTTCTGGTTAAAATGGAAAGACGAATATCTATATACTCTCCAGCAAAGGAATAAGTGGCGACGAACCACAGAAAACTTAGAGAATGGACAGGTCGTCCTGATCAAAGATGAGAATTGTCACCCAGCCAGGTGGCCTCTGGGCAAGATTGAGGAAATTCACAAAGGCAGGGATGATAAAGTAAGAGTGGTAAAAGTCAAATTGCAGGAAGGGTCAATAACAAGGCCTATAAATAAAATCTGTCCACTTATTGGGGTAAAATCATCAGAAGACTTGGAGGAGAACCGATGTCGGAAAGGTACCAGGTTCGGTCATCTGTCCAAAATAGGAACCGTAATGATGTTAGCAATGTTGATGCTGCTTTGCCAACTTTCGAATGCAGCAAGCATTAAAGATAATCGACCAAAAATAACGGTAAAAGAACTAAACCCAACAGCCGCATTGTACTTAGATCCAATGGGTGAAGTGGAAGTAGAAGCGTCCTCATGGGATCTGGTGGTATACTATAACATGTCGGCATATTTTGAAATGCTCAGTCAAGGTGACAGAATGATTCCCAAGTTGACGAGCTTATGCCAAAAACTGTATAATTTCGAAGACCAGTGTCATTTTGTATTAAACAACACGGTTAAGCGAATTAAAGATATCGAGGAAAATAATATGCTATTCATGATTCAAGAAAAGACAAGACGCAAGCGAGCACCGTTTGAATTCATGGGTTCATTGTACCATATATTATTCGGTGTCATGGATGCGGACGATAGGATACAAATGGAAGAAAACATGAGAAACTTATTTACAAATCAGCAGAATTTAAAGCATCTAGAAGAAAGGCAGACATCGGTGGTAGATTCCACGGCAAACATTCTTAAGACTACCATAAATGAGATAAATGAAAACTTTGGCAACATGAACAACCGGATTGAAAATATGACAGAATTATTAAAAGAAAGTTATTACGTGTATAGAGAATCCATTCGGTTTTTCATGATTATAAATCAATTAAGCTCCGTGGTTGATGAATGTGAAAAAATTCAAACAGGAATTATTAGTTTATTGATAGACATTAACCATGGTAGATTAAATACCAATATTTTAAAACCAAGCCAAATGAAAGTAGAAATAACCAAAATAAAAGAAAAATTATCTGAAACTTTAGTACTGCCAGGTAAAAGGAGCGGAACTGAGTTAAAGGACATATATGCTCTGTTAACAGCCAAGGGAATTTTTGTTGACAAAAAATTAATTATAAATGCTAAAATACCACTCTTTAGTAGACATCCATCCTTTCTCTACAGAGTTATTCCGATTCCCGTTCGATTGGTCAGTAATCAATTGGTAACAGTTTATATAAACAGTCAGTACTTAATATATAATTTTGAAATAGACTCGTATCATTTAATGTCAGATTCAGCAATGCAGAAATGTCGAACCTGGCAATCAAACAGAAGAACATGTGAAGGAAATTGGCCTTGGAGTAACGCCAATGATAATGCCTGTGAACTGACACCCTTGAAACAGAATAGAAAATCGAACTGTGTATACACCACGGTTGTTGAGCCAAGATCGTATTGGGTAGAACTAGATAGTAGCAGTAGTTGGTTATTCAAGGTCCCACCTAAAACCAAGGCCAGAGTCCAATGTGGTAACGAACAGCAGGAGGTTGTGGATATACCGGAACAAGGAATTTTGAGCCTCAGACCAGGCTGCACGGCTAGAGCAGAAGATAAAATTTTAGTGGCTCATCGTAGCGTACAGTCAGAGTCTTACATAGCTATAACAACTTCGCATATAAGCGATATTAGTAACATACCAAATATAGAGTGGAGTCCAGTTGAAGCCAACTTGGTAAATCATACGGCAGAATTAGAAAGAATAGGAAGCCAGTTACATTCATTAAAGGAAGATCATGTCGATTTACTAGGCTTAAACGTCCATCATGCAACAGGTCATGCTTCCCTAATATTGGTCATCATACTAATTTTAATATTAATAATAATTTGTATAAGACAACATAAGATTAAACATAGATCCCAAACCGTCACATTTGGCGGCCCCTTGCAGAATGTTTAAGATTAAACATCGTGTCCATCTGAAGCGGCTTCACCAAATCAGATGCACCAAGAAAAATACACAAAGAAATAAAATCATAACATAAAAATAAGTCATAAAGATTCATATGACAATTATTGCTTAAAAACCAAACAAAACATGCATCCACACTCTGTGGAAAACACTTAAGATTGTAACAGCGGCGCGGTATCGAGTGGCCAACGCTGAGCATGAAATATAAACAATTTTCAACCCCCGAAAACATGGGTCATTAGAATAAGTATTTTTAAGAACAATTGTCGCCTCTTAGAGTCTAAGAATTCTTTGATGTACACAAAACGTTTGTTAATAAAATCAGTTCATATTTTGAATTCAACGAATGAAGATTGGGTTATTTTCCTTCTCTCCGGGAATCCCTATTCACAGTCATTAATTCGTTTTGCAACGTTCTAAATTGGTCATGATCAATTATGTTTTCCCTCATTGAAGTAACCCCAGTTTCTACGTTCGACCTTTCCGAAACAAAGGAGTGACTTCTAGCTGCTTGTTCTTGTAGCAACTGTGTTTGGGACCTTGTCTTCATACCTGCACTCGTAGAAGAAGCAGTATCGATGGGAGTTTCCCTGATAGTTATGTTGCCAGTATCTTCGTCACTCATTGTAAATCAAATTTAATTTCATACAGTTTAACCCTATCTTATTATAAGTGTTATTTGACCCTACTACCGATGGAAATAATTTTAACTAACTGCTATTATATTTAGTAAGTATTGTATTTATAAGAATCTAATAGAATATATTAAAAATCGATAGTAATTAGAAAGACAATGAATAAAAGACAAATGAATCGAATCCAATTCAGTAAACAAAAAGTAACCAAAATAAATCATATAAAAAAAATGAATTCATGCCATGCTACACTCTCCCACAGTAAAGCATAAAAACTGCCTATTAGCGTAAACAGACCATTTAAATAAAATTAGTGATAGTTTTTTTTTTTTTATTTAAGAAATATTAGAATAGAAATAGGATAGATAGTTTAGAATAGAATTAGAATTGAAAATATCCTCACTCATTGAAATCGTGGTCATCGAAAACTTCTTTTGATGGTTCTCTCGACGAATCCTATGCGCTTACAATGGGCAAATTTTCAATTTATAGATTTAAGCAAACACCAACTCAATCGTGGTTAAATCGCATTCCCGGAGAGTATTGATTAAAATTCCTATGCGACTGAGCGAGCGTAAGCCATAGATGTATTCATAAATACATGCAAGAACCTAAATAAAAATCAACGTTTTAAAAGCGGTTAAGCACTTGGACATTAGTTTTAATTTCTGCTTAAATTCCAGCAAATTTCTCGTCTCAATATTTAGTTCTAAAGTTGACTCAAATAGTTTGCTAAGTTGATGGACAGAAGCTAATACTTGTATTTTGCTTTCTGTGTTCCGAACTCACCAGCGAATCTAAAGGCGTCATAAAAGTGAAAGGATAGAAATAGACATTTCTTATTCTTTGAAAATTTAATATTTGCGAGTGCCACCAAATGCAGGCACATGCACGTTTGCAGAAAGCACAACTGCAAATGCACACTATCAACAGGGATCATACAAATCCAGAATGTCGCATCACTAAAAATACTAGGACTTCACTTTAACAACAAACACAGATGGAATAAACACACGGAACAACTCACGCACACCATGCTCCAAGCAATTAATATAATAAAATGCCTTGCAAGCCCAAAGTTCAACTGTAACACATCCACACTTATAAACGTCACTAAAGCAATACTCAACTCCAAGGCAGATTACGGCCTCCCCATCTATGGACACTGCCCAAAAACAACTTTGCGACCTATAAAATCCAAAATTAATACAGGCCTCAGAATCGCTCTTGGGCATTCAAAACTACACCATCAAAAAACATTCTATACGAAGCAAGAGTCTCTCCATTAGAAGACAGACGCGAACTACTAACAGCCACCCTCGTAAAAACTCTGATCACAGCAAAAAATTCACCACTACACAAAATACTAAAAACATACCGACCTACTAGACGGCCACAATACAATTCAACAATAGACCTAATAATAAAATACAGCAGAAACCACAACCTTCCCTTTCAGCCCACAAAACCACTTACTCTGACTACTACACCATGGAATGTAAGCCAAATAATCACGGACACGACACTAAGAAACTTTAATAAAAAAACACATGCCCACAAACATACAGAGCCGAATTCAATCAAATTAACACCATTGACAAGCTTAAATACACATACATCTATACAGACGGATCCCAAAACGACACCATCACTACCTTTGCCATCACAGATGAAGCCGATACCATTAAATCATATCTCCTACCCCACTACTCCTCCGTACTTTCCGCAGAACTCATTGCAATAGTAGAAGCTTTAGAAACCCTAAAAAATAAAAGAGGTAAATTCTGCATATGCACAGACTCACTCTCCGCAATAGACGCAATTAACAACACAAACAACAATGAACATTACCCCTCATACGCTCGCAATATAATGCAAAAAACCTTCCCCAAATTCAAACTACTCTGGGTGCCCGGGCATGTAGGAATAGCAGGGAACGAGCTAGCAGATAATACTGCTAAAAATGCAACGAAACAGCCTCTAATTACAAAGGAAAACCTTAACGTACAAGACATACAAAAATACTTAAAAAACATGCACCTCACAAAACTACAATCCAACATAACCGAAACATAAACCTGGTATCAAGCTAATAACCCACACAAACTTAACAACTATCACATTTTTCAAGGAAATTCATTATCCCTCTCGAGAAGAGACCAAATAATAATAACCAGACTTAGACTCGGACACTCCAAAATAACACACATACACTACATCGATCAATCTCCCTGTATATGCCCCTTTTGCAACGACATCATATCAATCGAGCACATCCTCACCAACTGCAATACCCTAAAACCCCAAAGACAAACCCTAAAAACACCAACCCTCTCCAATGCCTAGCACAACCCACATCCTCAAACATATCAAACATTCTAAAATACTTAAGAACAACAAATTTATATCACCACATCTAAGAACATACAAATTAACTTAAATTAAGAAACTCTCATCACCCCATGTATATGTATATGTAAATACATACAACACACAGTTAAGAGAACTCATACATAAACTCATACAACTCTAGAGCTGAAGGTCTCTGCTGCCATAGCCACGTAATAAGCTAGCGTATAATTTCACTATTAATAAGTTAGCTCTTAAATAATAATAATAATAATATTTACGAGTTTCATTGACTTCATCTAAATGTTGTAATGAGGCCCCACGTTTGGGCGCCAAATAATATAATAATGATATAATTATAACTGTAACGGGTAACGTATAGTTGTGGCTGGTCATGCAGTAGCTGGATATCGGCTGGCACGCTGTAAATTTCCGGCACTAGCTCGTCGACAAGGGGGTGTAGTTCTGCCGAAACCCAGTTACCACAATTAATTATATTTCGCCGACCTGCCTGCTTTTCTCATTGCTATATTATTAAAAGTGAGCGTGCATGCGACAAGAGAGAGAGAATACAAAAAAAATCAAAGATAGAAAAAAAAGATAGAAAAGAAATATAGAAACAAAAGATGGAATTCCCTACGCTGATAATGCAAGATGCATTTTTACAGTCGCAATCACTGGTGGATTTGTGATTGACCTTTGCCCACCCTTCCTATGATCATCGGCCGCTTGAAGCTTCAGCTTCAGATGATCCCTTTTTCTTTACTGGGGAGACATGTGTAGATGGATGAATTCAACGATAAATTTTAAACAGACATTATAAAATTTTATTAATTATCTAAGAGAAAAAATTTAGATTATTAATCATACTTAAAGTTATAAAAAAAAAGATCGCTCTTACAAATAGACGAAAAAAAAATATCATCAAAATTTATTAACAAAACAGAACGTCGGCAAGAAGTGCCGCTATTTCAGCTAAAGTATCTCAAAAATAAAAAAAAAAACAAGAATTAGCGCTAGCAACAGCTGTAGACTAGGCGCACAGACAATTTAGCAATGTGGCTAAGCCAAGAAAGAACATACAAAAAAAAACGATTTGCCCACGCATAATAACGGGAAATCTCTTTGCTTGTTGTTGGAGTTTTTTTTTTTTTCTTTGTTTTGCTTTATGTTGGGAATATTATTTTATTGATTTTAACGAAAAAGGGCAGGTGCAAGGGGTGAAGAATATTTTTGTACATAAACAAATAATGTGTGCATATTACTTACAGCTTTATTCTCCAACGTCGAAAGCGCTTTCTCCTTATTGCTGTTGTTAAGGAAAGTAAAGAAAGATACAAAAAAATATTCTAACACCGAATATGCATACCCTGTAATTTTATATTGATCCTAACCATGTATGTAAATAAGTGATTTTAGTTGTTGTTTTTTTTTTCTTTTTTTTTTGTATGTTTTTTTTTCTTTCTGCTGACTTTGCCGTTTGCCTTTACCTTTCCATAGTTCCAAAATTTAATTAATTTTACTTATATTTAATTATTATATTTAACCATTCGACACGAAAAAAAACACTAACAAAAAAAAATAATTTATAGTTTTTTTTTCTATACCTAATCCTAGCTTAACTAAAAAAAAATCGGCATCCTAAGTGTGCATTCGGGCGAGGGCTCAGTGGTCGCCCTTCAAAGTTCTTTTCTTTTCTGTGTTTTTCTGTACTTGGGCTTTCTTATTTTTGTTCTTCTTTAGATAAAATTTTTAGATGCAAATACTTAGTTATTTCGCTCTATCAGCTGATAATTATTTTTCGTATATTTGTATGTTGTTATGCGTCTTTTTGGGGTGATTGTCCGTTTAGCGCTTTCGGGAATGTGAATAATGGTACGGTGGCCGCGAGTGCAAGTATTTATTGCTTTCGTTATGCTAATAGAAAAAAAATTAAGTGTTTCCTAAATTCTATGCGCATAGTAAAACACAATCATAAGGACAGACACCTATTTCTACAGTTATATTTTTTCTCTGATTTCTCACCTTATGTGACTCGGGTATCGCCTTGACAAATAAAATATGGTCCGCCCTCTTGGGGACTTGGCCCAAATGTATATCTTTAAACTTTTTAAGCACTTTGAAGGAAAACATTTTTTTTTTCAACTAAAATATATGTAATTCTTTTGAAGCAATTATGTATCAATTATTTATAAATTTAAAAATTTTCTTGACTTTGTTAATTATTTTTTTTCTATCACTTGACCACTTAACACATCTCACTTTGCATAAGTACAAATTTGCAATGACTCCTACGGGTTGCTCCAAGAACTTAGAAACCTATTCAAACAGACGCTTGGTGTATCCACCTCGCCGCCATCCTGAATTCTCTAAAACGGTCCTATAGACACGGCTGCCTTTCTCTTTTTCTCCCATTAGAAAGCATTCCCTTAGCAACAGGAGAATATTTATTACTTCATTTGCATAGATAAAGTGAGTTTTCTTATCTCTCACCCACAGAAGCTGCTCAAGAGAGGCTGCAAGCGCTGACCCGAAGATACGTGGTTGGCCACATACGATCATAACATACGTTCCTAACATACGAGCATAACATAAGATCCTAACATACGATACCCGCTAACATTGCAACATTGCAATGTTTAAATGTTGCCAATCTCTAGCAACAAGCGCCTTTACAAATCCCCACTGGAAAGATCAGACTACGGGTGCAAAGCAAACCAAAGCTGATCCCGCTTGTTGCAGTTTTTCTTTTCCCCCATTAGGGTCGAATATCTTTTGCATGATAATTACCGATCAAATGCCCTTGTAAGTCCTCCAATTCATAGTTGGAGGTCCCAATCTTTTTACGTATTCTTGCCTTTATAAATCTGGCACCTAATTTCGAACAATAGCCGTGGGCAAAATTGCTTTGTTTAAAATTTCTTCTAAACACTTCTTGACCCACTCTATAATTTGATATTACTAACATCAAAGAAAGATGTTAAAATTATTATCGCTCTATTATTACAAGCACCACAAAATCAGCGTGACCGAATATGGTATTTTTATGGTATTTTGCTCAAAAGTATTTTAATGGTATATAGGTATTTAGTAGCATTTTTCTTACAATTAGATTTTATGGTATTATATGGTATTTTCGGTTTGGACACACTTTAAGTCTTAATGAATCGAATCAAGTCTTAATTTTAAAACAAATAAATAGAAAACATGAGCAATAAGCAAAAAAATAGAGCTGAGTGGGAGACTATGCCGGAAAATGAAAAATGGCTGGGCAGGAGCGCAAATAATATGGATGCGCACTGCAAAGCGTGCTGGTTTTGAGTAGGCTGGTGTCACTTAAGCAGCACGCGGCTACACAAAAACATAAAGATAATATGAAATACTTCTGGGAAATCAAAGGTGAGTTCTTTATATGCTTTAAATTATACATATGTAAATAATAACTATTCTTTTTTCAGATTCAATCGTTTTTTAAAGAGTCGGACAACACTCGAGCTACCTCTATCAAAAAGGCAGAAATTATGTTTTCTGCAGCGATTGCTGAACACAACATATCAATGAGAGCAATGGACCATAATAGCGATGTGATCGTGCGTTTCCCGATAGTGCCATTGCGCAAGGGTTTTACTGCAAACGCACCAAAACAGCTTCGCTTACGTACAATGTACTGGCACCTGTGATGAAGAGCAACTGATCTCTAGCATGAAACAGTGCGTTTCTACAGCGGGAAGGGCCTGTGTTCTCCATAATCATTGATGAATCGACTGATGTGTCGTGTACAAAGGTCTTGGCGTGTGCTGTTATGTATTTCGACAATGAAGCGCAAACAAAATTCTTGTTCACCATTGACTAAATCAGTCGACCTTTTTGCATCACTCAGCGATAGACTCAAACTTAATGGCTTTGACATCAATAATATAATTGGATTTGCTGCAGACACAACTAATGTGATGTATGGTGAGCGCAATAGCATTATGACGAAGATACGAGACGTCAACAAATCATGTTTTTTTTGTAAAATTTGTTTGCCATTCGTCTACTCTTGCTTCAAGCTATGCTTGCAAGCAACTGCCTCGAAACTTAGAGCAAACCATTAAAGAGCTTTATATATAACTACTTTTCAAAAAGTTCCAAGCGTCGACGAAAATTTAAAGAGTTTCAAACTTTCTTAGTTTGTCCTGCATACAATATACTTAACCACTACGAGATACGTTGGCTATCGTTTCATTCTTGTGTGGCACGCATACTTGAACAGTGGGATGCCCTCATTGCATTCTTCCAAGAAGAACATGAAGTTGATAACAATTTATCAGCTGAGTATATTCTATCTAATTTAAAAAATCCAACTGTTAAACTTTATCTTTTATTTTTGGATTATATACTTGCTTTAGTGAATAAATTCAATATTATATTCCAGTCTAGTCGATCATTTCTATAAAACTATGTACGAATTTTACAAAAGTGTATTGGCTTATTATATGCAAGAGATGTATATAAATAATACAGACTTAAATGCCATAGAGCCAACCAACACATTTTATTTTGTACATATAAAAGACATGTATCTCGGAATAAAAGTGGCAACTGAACTTTCGACTAATAGCTTGGACAAAGAACATAAATTGGCTTTTTTGAAACGTAGCCAGTTATTTTTAATCGAGTTATGCGTACAACTAAAAAAAGATCGCCGTTACAAGATAACTTTCGGAAAATGTTAAGTTTTTTGGATCCAAATGATTTTCATAATCGCTTTCCGATTTTATCAATGATCCACAAATAATTGACAAAGAGTATCGAACAATGAAAACTGACGACATGGTTAAAATGCTTTTGACTAAAAATCTCAATTGCGATACATTCTGGTACGAATTGAGTCGGTTAAAAGATATAAATAATTGCTATAAATATTCGAATATTTCAATATTTCGAATTATTCGAATTTGCTCAATCTATGTTAATTTTGCCCGTTTCTAATGCGTCGTGTGAACGCATATTCTCTCAAATTAATTTAATCAAAACGAAAAATCGAAACCGCTTTAAAAATGTAAATGTATCACATATATGTAGGAAATGAAGTGTCAGGCGGGCATAATCATAGCAATCGGGCAGTAGCTAGTGAGCGAGACAGAACGACACGCAGCGGCCGTACCTATCTAGTTGACTCACTCATTTGCAAATAAAGAGAAGCGTTGATTCAAAAAGCACTCCCAATCGTACTCTCGCCTCGATCACATCGCGCACCCAAATTATCACTAAGGCCATTCACATAATATAAAATATATGTATTCTTAACACAAAGAAACATTGTTAATAATATAAGACTAAATAAGGAAATCACATCCTTTAATAATATTGAAATAAATAAACCGGGATAAAGTAAAATCCCACATATATTACATGTAAAACAATCATTGCGCGAAAATGGGTGCAGTAATTTTAAGCCCAATGAACAAATGTTATGTAAAGATTTCAACAAATTTAATTTAAGCTGCTCTGACGAAGAAGAATAAATATAATTAAATGTAATATTCTGATCTTAAGAGAAACTAACAAGACTGGACAAAGAAGTTCCTTTATTTTAAGAAAATGTTACAAAATGAATTTTAAGCATTTAATTAATTTTAAGACTTTAAATATATATTGGAATATGGAATTGAATACGAATGCATATTGTTCTAGTTTTATGTTGGACTGAAATATTATTAATTTTTTAAAATGAAATAAAAAACAAACATTTTTTGCAATGGGAGAAACCTTATTTTTTCTATATATAATAAGTCAGTTATTATTTTTACATATTATAATTTGAATTTCCAGGCGATTTATTTGTTATGGTATTTATAGTGGTATTTTGTAAAATATGAAATAGTATTTTATAGTATATTTTTGAGACCAAATTGGTATTTCTCGTTTGGTCCGGCGCGGTCACGCTGCACAAAATTTTCGAGCGCTTGAAGTTCCTGCATCTGAAGATATGAACATATCGTTATCTTCAACTTTTTCGACTGCATCCTCGGCTGAAGAGAAAACACTGTTGTCGGCGTATTTAGATGATGTCCAGACAATGACAGAAATCAAAGAAGATAATGTCTCTGCAAAACTTTTAAAAATTGATGCTGACATTGAAAATTTTGACTCAATATATGGTCGTTTACCAGTGAACGCCAATGTTTTGGAGTTTTTTAATGATCTCAGACATAAGTTGCCACATTTGAGTGCACTCGCGCAGGTTGTTCTAGCAACATCGGCAACTCAGGTATCTGTAGAACGAGCATTTTCAGCCCTTCACTTTATTTTAAGTGAAAGACGAAGCTCTATATCTGCAGAAAATCTTAATAATCTTATTGGTTGTTAAGCTAAACTCCATTAAAAAAAAAAAAATGAATATTTTGAAAAACAAAATAGAAATATTGTTCCTTAAAAAACAAAACATTGCATTGTCTTTTTTTTATTATTTTCATTCTTATTTACATTTATGTATGTATATGTATGTATGTATTTACATGCACACGGAAGGCAAAGATCATTTCTGTTGAAACTGTCTGTAGTCAAACTGTCTTTTGATGAGACTCTTTGTGGGAGCGAAAATCGAATTACTCTTTACGCGACACTCATTTGAGAGCGTCACACGAATGAGTCAATGCAAAGCGCTTGACAAAAACCAATTTAAACCAAAACTAGAGGGCCGGGGCTAACTTCGATCGCGTCAAAGTTTGTATACCCTTGCAACTTTTTTGCTAACCCTTTCCTTACCTATAGCCATCAAAGTGGAAAAACGTTTTATCTAAAAAAGCTGTTTCCGAAAGAAAGGCCTACAATCTTAGCATAGCAAATAACGACGATATTTATCAAAGTCACTGTTTACCACCGATTGTTCTTATGGGAGCTGAATAGGGATTCCCGGAGAGAAGGAAAATAACCCAATCTTCATTCGTTGAATTCAAAATATGAACTGATTTTATTTACAAAAGTATTGTGTGTACATGAACTCTTAAACACTAGGAGGCGACAATTGTTCTTAAAAATACTTATTCTAATGACCCACGTTTTTCGGGGGTTGAAAATTGTTTATATTTCATGCTCAGCGTTGGCCACTTGATAACGCGCCGCTGTTGTAATCTTAAGTGTTTTCCACAGAGTGTGGATGCATGTTTTGTTTGGTTTTCAAGCAATAATTGTCATGTGAATCTTTATGACTTATTTTTGTGTGTATATTTCTTGTTGCATCTGATTTGGTGAAGCCATTTCAAATGAAACCGTTGTTTAATCTTAAACATTCTGCGAGGGGCCGCCAAATGGGCCGATTGGGATTCTTTTATTTTTATTGAGTTGTCTTAAACAAATAACAAATTATTATCATTAGTAAAATAATTATTATTAAAGAAGCAAGACCAGCTACATAATGGAAGTTTAAATCTCGCAAACCAATATTATGTTGCTTTAACGATTATAACTGACTTCCTGTTCTTTTGTATTCTGTCGTATGGTTTACTAAATTGGCTTCTACTGAATTTTATATTATATTTGGCAAATTACTAATATCGCCCAATGCTTAACAATTTCTGTTTCGGGATATCTACATACTCCTGATGTGTATTACTGTGTTGACTTCTAGCCTTTTTATATGGTGAAAACTTTAAAGACCAACTACACCTGCTTTTCGGTTTAAACCAATGTGGCTTTTGCTCCACTGTTTTCATATTTCGGTAATACCTGAAATTTAAGCGGTTATTCTGTTCAAATGTTGTCCCTTTATTTTGGAATACCTGCCCTTTTTCTAATACAGACTTAGACAATTTTTTAACGGAATCTTTTTTGACATTATTTTCTAAATTATTGTTATTTATTATTGCCATTTGCACATTCCTTTTTTGTACTGGCTCTGGGATATATAATTTTTCTTCCCTAGTTTTTAGTTTACCTCCAATGTGAGGTCCTGCCGGGGGCCATAAATTTATTTCTTGAGTTTTGTTTGGCATTGTATTTTTTTTATTTTGACATTTACCTTTCTTGTTCTCCCAACGTTGTTTAAAACCTGTGACATCTATTGTTGTTGCCACTACAGATTTATACTTTTTTGATTTGGTGCATCCCGAGACGATCCAACCAAATTGAGTATTTTGGCCTAGTAGCCCATCAATTTTTGTAATTCCCCCTTTTAAGATTTGGGTATAAACGTTTACACCCATTATTATATCAACCTTACCAGGTTTATTAAACGAAGGATCAGCTAGCACGTAGGTTTGCCATTTTGACATATTCACGTTTGCTATCTTTAATGGAAGAGCTTCCATTAACTTTGGCAACACAATTGCCTCTACCTTAAGATGTCTTTTCCAGAAATTTCGCGACTTTACATCTATTTTTACTTTATATTATGATTTCTGGGCTTTTATTGAGGACACGCCACTGATTTTTGTATATTGTTTAATTTTAGGTAAGTTTAATATTCGAGCGGCCTCTTCGGACAAAATGGTGCTCTGTGAACCACAATCAATAAGGGCTCTTAGAGTCTTATATCCCCCATTTACATTTTTTACTTGTATTACAGCTGTGGCCAACAGTGTTGGTTGTGCCGTTACACAAGTATTAATACTCTCTTGTTTTTCTTCAAAATGGAGTAAGGTATGGTGTCCCTTACTGCACAATGAACAGACCATTTCATTAGCGCACACTTTATTGCTTGAATGATTCAAGCATCTTGTGCAAAGCTGTACTTTTTTGGCTGTTTCATACCTTTCTGTAGGTGTCAATCCTTTAAACTTATAGCACTTATACGCTTTATGCCCGGCAATTTTGCAAATCGGACATTTAGCTTCGAATTCCGCATAATTTAAAACAGTTTGTAGCGGTTTTTTCTCTTCCTTTCTCATGGCACTTAGCGAGCAATATCTTTGCTCCAAGTATTCCATGACATCAGATAGCTGTTGAATTTCCCTTGTCTTTCTAATTTGGCTCTCATACAACTGTAGAGCCTCTCTGTCAAATTTCCTTAGCAGCAGTTGAGCGAATATTACGTCAACTTCATCGGACAAATTTGCTTTAATTTTAATTAAGTGTATTGACTCATTAACTATGTCAAACACTCCTTTTACACTTTTTGCGGATTCATTGTTGATCATCGGTAAATCAACGATCCGACTTAATTGTTCGGAAAATACCCTCCGATTATTTTCATACCGCTTGGTTAATAGTTCCCAAGCGGCACTATAATTGTCAGCTGAACCTGACAGTAAATGAGCTACCATGCTCCTTGCTTCGCCCATTAACGCGGATTTTAAATAATTGAACTTAAGAGCCAGACTTAAATCCTCTCTCTTTCAATTAATTCCGCAAATAGTTCCACAAACAGGTCCCATTCTCTAGGTTCTCCAGAAAATGTAGGTACCTGTATTTTTGGCAACACCGGTAGTTCGCCTCTCACGGTAACATTCTCAACTTTCAAATTTTTCTGATCCTTTATTTTCTCTTCTAATGCTACCAAGGTATTCTGAAGGTCGAACTCCAATTCTTCTATGACCTCTTTAAATGTTTCATTATCTCTGTATAGTTCATGTGTATAGGCTTGGCACACCTGTACCTTCCTGAACAAGAATTTTATTTTCTTAATATACATTTCGCCTGTTCTATTGTCTATCGTACGTAAATCTTTGCTCACCATCTCCAAATATTGCTGGAGATGACGAACCTTTTCTTCAAACTTTTCCTGGTTCTCAATACTGGAGGTCGCGTTTCCCCGCGACTCTCCGTTGCTGCCCTCAACATTTTCTGACATTGTTGCATCTGCTTCAATGGTTTCAGAAACAACAGTGCTCTGCCTGCTAGACTCTCCTTTGGCTAGTAATTTGGCTGCCATATCTAAACCTTCCTCATACTTCCCATCTGTGAAATAGTAGTGTTGAGTTACACCACTCTCTAGCATTTGGCTATGGTAACTAATCCATAGCTTCTGTATCTCATTTACTTCGTTAATAATCTTGCTAGTAAACTTACTAGCATCTAACTCTTCTAGCTTTTTTAATCTTTTATGCAACTCGTGTTGCTTCGCTAATAGTTTTTCAGTTTTTGTGGGGAACATTTTTGTCTTATTCAAATATCAGGATATTGGTATAAGAGTATAAGTATATATAATAATATAATATTAATAATATAATATAATATAAACTATTTTAATTTATATCTTATCTGATGATCCTGTTGTAGACACCGTTCGCCACTGTTGTCCGCCAAGTAGAGTTATCTGCCGCTGCTTGTCTGCCGCTGCGTAGCGAAAATTTGCTCGCCTTTTTTGTTTTCTATCTCGATCAGCTGCTGTTGTCCAGGGCCTATGGGCTCAGGCGGTACCGGTGCCGGTCATCGCACAAGACTTTCTTCTATTGGCAATGTATATTCTCCAGCGGCCTCTCCTTTGCAACTATCTTGTTGCTCTGCTGCTTTTGGTAGTTGGCAATTTGCAACTACATATAGTTCACTTTTTTCGATATTAGGGCTTCGAATACGCCACACACCAACTTTATATTTTTTTTTCACTTTATATATATATGTGGGCTTCGACTTAGCCACACACCAACTTTATATTGTTTTTTTTTTTCACTTTATATATATATGTGGGCTTCGAATTAGCCACACACCAACTTTATTTCGTTTTTTTTTTACCGCCGCCGAAATTATTGCAGTTGCTCGACTAGCCAAACTGCCTTTATATATTCGGTCGCACGCACTTTTTTATTTATTAAGCAATATTTTGCTTTTATATTATACTCTGTCTCTTACCACTGGTGGGGGAAAACAAGAGTTTTTTATTTTGCTACCTTTATCTGATCTTATCGTAAGAATTCAGACCTTAAGGAGCTGATTCATTCTCTGAGTCTCTTACCACTGGTGGGGGAAAACTACAGAGTTCCTTTTTCTCGAAGGACCAAAATGAATAGGGATTCCCGGAGAGAAGGAAAATAACCCAATCTTCATTCGTTGAATTCAAAATATGAACTGATTTTATTTACAAAAGTATTGTGTGTACATGAACTCTTAAACACTAGGAGGCGACAATTGTTCTTAAAAATACTTATTCTAATGACCCACGTTTTTCGGGGGTTGAAAATTGTTTATATTTCATGCTCAGCGTTGGCCACTTGATAACGCGCCGCTGTTGTAATCTTAAGTGTTTTCCACAGAGTGTGGATGCATGTTTTGTTTGGTTTTCAAGCAATAATTGTCATGTGAATCTTTATGACTTATTTTTGTGTGTATATTTCTTGTTGCATCTGATTTGGTGAAGCCATTTCAAATGAAACCGTTGTTTAATCTTAAACAGGAGCAATATGATATGGTTACCCGATCTTTATCAAATTCGGCACAGTCATTAACAGATATATTAAACTAACAAATATTTAATTTGAAAGTTAAAAGTAAGTAAGTAAGTTACTGTTTTCCACCGATCGTTCCTATGGGAGCTATATGATATAGTCACCCGATCTTGATCAAATTTGGCATAGTCGTTTATATGTATAATAAACTCATCAATATTAAATTTCACGACAATAGCTCAGAAAATAACGAAGTTATTGAGAAAAGTCACTGTTCGTGACTTTGCCGTTTGTATGGGAGCTATATGATATAGTAATCCGATCCGGCTGAATCCGAGATATACAACCCCTGCAGTATATACAAGCCTACATGCAAAGCTTCAACTCTGTAGCTCTAACGGTCTAGGAAAAGTTTGCGTTGATTCAGACGGACGGACAGACGGACGTAGGAACTATATATACTATATAACTCGTCTCGTCCTGCTGATCAAGAATATATATACTTTATATGATCGGTTTGCAAGGGTATAAAAAAAAAGAATTAGAGATCATTTTGAATATTTTTGTTTAAAAACAAAGCATCGTCTATCCGAAAGTAATTGGCCAGCCTTGCTAAATAACCGTTCGGATTCGCAGGACGACGCATAGAAATTTTTTGGCCTATTTTTTAAGACTTCTGTGTCCGATGAACAACCCTAAAGAAATTTTGTAAATAAGATAATATTACCTGTCAATTAGTAAAATTCACTATCTTACCTTCCAATATTCTAGTGGATTGCATTCCTCTTTTGAAATTGGATTCTCTAAGTGCTGTCGCAAAACAATAATGGCACTGCTTTTAGATGTCGACACTTTGGGCTGCATTTTTTCCTTCATAAAAGAAAACCTGAGTGGTGTGGTTGTTGGTGGCGTTGGATGAGGGGTTTGCTTGTGTTTCGATATTTCAATGGATAATTCTTCCTCTAGAGCTTTGGAAGCTTGTTCGTCATTTAAGGCTGACAAAAAGCCATCTTTTTTAAATCGAGGATCGATAATGGTGGTAATCCTGGGTAGCGTACGTGTCTCATATTAAAGGAGGCGTGTAGGCAGGCGTTCCTTAACGTAATTTAGAGCAGCCATAGCCTCCTGTTGTTCCAAACATTGTATTTTATTTAATCCCTTGTCTAGCTCGCAGGTGAGTGGATTAACAATTGAAATGGTGACTCGCTTATCAGCCGAAATTGTCACAATTGCATCACAAAAAGGCTTTAATATTTGAACCAATTCTTTTATGATGTTGTAACGATCCTTTCTCGTCCCTTGGGATATTTCTACTATCTCTCGGGCTAGGTTCGGCACAACAAAATTTACTTTGTGCCCCGGTGAAATTAGAACTCGTTTGTTTGATTAATAGTTTTAGGTGATGTATTTATTCACGATTATTTATGGGATCGGCTGGGTATGACAAATTTCTCTGAAGGAATCCCGAACTTGGACAGCGCTGCTTGTGGCTGGGGTCCCTCGACGATTGATCCAGTCCGTCTCTCGTTCCTTGTGTCTCCGCTGGTTCCTGTTTCAGACTCGTGAAATAAATACTTTGCCTGATATCTCCCTTTGCAGAATAATGCCGGCGCGTTAATTGGCCTTAGGATATATCCTCTGGCTTTTCTCTCACGTTCCTGGCGTATTCTGATCTTCTAGGGATGTTGCTTCCACCTCAATGCCTCTGATTGCGTTTTAAGGATGGTCTTTGCGTGCTCGTGGCCTGAAGGATAAATCCTGTGGCCGTTTGTCGTTTGGCAGGATTTTCTCAGCAATTGGTATTCGTCACGATATATAGATCCTGGAATTCTGGTAACAGGATATATCCTTGTACCTTCCAATATGCTGTGGATCGTCTTGGAGCCGCTTGACGTCTCTTATTTTCTTGGCTGGGCACGGTGTTTTAGTCCTATTCCAAGGACTTTTTGGTTATAGGATAATTTGAGAGGTTACTTGTAAGGCCTTCTCAATTATTCTATTTATCTTAATCCTTTTCAATAGTTTTTGTTTCACTAGTATGAGCTTTTAAGGTTACTCGTAAGGCCTTAAAACTCCCTTGGCTGGCGTTGCCTTTATATAGGCAGCTCCCACGGCCTCAGGAATTGATTGGTGTAGTACCGCTATACAGCTGGTATTTTTCGGTACCAGCTTTCCCTTTTTCTGGCGGCGCTGCAGTCGCCCGTCGCTCCCCTCAATCCACTTGTCATACCCAACTTTGCTCAAATTCTTCCCACATTACAACTATGCATACATATATTTGTTGTATTTAAACTTAATCTATTATTTAATAATAATTAGCCTTATTAATTCAATGTATGATGTTGATTAATTTCATTTATATCGCAATCCAACGCACGTATCGTATCTATTGGATAGAGGGGCTTCCCCATTGCTTATCCCTCCCGCATCGGATTACACATTCCCTTTTCCAATCCACAAAACCATTATCGGTTTTACATATTTTTGCTCTCCCCCCTACTCCCCGATTCAAAAGCATAGCCCTCTCTTGGTTTTGTTTCGGCACCATGCATTCCCCGCACCCGTCTCGCGGGCTTGCTTAGCCCTCACTTTTGTTCGCATAATTTCGGCAGTTCACGCTCTCACTGCTTTCGATCTCTTATGCGTGACGTAGGCAGAGAGCACCCATTGGCCACCGGTACTCCCTCTCGCTGTCATACACGCATAGTATACGTGTAGCGAGGGTGTATGCTTATTCAGCGTATTGTCACACGCATGGTATGCTAATGCATGTATCTCTATTATTGCCTCTCTGTGCTCTTAAATTGTCTCACTGGGCCAATGCCCTTTTCGCTTGCATTTATTTGCTCTTACATAGCCGATTTCGTCTATTATGCCTCCCACGCATCTTCCCGCTTGTACGAAATCGCTCGCGGTTGCGTGCGGTTCGATCCATTGCGTTTGATCGTAACTTATTTGCTTTGCTCTGGTTCGATCGACCAATAACGAGATTGGTCGTATATCGTACATTTGGTTTGTGTCTTGGCTGTATCTTGTATCTGGTGCGTTATTTACACCGTTTGATTGCTTCGCTGCTAGTTTGTTGTGTGGGATATTATTATCATTTGTAATATTCCTCACACTCCCGCCTTCTTCGGGAGGGATTTGCCCTCCCCTGTCCCTTGTACCTTGTGTTTATTTTCTATACGCGTTTTCTTGTCTCATTTTTTTTTTTTTTTTTTTTTGCTTGTGTGTTGTTTTTTTCTGCATCGGCTTTGCCAATCTTTTTTTTTTGTGACTCAGATCGCATCTTTTATTGGCCCTTTGGCATCTTTTCTTGTTGGCGATTACTGAGTATCTTTTCGTTCTTGGTGGCGGATTAGGGCATCTTTTCTTTCTCTATTCCCCCTTTTGTTTTTTATACCCTTGCAAAAAGGGTATATTAATTTTGGTCAAAGTGTGCAACGCATAGAAGGAAGCATCTCCGACCATATAAAGTATATATATTCTTGATCAGCACGACGAGACGAGTTCAAATCGCCATGTCCGTCCGTCTGGATCAACGCAAACTCCTCCTAGACCGAAAGAGCTACAGAGCTGAAATTTTGCATGTAGGCTTGTATATACTGCAGGCGTTGTATATCTCGGATTCAGCCGGATCGGATCACTATATCATATAGCTCCCATACAAATGGCAAAGTCACGAACAGTGGACTTTTCTCAATAACTTTGTTATTTTCTTAGCTATTATCATGAATATCATTATCATTTAATATTGTTAAGTTAATTACACATATAAACGACTATGCAAAATTTGATCAAGATCGGGTGACTATATCATATAGCTCCCATAGGAACGATCTTTCGAAAACAGTGACTTTTGTCAATAACTTCGTTATTTCCTATGCTAAGATTGTAGGCCGTTCTCTCGGACACATTAGCCCTTTTAGCTTAAACGTTTTTCCACTTTGATGGCTATAGGTAAGGAAAAAGTTACCAAAAAAGTTGCACGGGTATACAAACTTTGACGCGATCGAAGTTAGCCCCGGCCCTCTGGTTTTTTTTTTATCTTCTATATCTTACATATATTTACCCTACTTATTATACCCTTCTTTCCCGATACACACGAATTACCCCTTGCGCTATCCTAATCCTATACCTAACTTGTCCCGCCCACACTAGCCTAACTCTCCTCGGCCCTTCTTGGCCATTCCTCTGGTTGTACCGCCTCGTATCTTTCGTGCCCTTCTGGCACTGGTCATGACGCTTGGCGTGCCACCGCAGGCCTAGATCCTTCCCTGTGCCCCGTGGGTGCAGACATTTGTCTGTGTAATATTTGCCTGGGCCACACCCACGGGCATTCTCGGTACTCAATCTGGTGCTCGTGGTCTTGTTGTTGCTAATTTTGTTGCCTCTTTCTCTCCATCATTCCCGCCAGCCGTTCCCTGGCCTGTGCCAACTGCACCGCCTCCTGCCGCGCCCTTTCTTCTTCCTGTAGATGCGCCACTTGTTGGCACACCCACATGTGCTGCCAACACGCATCGCCTGGCACCACATTTCCGCCGTTGCCCGGAGTTTGGCTGGCCTCTCCCTCAGCCTCACCTGCCTCAGCCACGGCCTCCTCCTCCGATTCGCTGGCTTCTGACATGTAGTCCACCATACGAAACGGAGTCGGCGGCCGTGCTGGCTCCATCCGACTCCTCCATTGTGGTGTAGCCACTATCACCGCTATCACCCACGTCCTCATCGAACTCCTCATCCGAGGAGGCGGCGATGGCCGGATTTACTATGTCCGGCACATCGTCGTCGGACTCCTCCTCGGATACGTGCCAGTCACCGCGTTCCATATTGGCCCGCGGTGCCGCACCTCGTCGATCTACGCCTTCATCCTGGCCATTGTTTGCATTGAAAGCATTCATGTTGTTTTTTTTGTGCGTAATATCATGCGCCTGTGTGGGTGCGTTTCCCCTTCCTTTTTGTTGTGTCTGCGCATATGTGTTGGTGTTGCCTCTCTTTGATTGTCCGCATTCGTTCTATGTCGGGCCTTTTTTTTTTTTTTTTGCTGCCCGTTTCTTATGTTCTATTTTGCCTGCGTATTATATGCATTGTTACGATATTCGTATATCCGCGGACAGTTTCTAAGTTTGTTTTTGCAAGCTTGTATATGTGTCGTTACGATATTCGCATATCTTCATCTTGCTCTGAGATGCGGTTTGTGACTTTGCTATAATTTTTGTTTCTAATACGATGTACTTTGAGATTTTCAGCTCTATGTCATGTTTTTGAGTTCTCTGTTCAGCCGGCCGGTCTGTGCAGATTTCTCGCTCCCATGTCATCCGAGTCGTCCGTACTCATTGTTCATCTACTTTCTTGCCATCCTCTTCCTCGCATATTTGTTGCTTCATCTGGCTGATATGTGCTTGTCTGCTTTTTCCCGTTTCTTTGTGCCGTAATTTGCATATGACCGGAGACAAGAAACCTATCACTTCATATGGGACTCCAAACTTTGGTGCCAGCTTTGCTGCGAATCCTTCTGCAGCATTTGAAAGGTGGTGTTCTTTTGCCCATACCGTTGCTCCAATCACTGGTCTCCATTCTCTTCGTCTCAGATTGTAATGGCGGGCCTGATCCTATGCAGCCGTCTCCAGATTACGCCGTATTAGTTCGAACAGCTCTTGCATTTGTTTTACCTTCGCCTCTGGTGGTATCATTTGCTTTCCTGTGCCTGTTGTGACACTATCGTATATTGCACCCGGCATTCTTGGTTCACGCCCCTGTATTACACATGCTGGCGTTAATCCTGTTGACTCTGATTGGCTTGTATTTACCGCTAGTGTTATTTCCGGCCAACTCTCATCCCAGTTACGTTGATTTTCCCCCGTAAACTGAGCAATCATTGTTTTTACTGTTCTATTTGCTCTCGGTTGGATTTTCTTGTGGTGTGTACGGTGCTGTCAGTTGGTGTTGGCATCCCCATTCATCTAGCATTTTTTTGAATATTCTGCTAGTGAATTGAACTCCATTGTCCGTTATCACCACTTTCGGGGCTCCGAATCTAGATAGTATCCTCTCTCGAAAGGCCTTAATTAGATTCTCTGCAGTTGCCTTTCGCATAGTATCAGTTCTGTCCATTTCGAAAATCTGTCAATGATTACTAGTAGCATCGAATTTCCATGTTTCGATCTTGGCAATGGCCCCACAAAGTCAGCGCATACTGTGGCCCATTGTATGCAATTTTCAAAGTCGACTCTGC
Source organism: Drosophila willistoni (assembly GCF_018902025.1). Lineage (NCBI taxonomy): Eukaryota > Metazoa > Arthropoda > Insecta > Diptera > Drosophilidae > Drosophila > Drosophila willistoni. The sequence continues at coordinate 240,946 of NW_025814103.1, read as the reverse complement.
AAAATGCCATCGAGCCAAATGTGCAAGTATTGTTTTTATTTGATGCTGTCCCCTTTTCCAAACAGGAAATTACTAAAAAAAATATTTAAAAAATTTTTGTATTTTTTTTGTTAACAAAAGAGCTTAAGGACATAGGAATTCTCGCTTGACTTGGCCGGGAAATTCGCCCGACTTAAACCCTATTGGCCACTTATGGCACGAAAAGTGACAGACCAGAAACCACAAAATAAGTTGCAGCTGATTTCGTCCTTGGAAAATGTTTGGGACAACGTTATTACCGAGGATACTCTGCGAGTCCTTGTTGATTCAATGCCGTCGCGAATAATGGCTGTTATACAGGCTAAAGGGGGCGTGACAACCTATTATTATTTTTTTATTTTCATTTAACATTACTTTTAAAAAAATGAAATGAGTTATAAATTTTACATCGGAAATGAGCCCACAAGAAATTTTTTCCGCTATCCATTGAATTTTGGTCAATTTTGCTGTTTTTTTGTTTGGGGCAAAAATCAAGGATATCAATACTATAGAAATAAATATTTTACTCCATAACGTCTTTTTCCTAGTAAATTATCTTATTGTAAATAAAGAAACCTTGTTCTCTTATTTTTATCTGAACGATTCCAAAAAAAACATGAAATTTTCAAGTGGTGCGGTTTTCATGACCGCCAGTGTAGCTCTAACAGTGGCCAGCACTTGCTCTTTTTGATCTGGATATAAGAGGCTAATATGTTTGAACGGAGGGTATAAAAAAAGTCCTACGTAATGCACAATTGATGGCTGAAAACGTTTTTCTAACGAATTTAAAGTGTTACGTTTTATTTCTGTCATAACATCAGAATCCATTATTGAATATTGACAGTGTTTTTTAAATTTTTCATACCAAAGTACATAGATATGTATAGTTGGCTGTTTATCAGCACTTAACTGCTCTGAGCACTCTTTAAAAGGATTTAAAACTGACGGACGGACTAACGGACACTCTTTTAAGCTCATTCTTTTGTAGGAGTAAGTTCTGTACTTCTTGTTGCATCTCGTAAATGCTGTTAAGCATAATATATTTTGAGTTCCAACGTGTCCTTATATCTTGCTTCAACGTTTTAGATAACTTATTATTTAGCTCAGAATGTTTAAAATATTTTACTAATTTTTTACAACTCTCGATGAGTGTTAGAACCATGAACTGGATTTTTTTCTAAAACGTGTGAGGAACATTATATAGACAAGAATAATGTCCCACACAACAAACAAGCTACAACAAACAAGATACAAAGCCACAATACATAAGATACAACAAACAGCCAGATACAAACGCAGCCAAGACACAAACTAAAGTATAAGAATAGAATTGGCGGTATAAGAGTGAAATCGGCTGTAAATGATCAAATAAACAAGGCCAGCCGAATCGAACCCCACGCAACCGCTGGCGATTTTCGTACAAGCGGGAAGATGCGTGGGAGACATAATGCGATAAGTTCGGTCGTATAAGAGCCAATGAGAGAGGCCGGTCGAACATGGCCGATCGAACCCCACGCAACCGCTGGCGATTTTCGTACAAGCGGGAAGATGCGTGGGAGGCATAATGAGTATTGGTAGCTGTATAAGAGTAAATGAAACTGGGCTTGAGGGCATAATTGCATGCAAAAAGAGGGCATTGGCCCCATTAGATAAATTAAGAGCATGGAGAGGCAAATGTAAATGCATGCATTAGCGTACACACACGCACGTCACACGTACACTATGCGTGAGTGACGGTATGGGAGAATACCGGTGGCCAATGGGCCGCGCGATGCCTACGTCACGCTCAGGCGAGCGAAAGCAGTTAGAATGCGAGCACCAAAAGAATTTCGGGAGCGAGAGAAAACAAAAGTGAAGGCCAAGCTAGCCCGAAAGACGGGTGCGGGGGACGCTTGGTACCGAACGAAAGCAAGTGATGGCTATGCTTGTGAATCGGGGAGTAGGGGGGAAAGCATAGATGCGAGAAGCAATGATAGTTTATAGAGGTGTGAGGGGAATATGCAAGCCGAAGGGGGAGGGATGAGGCCATGGGGAAGCCCTCTATCTGATGGATGCGAGATGCGTATGAAAGTGTATTTGCATGGGGAATTAAATAATGCAAAATCAGGCTAATTATGTTTAAACGATAATTTTAGTTAATACAATTAGTATATATGTATGTAAATAACAATATTGAGCAAATATGGGTGAAGTTGGGTATGACGAGTGGATCAAAGGGAGCGACGGGCGACGGCAGCGCTGGCAGAGAAAGCAGAGAGAGTCAACGGGATACGAAGGGCGGCCAATAGAAAGGCGACGCCAATGCGTGAAAGTGATGGAAGCACGTAGATACAAGGGAGCTAGACAAGGACAAGGGAATAAATGGGCGCTCAGCCACAAAGAAAGTGGACATATGCGCAAAGGATTTACGGGACTTTCACCACGCATAGCAACAAGTGGATGCGTGGGTGAAAGCAGAGGGCCGATGGAAATGTACCAGCTGTATAGCGGTACTACACCAAGATATTCCTGAGGCCGTGGGAATTGCCTATATAAAGGCAACGCCCATCAAGCAGCATCATCAAGTCATCAAGACGTGATCAAGCAACAAGTAATTAAGGCCTTACGAGTAACCTTAAGAAACTTAGCAAGGAAACACAAGGAGCAGCAGAAAACTAAGAACTATACAGGCCTGACGAGTAACCTGTACAGTTCCACTTGATAGCAACAAGTCCTTAAATAAGGATAATAAACACCGTACCCAAGCTAGAGTAAATTTGAGAGAAGCCAAGCAATCTCCAGGAGTACCCAAGGTCAGTGGAAGGCACGAGGATATATCCTACTGCCGAAATTCCAGGATCTATATATCCTGACGAGTACCAATTTCTGAGGAACATCCTGCTTCGTGATAACAGCTACGGGATTCATCCCAGAGCCTTAAAGCAAAAGCATTCTCAACGAACTCAGCGAAAAGGGTGCAGAGGTGTGTAGCGCAAATCAAGCACACTACACAGATCGAGACAGTAACCAGCAACGGCTATAGGAGCAAGAGGAAGACAAGAAGGGTCGACGAGGGATTCAAAGTGACTCACCAACGCTATCCAAGCCCAGAACTACCATCGAGAAACCGTCATATCCAACCGAGCCCACCAACGATTTGAATAAACATACAATTAAGCATTAACAACTGAAATCAAACGTGTTTTAATTTCACCGGGGCACAAAATAAATTTGTTGTGCCGAACCTAGCCCAAGAGATATTGTAAATATCCCGAAGGACAAAAACAGGATCGTTACAACTGGCGCCCAACGTGCTATACTGGTGAAATTTAGAAATAAAACTACAGTTTGGAAATCATAAAAAGATCAAAATGTTAAAAGGATGGATTTACCACATGAAGAAGGAGGATCTGGTACAGACAGGACAAAGGATCGGGATCGAAATGACCGATCCCGAACAGCTAGGCGAGTGGGTAGAAAGGAATGAAACGGACGCAGACTGGAAGGAGGAAATCAATAGATTGGAGACAAAATACTCGAAAAATCTGAAAATGAAAACAATAGCAAGCACATCAAAAACATGCGAAAATGGCATAGACAAGGAGGCAGAGGAATTCCAGAAAATAAATATTGCCACACTAGCAATCCCTCCATATTTACCACCAAGATGGGGAAGCGAAGGAGCCCTAGACAGCGCAGAAACAAAGAGGGACATAAGGAGACAAACAATAGACCCCAAGAAAACGGCAACACATACAACAAACAGGACCACCGAATACGCCAAAGTGGCAAAACAAGTGAGAGAGTGGACATTCAGATTCAATGGCAATTCCAGACCGCTAGAGTTTATAGAACAGATCGAGTGGTCAGCAGACATGTATGGCATCGAGCTGGACATGATCCCGAGAGCAATGCCAGAACTCTTGAAAGACAGAGCACTCAAATGGTACGTCGCAAACAATAAGCAGTGGCGAACATGGAAGGAATTCGTGGAGGGCTTCAAGAAATACTTCCTGCCAAGAGGATTCTTCAACAAATTGGCTGATCAAGTGAAAAATCGCAAACAGAACAGAAATGAGTACTTCAAGGACTATATGGTGGACATGCAAACATTGATGAGACCCCTTAAAATACCAGAGTACGAACAATTGGAGGTCATATTGGAAAATTGCACTCCAGATTTAAAAATATTCGTTCGGCCGCACAGGGTCAGAAACCTAGATGAGCTGATGCAGTTGGCAGAAGAACATGAGATGCTTGAACAAGAACGATCAGATTTCCATCGCCCAAACAATGCTCAAGGAACACATAACAACCAATCAAACCACAGAGGAGGAAATAATCACGGGCCACCAGTCACACAGTGCCGAAGATGCCAGGACAACAGCATGGAGAACAATTCAAGACCAAGCCAAGAAAATAAAAACATCCAAGATGGAAAAGTCTTGAACCCAAACCAGGCATGCCGCAGATGCGGAGCAGCCGGACACTGGGCAAGGGAGTGCAACAATCAGAGACTCATTTTCTGTTGGCAGTGTGGAAGGATTGGGATAAGAACAAAAGAATGTTGCTGGAGTTCGGGAAACGAAAGGCGGTTCCAGCCTATCAGGGGCGAGCAGGGACCCAGCCAACAAGCTCCTCACCACTAATAGGCCAACTAGTAGAGGAAGAGGATCAATTGTCAGCGATTATCGAAGTAGCAGGAATCCAGATGAAAGCAACAATTGACTCCGGAGCCACGAGTAGTTTCATCAGCAAGCAGATGTTGGAAACAGTGAGGAATAAAGGAAAATGGGAGAACACACACAAACAGGTATACATGGCAGACGGAAAGGTGCGAGACATTGAAGAGCAATGGACAGGATACGTGAGATTTGGGGACAAGGAAATCCACATGCCATTCCTGGTCATGCCAGAAGGAATAGATGCGCTGATACTAGGGTGGAATTTCCTTCGGATTATGAACACAGAAATATCGTGTGGAGGCCACAAAGTGCTAATACCGACAGTCAAGCGAATACAGGGCAGGCTGGTAGAAAGAATATCCATCATGGTCACTCAGAATAGAGATCAACAAGAAATACAAAGTTTCCTAAATCAGGAGTTGAAGGAATTAGGGAAAGTTGAGGGACTGTCAAAGGTGGGGATACATCGCATAACAATGAAGGATGATATCCCAATAAAACAAAGGTATTACCCGAAAAATCCAAAAATACAGGGAGAAATCAACACAAAGGTCGATGAACTATTGACAATGGGATGCATCGAACCATCACAAAGCCCGTATAGCTCTCCCATAGTGATGGTGAGAAAGAAACAGACGGGCAAATGGAGATTATGCGTAGATTTTAGACAGATTAACGCAAAATCTATAAAAGATGCATATCCAATGCCACGCATCGATTACATCTTAAACCAACTACGTGAAGCGAAATTTATAAGCAGCCTAGACCTGAAAGACGGCTATTGGCAAATTCCACTCGAAGAAAACAGTAGGCCAATGACAGCATTCACAGTCCCAGGGAAAGGTTTATTCCAATGGAAAGTGATGCCATTCGGGTTACACTCTGCATCAGCAACGTTCCAACGGGCACTGGACCAAGTCATCGGCCCAGAAATGATACCAAACGCGTTCGCCTATCAAGACGACATAGTGGTAGTAAGCAAAACAATCTCAGGACACATGGTCCACTTGCAAGAAGTGTTCAGTAGATTGAAAGAAGCAAACCTCAGAATAAATGCCGAAAAATGCCAATTTTTCAGAAAAGAGCTAAAGTTTCTAGGACACTTGGTAACAGAAAACGGTATTGCAACGGACCCAGACCAGGTGGCAGCAATAGCTCAATTGAAGCCGCCCACGTGCACAAAAGAATTACGGCAATATCTAGGGGTGGCCTCGTGGTACAGACGATTCGTACCAAATTTTGCTATGATAACACATCCGTTAAACGCGCTGCTCAAGAAAAAACCAAATGGCATTGGAGCGAAGAGCATCAAGCAGCATTCGAATCAGTAAAAGGAAAACTCACGAGTGACCCAGTATTGGCATGCCCGGATTTCACAAAAATGTTCGTACTCCAGACAGATGCAAGCAACATAGGATTAGGGGCCATACTAGTACAAAACACCGAGGAGGGGGAAAGAGTGGTTTCATATCTGTCAAGAGAATTAAATCAAGCAGAGAAGAACTATTCGGCAACAGAAAAGGAATGCCTAGCAATAGTGTGGGCAGTACGCAAGCTGAGACCATATCTCGAGGGATACCGATTTAAGGTGGTGACAGACCACATGGCGTTGAAGTGGTTGAATAGCATAGAAAGTCCCACGGGCCGCATAGCTCGATGGGCGCTGGAATTACAACAATATGATTTCGAAATAGCATATCGAAAGGGCAAACTAAACATTGTCGCCGATGCACTATCAAGACAACCGATGGAAGGGTGCAAAAGAATAGTAGACAATGGCGCCCGATTACGACAAGCAAACAAAGAATGTGAGTGGATTCAAGAAGTAATAAATAAAGTACAACAACAACCACAGAAATATCCAGATTACATAGTAGAAAACAGCCAGGTGTGCAGGAATATTCCACATAGAGCAGGTCAAGAAGAAGTAGTATCATGGAAATTGTGTGTGCCCAAGACGCTACGAAACCAAGTGATAGAAGAAAACCACACTTCCATAACGGCAGGGCATACAGGAAGCAGGCGAACGATTTCCAGAACTGCGGCAAGATATTACTGGCCAGGAATGCATCGAGATATCAGGAAATTCGTGGGAAAATGCGCAACGTGTCAGCAATACAAACCCAACCAACAGCAAGCAGCAGGGAAAATGCTGACGCAAATACCTGATGAACCATGGGCCACTGTTTGTGCCGATTTCGTCGGACCACTACCACGGTCGAAACATGGAAACTCAATGTTACTGGTAATCATTGACCGATTTTCAAAATGGACAGAAATAATACCCATGCGAAAGGCAACCGCGGAGAATCTAATCAAGGCCTTTAGGGAAAGAATTCTGTCGAGATTTGGAGTTCCTAAAGTGGTAATAACTGACAATGGGGTCCAATTTACTAGCAGAACATTTAAGAAAATGCTAGAGGAATGGGGATGCCAACACCAGTTGACGGCACCATACACACCACAAGAAAACCCAACCGAAAGGGCAAACAGAACAGTGAAAACAATGATTGCTCAGTTTACCGGTGAAAATCAACGGAATTGGGATGAGAGCTGGCCAGAAATAACACTGGCCGTAAATACCAGTCAATCAGAGTCAACTGGATTTACGCCAGCATATGTGATACAAGGACGCGAACCTAGAATGCCAGGCGCGATATACGATAGTGTCACGACAGGCACAGGAAAGCAAAGCGTACCACCAGAGGCAAAGGCAAAACAAGTGCAAGAGCTTTTCGAGCTGATAAGACGTAATCTGGAGACGGCGGCACAGGATCAGGCACGTCACTATAACCTAAGGAGGAGAGAGTGGAGACCAACAATTGGAACCACAGTATGGGCAAAAGAACACCATCTTTCGAATGCGGCCGAAGGATTTGCAGCAAAATTGGCACCAAGATTTGGAGGCCCTTATGAAGTAACAGGGTTTTTGTCTCCAGTTATATGTAAATTACGGCACAAAGAAACAGGAAAAACCAGGCAAGCACATATCAGCCAGATGAAAGAGCAAATAAGTGAACAGACAGATGTCAATAAAATAGATGAACAATGAGTATGGACGAATCTGATGACATGGCAGCGAGAAATCTGCACAGACCGGCCGGCTGGGCAGAAATCTCAAAAACATGACACAGAGCCAAAAATCTCAAAGTGCATCGAAATCGTACAAAATCACATAACAAAAAAAAAAATAAAACATAAAACAAAAGAATCACAAAGTGCGTAAATAAGAACAAGCAGAATAGCAAAGTCGCAAACCGTATACCGGAACAAGATAAATATATGCGGACATCATATACATACAGTCAGGCAAATATGCATGAGCAAATAGAAAATAGCCAAAAAAAAAAAAACAAGGATAAACAAAAAAAAACGATCACACAATCAAAGAGAGCCAATACCTACACATGCGCACGATATTACACATGTAATAGTATGAGTGCACAAAGAGAAAACAAAAGGAAAGAGAGGGGAACACACATACACATGCGCATAAGAGTGAGCATGTAATCGTGCATCGCGACATACACACACATGCGCGCGTTAATACATTAGTATTAGTGGAGCATCGCAGGGGCATTAAAATATTCGGCATCGATAGTTAGAATAGAGAATCCAAAGTTTTGAATAACGGTAAAAATTTAACAAATATCAAAGATGCGAGGTTTCCTGCATGCAGAAATCCTAAGCAAGAGTCACTTGAAATAGGCGAAGGCAAGGTTTGACTTGAAGTGATTTATTGGGGCCGCAAGCCCGGTATTTATAGGAGAACGTTTACATTGGTCTTATGGCTAGTGTCCTGAACGGTACTTAAAGCTAGACATTATGCTTAAGTTCTAATTACTTATAATCTATCCCTAGAAGTATGTGGCCTAATCTTATCCCTAAAAGTATACTACACACTCAAAGTTTAACACTCAGCGAGTAAAGCCAACAAAAAAAAAAAAAAACCAAGTATAATGAATGCGTTTAACGTAGATTTTGGCCAGGATGAAGGCGTAGTTCGACGAGGTGCGGCACCGCGGGCCAATATGGAACGCGGTGACTGGCATTGGTCCGATGAGGAGTCCGACGACGATGAGCCGGATATGATAGATCCGGCAATCGCCGCCTCATCGGACGAGGAGAACGATGAGGACGTAGATGACAGTGGCTACGGATCAGAGGAGAGCGAAGCCGAGTCGGCGATAAACCAGGGCCACCAGGAGGAGGAGGATGATGAGGAAATATGGAGAGAGCTGGACGAGGCGATACGCATGATGGACGACGAAGAGGCGGGAGATGCGAGCAGCGGCCGAAGTAGCCCAGAAGAGTATGCGCCGTGGGAGCAAAATGAGATCCATGAGCCTCCGGCAAGATTGTGGGAGCCAGCGCGGCCACCAACGCCGTTTCGTATGGTGGACTCAATGTCAGAGGCCAGCGAAACGGCGGAGATGGCCGTGGCTGATGAAGGTGCGGCTGATGGAGTAGCCAGCCCACCTCCACTCGAGCCAGAGGGGACGGATTGGGAGGCAGAAGGAGCGACGTCGGAGAACCAGCAATGGATGAGTTGGTGGCGTCAGCAGATCCTGCAGCAGCAGGAGGCTGAGAGGGATCTGCTGGCATGGGAAATACACCAGCAGGAAGAGGAACAGCTGGCAAGGGCCAGGGAAAGGCTGGCGGAGGTGACAAGACAGCAGCAACAATACCAACAGCAACAGCAACAACAACAACTGCTCGAATGCCGAGAGTGCCCATGGGTGTGGCCAAGACCGGCATTGAATAGACAAATGTCTACACCCATAGGGCACAACGACAGCGCTCGGCCTATATTAGCCAGGCAAATATCATGCGCAGTGCCATACGGGCATGAAAGGTATGAGGCGGTGGAGGAAACCGAATGGCCAGAGGTGGTGGCGGATGTCGCGGGGCAAATGGCTCAACATGAAGGGCCAAGAATAGTAAGGATAGTGTGGGCGGGACAAAATAGATATAGAATTAGGGTAGCTCAGGGGGTAATTCGGGTATATCGGGAACGGAGGGTATAATAAGTAGGATAATTAGATGTAAGTTAAAAGATGCGGAACGGGCCAAAATAAAAAAAAAAAAAACACCATGAAAAGATGCCCTAATCCGCCAACATTTAACGAAAAGATACTCAGTAATCGCCAACATTAGAAGATGCCAAATGGCCAATAAAAGATGCGAGCTGAGTCCCAAAGAAAAAAAAAACACAAAACAAGCAAAACACATGCAAAAAAAAAAAAAAAACTACAAAGGCAAAACATAAAAAATGCACAAGTACGAAAATGAAAAATACACATGCAGAAAACAAACACAAGGTACACGGGACAGGGGAGGGCAAATCCCTCCCGAAGAAGGGGGGAGTGTGAGGAACATTATATAGACAAGAATAATGTCCCACACAACAAACAAGCTACAACAAACAAGATACAAAGCCACAATACATAAGATACAACAAACAGCCAGATACAAACGCAGCCAAGACACAAACTAAAGTATAAGAGTGACATCGGATGTAAATGATCAAATAAACAAGGCCAGCCGAACATTGCCGATCGAACCCCACGCAACCGCTGGCGATTTTCGTACAAGCGGGAAGATGCGTGGGAGACATAATGCGATAAGTTCGGTCGTATAAGAGCCAATGCAAGAGGCCGGTCGAACATGGCCGATCGAACCCCACGCAACCGCTGGCGATTTTCGTACAAGCGGGAAGATGCGTGGGAGACATAATGCGATAAGTTCGGTCGTATAAGAGCTAATGAAAGAGGCCGGTCGAACATGGCCGATCGAACCCCACGCAACCGCTGGCGATTTTCGTACAAGCGGGAAGATGCGTGGGAGGCATAATGAGTATTGGTAGCTGTATAAGAGTAAATGAAACTGGGCTTGAGGGCATAATTGCATGCAAAAAGGGGGCATTGGCCCCATTAGATAAATTAAGAGCATGGAGAGGCAAATGTAAATGCATGCATTAGCGTACACACACGCACGTCACACGTACACTATGCGTGAGTGACGGCAAGGGAGAATACCGGTGGCCAATGGGTCGCGCGATGCCTACGTCACGCTCAGGCGAGCGAAAGCAGTTAGAATGCGAGCACCAAAAGAATTTCGGGAGCGAGAGAAAACAAAAGTGAAGGCCAAGCAAGCCCGAAAGACGGGTGCGGGGGACGCTTGGTACCGAAACGAAACCAAGTGATGGCTATGCTTGGGAATCGTGGAGTAGGGGGGAAAGCATAGATGCGAGAAGCAATAATGGTTTATGGATATGTGGGGGGAATATGCAAGCCGAAGGGGGAGGGATGAGGCCATGGGGAAGCCCTCTATCTGATGGATGCGAGATGCGTATGAAAGTGTATTTGCATGGGGAATCAAATAATGCAAAATCAGGCTAATTATGTTTAAACGATAATTTTAGTTAATACAATTAGTATATATGTATGTAAATAACAATATTGAGCAAATATGGGTGAAGTTGGGTATGACGAGTGGATCAAAGGGAGCGACGGGCGACGGCAGCGCTGGCAGAGAAAGCAGAGAGAGTCAACGGGATACGAAGGGCGGCCAATAGAAAGGCGACGCCAATGCGTGAAAGTGATGGAAGCACGTAGATACAAGGAAGCTATACAAGGACAAGGGAATAAATGGGCGCTCAGCCACAAAGAAATTGGACATATGCGCAAAGGATTTACGGGACTTTCACCACGCATAGCAAGAAGTGGATGCGTGGGTGAAAGCAGAGGGCCGATGGAAATGTACCAGCTGTATAGCGGTACTACACCAAGATATTCCTGAGGCCGTGGGAACTGCCTATATAAAGGCAACGCCCATCAAGCAGATCATCAAGTCATCAAGTCGTGATCAAGCAACAAGTAATTAAGGCCTTACGAGTAACCTGTACAGTTTCAGTTGATAGCAACAAGTCCTTAAATAAGGATAACAAACACCGTACCCACGCTAGAGTAAATTTGAGAGAAGCCAAGCAATCTCCAGGAGTACCCAAGGTCAGTGGTAGGCACGAGGATATATCCTACTGCCGAAATTCCAGGATCTTTATATCCTGACGAGTACCAATTTCTGAGGAACATCCTGCTTCGTGATAACAGCTACGGGATTCATCCCAAAGCCTTAAAGCAAAAGCATTCTCAACGAACTCAGCGAAAAGGGTGCAGAGGTGTGTAGCGCAAATCGAGCACACTACACAGATCGAGACAGTAACCAGCAACGGCTATAGGAGCAAGAGGAAGACAAGAAGGGTCGACGAGGGATTCAAAGTGACTCACCAACGCTATCCAAGCCCAGAACTACCATCGAGAAACCGTCATATCCAACCGAGCCCACCAACGATTTGAATAAACATACAATTAAGCATTAACAACTGAAATCAAACGTGTTTTAATTTCACCGGGGCACAAAATAAATTTGTTGTGCCGAACCTAGCCCAATTAATGCTTCAGTTTCTTACATGGCAACTTTAAAAATATTTTGCCATTATTTATATTTTGTCCCTATAGGGTAAAAAGTATATTATATATTAATATAAGGGAATCCACATTTTCGACAATGAAATTAATTAAAGATTCAATTCGAAATAGTCTTACAAACAATATAGAAGTAAAGGAAATAGTTGAGTTTCTGAACAACAATTAGGTCGGAATTATTCTTTTTCACTTGCAGTTTAATTTTTTTATTCGTTTCTTCACATACGATTCGCGCAGTGTAAAGCAGCTTACGCACATAAGCAAGCGCACGCATACATTGACAGTTTGAGCTAGCTCTCTTTGTGCCTACCCCTGCTTTAAAAGCCTAAATCGAGCGTTTTTATTTTTAATTGCGTCTTGAATTCTTAGCTTTTCCATTTTTTTCAAAGCGTGGTGCTGCGTCGCGTAAATTACTTTAAAGTGTGACCGACCGATTACAAGCTTAAAATATTGAGTCAGCATTGGGATTTTTGGTATTTTTTGTCAATTTAAATTTAAAAAAAAATGTTCGTGTTTTTTCGTGTTCATGTTGCTCTGAACGAACACGCACGCCCATGGACAAAATTCAACTTTTCAACACGCGCACGCGGGCGCCCGTTCGTGTCACGACGTGACACGATAAAACCCAGCCCATGCCCAACTCTAATTCTGAGTCACCATGACGGATATTCTTTCTACCAGCCTGCCCTGTATTCGCCTTACTGTCGGTATTGGCACTTTGTGGCCTCCACACGATATTTCTGTGTTCATAATCCTGAGGAAATTTCACCCTAGGATCAGCGCATCCATTCCTTCTGGCATGACAAGGAATGGCATGTGGATTTCCTTATCCCCGAATCTCACGTATCCTGTCCATTGCTCTTCAATGTCTCGCACCTTTCCGTCTGCCATGTATACCTGTTTGTGTGTGTTCTCCCATTTTCCTTTATTCCTCACTGTTTCCAACATCTGCTTGCTGATGAAGCTACTCGTGGCTCCGGAGTCAATTGTCGCTTTCATCTGGATTCCTGCTACTTCGATAATCGCTGACAATTGATCCTCTTCCTCTACTAGTTGACCTATTAGTGGTGAGGAGCTTGTTGGCTGGGTCCCTGCTCGCGTTTTTGTTTTCTTGGTTTGATTCTCCATGCTGTTGTCCTGGCATCTTCGGCACTGTGTGACTGGTGGCCCGTGATTATTTCCTCCTCTGTGGTTTGATTGGTTGTTATGTGTTCTTTGAGCATTGTTTTCGCGATGGAAATCGAATCGCTCCTGTTCGAGCATCTCGTGTTCTTCTGCCAACTGCATCAGCTCATCTAGGTTTCTGACCCTGTGCGGCCGAAGGAATATTTTTAAATCTTGTAACGATCCTTTCTCGTCCCTTGGGATATCTATGCTATCTCTTGGGCTAGGTTCGGCACAACAAAATTTATTTTGTGCCCCGGTGAAATTAGAACAGGTTTGTTTAATGATTTGTTTTGGTGGTATGTTTATTTACGATTGTTTATGGGCTTGGTTGGATATGACAAGTTTCTCTGAAGGAGTCCCGAACTTGGACAGCGCTGCTTATGGCTGGGGTCCCTCGACGCTCGATCCTGGTCCGTCTCTCGTCCCTTGTGTCTCCTCTGGTTCCTGTTTCAGACTCGTGATATAAATATCTTGTCTGATGTCTCCCTTTGCAGAATAATACCGGAGCGTTAATTGGCCGTAGGATATATCATCTGGGTTTACTCTTGCGCTCCGGCCGTATTCTGATCTTCAAGGGATTTTATTGTCACCTCAGTGCTTTTGACTGCGTTTCTAAGATGGTCTTTGCGTGCTCGTAGCCACAAGGATAGATCCTGTGGCCGTTTGTTGTAGGGCGGAATTCTGGCAGCAATTGGTGTTCGTCACGATATATAGATCCTGGAATTTCGGTAACAGGATATATCCTTGTACCTTCCAATATGCTGGGAATCGTCCTGGAGCAGTTTGACCTTTCTTGATTCTTGCCTGGGCACGGTGTTTTAGTCCTATTCCAAGGACTTGCTGGTTACAGGATAATTTGAGAGGTTACTCGTAAGGCCGTCTCAAATTATTCTGACTTTTCTTGATCCTTTCACTTGTTTTGTTTCACTAGTCTGAGCTTTAAAGGTTACTCGTAAGGCCTTAAAAACTCCCTTGGTTGATCACGACTTGTAGACTCGATTTTTGATTGATGGGCGTTGCCTTTATATAGGCAGCTCCCACGGCCTCAGGAGTAGATTGGTGTAGTACCGCTATACAGCTGGTACTTTTCCATCGGCCCTCTGCTTTCACCCACGCACCCACTTGTTGCTATGCGTGGTGAAAGTCCCGTAAATCCTTGGCGCATATGTCCACTTTCTCTGTGGCTGCGCGCCCATTCATTCCTTGTCCTTGTCTTCCTCGCTTGTACATATTGATTTCCATCACTTTCTTATGTTGGCGTCGCCTTCCCATTGGCCGCCCATCGTATCCCGTTGACTTTCGTTGCTTTCCCTTTTTCTGGCGGCGCTGACGTCGCCCGTCGCTCCCCTTAATCCGCTTGTCATACCCAACTTTGCTCAAATTATTTCCATAATATAATTATGCATACATATATATATTCGTTGTACTTAAACTTAATCTATAATTTAGTACTAATTTGCCTGATTAAATCAATATACATAGTTAATTACTTTTATTTAAATCGCAATCCAACGCACGCATCGTATCCATTAGATAGCGGGCTTCCCCATTGCTCATCCCTCCCCCTTCGGCTTGCACATTCCCTTTTCCACTCCACAAACCATTATCGTTTTACAATTTCTTTACTCTCCCCCCTACTCCCGTTTCATTAGCATGGCCATCACTTGGCTTTGTTTCGGCACCATGAATTCCCCGCACCCGTCTCGCGGGCTTGCTTAGCCCTCACTTTGTTCGCATAATTTCGGCAGTTCATGCTCTCACTGCTTTCGATCTCGTATGCGTGACGTAGGCAGAGAACACCCATTGGCCACCGGTACTCCCTCTCGCTGTCATACACGCATAGCATACGTGTATTGTGGGTGTATGCTTACATACATGCATTGTATGTTAATGCATGCATCTCTATTGTGGCCTCTCTGTGCTCTTAAACTGTCCCACTGGGCCAATGCCCTTTTTTGCTTGCCCTTGTTTGCTCTTACATGGCCGATTTTGCCTATTATGCCTCCCACGCATCTGCCCGCTTGTACGAAATCGCTCGCGGTTGCGTGCGGTTCGATCGATCGTGTTTGACGTAACCGTATCGAACATCGTACCTCGTATATGCGGTTGCCGACTTATCGCTTTATGCTTCCCACGCATCTTCCCGTTTGTACGAAATCGCTTGCGGTTGCGTGTGGTTCGATCCATTGCGTTTGATCGTAACCTATTTTCGTTGCACTGGTTCGATCGACCGGTGACGCGATTGGTCGAATATCGTACATCTGGTTTGTGTCTCGGCTGTATCTTGTATCTGGTGCGTTATTTACACCGTTGGATTGCTTCGCTGCCGGTTTGTTGTGTGGGATATTATTATGATTTATAATATTCCTCACACTCGCCCCCCTTCTTCGGGAGGGATTTGCCCTCCCCTGTCCCTGGTACCTTGTGTTTATTTTCTATGTGTGTTTTCTTGTTTCATTTTTCCATGTTTTTTTTTTTTCTCCGGCTTTGCCAATTTTTATCTCTTTTTTTTCCGACTCAGATCGCATCTTTTATTGGCCCTTTGGCATCTTTTCTTGTTGGCGCTTACTGAGTATCTTTTCGTTCTTGGTGGACGATTAGGGCATCTTTTCTTTGTATATCCCTTGTGGGTTTTTTCTTTTGGCCCGTTCCGCATCTTTTCTTATCCCTAACTTACATCTAATTATCCTACTTATTATACTCTCCTTTGAATTTAGCGGACGTTGACGATACTATGCGCAGTACGTTCAAGTGGCCCCTACGACACCAGGACAAAGCCTGTTACGCGCGAGCCCAAGCAGATAACTGCCCACCTCCCACCCGACCGACCGAGGGGTGCAGCCGTATAACGCACGGCACGAATCGCGTGGACAAAATACACAATAGAAAAGACAGACAAACACATAATACTATAGCTATCTATTAACTAAATGGGATAGGATAGATGTTTTAAGCATATTAATAGAAAACTCTGAGCCGATTACAGTGGATAGAAGATTGTAATCAGAGCAGAGGACCCCAAAAGGTTCATGCATAGCATAGTTAGAAGAACAACGACTAAGGGATAAAGGTATTAAAGGATGTCTACTCCGTCTACATGGTACCGACAGATTCACCTGAGCTAATAACTCAGGCGAGTCGATATCACCAATTAGGAGCTTGTGCATAAAAATGACACCAAGCATAATTCTACGGTTAGTTAGGGACGGAAGGTTAATCAAGAGAAGTCTACTAGAATACGAAGGCAAATTGACATTGCGATCCCAGCTTAAGCCACGAAGAGCAAATAGCAAGAACTGCTTTTGAACGGATTCTAGTCTAATCTGGTGCGACTCATATTGAGGTGACCAAATGCAAGATCCATACTCTAAAAGAGGACGGACAAGCGAAGTAAAAAGAACTTTAGTTGTATAGGGGTCATCAAATTCTTTTGACCATCTTTTAATGAAACCCAGGACACTCATGGCCTTTGTGACCGTGGTGGAAATATGGATGTTAAAATTTAGCTTATGGTCCATAAGTACGCACAAATCATTCATATTATTTAGACGTTCTAAAGGGCTGTTGTTTAGAAAATAAGTGTTAAGATTTAGTAGATTAAACTGGCACCAGGATTGAAAGTTTTTAAGATCAGCTTGTAGCCGACTAAATGAATCTTTATCTTTATAAGTAAGACAAAGCTTGACATCGTAATCATACATAAGCACACGCGAATGAACAATGACTGATGGAAGATCGTTAATAAATAGTGTGAAGAGCAGAGGGCCAAGATGACTACCTTAAGGTACACCAGAAGTCACAGAAATGGAAACGGAAAAAGAAGACTTAAAAAGTACATTCTGTTTTCTATTTGTTAAATATTCTCGAACCCAAGAAAGGAAAAGGGGTGGAAACCCAATGTCGCTCAGCTTAGAAAGTAATAGGGTATGATTAACGGAATCAAAGGCTTTGCTGAAGTCAGTGTATATGACATCAGTTTGTTTACCATTTTTGAACCCCTTGATAATTATTGATGTAAATTCTAAAAGGTTAGTGGTTGTAGATCTACGTTTCACAAACTCATGTTGGGATGGCGAAATAATAGAGCTGCAAAAATGTTGCAATTGAGAAGTTATAATTTTCTCAAAAGCTTTCGGAATAGCGGAGAATTTTGAGATACCCCTATAGTTAGAGGCTTCGGACTTTTTGCCATTTTTATGCAGAGGAATAATATACGACTCCTTCCAAATAGATGGAAAAGAGGAAGATTCTACAGACAATAGAAACAATTTTAAAATGGGTTTACATAATGCGTTTGCACAGAACCTGAGTACACATCCAGGAATACCGTCTGGCCCCGGAGAATAAACAGGTTTAACTAATTTAAGTTCGCTAAGAATAGAACTTTCATTAATCACTGGATTGAAAATGCAATTAGCCTTTTTTAAATGATAAGGATACGGACATTGCTCGATATTCCGTTGAGGAATAAGTTGTTTTGAAAAAACTCGCAAACATATCGGCAATTGCCTGATCAGTGCTCGCTTTTTTATTTTGAAAAGACAAAAAAGATGGGTGCACAGAGGTCTTACGTTTAGAATTAACAAAATTATAAAATTGTTTAGGGTCAGAAGAAAACTGAAGCTTACACCGCTGAAGATAATTCTTATAGCATTGTGTATTAAGCATCATGAATTTTGAACGAGCGACTGTATACAGAGCATAATCTGATGAACGACGTGTTTTTTGGAACTTCTTATAATATCGTGTCTTCACATTTTTCAAATTGGAAGCTCGCGAGAGAACCTGGGAGGTTTGTTAAGCCGCTCCAGCCTACCAAGAGGCACACAAATATCAAAGAGTGAATTCAGAGTATCATAGAAAAAACGAACAGCCGAGTTCATATCACTACAATTGTACAGATAAGACCAATGGGTAGTAGCAATGTTTTCATTAAGGCTGGCAAAGTCAGTCTTACGAAAGCACCTAGTTAGTGGTAACTCATTTGAACCAAGTAATGGTGAAAGGAAGGGCAAATCAATTTTTAAATTTAATGTAGGATGAAATTTGTCTTCTGGAAGAACAAATGGTTCGATCCTAGAAACCTCACAATAGGAAGAATCCAATACAAAAATAAGATCTAACGATTTTCCATTAGAATTTAAGACAGGATTGACTTGGGATAAAGATAAGCCTAGAAGGCCATCAATAAAGTCATGTGACAAAGAGGGCGGCAACGTGGTAGATTCATCTGTTAGTGACCATGCTAAAGCGGGTAAATTAAAATCACCTACAACTATGAGCATGTCTTGACTCGAAACTAAAGAGGAGACAAACTGAATTGCCTCTAAATGATTTAAATATACCACCATGTCTGACAATGGTGGAATATAGGAACAAGTAATGAAAGCTTTAAAAGATTTAAAATTTACTTTAACACCGACAAACTCAATCTCCTGGGTACTAGAAAATTGAATCATTTCAGATGATAAAGCAGCATCAACAGCTATCAGAACGCCACCACCTATGTCAGAAATCCGGTCACGTCTGAAAATAGAAAAGTTTGTGGAAAAAACCGATGCATCAGCAATATCAGGTTTTAGCCACGTCTCTGTGAAAGCTAGAATGTTGTGCTCAAAAGAAAGACTATCTACATAGAGATTAGGAAGTTTAGATTTCAGTCCTCTAACGTTCTGGTAACCCAGGTTAAGGGACGAAGCTACAGATACAGAAACACCCCAAGGACTGGTCCTTTTACGTTTCGGAGACTCATTCATAAGCGATAAACTTCTGAACTGAGTCTCCACCGCAGTAAACTCCGCTTGGAGTTTATTAAAACCTGCCCTTAAAGTGTCAAAACTATCTCTAGTCCGCCTCATGAAAGAGCGCATCTCATTCTCGACCTCCCGGCAAGCATCACATCCATATTTTAAGCCACCACCTTTAGCAATAGACTCCTTGATTCTGCCTGTGTAACCTGCACACTTAACGTGAACCGCATTGTCATACAACCAACAAAGAATATAATCATGGGAGTCAACCGCATTAGTGGCAACTATGCAATTATTTTTTGAGCAGACAACCATTTTATCAAAAGTTTAATTTAATTACAAGAGGAAATACAAAAAAATAAAAATTCTAAAGGTAAAAAATCTGTGTATAAGAATATACTGACCAGTTCTTACACAAGGGTTAATGTGCAGAGTAAGCCTTCACAACTAAAGAATAAAAAGAAATGAAAACACAAAAACAAAAACACAAAAACACGTATCACAGAGTCGCGGGTAGGCAAAAGACGAGAGCGCAAATCAATCAAGAATAGGAAAGAGCGGGAGAGCGCGTCAAATTGAACACATGCAACAATTTGTACGCAAGAGCGCGAGAGTTAGTTAAAACGGTAAAGACACAAAAGCAAAAGAGATAAACAAAACAACAACACCGCTAATGCAAGTATTGTTGTAAGTTTTGATTTTATTTAAATTTAAACAAACGACAGCAAGAATTCGCGAAATGAAAATAAAATTCGCATGTTGTAATTATTATTAATTAAACCGATAATTTAAGAGTTATGTAAAAGTATTTAATCGCGAAAAAAAAAAAAGTTGATAAGCGCAAAAAAAAAAACACGTCCGTCCTCTGCAACGAGTGACAGTTTTTTTTTTTTAAAGAAAACTAGTTGCGATGAATAAAATTAACCAAAACACTTCATTTATTTCATTATTTTAAACTAATTAAAACTCAAAATTTAAATTCAATTAATGCTTAAAACTAATGGAACACAAATTTCAAATTTCTATCATTTTTTCATAGAGATCATTAAAATAAAAATAAATAACTTCATTTTCTGGTTGGAAACTTCATTGCAAAAACTTTCATATTATTAAATCTTAATTGGTAAAACTTTTATAAAATGAATGTAAAAATAATAAACTGTCAACTGAACATGCGAGTCTATTTCTTTTTTCAGTAATAACGTTTCCAGCTAGAGAAAACGATCTTTCAGCGGCAGCGCTGCTCGCGGGAATCGAATAGATTTGCATTGCTATTTTTGTTAAACAAGGGTATTTTATTTCATTATTTTGCCACCAGTCAATCAAACTAAAATTTTCATCCATTGCAACTATTTCATTGCAATACTTATCAATTTGTTGTTCAGGCGTCTGTGCGGTATGTAAGAAATTCCGTTTTATTAAATGCGGAAAAAAGAAAGTGTCGTTTGATCTATTCTTTGCTTGGCTACTAGCATCTAGTCCATAAATCAGATAAAGGTGTATTTGGACATGAATTTAAACTTTCTGTCAACATATGAGTGTTTAAAAATAACTTTATGTCTTCTAAATCATCTGGCTGCATACTTAAAGCCGGGGGATACAAAAAATATGCAACTTTGGTCCATATACCGATGTTAGGGACCCAAATTTTGTTTATATTTTCAATAATATTTTCTTTTAAAGACAAAATAACCGGCATTTCATCGGTTGTCGGCTGACATAGATTTTTAATTGTTAGAATTGCTGGCAATACACAGCAAAGCGACGGCGCACTACAAAGCTGCAGTTTTTTAAAAACAATTTCAAATTTTTCACAAATTTCCACAAGCGATTTTACAATATGTATGTTAATTTTTAACAATCGCGTAATTTGATTATTCTGCTTTAATGTGGTATTTATCTCTCCCCAATTGTCAATAATAGATTTGAGCATAAAATAATTTGAGTTCCAACGTGTTGTGCATTGGCTTTTTAGAGAAGTGGTCAGCAGATGCTGCAAATTTGCTTTTTTGAAATACTTAACTAACTTCTTGCACGATTCCAACATTTCTGTGAGCTCTGTGGTATCAGAAAAAGACTTCTCCAATACATTATTAAGCAAATGGCTGCTACAGATTAGTCTAGTATGATTTTCGAAGGCCTTTACAATATTAGTTCCTCTATCCGATATAAATTTAATTTTTTAAGCTTTAAACTTTTAAGCTTTTCTAAAATGTTGTCGGCCGTTGTCCTTTGGAAATCCATTGATTTCATTCCTAAAACCAAATCAAAGAATTTAAAATACTTTTGGTAGTGGAATGTTACTCCTAAAAAGTGACGCTTCACGTAGTTGTCCCTCCACAAGTCAATTGTCGCCGACGCGCCACCACTGCTCACAACCTTTTCAATTTCATCCTTTTATTCGTTCTTCTTTTCATTTGCGATTTTGAAGACTTTTCGTGAAATGGTCGTTGGATCAGGTAGCATGTCTTCCATGCTCGTCGACGTGCTCGCCATAATTTGCGCCAATCTTAATTAAAAACTTTATTAATTTTAGAAATCCTGAACCGCCCACTGCTGAATATGGCCGACAGTCTTCTGTGACCCAATTTGCGCATTTTTCAATGGCCTCAGTTTTATCCAGCTGTGTTACAGTTTTTAAACATTGTGATTGTTTAATGTTTTTGCAGCACCTAGCTATGTCTATTTAAATTAGATGTTTGGCTGGCGCTGAACTTTAACACATTATTACATGTGCGACAAAAAACAAATTCTTTTATTGTTGTCTTATCTGGTCTTATTATTTCGGAAATTATGTTCCAAATAAAGCTTCTTGCCTTGCGCTTGC
The DNA here is from genome assembly GCF_018902025.1 of Drosophila willistoni. Taxonomy (NCBI): domain Eukaryota; kingdom Metazoa; phylum Arthropoda; class Insecta; order Diptera; family Drosophilidae; genus Drosophila; species Drosophila willistoni. The sequence goes on along the minus strand of NW_025814103.1, from coordinate 219,033 downwards.
TAGCCAATGTATAATTTCCGTTAGCAATACTGTCAGCAACATTCTTCAATGATTCGCCCTTCATAATTATGCTACTTACGCCACTAATTGTAGAGATCAAACTGCAAATTTCTAGCAAATGCTCGCGAGTTGCGAATTATGATCAAATAATTAGATCGGCTTTCCTCATCGAAAGCAGCGAGGCTGTTCGCATAGAGCCGAAGTGCCATGCCGAACGTTTATTGCGTGCGTCGGCAGAGCCCACCACTGCACAGTGGTTGGGCTTGTATGGAGCGAGCGGCCAAAAATACTTCTAGTGGAGATAAAATTCTGAAATTTTTTCCGAAATTCTATAAAAATACAGTAATTGTTAAAATATATATAAATCTTCCGTAAGTAAGCCCCTTCCGATATGCCACCCATGGCCATGGCCCCAAATCCTCATTTTTAAAAAAGTTGAATATATTTCAAATTTGTTGTAATATATTATGCTAAGTTTGATTAAATATAAAATACTATTCTAACAAATCAAAAACAGATTTATTTAAAATTGATTTTTTTTTTTTGGGTAACTTTCGCTGTTCTGTAATAAAAGGATCTGACGTCAGCAATAGTCGATTAAATAAATCTTCATTTGTTGCCTGACGAGAAATCTTGCGGGTATGTTGCAGACGATATTTTTTAATGTCCTTATTCCTTGACTCAGCAGCTTCTTCTGACAACTCTCCAAGCCAATAGTAAAGCATTTTCTATTATGTATGGGCCGTGAATTAAAATTTTATGAACGGTAGGTGGCAGATAGTACCAAGAATATGTCCTTGTAAGATCATTCGCTATATTAAGTGCGAATGCCTTAAATTTTTCTACATTAAGTTGGTAACCAGAAGAGAGGGCTTGTAATATTGTCCCACATCTTTCAATAAGGTCTACATCCAGGCCAGTTATTTCAGCCGAAAGGCACGCATTATTAAAAAAGTGTCTGGCAGTGTTTCCATCATTCGATGATCCAGACCCTCCAACTTTGGGCTTGTCGACTAACAATCCCATTTTTAAGCGAAATTCTGTTTGAATTTTTTTTTTCGCTCATTGACTTGCTCCTTTCCTTCAATGCATCTAACTTGCCAGACTTTGACATCAAGTCTATAAGCCAAATGAATAAAATATTCAAAAAATCTTATGTATGCATGAAGTGGTGACAATCCGAACTCATATCGATCCTTCTGAACTTCCCTTTGCATGCTTTCCTCTATGTTGGTCATCTCTGTGGGCTTCGCGTTGCATATATAGCATTTAGAGGATGAAGTTTGAGTTAAGGCATTACATATTTTGCCATCAACCATTGTTAATTGCAGCACATGATGAACATATACTGTCTTATTTCCAATAACAATATCTGTTGGAAGGAGCTTTTCTATTTGATTCTTAAAGTACTTTTCCTCTTCAATGCTCACTTCACTTGATTCCTTTTTCAACTGGAATCGCACAGGTCGACAATATCGAGTGGATGATGGTCGTGGATTTTTCCAGATAATCTTTGAGCTGTCTTCACTAAGTATCAGGGCAAGTGGGACATATGAAGTGACAAACATGTGGCTGTCTTCCAAGTTATTGTTCTCCACTTTCTGCTTATATTCACTGTGCCCGGAACTTCCGTCGAAGCCCCATTCCCCGATAAGTTTTAAGTTGTTCACGGGTTTACTGAGAGCATCGTCTATTACATTATCCTGCAACTTAACTATTCTCTTCGTGGTGTGGTCCAACAAACTTTGAAGCTCCACTTCAGCATGTGACTCGCTTACTGTTATTTTTTGGGGATAACATTTTTTTTTCATTTAAGACACTCTCATAACCGCACAAGAGCTCTGCAGAAATTTTGCTGTTAACAAATTCTCTAATGAGAATATATTGATGCTTCGTTAAATTGGCATCCATGTCAATTGTCCTTGGTCAGAAGAGCGCAGAACGTCAGCAAACGGCTCATCGATTTTGGCTATCTCAGCGATCCGTCTTCTCTTTGTTCGGGATGAGCAGTCTGAATAATTTGTCTTCGGACGACCACGGTCAATATTGCTTCCAGGTGGAGTATGCAACTCACATTTAAATTTAAATGTGTCATTTTTTCCAAGCCAATCAGACTGCTTTTCCAAAACGAACGATTTAATTCGACGGCATTCACGCCAAAATGTTGATATTTGTTTGCAACAGTAACTAACGCGATTTTGTAATTCCTCCAAGTACGTAGATCCAATATTGTATCCATCTTTTTCAATCATTAATTTTAAAGATTGAGATATGCGCCGAATCTTCTCTGGACTTGTACCGGTCTCGGAACACCACTTATCAAATATGAACTTACGACTCAATTCACATTCAAAAAAATCTCCTGTACAAAAATTTAAAATAAAAATACAACATAAAAACAAACAAAAAGAACAAATAGAAACTCAGACATCAATCACAAAAATATTCAGCATAACGCAGAAAAGAGACGAAGACGATAATCACAACACACAGCACAAGAATGCACAGTTAGACAGACGAAAAAGACACCGAAAACGTCGAAGTCGCATAATTCTAGGAAAGATTGCGCGGCAACATAACTAAAAGCTTAAGTAAAATTTAAGTATACACACGAATTAGTAAAGAAATTGAACATATATTACATTAATATTTACAAATAAAAGTAACTTGCAGAGAACATAAAAATAATTTTAAATAATAGCTAATATCTTTATTAACAACATTCAAAACTTCCATTGTTAAAAAACGACTTTTTAAATACTTTATTTAATTTTAAGTTTTCTGTTCTCTTTGTTGTACTCACGCTGCAGTTATTTTAACAGTTATTTTTGAAGAGAACAGCTGGCACAGTGTCAAAAAAACAGCTGATTAAAAAAGTTTGATCTATTTTGAAATAGAGTTGCCACATTTTAAGCAAAAAATTGAACTTTTTTTTTTTATTTTTGGCCTATGGGGCAGACCACTGTGCACTGGCTTGAATCAAACCCGGTATGAGCAAACGATATGATTGTGTTCGACCTGTATGTACATCAGAGAGCTGCAACAATCACATTTCGTGATTCATACACGAAGCAAAAAATCAACGATTTGATCGTTTCATTTCGGCGATCGTACCGGATGGAGCCTGTTTGATGTTGAGGCCTGATTTGACTCGATTGAAATTTGTTCCTTCGTGATCGATCATACCCAATCACACCGGTTGCAGCTCTCTGAGGTACAGGCACAAAAAAATTAACATGTAACACATAGGACTACACAATGCACAATTAGGATTCTTTAGAAGACAGATTAAAAGAAGACAGCATATCATCCGGAATCCCATATTAAACCGCAAAGTCAATGCAAGAGGACCTTGCCGTACTACAATATGGAGAACCAAGTATCTGGCAAGCTTGTTACCTCGGGTATTTGTATGGGAATCTCCCCACAAGCAATGTATGTCGTTCCAGTCTTCTCCAACCAACAATTTATTGCCTGTCGTGTTGAGCATGTCTCTAAAATCGTCTTTTTAAATTGGCCATGTAAAGAAAAATGGGCCAATCCCTTTTTTACTACTACTGCCACACCAGTTTCAATTTGTTGGATATACATACATAGGTACATCATAACCAAACAGTTTTGGAGGAGCATTGCGCCTGCGTAGCAAGAAGCTGGGATTGCATTTCTCCCAGATTTGTAATCGCTTTGCTCATTTCTCTAATTTCTGCCAGTAACTCACTGTTTGCGCCCATGTCTTGGAGCTGTGTTTGTGATTGTACAGAAAAGGGTTGATGTGAAGCGAATTGTGTTTGTTGCACTGGAGGATTGGAGCCACTTATAACAACTGAAAACAGTGCCCCATTTGCAATAGCATTCAGCAGAACTTTCTGTTGTTTTTTATTTGTTGTATATGATTTTGTGTTCTCTGCTAAAGATGATGATGAAGATGGTACCAAGGACAGTCTCGATAGTTTGATTTCCTAAGCAATGTGCACAAGTTGCAGGTGCATCGTCAGGTAGCTCACAATCTTTTGTTCTACGTTTGTCACTTCCACCTTTCATACATATAAACTTCATCCCGCAAAATTCGGCTGTATGTCCATAATTTTGGCTATTCGATCAATGGGTCACTTCTGAACGATTAATCATGTTTTATTTTAACACTCTTTCGGCAGATGGCTGACATATCAAAAACTCCCTTGTTTTTAGTAGCAACAGAAATACTTACAAAAAGCATGCTTAATGGATTCTGAGTTTTTTTATTCTTTGGGTCATATATGTGTATATACTATGTAAGTGTAATACCTTATGCTTTTGGCTTCTAAACAAGAAATAAGATCTTTGTTTAGTGTTAAGTAACGTAGTTCTTTAATAACGAATCTAAAGGGCTTGTATTCATGTAACTGGTAAGTATACTACTGAATTTCATATGTACTCAGTTTTTAAGTAATTGCTTTTCGAGTGAGGTGTTACCCATGTTAGATCTAAGTTCGATTTTTTGCATATCTACATCAGGTTCTAATAATAGTTTTAAATCGTTAATATTGTCTACATTTTTCACCACGATAGGAGAAGATTTTTTAATTGCAGTTTTCCTCTTTGTATGGGCAGCACATTATCGTCTAATAGAGAAACTTTTTCGTTGTTGTCCTCGAAGTCGCGGTTCCAGCCATATCCTGACGATATTTCGTCTATATCCATTTCTTTATTGGCAAGTATCTGCTGCAATGCTAGAGCCATCATTTATATTTAAAGAATTAAGTAATACCTGCTGGGTCAGTAAACTACAGTGTCAAATCCATTGTTATTTGCGCATGAATATCGGTTGTAGTTGCACCCGCAGTGCAACAGTTAATCTATTGCTAAATTCGGAGTGAGTACTTAGTGTCTTTATTGTGTTGTTTCTTCTTTGCAATTAAAAGTCAGAAACAACACAAAAGAACAATAAGAAACGAAGAAGCAAATCAAAAAGCTGTTTTATTTTTCCTACCCTCTAATGTGTAATACCATAAGACGAAGACAATTTAGTAGTGGCAAGTTGGGCAAGCAATTGTTATACATACCATGCACCCATAGGGTGAAATGGTATATTAAAGTCGCCAATATGTGCCACATAGAGCCACATAGCAAAATATATTCAAATCAGACAAAAAATAGCCAAGTTATGCATAATACGTAACATAAACGTTTTCCCATAAGGCCGGAGTAGGGCGTTGGCTGGTGTCGGCGCTGGGAGCTCATTTGCTTAAGTGAGTGAGATAATTTCATAATTTCTTATAAATACATAAATGCATTTGATATTATTTAAAATATATTTGTTTTACAGGTACATGGTGTACCTAAGTCGTCGATACGATTTACTTACTTCATTTTTGTTTTGCGGTTAACAATTAAATTGTGTGTGTGCGTTTTTATACCCTTGCAGAAGGAATTATAAAATTGATCAGATGTTTGTAACGCACAGAAGGAGACGTTTCCGACCCCATAAAGTCTATATATTCTTGATCAGCATGAGAAGCTGAGTCGATATAGCCATGTCCGTCTGTCCGTCCGTCTGTGCGTATGCGTTTTACTCAGCCGTCTTAAGAGCTATCTGGCTGAAATTTTTTTCGGGGTTTTTTATTACCCGGGAAAAATAAAGTATGAAAACCATAAGGATCGGACCACTATATCATATAGCTCTAAAAGAACTAGAAGAAACATTTTCATAAAAATCGGAGTATGCTATAAAATTTATAGCATAATAATATGATAATATTGGATATAAAACCCCAGATCCCAAAATTTGAATGTGATCGGATAAATATAACACACACAGACGCAACGCTACATGAACTGTATGTGTATGCGTGCGTTGCTTTGCTTTGGGAATAAGGGAAGAATAAGAACAAATTGTAAAATAGAGAGTAAAATTGTTTTGTTTGTATATTGATGAATTGAGTTGCAGAAAACAAATTTTGAACATGTAAAATTATTATTACCAAGGACTGCAAGGGTATATAAACTTCGGCATAGCCGATGTTAGCTTCTTTGATATTTTTTTTTATATTCATTTATTTATTTATTTAGTAACAACAATCGAACAGAAATGAAAGAAGTTATTGGACTAACAACAAAAGATAGGGTGGAGAATAAATATGAAGAAAAAAGGTGGGAAACAGAAAAAGGAAGAAATGGGGGAGACACTGCTTTGGCAACTTGGTCGGCCGGGATCCTGCAGTACTTCCTCGAGGGAATTGCTTCGCAGGATAGCTGCTACCTCCTATGCCACTCCAGGTCTAGCCCTGCTACAATCGGCTAAACGCAGCTCGCGGATTGCTGATTACGTATGTCAAGTGCTCCCTAAAACAGAGACGGGTGTCGATCTATACTCCGAGGTAGCGAATCGCATGCCTTGATTGCACCGTGTTTCCGTCGATTAGGACAGGCAGCCTCAGCACGCCGTCGTACATGGCATTCCATAATGTTGGGCCTAGGACAGAGCCTTGTGGTACTCCAGCCGACACATTGTACGATTCGCAGCCCACGTCTGACCTATACACAAGTCGCCTGCCGTGGAAGTAGCTCCACACGATGGCGTGCAGGTAGGCAGGAACGCTGTACGACTAAAGGGCATCAAGAATACGCCCCCAGTCCGCCGTGTTGAAAGTATTTTTTACGTCTAGCGTGACGACGAGGCAGTATTTCTTCGAGACGCCTTTCCACCTCGAGCCCTTGATCGCCTGCGAGGCCGTGTCTACAACCCTGGCTATTGCGTCTGTGGTGGACAGGGCCTTCCGGAAATCGAATTGGTGTGAGGAATAATATAAATGATAATAATATCCCACACAACAAACTAGCAGCGAAGCAATCCAACGGTGTAAATAACGCACCAGATACAAGATACAGCCGAGACACAAACCAAATGTACGATATACGACCAATCTCGTTATTGGTCGATCGAACCAGTGCAAAGCAAATAAGTTACGATCAATGGATCGAACCACACGCAACCGCAAGCGATTTCGTACAAGCGGGAAGATGCATGGGAAGCATAAGGCGAGAAGTCGGCAATCACATTTACGAGGTACGATGTTCGATACGGTTACGTCAAACACGATCGATCGAACCGCACGCAACCGCGAGCGATTTCGTACAAGCGGGCAGATGCGTGGGTTATGTAAGAGCAAATAAATGCAAGCGAAAAATGGCATTGGCCCAGTGAGACAATTTAAGGGCACAGAGAGGCCACAATAGAGATGCATGCATTAACATACAATGCATGTATGAATACGCTGAATAAGCATACACCCACGCTACACGTATACTATGCGTGTATGACAGCGAGAGGGAGTACCGGTGGCCAATGGGTGCTCTCTGCCTACGTCACGGATGCGAGATCGAAAGCAGTGAGAGCATGAACTGCCGAAATTATGCAAACAAAAGTGATGGCTAAGCAAGCCCGCGAGACGGGTGCGGGGAATGCATGGTGCCGAAACAAAGCCAAGTGAGGGCCATGCTAAAGAACCGCGGAGTAGGGGGGAGAGTGAAGAACTTGTAAAACGATAATGGTTTGTGGATTGGAAAAGGGAATGTGCAAGCCGAAGGTGGAGGGATGAGCAATGGGGAAGCCCGCTATCTAATGGATACGATGCGTGCGTTGGATTGCGATTTAAATAAAAGTAATTAACAATGTATATTGATTTAATCAGGCTAATTAGTACTAAATTATAGATTAAGTTTAAGTACAACGAATATATATATGTATGCATAATTATATTATGGAAATAATTTGAGCAAAGTTGGGTATGACAAGCGGATTAAGGGGAGCGACGGGCGACGGCAGCGCCGCGAGAAAAAGGGAAAGCAGCGAAAGTCAACGGGATACGATGGGCGGCCAATGGGAAGGCGACGCCAACATAAGAAAGTGATGGAAATCAATATGTACAAGCGAGGAAGACAAGGACAAGGAATGAATGGGCGCGCAGCCACAGAGAAAGTGGACATATGCGCCAAGGATTTACGGGACTTTCACCACGCATAGCAACAAGTGGGTGCGTGGGTGAAAGCAGAGGGCCGATGGAAAAGTACCAGCTGTATAGCGGTACTACACCAATCTACTCCTGAGGCCGTGGGAGCTGCCTATATAAAGGCAACGCCCATCAATCAAAAATCGAGTCTACAAGTCGTGATCAACCAAGGGAGTTTTTAAGGCCTTACGAGTAACCTTTAAAGCTCAGACTAGTGAAACAAAACAAGTGAAAGGATCAAGAAAAGTCAGAATAATTTGAGACGGCCTTACGAGTAACCTCTCAAATTATCCTGTAACCAGCAAGTCCTTGGAATAGGGCTAGAACACCGTGCCCAGGCAAGAATTAAGAAAGGTCAAACTGCTCCAGGACGATCCACAGCATATTGGAAGGTACGAGGATATATCCTATTACCGAAATTCCAGGATCTATATATCGTGACGAATACCAATTGCTGAGAAAATCCTGCCAAACGACAAACGGCTACAGGATTTATCCTTCAGGCCACGAGCACGCAAAGACCATCCTTAAAACGCGGTCAGAGGCACTGAGGTGGAAGTAAGGTCCCTAGAAGAACAGGATACGCCAGGAACGTGAGAGAAAATCCATAGGATATATCCAAAGGCCAATCAACGCTCCAGCGATATTCTGAAGAGGGAGATATCGGACAAGATATTTATATCACGAGTCTGAAACAGGAACCAGAGGAGACACAAGGGACGAGAGATGGACCAGGATCGAGCGTCGAGGGACCCCAGCCATAAGCAGCGCTGTCCAAGTTCGGGACTCCTTCAGAGAAACTTGTCATATCCAACCAAGCCCATAAATAATCGTAAATAAACATACCACCAAAACTAATAATTAAACAAACGAGTTCTAATATCACCGGGGCACAAAATAAATTTTGTTGTGCCGAACCTGGCCCAAGAGATAGCATAGATATCCCAAGGGACGAGAAAGGATCGTTACATTGGTTCGTAGAGAGTCCGCCACCATCCTGAATCGTCTGCCGCAGCCTTGAGCATACGATTGACTCTAACACCTTGCCCATGGTGTCGATAAGGCATTTCGGCCTGTAGGCAGACACGTCGCTTGGAGGCTTGCTAGGCTTCGGGAGAAGCACCAGTTTCTGGAGCTTCCACCTTGCAGGGAAAGAGCCCTCTCGCAGGAGAGTGCTGCTGATCCGTCGACTCACTATTTCTCTTCCAGTATGCGGGAACAGTCCTGCAACAATGCCTTTAAGCATTTCTGGATCCGTTGGTGGTCGCTGCTTCGAGGCATAAATGCGCTTGACCACGATTTTGTATGCCCTGCCCCATGGGTCATTTTCCGCCGAGTCGCATAGGTCAAGGAAACAGCTCCACTTACTCGAGTGGATTGCCTTCTTGAGTGCTTTCCTAGCCGCGCAGAAAGTTTCCCTCAGGATGGGCCAAGAAGGGTCGCCGTTCTTTCTGGCGCGCTGATAACGCCGCCTTGCAGCGAAACAGGATTGCCGCTCTCCGGAGATCGTCTCATTCCACCAGAAGACTGGGCGGTGGGGGCCTGCGTAGGTCCTTCTTATGCTCATACTAGCGTCGCATGCCGAGAGGACTGCGCTAGCCATGCAATTTGCCATATTTACAGCGTTGTCCACCTGAAGTGTTGCCTCGTTTAGAGAGCTTTTGAAAGGGCTCTCTCTTATGCTGCTGCTGCAATCTCTTGCGGGATTGGCACTGGCAAGATTTCTCTGGAGCCGAGAACGGTCAGTATGGCCTCCTGATCGCTGGCGGTGTAGAAATTGCTGACTTCCCAGGTTGCGTTTCGGCACAGAGAGCTACTGACGAACGTCAGGTCTATCACCAAGCCATAGCCCGCGCGGTTGAAGGTATTTCTACCGCCACTGTTTAGCAGGGTTATTCTAGTTGGGCGAACGCTTCCAGAACCGCTCTTCCCCTAGAGTTGGTTTAATGGGGCAGCACTCCACTGCCCAGGCGTTGAAATCACCGGCGATAAGGCAAGGTGTGTGCAACCGGGCGTCAGCTGCCAGCTCGTAGACGGTCCCGCAGAATTCATCAAAAGCAAGACTTGGGGGAAAGTAGCAACTGTATACAAATATCTTGCCTATGCAGCCACGCATGTAATCCTTCGCAGCCTCCACTTTCGTCAGGGGCGGCTTTGCTTGATCCGCTGCACACACTATTTTCGCTGGGTTTTATCCTATATGGTTCGCTAACAAGGACTACATCGCTCTTCTGTTCCACTAGAGTCTGCAGCAGAAGGTCGTGGGCTGCCTCGCAGTGGCTTAGATTTAGCTGTAGGAATCTATTCATGCTGCGTTCGGACGCTTTCTCGGGAAAGCAGCACATATGGTCCGCTCTTGGAAGCCGATGGGCAACGCTGGCTGCCGGCTACATGCGCTCTATTGGCTATGCCTTGGGCCTCGCATAAGCAGCAATTATACCCATTTCTGCAATCCTTCGCTTTATGGTCCTTGCCTCCACACCTTAAGCACCAATTTGTCCTGTCGACTGGGTCCGAGCATGCAGCGGCAACGTGACCAACCCAGACGTGACGTGACCAGAGTGCGGCACACAGAATACCCGATCTTGAGGTTGCCAGCCTTCAAGACGGCATCGGCCACATCTGCGGGGACACGAAGCGTAGACCTTTGGTAACCGCCGAAGGCCGGGCGCAGGCTTTTGATGTCCTCTTCCGTTACCTTCAGACCCAGCTGATTCGAAAGAGCCTGTATGATCTCCGCTCTAGTGGTTTCCCCGTCCAGATCCCGGACATCCACTCTCACCATATTCGACAGGGCTCGGGCCTCCACCTGTCCGGCTAGGGCTAAATCAATATCCTTCCTCAAATCGCCTACTTTTTCTGCATCAGCTGGGTTCAGTTCTAACAGCAGGTCCCCTTTTGCTGTGCGTCTAACGTTTTCGCCCACTGCTATCAATTTCTCGTTCTGGCTACGTGTAACCAGTTTCAACATGTCGCTATAGGACAGATTTCCTCGTCCTTGCACCAAAATAGCAGGTGGGCGTTTAAATGGCAGCGACTGTTTAACTGTTCTCGCTGTCCTGGGCGGTACCGTCTGCCATGCCGGCTCTGACTGTGGCGCTCTCGTTTCGTTTTCTCGAAACAAGTGAGCAAACAAGTTGACGGCCGACGGTTCTCCACTGGCAAAAAAGTTTCCGGAGTGTTGATGACTACTCTTTGGCGGGGCATCCTTGGCTGTTGTAACTTCTCCGTTTGTTGCCCTCTGGTGACGAAGGATTTGTGGCATGCCACTGCTGGTACCGGGTCGCTATTGTTGTTGCACAGAATGATGTTCAATGCCTGCTGCAAATCCTTTAATCTGTCAACTTTATCTCTAAGCGCGTTCGTTATGGCTCTTTTGCCCCCCTCCTTTTCTGGCTTGATGCGTTCGGCTATTTCCTCTAGTATTACTCCCATTTCTGCCACCTCGCTCCTGCCCCTAAATTGTTGCAACTTAGATTTTTTTGGTTGCACCGCACTGCCTGCTGGTGGACTCTTAGAGCCTTCGCGTAGACTCTTTGGCGTGTCGGTTGCACCAAACAGCTCCTCCACACCTACTACTCACCCATGGCCAAACACCGCCTCAATCTCCTGTTGACTAACTAGGCTGCCGTCGCAAACAGATTCCGACCAGGAAATCGGCGTTGAAGCAGGCGCCACTGATTGACGCCGCCCGCTTGGCCCCGCCATCGAGCCAGCCGATCTCAAGCCCTCCATTGCTTGCAACCAGGTATTTCGCCCTGGGACTTTTTGGGAGTTATGCGTCTCCCTGCTCGGCTCCACACACTAGGAAATTTCGGTCTGTGACTGAAGAAAGTGCCAACCACTGGTTCCAACAATCCCGAATTAATTGTTAGAAATTTTCTGACAATTAATTTCTGGTACTTTCGCCTCCAAGGCACAGTACTTGTCTTGCGCCCACAGTCCGAGTTGACAACTGGAGGGCTGAAACACCGCTATATACTCTGGGGACCCTAAAAGTATGCCGCGCTTTTTCGTGATCACTTAAAGCTCCGCTTAAAAGCTTTACGGAGATTCGCGGAGTTGGCAGGGGCCAATATCAGGGCTTTTAAGCCCAGGTCGGCCTGGCCAGTGCATAGCTGGTACCAGCACTGTTTATGGAGAAGCTACTTATAGAGAGCTACTGGCGCCCCTCACCCCCCTGATCAGACGACCGCCGACGGCCCTAGTAGGTTTTAGAGGGAATCACGACCGGGTGACAGGTGATTCAGAACAACCGTGAGTAGGCCTGCGTAGCCAGCATCGTTTCACACCGTTCTCTTTAACTTTACAGAGTAGACACGTCACGAAACAAGTAAAACAAGCCGGATTACTATGGAGCGACGAAACCAGCGTCGTTCCTCGTTGGTTTTATATCTGTTGTATCTGTGCGTGTGTGTGTGTATCTGTGTGTGAAGCTTAAGCCTGGATAATTTTTATACCCTTGTAAGAAGGGTATATTAATTTTGGTTACAAGAGTGCAGCGCATAGAAGAAAGCATCTTCGACCAAAAAAGCACGACGAGACGAGTTTATATAGCTATGTCCGTTTGACCGTACGTCTGGATCGACGCGAACACCTTCAAGACCGTAAAAGCTACAAAGTTGAAAAGCTGCTCGTGGGCTTCTATATACTGCAGGGTCAATTTGACGGCTATAGGTAAAGAAAATTTAATAAAAAACTTGCAAGGGTATACAAACTTTGACTTGGTCGAAGTTAGCCCCGCCCATCTGGTTTTAACTGCAATAGAATAAATATTCAAACAACATTTCTTCGAGTTGCGACATCGTGTTGGTCCAGGTAGACTGCATAAGAAAGAGTAGTAGGAATATAGAATTACAGCAGCTTCAGTTCCATTGTAGAGTTGTAGGGACAAATGTGCTTTCTCAATTGGTTCAAGGTGCCCAACTTTGCTACAATCGTTAAAAGTCATCTGAGGATTCAATCAGTCAACATCAAAAATTAATCAAAAACTATACTTTCTGAACATCCAAAAAGTAAAAAACAAAAGTAAAAAAATTTTGACCGTTCAATTGATCATGCAATCTGAAAAGGTTGGTAAACGTAAAGATACTTTTCAAAATCATGATCAAGAGCTCGTTTTTCAGCAATCGATTATGAAACCGACAATTTCTGCTACAATGTATGAGCTTAGGACAGAGCTTGAAAGTCTGCTCCAAAAATTTAGCAAGAAACAGTAGGGAGAGCTTGCCGAGCACCTCGCCTGATGGTGGAAGCTTGCGACATAAAGCCCGCGTTCGCTGAAATCATACGCATAGAAATGAAACTGAAAGAGGTAAAGAGAGAATTCAATGATGGCCCTCTGGTTGCGGAATACAATAAACGGCTGTTCCATGCAGCAGCCAATGAGGACACCATGAAATGGGTGTAACCAAACATTTGTTTCATGGGACCATATGAGGCCGTTAAAATTGCGTCGCCAAATGTCGAGTGGAGTTTGCATCGAACTCATCCTTTGAATTACAGTCGTCCGACGGTAGCCAGTCATCTGGCATATCAAGCATATCCTCTCGTACAAGCAGTGAGTTGCTGGATAACTGATTGCCTAAAATCAACGCATAGGAATTTTCCAAAATTGATGGTAAGTCCTATAATTGGAACACCAGATAATTGGGAGTTGCGGATGGGTTTTTAAAACAACGCATCATGCTAAATTGGAAAGAAAAAATAAACAAGATCATCCAAAATTGCAACAAAGTCCTAAAATCAACGCACATACATACTCGACAATTGAAATTTAAATTGACAATTGAAAATATGTAGTCCCAATCTCTTCAAGAATCTTAGTCCTAGTATCAACGCACCAGAATGGATCAGGTTAGTGAATATGGCCGCATGCTTAATTTCTGCAAATCAAAAAATCTCGACGACCAAATGAAAACAATAGCGAAACTGTCAAAACTGGCCTTACATTCCTTATACAATTACTTTGTGAAAGCACACAATTTCGAAATTCATTCACCTGTTGTATTGTCGGGTTGTGAGTTCTGTCTTTATTCCGGCAAGAAGTCCACACTTAGCACATTGATCAATCCAGGAAAATTAAGCTTAGGTCAAGCATTCGCGGCCATTCAATATTCATCAATATTTAAAGCCAAATTTTTTTTTTTATAATTTATTGGTTGCATTATTATCAGGTGCTACCGATTCAACAATGTATTAGTATCAGGCATTAACATTTAGAACAGAACTTTAAATAGCATTAGCATATAGGGTAAATATTTACTATAGCTACTCGGGCCCAAAACGCGCTTAAACTACATAAATTTGGTATCAAATAAAAGAGAAAAAATCCACGAGAAAATATAGATACATATTAAGGCATTAATTTTGCGGTATTATGCTTTTAGAGCCTGAGGATAACAAGGTTTTGCATCGGCATTACTCCGGTCAAAGCGGACCGGTCTATAATAAGCAATTTTGTTGAAATCGGTTGAAATTTATTATTTGTTTACGCAGACTACAGTAGTTATAAAGCTTTAGACATAACATGATGGGGCATGTAATAATAAGGAAACAATCACGTCAAATGTGTTCAACTCTTGGCCAGGATATTACCTTTAGTAATGAAGAGAAGAGATAATTTTAGGCAGTAATAAGGAAACACTCTATATATAAAATATGTTAGCTACTTGGCCAGGAAAATCTCTTAAGTCGCCGGTTTAAATTAATTACTTCGAAAGAACATTACTTGAATAGTTAAGTTCGGATTTAAAATTTAAAGGAAACAAATTTTAAAAGCCGTATTTAGTAGGCCCTAATGTAATGTAGTGGGCCTCGACCGTTTGTTTAAGCATTAAAGTGTTTAGGAAATGAAAAAAAAAGAAGGAAAAATATGTTTACGGTAGAACGAGTTAAAACGAATGAGGCTTCTTCGCAAAGCGACAGCTATTTATAGGGTTTGGCTGAACTAGTTCTATGTTCTAGCTCATAATTCCTTAAGTTTGCGTTACGCGGTCTTAATTGGGACCCGAGTCTTCGCCTACCTTCTTATTCTAGCAGACTTCTTCTTATTAATCTTCCTTCACTTTACAACCGTAGGCTCGTTTTTGGCATTCTCTTTCTCCATAAACTAGTCAACGGCGAAGTCACTTCTACTAATTTACTAGATACGCTATATTTTTGTGTTCCCTCACGTCGGACCAGAAACTTTTTTCCTATTCACCTTAGTGGATGCCTGACTAACTACTCTCTTCATGAACCTTTTCGTGTTCTTTGCCAATCTTTTAACAACCTTTCTCACCTAATTTCTCCTCATCTTTCTGTCACTTCTCTTCGCGCTATACTTTTTAATCATCTACAGCGAAACCAATAATAATATTCTGGACTTGGATTGGTTGCAACTCATCCCTGACCACATTGGCTGTGAATCGGGGCATAGCTGGCACCTTGTGCAAATAAAACACCTCCACCGGGTCGGGGATGTTTAGTTGTGTATATAGCTAAGCTATCTTTTGCAATTAATTACTATCTGTCTTTAGCTTAAGCTTTTTCGTCGACTGCTGTGTTAGTTGACGTAAATAAATAAATAAATAAAATATATAATTATGAACCACAATAGTCCACTTTGCTCATTTATAAGTCGCTGGGTCGATACACCAAGAGGTTCATTTCGATAAACTTTTTTTTATCGATATTTTCTGAATGCAAAACTAAAAAAGTTAAATATTTACTTAAGCTAACGAGATTTCAGTGTTGAAAAGTAAAAAACTCGCCTAAAGCTAGATTTCAGTATTGGCAAACGCTATTTTTTATTTGGCGCGTTGTTTGACCGCCCTGGCGGCCAAATATTTTACTCTGAATTATAAAATTAAGGAATTTTCCGCTGCTCTGGCAGCCGAATATTGTATTCTAAACTATATTCGTTCTCTCAAATCAAGAAATAATGTAAACTCAACAATATTTTCTTTGTTAAGAACAGTGCGAACACAAGTTTTAAAAAGCCCGCGTATTTAAATATCCGAAGTTTGGCATCTGGCAACACTATCTCAAAATTTGTCAGCTTCTTTTAGCCGGAAATAGCTACTTTTAGCTATAATCCCGCTAAAACCATAATTTTTCTTTTGTTAATTACACAAAAACTACATAATAAATCGCCAAGGCGCACCTGAGATCGTACTTGTGGAATTTTTCTCGTTCGTTTAATACCAAATTTATGTAGTTTAAGGCTGTTTTAGGCTCGAGTAACGTAAGTAAATATTTACCATAAAAAAATTAGCAATGAATAGAAGACATAAAGAAACAAAATTCAAATACATTTTGCAACGGTCAAACAATTTTTTGTCGGTTTCGCTTAAATTTTCCATTTCATCGAACGAAAGACTAAATGCATTTGTTTTCGCTTTAGACTTTGAGTAAAATTTCTCGGTTTTTAATCGTTTTTGTTTCCAAATAAAAAAAAAAAAAGTAAATGCCATTTTTCTCATTAGCACGTAACCTGTTGAGCCTGTGAAATAAATACTTCGAAAACGATTGAAATTTTAGTCACATTTGAAAATGGATATTCACTTTACGTTTGAAAACAAGGCAGAGTACGGAAAGCAAGTGATTTAAGACTACTTTCATGAATGAGCTAAAGAAGCATCTCGAGAAGTGGTGTCCGAAAAATCTCTGCGAGTAATATTTTGCCCTTAAAAAGGAAATTTGTCCTTTATTATCGCAATAGAGAAAATCTCTAATTGTGTACAAATAAGGAATCGGTTAAGTCGGCTGCATTTTTTTTGCACCCGCAGTAGGGGATTGCATTCGCATTCTTGGAAAAATAAGTTTACATTTACTACCCATTTACATACAACAAATCTTCTGTCGATTTATAGATGATCAAAAATCTACATTTCTAGCCTCGCGTCAAGTTTTTTTTTAAAATGAAGCCTGGATAAAAAATTCGGATTATAATGATCGAACCATGGAGAAACGCAGCTTTGCACCATGGCAAGCGATTCAACCAAAACACCAAAGGAAAATATTTTGGAAAATTTTATTCATCCAAACTCCAAAAAGACACTTGCCCCGGACTAAAATAAACGCCTCTTACCGTTCGATACTAAGAAAACAAAAATTGTAAAAAAACCAGAGGGCCGGGGCTAACTTCGACCGTGTCAAAGTTTGTATACCCTTGCAACTTTTATGGTAACTCTTTCTTTACCTATAGCCATCAAAATGGAAAAACGTTTTTTCTAAAAAGGCTAAAGCTTGCGAAAGAACGGCCTACAATCTTAGCATAGGAAAGATATTGATCAAAGTCACTGTTTTCCACCGATCGTTCCTATGGGAGCTATATGATATAGTCACCCGAACTTTATCAAATTCGGCACAGTCATTAACAGATATATTAAACTAACAAATGTTTAATTTGAAAGCAATCGCGTCAAAAGTAACGAAGTTATTGACAAAAGTCACTGTTTTCGAAAGATCGTTCCTATGGGAGCTATATGATATAGTCACCCGATCTTGATCAAATTTGGCATAGTTTATATTGTAATTAACTCACCAATATTAAATTTCACGACAATAGCTCAGAAAATAATGAAGTTATTAAGAAAAGTCACTGTTCGTGACTTTGCCGTTTGTATGGGAGCCATATGATATAGTGGTCCGATCCGGCTGAATCCGAGATATACAACGCCTGCAGTATATACAAGCCTACATGCAAAATTTCAGCTCTGTAGCTCTTACGGTCTAGGAGGAGTTTGCGTTGATCCAGACGGACGGACGGACGGACGGACATGGCTATTTGAACTCGTCTCGTCATGCTGATCAAGAATATATATACTTTATATGGTCGGAGATGCTTCCTTCTATGCGTTGCACACTTCTGACCAAAATTAATATACCCTTTTTGCAAGGGTGTAAAAAGAAGAAAAAGAAGAACAAATAGCTTCCAAATACCCCCTTGCAGAGGGTATTATAAAATTGGTCAGATGTTTGTAACGCACAGAAGGAGACGTTTCCGACCCCATAAAGTATATATATTCTTGATCAGCATGAGAAGCTGAGTTGATATAGCCATGTCCGTCTGTCCGTCAGTCTGTGCATATGCGTTTTACTCAGCCGTCTTAAGAACTATCGGGGTTTTTTATTACCCGGGAAAAATAAAGTATGAAAACCATCAGGATCGGACCACTATATCATATAGCTCTAGAAGAACTAGAAGAAACAAATTCATAAAAATTGGAGTATTGAAATTTACATATCACATATGTATATAAAACCCCAGATCCCAAAATTTGAATGTGATCGGATAAATATAACACAAGTTACAGTCAATATAATAATCGGCTCTGCTCCCAGCTCTGCCGGCAGCGCTACTACGTCTTTCGTCATCAACAGAGTACATGCATACACACACAGACGCAACGCTACATAAAGTGTATGTGTGTGCGTGCGTTGCTTTGCTTTGGGAATGAGGGAAGAAGAAGAACAAATTGTAAAATAGAGAGTAAAATTGTTTTGTTTGTATATTGATGAATTGATTTGCAGAAAACAAACAAACATGTAAAATTATTATTACCAAGGACTGCAAGGGTATATAAACTTTGGCATAGCCCATGTTAGCATCTTTGATATTTTTTTATTATTGTTTTTTTTAGATTCTTTAAATTGGCATGGAATGGGCCCATAACCCATTGAATTGATGAAAGCCAGTCCTCAGATGAAGAGAGGGAAATTATTAATAAACTAAGAAAATCTAGTCGTTCAATTGCAGACATTGCAAATTAATGAATTGCTCAAAAATAAATGGGTTTTCCGCTATTTATTTTGAATATAAGCAAGACATAAAAAACATAAAGACATATAGTGCTCGAAAAGTGGGGAGGAAAAATAAAAAACATAAAATAGATCAATTGATTAAATACTAATTATCGATTTGACTTAATATGATTTTCTGGCCTTTCCACAGCTCAAAATAAATGATTAATATTTAATCAATTTTTTTTTATGAAGTTTCATTAAGATCTGTTGTGAGACAATTTGTTTTGCACTTCATGATTGACATAGAAAATTTAATTCAGCTCAAGTTCAAAATTCGAGTATTTGTGATGGGCCGACAGTCCTGTGGAGGTAAGAATTGAAGATCCAGCGGGTGCCTTCTCCTCAGTCTTCTTGTGTGAGTACTGTTGTCCAGCAAGTTGAAAGCCAGGGTATTCTCGTGATGTTCAAACCTCAGGATAAAACTATTTTTAGGTCTATTTGCACAATTTAGTGATGACAGTGGTCAATATTTGCACTTGGTCTAGTTGACCAGCTGTTTGGTTTTCAAAGATTGGGGCTGGGAGAGCGGGTTCAATTGATTAAAAATTTTTATTTTTTAAGTTTTAAGAAAAAACTTATAATGATTACAGTCCCTGAAAAAAATCACTCCTTATGATCCAAAAAACCCTTTAAAGACCGTTTGGCATTGAGGTGGTAACAATATGTTTTGGGGATACTCCTCTTCTTTACGTGTCGGTCCGTTATTTTGGATAAAGGATAAAATGTGCGCCATCGACAAAGTAAATATCATTAGCAACACTATGCTTCTTTATGCCGAAGGAGAATTGCCTTTCAAGTGGGAATATCAGCAGGAAAACGATCCCAAATACTCGTCCGAACTGGCGAAAACATGGTTCAAGGAAAATCAAGTTTACTAAATGACCAAAAAAATATTAAAGAAGCTAAGTGTGGCTATGCTAAAGTTGTGAAACTGCCGATATCTGCTAAAATATATGAGCTTAGGACAGAGCTTAAAAGTCTGCTCAAAATACACCCGGGAACAGTGAGGAGAGCACCTCGTCTGATGGTGGAAGCTTGCGACATTAAAACAGAATTTGAAAAAGAAATGAAACCGAAAGATATAAATGGACAGCGACCCTCTAAGGCTTCGGCCACGCTTTAAGCGATGAGCGACTAAGCGACTGAGCGACGCGCTCTCGAGCGACGTTAATGGGCGATCGCGTTGAGTGAGGTGGCCACGCACTAAGCGACACCGCTCGATTGATTAGTTGCAAAAATGACTTATTCTAAAGAAGTTCTACGAAATCTTCTTGAAAGCCGCTATAGCAAATATAGACAATTAAAGAGAATTCAAAGGCGAAGGTTTGGCGTTCATCCCATAAATCGGGTGAGAAAAGAGTATGGCGAGTTTCATCACCTATACAGTAGCCTTCGAGACCACCCAGATCGATTTTGGCAATATTTACGCATGTCAATCGATTCATTTGATTTGTTGTTAAGTAAAATTAATAACAAAATAAATAAACCGAGATCAACAATTTCTGCTGAAGAACGATTGGTTTTATTATTGAGGTAAGTGTAAATTATGTAAATAAGTATATAACAGTAGTATTAGTTTAAAGTTGTAGGTGTTCCTTATTTTTAAGCTTAGCTATAATTATATTTTGTATTTCGTTTCTGATTTCCAACTTTTCGATGGAGGTAAATTTTTCAAAAAAAAGGCAAAAGTGATTTAAAAAACAATAAATCTTGGTTTTTGTTTTCTTCGTCTGTTTCCTTGTCTTTTCCGATTTGGTTTTTTAACATTTCCAGTCGCTCTTTTTCTATTTCCAAGAATTCGGTTTCCATATTTATTTTCCTTTTTTTAGAAGTAGGTTTTCCGTCTATACTTGTAGACGGTGTTGACATAACAGACATATTGCTGTTATCTTCATCAAACAGATCTGCAAGCAGCATGTCGTTCATGCTTTCATCGTCCTCCTGCAAATTGCCCTCAGTAGGATCTGGTGCAACTGTTTGCTTTAGGAAAGACATTAGCTCCAAGTATGGCCATTTAACATTTATCGTTTGAGCTTCGGATCCTGATGGTAGGCGTGGTAGTCTTTGCAAATTCCTTCTATATGTATCCTTTAAATTTTTCCATTTTGCTTTTGCAGCAGCTCCTAAAAAATAATTATATATAGATGTAAATTTGTTATTAATTTTAATTTTTTATATCAGTTTTATTTTGTTAAGCACATATTTTTATTTTAAGGTACCTTGCTACAGGTCAATCGTTTCGTGACTTGTCATTTGCTTTTCGTCTGGGAAGAAGCACTGTTAGCAACATTATATGCGAAACAAGCATTATAATTTGGAAATCACTCGTAAATGAATATATGCCAACACCAACAACTGATATGCTTCAAAAAGTTACGGATGATTATTATAAGCGTTGGAAGTTTCCAAACTGTCTGGGTAGCATCGACGGAAAACATTGCCAAATTAAGTGCCCAGCTCATACTGGATCACATTATTTTAATTATTTGCATTATTTTTCCCTTGTTTTACAAGGTGTAGCAGATGCTGACAAAAAATTCATAGCAATTGAAGTGGGTGGCAGAGGAAAGCAAAGCGATGGTGGCACATTTTCTGGATCCACTTTGTTTAGATTGCTGGAAGCAGGCAAATTCAATGTTCCACCACCACAAGCACTACCAGGCTCGAATATCATTTTGCCGAACTTTTTAATAGGAGATGAAGCCTACCCACTGAAAAATTATTTATTGAGACCATATCCTCGAAAAAAATTAAATGCCAAAACTGAACGATACAATGAAAGATTATCAATCGCCAGGAAGTGCATTGAATGTGCATTTGGTATTTTAACTAAGAAATGGCGAATTTTACAAAAAGATATTGAGACAAAACCTAGCACAGCCATTCAAATTATAAAATGTGCTTGCATTTTACATAATTATGTAAGAGAACGTGATGGGGACAGTGATCTGGACTACATAAATACGACATCAGAAATTAACAATGGAATAGTTGCATCAACAAATGTGGATGTTTTTGAAGAACAGTCACATTGCAACAGAAGCAGTCACTCAGCAATGAATGTTAGAAATTCTTTAGCTGATTATTTTTGGGATTTTAGATATTAAGTTATTAAATTAAATAACGTTTAAATATATACACTAATTCATACATACACATATTAAATACAACTTGCTACACATATTAAATATAACTTAACTTAAGTTAGCATTCTATATTCTACATAACGGTAAATAAAAACTTACCTGTACAGTTACAAATAACTCCAACTTCATTCCATTCTTTATCAGTTATAAATCTATTTTTATACTCTTTATGAGTGTCGTTCCATAAAACGGTTCGGCTTTGAACAGCCGAAATTAATGATTCTGCGCAGATTTTTTGCATTGTCTGCAATTCGTCGCTCAGCGATGCACTAAAAATTAGAATCAATTCTAGCGCTGAGCGACGTCGCTCGTCGCTCAGCAGCTGTGTGGCCACTCCAACGCTTTCTCATAAGCTTTAATATTTTACGTCGCTCGAGAGAGCGTCGCTCAGTCGCTTAGTCGCTCATCGCTTAAAGCGTGGCCGAAGCCTAACTCTGTAAAATCTTCCTATCACATATAGCTTTAAGAACATTGTACTATCAAAGAGCAATAAAGCAAATAATGAATTGAAAAAATTGTATATTCAGTGGTTGTCTTCTTAAGTTAAAATGTATCACAGATGATTTATTGGGGTTAAAAGTTAAATTAATTTTATTGCACTTTTCGTTGAATTTGTTGACTAGATTTTCTAAGTTATTTTTGGCTGCTAAGAAGTTTTTGTGGAAGCTTATTAAGAAAAAGTCATCAGCATATTGGAAGAGGATGCTGTTTCGTGTATCGGTGATGTTGTGTAGTTCAGCTGTGTAAATATTGAAAAGGATGGGGCTAAGGCAGCTGCCTTGACTCACTCCCTTGCTCACTGTTTTTTCTATCGTTCTCATAGAGAGAACTCTTTTTCGGAGAAAATTGGTGATGAAAGTGATGTGCATTTGTTCAAAGCCCAGATCAGTGAGTTTTTTTTCCCAGGATGGGAATATTCACTGCATCAAAAGCTTTGCATAAGATCTTGGGGGGAGTATTTGGTATTTGGCTATATGTTCTTCCATTTAGGGTTTTATCAAACCTTCTAGGCACTTAAAGACTACGCTTAGAAGGCAGATGGGTCGGTTGTTGGTTATGATTGAGGAGTCGAGGTTTTTTTTCGGGACAGGTACAACCTTTATTTTTCTCCAAAAATCTGGGATAATGCCGGTATCTAACGTTTCATTTAGTAGGCTTACCAGTTTTTGGGTTTGAGCAGCTGGGAGGGAGAGAAGCATACTGTACGAGATATTATCTAGTCCTTTCGCGGAATGAGGATTACGCGATTTAAGAAAAGCGTAGATCGTTGTTAGAGAAACTAGCCCTGTTTGAGTTGTCTAGGCTAGCTTCAGGGGGGGATATTTGTGTGCAACCAGGTGTGTCGGGTGTAGAAGCTATTACATTAAGAAATTCTTCGTAGTTTTCTACTAAGGTTTCGGCCCTAGAGGGTTTTGTCTGTTTATATAATTTCAGTGTGCGAATTATCCTCCAAGAATCTTTTATAGTAGTAGGGTTTGACAGGGTTTCTGCAAGATTGTCCATGTTGTCTTTCCTAACTTTTCGTATATAATTATTTAATTTTTTATTGCTATTTAGATATTCTAGGGCATCCGCATGTAGCTTCGATTTATAATACTTTTGTCTGCTCGCGCTCCTAATCCTGAATAGTTTTTCACAGTTTTCGTTCCAGTATTTCTTTGGCAGGTATTTATTTTTGGCATCTACTTTAATTGTGTTTTGCGATGTGATTGCGATTGAGGTATATGGTAAGTTTTCTAAGGTGGATATATCAATTTGTGCAAAGTCTTGAGCTACCTTTTTATAGTTGATTATTTTTCTGTTGCAGGACGAGGATATTCCCTCTATCTCAATAGTAATCGGGAAGGAAACGATTGCTGTTGGAAATTTTTGAGTTCGTTGCTGTCCAGTTAAATTGTAAATTGGTTTTGTTGACTAGGGTGATGTCTAATGCTGAACTGTAAGTTGGAGTGTGAGAGTAGGTTGGACTGCCGTTGTTTATGCAAAAGAAGCCAGAGTTTAAAAGTACTTGCTCAATGATGTTTCCTCTAGGATTATGTACGCTGTTACCCCAAATCTGCAACTTAGCATTTAAGTCTCCGCCTATCATCGATAGGCCCGTGGATTGATTTGCCAGCGATATGTCCTTGCAACCGTCCTCAAATTCATCGTTACTTAAGGATTGTGGTGCATAGACGCTAAAGACGCTGATGTTGTGCTTTAAATTGGTTGTGCAGATGCCTATTGCTTCTACAGAACTAGGACAATTTGGCTGCTTAAAGCGTATATGTTTTCTTAGGTAAATTCCCACCCCTCCGTAGCCGTCAGGGCGGGGCTTGCAAACAAAATTGTAATTAGCTAAGCTACACATGGCATTGTCAGTAATCCAGATTTCGGAGGGTATGGCAATATCTATGTCGTTTTTAATCAGGTAGAGTTCAAGGAGATGTTTATTGTTATTTGACGTGAGACTTTGTATGTTATATTGTAGAATTCTCATCTTAAAAGGAGATAAGTTTAAGAAATAAGATAAGTAGGCTTGAGAAATTTGTCTAGAGATTTAATATTAGTAAGTTTGATTTATTTTAAGTACATCTATTTTAGAGTTGGTTTGAGCAATTCTACTTCTTAGGGCTTCTAGGAAATTTTTGGATTCGGGTATAATGTTAGAGTTCTGGTCTATTAGAAATTTTGAGATTTCCATTGATAGGGCTGACAGACTGTCTTCGGCTGTTTCAAGAGCCGAGACTCTGTCGTTAGATTTTGAGGTGGAAGGTCTGGGGGTGAAATTGACGTTATGGTTGGCATGGGAGTTAACATATTTTTCATTGAGAGAGATTCTATGATCACTTAGAACCGCATTCCAGCTGTTCATGGTGTTCATAGCGTTTCTCTCTTCGTTTCGAAGAGAGAGCGGGGTATTTAATGTAAGTCTCGTTTCTTGAAAGATTTTCCATAGTCATGGCTTTTTGTATGGCGAATTCTCTTTTTCGAGCAGGGCATTCTGTGTGTGTGGCAATGTGTTCATTTTTGCAGTTTATGCAGATTGTCTGTGAGCAAGATTGTTCTTTTGTATGGACTAGGGAGCAGGTGCTGCATTTTTGTTGCTTTTCTTTGCAATGCTGAGCGAAATGGCCAAAACGGAAGCAACGAAAGCATTGGCTGAAGGGAATAAAAGGATTTACTTTGACCTTGGAGTACAGAAAAGTTATCTCTGTTGGAATATTGTTTCCTTTGAAGATAAGCTTAACCCTACTCGTGGGGACCAGCACATCCCTTTCTTTCCTATTTACACGTATTATTTCGTAAATTGGAACTGCAGAGCTGATGTACTCTTTTAGTTCCGCGTCTGAGAAACGTATCGGTATTTGAAATAAAATACCAGTTTTGAATAGAAAATGTTGAAGGATCTTGGGTTCATAACCGTTTTTTTTTTAAATCAGAATTTAATAAATTATTGGCTGCCTCTGCTGACTTGAACTCTGCTTTACATCTACCATAGCCTATTTTATTGACCGTTAGGATGTCTTTTACTTTGAGCCTAAGTAACACCGCGTTTAGCTCTAGGGGATTTATTGGAATTCTCATTTTCGACTCACTTGCATTTGTGTCAAATTTGTCTATGTATACGATGTAGGGGCCTTTGTGTGTGTTATTATACATATGTACATTCGTTGAGTTCTTTTGTAGCATTGTTTTTACTTTCGTATTGTGTAATAATTCCACTTGATTCACACAATTTATATTTTTCTTGTATAAAAAAGAAATAAAAATATTTCCACTGGTCTGTGGAATTTGATTTAAATTTTGCGCCTTTTTTTTTATGTTCACACTTGAAAAGTACCACCACTATGCTTTGAAGCTGTTGCTTCGGAAGTCCACTTGGTAATGTAAGTGCAACTTTATATTTCCAAATTCTATTTTGCCAAATTTTCAATAACGGGATAACCAGGCTGCCACATTTCCAAAAAAAGAGTTGCCCAATCGGTCATAATACTAAAAATTTAATATAGAAAGCCTAGTGTGCAAATTATTTTGTTCATCGAAATATGCCTTATTTTTTAGTTTTTGGTTTTTTAGTAATACTATGTTTAAGTTTTTGAAATAAGTTTTTTGTGTATGTATAATAAATACTTTAATCTCCGTGTCTAATATTCTTTTTGCGACTCATTTTCATTCCAAGGGTCACACGGTGGCCAGAAAGTTAAAAAAGCTTGCTGTGCCAAAAATTTAGTTCGTCACTGTACTTTAGTTTTAAATCGACTGAACCGTCTGAACGTCTCAATTCTGGAAACGTGCGCGTGGTCTCCAGAATTGAATAAGAACAGAATAAACGATGATAATCATCGTCTGTGTATATATGTGGCAAAATTCAATTATCGATATATCGATAAACCCATACAATATATTTTGTATGTTACTTTTGCTTATTTTTAACATTTACTTTGAAAGCCTTTTGATTCTATTACATTTTCCAAGGAAATGAAAATAAATGCCATCGTTTTTATATTAAACTTATGCCGTTTCTATTATTTCTTCCAACACTGTATATGGATACATAAACAGCCGTCAAAGAAAAATGTTTTATGTGAAAAATCTAATATTTGTATGCTTTTCGCCAATATCTCCGCATTTTCCCAAGCATCATCTATTTTGCCAGGCATTGTGTTATCAATTACTTTAAAAAACTTTTAACTCGGTCTCAATTTCCATGTAGAATACTTTTTACCACAGAAAAGCTTAATATAAATATTATACTTATTCTTTTCCATTTCCCACGTATGTATGTATTATATATATATATATACATATATATATATATATATATATATATATATACAACAAACAAAAAACACTCATGCACGCACAAAACAATTTCCATTTCTTAACTATTTTTTTTATATTATTTTTTTTTTTTAGATTCTTTAAATTGGCATAGAATGGGCCCATAACCTATTGAATTGATGAAAGCCACTCCTCAAATGAAGAGAGGGAAATTATTAATAAACTAAGAAACTCAAGTCGTTCAATTGCAGACATTGCAAATTAATGAATTGCTCAAAAATAAATGGGTTTTCCGCTAATCATTTTGAATATAAGCAAGACATAAAAAACATAAAGACATATAGTGCTCGAAAAGTGGGGAAGAAAAATAAAAAACAAAATAGATCAATTGATTAAATACTAATTATCGATTTGACTTAATATGATTTTCTGGCCTTTCCACAGCTCAAAATAGATGATTAATATTTAATCAATTTTTATACCATACACCCATAGGGTGAAATGGTATATTAAAGTCGCCAAAATGTCTGTAACAGGCAGAAGGAAACATCTCCGACCCCACAAAGTATATATATTCTTGATCAGGATCAACAACCGAGTGGATCTAGCCATGTCCGTCTGTCCGTATGAACACCTAGATCTCGGAGACTGTAAGAGCTAGAGCCACCAAATTTGGTATGTAGACTCGTGTAGTATGTAGAGTGATCAAGTTTATTTCAAATTTTGGCCACGCCCCTTTCCGCCCCCGCAATTTAAAAAAAGCGTTTATCTCAAAAACTATTCCAGCTAGAGACATACCATATTTGGTATGTATATTCGCTTAGTAAATGCACACATTTTGTATATATAAAGATTTTGCCACGCCCTTTTCCGCCCCCGTACTTTGAAAAACTTGATTATCTCCCGTATTTTTTTACCTTATGCAATCAAATTCGGCACACTTAAATTTAATACTAATATCTAGCAAAATACGAAATTTGAACAAAACCGGACAAAAACAGTCGAATTATGCATATAAACGTTTTTCCATAAGGCCGGAGTTGGCCGTTGGCTGGTGGGGGCGCTAGGGTGCTCGTATGATTGAGTAAGCGAGATACTAAGATATGCTTGTAAGAAGCATGTGAAAATGCATTTGTTTAATAAAGTTGAAATATTTGCTTTACTGGTGATGGTATACCTAAGTCGGCGAGACGACTTACTTACTTCATTTTTTTTGTTGTGAGACAATTTGTTTTGCAGTTCATGATTGACATACAAAATTTGATTCAGTTCAAGTTCAAAATTCGAGTATTTGTGATGGGCCGACAGTACTGTGGAGGTAAGAATTGAAGATCCAGCGGGTGCCTTCTCCTCAGTCTTCTTGTGTGAGTACTGTTGTCCAGCAAGTTGAAAGCCAGGGTATTCTCGTGATGTTCAAACCTCAGGATAAAACTATTTTTAGGTCTATTTGCACAATTTAGTGATGACAGTGGTCATCATTTGCACTTGGTCTAGTTGACCAGCTGTTTGGTTTTCAATAATTGGGGCTGGGAGAGCGGGTTCAAAAATCACTCCTTATGATCCAAAAAACCCTTTAAAGACCGTTTGGCATTGAGGTGGTAACAATATGTTTTGGGGATACTTTTCTTCTTTACGTGTCGGTCCGTTATTTTGGATAAAGGATAAAATGTGCGCCATCGACAAAGTAAATATCATTACCAAAACTATGCTTCTTTATGCCGAAGGAGAATTGATTTTCAAGTGGGAATATCAGCAGGAAAACGATCCCAAATACTCGTCCGAACTGGCGAAAACATGGTTCAAGGAAAATTAAGTTTACTAAATGACCAAAAAAATATCAAAGAAGCTAACTTTGGCTATGCTAAAGTTTATACACCCTTTCAGTCTTTGGCCATAATATTCCTACATGTTTCAAACATTCTTTCGGTAACTCAATTCTTTAAAATACAGACAAAACCTTCCAAATATCATTTCCATTTCTTTCCCTATCTCCTTTTACAAGCATGGCGCAATTGGCAATTGGTAAACGTAAGGATATTTCTTTTCATAATAAGGATCATAGATTTTTTTGCAGCGATTGGTTGTGAAACTGCCGATATCTGCTAAAATATATGAGCTTAGGACAGAGCTTAAAAGTCTGCTCAAAATACACCCGGGAACAGTGAGGAGAGCACCTCGTCTGATGGTGGAAGCTTGCGACATTAAAACAGAATGTGAAAAAGAAATGGAACCGAAAGATATCAATGGACAGCGACCCTCTCACGTGCACATTCGACGATTTACCTGTCGCTCTGGTAACGGAATACAATAAACGGCTGTTCCATGCAGCAGCCAATGAGGACACCATGAAATGGGTGTAACCAAACATTTGTTTCATGGGACCATATGAGGCCGTTAAAATTGCGTCGCCAAATGTCGAGTGGAGTTTGCATCGAACTCATCCTTTGAAATACAGTCGTCCGACGGTAACCAGTCATCTGGCATTGAGCTCTCCTCTTGTTCAAGCAGTGAGTTGCTGGATAACTTCTTGTTTAAATTCTAAGTAAGTCCTATAATTGGAACACCAGATAATTGGGAGTTGCGGATGGGTTTTTAAAACAACGCATCATGCAAAATTGGAAAGAAAAAATAAACAAGATCATCCAGAATTGCAACAAAGGCCTAAAATCAACGCACATATGTACATACTCGACAATTGAAATTTAAATTGACAATTGAAAATATGTAGTCCCAATCTCTTCTAGAATCTTAGTCCTAGTATCAATGCACCAGAATGGATCAGGTTAGTGAATATGGCCGCATGCTTAATTTCTGCAAATCAAAAAAACTCGACGACCAAATGAAAACAACAGCGAAACTGTCAAAACTGGCCTTACATTCCTTATACAATTACTTTGTGAAAGCACACAATTTCGAAATTCATTCACCTGTTGTATTGTCGGGTTGTGAGTTCTGTCTTTATTCCGGAAAGAAGTCCACATATAGCACATTAATCAATCCAGGAAATTTAAGCTTAGGTCAAGCATTCGCGGCCATTCAATATTCATCAATATTTAAAGCCAAATTTTTTTTTTATAATTTATTGGTTCCATTATCATCAGGTGCTACCGATTTAACAATGTATCAGTATTAGGCATTAACATTTAGAACAGAACTTTACATAGCATTAGCATATAGAAATCGCGCATTGATTTTGTAGAAGTGTTATATACAATTCCCTTTGGAAAATAAAAGAAAATAGTATTAAAATCTTAGCAAACATTCCTCTTCAGACTATATATATATCCGATATGGTTTTGATTTCGTAAAGTAAAGTAAAATTTTAATAAACATTAGTAGGACTCAAATAAAACTTTTATTTATTTATTTTTGCAATCGTCTCACGTTTTTATCCCAGAGGAGACAAATTTCTTTGTCCCAAAAAATTACCACTTCTCCAAATGCTTCATCATTTTTTTAAGGAATTAATTAAGCTCCTTTACTGACCGAACACGACTGAGAAAACTTGTGTGCGGTCCGCCAATGCATGTGTGTGCTTAAATAGAAAAAAAGGCCACGTTCGAATGGACAATGTTCAAAATGAGTTGAGTCAGTTCGAGTGCGAGGCCGAACATGTTGGAATGCCAATTCAATTTATTTTATATCAACTCATTTCGTTTGATGCTGTGTGTTGTAAGATGCACTCATACTTACACTTATTCCACCTAATGGTGAACTAGAGCTGAAAAATTATCGATAGAATTTATGGTTGTTATGTTTTCGATGTATCGATAAACTTTTGTCTATATCGATTAATCGCTGCAGAGGATATTATAAAATTGGTCAGATGTTTGTAACGCATAGAAGCAGACGTATCCGCCACAAAAAAATATATATTCTTGATCAGCACGAGAAGCTGAGTCGATATAGCCATAACCTTCTGTCCGTCCCTCCTTCGGCGCGTGTCTATGGTACTCAGCCATGTTAAGCTGTTAGAGCCGTTGGGATTCAATTTGATATTTGAGCTACGTATAAGCCGGGAAGTTGAAATAGGTGAAGAAATTGGAATATCCCTATAAAAATATGATATGATACTAATATGATAGTTTTTTATATAAAACATAAAATCCCGACGTTTAAATCAGATCGGATAAATAGACCACAAGTTAGAGTCAATATAAATCGGCTCTGCTCAAACGCTACTGGCAGCGCTGCCAACAGCCTACTACGTCTTTTCTCAAATCAGCAAATCACACGTACATATACACACAGACGCAACGCTACATAAACTGGTGTGTAAGCGTGCTAATTGCGTCATGCATGTAAAAGGAGGTAGGGAAAGAAATTGAAATGATTTTTGGAAGGTTTAATGTGATTTGATGAGTTGAGTTACAGAAAAAGAGTTTGAAACATGTACAAATATTATGGCCAAAGACTGCAAAGGTATACAAATTTCTGCACAGCAAAAGTTAGCTTCTTTGATTTTTTTTTGGTCATTTAGTAAATGGGTGCTCCAAATAAGCAGAGCAAAGCAAGCAAATGTTTCATATACAGACGAAAACATATCTTAAGTTTTTGGCATTGAGAGAGAGCAATCCATAGTGATAGAAGAGAAGAGACAAACACGTAGTGGCCGAACATTCTAGTAGTAGTAGAGAGAGCAGGGCATATGATCATTATATAAGTTGAGAGAGAGCTTGTTAAAGAGACTGTCAACTGAGTCGCACGTCAAGGTCCATAAGTAGTCCAGTGTTATTTTTATAAGTATGTTTAAATCTGAACAATATATTGAACTCGATTGTCATTAAACAATTCAAATATTAATAAATAAATAAATATAGTAACGATCATTGAATCAATCAATCGAGTGTGCAACCCAGAGAAGGAAGCATCTCCGACCATAAGAAGTATATAAATTCTCAATCAGCACGGTGATACGTTCGGCACAACGCAAACTCCTCCTAGGCTGTAAGAGTTACGAAGTTGAAATTTTGCTATAACAACTATATGATTTAGCTCCGTTCCTTAAAAACTAAACGTTTATCAGTGTAATATATCTGTTAATGACTATACCGAAGTTGATCAAAATATTATAACTATATTATGCATCTGTTATACAAAAAGATATCGTGTGCTGTGTGCTCCGATTGCTCCAGCAACAGATTGTAGGCCGTTCTATTGCGCACATTAGATTTTTCACATTAAACATTTTTCCTTGACGGCATTGTAGCTGGTTTTATAGAATACTATTCAACCTATCTACTATATCTAAAAGTGTTCTATTAACTTTAAGTCCGGAGACTGACACGGCGACCCAAAAATATTAACTTGATTTTCCCTGAACCATGTTTTCGCAAGGCAATTCTACTTCGGCATAAGAAAGCATAGTGTTGCTAAGGATATTTACTTTGTCGATGGCGCACATTTTATCCTTCATCCAAAATAACAGACCACCACTTGAAGAAGAAAAGCATCCCCAGAACATAATGTTGCCTCCTAACGGTTTTTAAAGTGTGTTTTGGATCATAAGCATTGATTTTTTGCAGGGACTATAATCATTATGGGTATTTTTTTGCCATCAGATCCAAACAAATTGACCTTTGTTCCATCCGACCACAGCGCGTTTTTCCAAGGCCCGAAGCACATGTTGGGTAGCAAAATTCTATTCTGTGTTTTATATTTTTCTTCCTCAAGCACGGAACTTTTCGAGCAGTTTATGTCTTTATGATTTTTATGTCTTGCTTATATTCACAATGAATAGCGGAAAACCCCTTTATTTTTGAACATTTCATTAATTAAATGGACTTCAAAATCCTTTAATGTTGAATATTATATTAAAACCAAAAATTTACTTTTATGAGACTTAAAATGTTTTTGACTAAAAACATACGGATTGTTTATATTTATTTTTCCAACCGAAAAACGGGATTGTTTTGATTTTCAGGCCGGATATTTTCTCCAACGCTGAAAAAAGTGATTTCAAAATCAAAATATCAAATACCAATTTGGCTATGCCGAAGTTTATATACCCTTGCCATCCTTGGCAATAATATTTTTACATGTTTAAAATTCTTTTCCTTCAACTGAATTCACAAACAAAACCATCAAATTATTACTCTTTTTACCAGTGTTTACAATTGCTGCTACATTTGTATGTAGCAGGAATTTGGATAAAAATATTACTCTGCTCCCGCTACTGGTCTGATTTGAAAAGGCTACGTAGCATAGCGGAGAGCACAAACGTAAAACGGTTGCTCTCCTGCTCTGCTCCATAGCAAGAGGAAAATATTTGTGATCCGCTATTTGTAGTTGTAGCAATAGCACAAGCATTAAAAGCGTGATGAGAGCGGAGGAAACCAAATAAATTTTTAGTAGTATTTTTGTAGTCGCTCTCATTGTAATTTTGTAGTTGCTCTCATAGCAGAACTGTACCAACTGCCGTTTAAAACGTTAATTTCAAATTGAAGAATCTAGCGAAAACACTAGATTGTCTAAACTGTAGTATATATACGAATAAAGCATATTAAAGAAATTAAAAATTCAATTTCGAACAAGCAGTAATTTTTAATTTTGATTTTCATGGTTTTTTTCATCTTCAAATGAAGGAAAGTTGTCGATGGCACCATCCAAATGGGATGAGTTTAGTTTAACAAGTAAAATTTTTTCTAAAGTGTCGCGGTTTAACTCATTTCGATTGTCGATGATGAAAATGCTCGTTCTATTGTGACCTACATAAATAAAACAAAAAGATGTGAACATATTTCTTTCAGCAAAAACAATACTTCTTACTTGTGTTGGCGGAATGGTAAAACATACTCTGCTCAGTTCATAGAGTTCAGAATCAGTCGACTTTCTTTCTCTCTAGAAGTTCAGAACATTAACATTTGCACTTTTCACATTTCGTTTTGTTCTAAGTCCATAACTATAGCCGCACTTCCTTTTCTTTTAGAAGCAAAAACAAAGTATTAAAAAATGTATAACAACCTACTTCTATTAATAATGAGTATAACCGTTTAGCTGAAATAAGCTCAAAAACACGATTTGGCATCAAATTACTTATATCTAATAATAGCCAGTTTAAGGCTATTAACATTGCTAAATTTAGTGTTACGGGCATAAATTCTACGCACTAGTAAAGCCCACAAGTTCTCCATAGGATTCTGCTGGAAAACAAATGAATCTTCTAGTTGTGCGCGAAGGAACGGTAGAAGGTTCGTTTTTAGCAAATCCATATACTCTCCGGAGTTCATATGAGTCCTTGGAAGTGCAAGCTTCAAGCATCCTGACGCACAGAAACAGCCAATACCATGAGAGATTCTTCACCGAAATTTCTCTTCGAGAAATAAACAGGTTCTTTTCTTAAATCTCTCCAATAATATGAGAAGCCCGGACCATCCAAAGACCATCTAAAATATAAAATTAGTATTAGTATTTTTTAAAAGAAAACAAATCCTGTACCTTTTTCCAATAAGTTGACATATTGTCTCTAGCGAACTTCACCTGCGCCTCTTTATGCCTTTGCAATAATTTGGAAGCCACTTTTAATTTTTGGTGGGAGACTTTTTTAATGCTCGTGCAACCGTCCATCGGGATACATTTTGGGACACATTCAGCCAACTCATTAGCTGTAAGCAAAGAGTTGCTTGCAGCACGCTCCAGAAGACGCTGGGCAGGCGAATTTATATTGGATTTCGGTCCACCTGTTCTGTTTTGTCCATATTTGGACTGATTTTTATAAAAGTTTCTAATGACTTTGTCCGATCTACCAATTTTTCTCGCGATTTCTTCCCCCTTGAGAGCTAGAATTTGTCCTTTTTCAAAATCTGAGAGAACCGATCAATTTGGCATATTTATTAAAATCTCCGCAGCTAATTATTCACGAACGATATTATGAGAACAACGTCACAAAGTAATTATAGTGGTCAAAAATGAAAAGTGCGGCTATAGTTATGCACTTGGAACAAAACGAAATGTGAAAAATTACATTTATTTTGTGCAAAAAGGGTATATTAATTTTGGTCAGACGTGTGCAACGCATAGAGGGTAGCATCTCCGACTATATAAATTCTTGATCAGCACGACGCGACGAGTTCATATAGCCATGTCCGTCCGTCTGGATCAACGCAAACTCCTCCTAGACCGTTGGAGATACAGTGCTGTAGGCTCGTATATACTGCAGGGGTTGTATATTTCGTATTCAGACGCATCGGACCACTACATCATATAGCTTTTGATGACTTTTCTCAATAACTTCTTTATTTTCTGAGCTATTGTCGTGAAATTCAATATTAATGAATTTATTACACTTATAAACGACTCTTCCAAATTTGATCAGATCGGGTGACTATATCATATACATCCCATAGGAATGATCGGTCGAAAACAGTGACTTTGGTTAATACCTTCGGTATTTCCAATGCTAAGATTGTAGGCCGTTCTTTCGCAAACATTAGCCTTTTTAGCTTAAACGTTTTTCCACTTTGATGGCTATAGGTAAGGAAAGATTTACTAAAAAAGTTGCAAGGGTACACAAACTTTGACGCGGTCGAAGTTAGTCCCGCCCCTCTGGTTATTATTTATTACATCTTGTTTCGTGCTTTATCTAACGGTGGTTTGAGATTTCTTCTATGTCTATTCGTTTTTGAGTTATAAGAAAAAGCAGGCCGCAATAGTCGTGCACCAGAGTTTAGGCATGCGTCAAATCCAACATTCAATATAAGTTTTTCCGTTCGAGTATCTATGCTTTCAATAATGGTTTTACCAATTTTTGAACTGTAACAATTTGATTAGTAGTCAGCTTACATGAGAGCCACAAAGCGTACAAATTGCCATAGTGCGATTGCTCTTTTTGGAACTTTACTATAGTTTTTTTAAATGGATTCATAAAACAGGTTTAGCAATCTATAAACTCCCACAACATAGAGCTCCCGTCAGAATTTTCATCATCCGTTTTATTTTCGGTCCTTAGCTTTATTCAGTCGATCGATCATTTCATATGTTGATCCCCACCTTGTGGGACAATCCAATTAAGGTAATTTCAGTTTACGAAACTCAAATACCTCACGCGATCCATTTGATGGCTTACGAATGTATTTCGTCATGTTGCGACATTGAAGTAAATAGTTCTTAATTTCTGCCTTTTTTTAAAACATCAAAAGCGCAAAGTTGTGCAGTATGTGCCGCACACCGGTATATTTGTAAATTACCCACATGCAATTCTTCTGGGGTATCAAAATTATCAATTTTTTCAGTGTAGTAGTGTATGTTTTTTTTCCACCTTCTATGCGTCTTAAAAATCATCATCAAATATATAACTATATGATAATATTTTTGTTGTTTTAATCATATTAGCTCCGTTGTCTGATGTAATTGAAACAATTTGATTTAATCGAATATTGTACTTGTCCAAAGATGCTAAAATTTCTTTGGCCAGATTTTTAGATGTACTTTCACTAGCGCCTTTAATTTCCGACAAGCCTAATATCCGGATATAATTTCACTTTCATTTAAAAATTGCGAACTTATTCCAAAATATTACGGTTCAGACGAGTTGCGCTATCTATTTTTAAGGACAGTTATCGGCCGTGCATTGAAGTTTTTTCCGTTCTTTTCTAAAAGACCGTCACAAATCGGATCTATTATTTTTTTCATAATTTCCTATGTACGAACGAATTAACTGCTTTTTGTTCATTTTAACTTTGTTTCTTTTCTGGGTTAAGATATGTTTTTTGAACAAGAGGACTCGTTGTCTTGAAAATCGATTTTTATTTTGTGCACTCTAATAATATGTGTTTTTAAATTAAATGTACGATCCTTCTTTAACCGATTACATGATTTGCACTGCACATATGATGACCCATCGGCTTCAAAATACTTAAAAATATCAAACGAGGTTTTTCGCGAAGCCATGTTAATACTACTGCGCTATCAAAAACTTAGCCAAATGCATGTAAACAAATATAACGGGAATATTTAGATACAGATCTAAAATACAATGAGAGCAACTACAAAAATACAGTGAGAGCGACTACGAAGTTGATACGAAAGCAACAGAAAAGGAAAAATGCTCTGTGGCAGTAGCACAAAAATTTATTTGGTTTCCTCCGCTCTCATCACGCTTTTAATGCTTGTGCTATTGCTACAACTGGAAATAGCGGATCACAAATTCTTTCCTCTTGCTATTGCTCTGTGCTCCGACGATCTATGCTATGGAGCAGAGCAGGAGCAAAAAATAATACTCCGATGTAGCATAGCATTTTCAATCACTGCTTTTACTAAAATATTTTCTTCTTCTTCCCTCATTGCTTAGGCAAGCCACGGCACGCATAAACATACGTCGTGTGTGTATACGTGTGATTGCTGATTGAGAAAGACGTGTGGTCTATTATCCGATCTGATTAAAACGTCGGAAAACTATATATTAGTATCATATCATATTTTATAGGATATTCCAATTTCTTCACCTATTTCAACTTCCCGGTTTATACGTACATAGCTCAAATATCAAATTGAATCCCAACGCTCTTAACATGGCTGAGTACCATAGACACGCACCGAAGACGGACGGACAGAAGTTATGGCTATATCGACTCAGCTTCTAGTGCTGATCAAGAATATATATTTTTTTGTGGCGGATACGTCTGCTTCTATGCGTTACAAACATCTGACTAATTTTATAATATCCTCTGCAGCGATTAATCGATATAGACAAAAGTTTATCGATACATCGAAAACATAACAACCATAAATTCTATCGATGGTTTTTCAGCTCTAGTTCACCATTAGGTGGAATAAGTGTAAGTATGAGTGCATCTTACAACTCACAGCATCAAACGAAATGAGTTGATATAAAATAAATTGAATTGGCATTCCAACATGTTCGGCCTCGCACTCGAACTGACTCAACTCATTTTGAACATTGTCCATTCGAACGTGGCCTTTTTTTCTATTTAAGCACACACATGCATTGGCGGACCTCACACAAGTTTTCTCAGTCGTATTCGGTCAGTAAAGGAACTAAATTAATTCCTTAAAAAAAGGTGATGCATTTGGAAAAGTGGTAATTTTTTGGGACAAAGAAATTTGTCTCCTCTGTGATAAAAGCGTGAGACGATTGCAAAAATAAATAAATAAAAGTTTTATTTGAGTCCTACTAATGTTTTTTAAAATTTTACTTTACTTTACGAAAACAAAACCATATCGGATATATTTATGGTCTGAAGAGGATTGTTTGCTAAGAAATAATTTTAATACTCTTTTCTTTTATATTCTAACGGAAATTGTATATAACACTTCTACAAAATCAATGCGCGATTTCTATATGCTAATGCTATGTAAAGTTCTGTTCTAAATGTTAATGCCTAATACTGATACATTGTTAAATCGGTAGCACCTGATGATAATGGAACCAATAAATTATAAAAAAAAAAATTTGGCTTTAAATATTGATGAATATTGAATGGCCGCGAATGCTTGACCTAAGCTTAATTTTCCTGGATTGATCAATGTGCTATATGTGGACTTCTTTCCGGAATAAAGACAGAACTCATAACCCGACAATACAACAGGTGAATGAATTTCGAAATTGTGTGCTTTCACAAAGTAATTGTATAAGGAATGTAAGGCCAGTTTTGACAGTTTCGCTGTTGTTTTCATTTGGTCGTCGAGTTTTTTTGATTTCCAGAAATTAAGCATGCGGCCATATTCACTAAACTGATCCATTCTGGTGCATTGATACTAGAACTATGATTCTTCATAGTGATTGGGACTACATATTTTCAATTGTCAATTTCAATTTTTTCAATTGTCGAGTATGTACATATGTGCGTTGATTTTAGGCCTTTGTTGCAATTCTGGATGATCTTGTTTATTTTTTCTTTCCAATTTTGCATGATGCGTTGTTTTAAAAACCCATCCGCAACTCCCAATTATCTGGTGTTCCAATTATGGACTTACCATCAATTTTGGAAAATTCCTATGCGTTGATTTTAGGCAAGCAGTTATCCAGCAACTCACTGCTTGTACGAGAGGAGAGATCAACGCCAGATGACTGGTTACCGTCGGACGACTGTAATTCAAAGCATGAGTTCGATGCAAACTCCACTCGATCTTTGGCGACGCAATTTTAAGGGCCTCATATGGTCCCATGAAACAAATGTTTGGTTTCATGGTGTCCTCATTGGCTGCTGCATGGAACAGCCGTTCATTGTATTCCGTTACCAGAGCGACAGGTAAATCGTCGAATGTGCACGTAAGAGGGTCGCTATCCATTTATATCTTTCGGTTCCATTTCTTTTTCACATTCTGTTTTGATGTCGCAATCTTCCACCATCAGACGAGGTGCTCTCCTCACTGTTCCCGGGTGTATTTTGAGCAGACTTTTAAGCTCTGCCCTAAGCTCATATATTTTAGCAGATATCGGCAGTTTTACAACCAATCGCTGCAAAAAAATCTATGATTCTTATTATGAAAAGAAATATCCTTACGTTTACCAATTGCCAATTGCGCCATGCTTGTAAAAGGAGATAGGGAAAGAAATGTAAATGATATTTGGAAGGTTTTGTGTGTATTTTAAAGAATTGAGTTACCGAAAGAATGTTTAAACATGTAGCAATATTATGGCCAAAGACTGAAAGGGTGTATAAACTTTAGCATAGCCAAAGTTAGCTTCTTTGATATTTTTTTGGTCATTTAGTAAACTTAATTTTCCTTGAACCATGTTTTCGCCAGTTCGGACGAGAATTCGGGATCGTTTTCCTGCTGATATTCCCACTCGAAAGGCAATTCTCCTTCGTCATAAAGAAGAAGGGACTGTAATCATTATAAACTTTTTCTTAAAACTTAAATTTTTAATCAATTGAACCCGCTTTCCCAGCCTCAATTTTTGAAAATCAAACAGCTGGTCAACTAGACCAAGTGCAAATGATGACCACTGTCATCACTAAATTGTGCAAATAGACATAAAAATAGTTTTATCCTAAAGGAAGAAATCCGCAGGCTGAGCGAGCGATACATCCTGAGGTTAGAACATCACGAGAATACATACTCACACAAGAAGACTGAAGAGAAGGCACCCGCTGGATCTTCAATTCTTACCTCCACAGGACTGTCGGCCCATCACAAATACTCGAATTTTGAACTTGAACTGAATTAAATTTTGTATGTCAATCATGAACTGCAACACAAATTAATGATTGTCTCACAACAGATCTTAATAAAACTTTATAAAAAAAAAAAATGGATTAAAAGCCAGAAAATCATATTAAGTCAAATCAATAATTAGTATTTAATCAATTGATCTATTTTATGTTTTTTAATTTTCTTCCCCACTTTTCGAACACTATATGTTTTTTATGTCTTGCTTATGTATATTCAAAATGAAAAGCGGAAAACCCATTTATTTTTGAGCAATTCATTAATTTGCAATGTCTGCAATTAAACGACTAGAGTTTCTTAGTTTATTAATAATTTCCCTCTTTTCATCTGAGGACTGGCTTTCATCAATTCAATAGGTTATTCCATGCCAATTTAAAGAATCTAAAAAAAACAATAATAAAAAAATATCAAAGATGCTAACATGGGCTATGCCGAAGTTTATATACCCTTGCAGTCCTTGGTAATAATAATTTTACATGTTCAAACTTTGTTTTCGGCAACTCAATTCATCAATATACAAACAAAACAATTTTACTCTCTATTTTACAATTTGTTCTTCTTCTTCCCTCATTCCCAAAGCAAAGCAACGCACGCATACACATACACTTTATGTAGCATTGCGTCTGTGTGTGTATGCATGTACTCTGTTGATGACGAAAGACGTAGTAGACAGCAAGCAGCGCTGCCGGCAGAGCTGGGAGCAGAGCCGATTATATTGATTATATTGACTGTAACTTGTGTTATATTTATCTGATCACATTCAAATTTTGGGATCTGGGGTTTTATATACATATGTTTAAGAATAAACATCGGGTTCATCTGAAGCGGCTTCACCAAATCAGATGCACTAAAGAAAATATAATACAACTGTACTTTGGCACAAAACAACTAACCTAGCATATGACTAGAATTACTATCAGCCACACGCGTTGTGGGAAAAACACTTGTAATTGTAAACTAACCCAAACGATCACGACGGCAGGATGTCAAGTGGCCGACGCCGTGCCCAAAATAATAATAATTTTTCAACCCCCGAATGCGTGGGTGTGAGTTGTACTAGAATAAGATCTCCTTAAGAACAATTGTTACCTCCTAGAGCCTAAGATTTCCTATATAAACTCCGTACTTTAGTAAATAAAATCAGTTCATATTTTGAATTCAACGAATGAAGATTGGGTTATTTTCCTTCTCTCCGGGAATCCCTATTCACATATGTGATATGTAAATTTCAATACTCCAATTTTTATGAATTTGTTTCTTCTAGTTCTTCTAGAGCTATATGATATAGTGGTCCGATCCTGATGGTTTTCATACTTTATTTTTCCCGGGTAATAAAAAACCCCGATAGTTCTTAAGACGGCTGAGTAAAACGCATATGCACAGACTGACGGACAGACGGACATGGCTATATCAACTCAGCTTCTCATGCTGATCAAGAATATATATACTTTATGGGGTCGGAAACGTCTCCTTCTGTGCGTTACAAACATCTGACCAATTTTATAATACCCTCTGCAAGGGGGTATTTGGAAGCTATTTGTTCTTCTTTTTCTTCTTTTTTTTTACAATTTTTGTTTTCTTAGTATCGAACGGTAAGAGGCGTTTATTTTAGTCCGGTGCAAGTGTCTTTTTGGAGTTTGGATGAATAAAATTTTCCAAAATATTTTCCTTTGGTGTTTTGGTTGAATCGCTTGCCATGGTGCAAAGCTGCGTTTCTCCATGGTTCGATCATTATAATCCGAATTTTTTATCCAGGCTTCATTTTAAAAAAAAACTTGACGCGAGGCTAGAAATGTAGATTTTTGATCATCTATAAATCAACAGAAGATTTGTTGTATGCAGATGGGTAGTAAATGTGAACTTATTTTTCCAAGATTGCGAATTTAAATTCCCCTACTGCGGGTGCAAAAAAAATGCAGCCGACTTAACTGATTCCTTATTAATAAAAGTAAAGTGAATATCCATTTTCAAATGTGAGTAAAATTTTAATCGTTTTCGAAGTATTTATTTCACAGACTCAACAGGTTACGTGCTAATGAGAAAAATGGCATTTACTTTTTTTTTTTTATTTGGAAACAAAAACGATTAAAAAGCGAGAAATTTTACTCAAAGTCTAAAGCGAAAACAAATGCATTTAGTCTTTCGTTCGATGAAATGGAAAATTTCAGCGAAACCCACAAAAAATTGTTTGACCGTTGCAAAATGTATTTGAATTTTGTTTCTTTTTGTCTTCTATTCATTGTTAATTTTTTTTTTTGGTAAATATTTACTTAAGCTACTCGGGCCCAAAACGCTCTTAAACTACATAAATTTGGTATTGAACGAACGAGAAAAATTCCACAAGTACGATCTCAGGTGCGCCTTGGCGATTTATTATGTAGGTTTTGTGTAATTAAGAAAAGAAAAATTATGCTTTTAGCGGGACTATAGCTAAAAGTAGCTAATT
This sequence comes from Drosophila willistoni, assembly GCF_018902025.1. Lineage (NCBI taxonomy): Eukaryota > Metazoa > Arthropoda > Insecta > Diptera > Drosophilidae > Drosophila > Drosophila willistoni. Next base: position 176,764 of record NW_025814103.1, on the reverse strand, counting down.
CCGGCTAAAAGTAGCTATTTCCGGCTAAAAGATGATGCCAAGATGCCAAACTTCGGATATTTAAATACGCGGGCTTTTTAAAACTTGTGTTCGCACTGTTCTTAACAAATGAAAATATTGTTGAGTTTACATTATTTCTTGATTTGACAGAACGAATATAGCTTAGAATACAATATTCGGCTGCCAGAGCAGCGAAATATTCCTTAATTTTATAATTCAAAGTAAAATATTTGGCTGCCAGGGCGGTCAAACAACGCGCCAAATAAAAAATAGCGTTTGCCAATACTGAAATCTAGCTTTAGGCGAGTTTTTTACTTTTCAACATTGAAATCTCGTTAGCTTAAGTAAATATTTAACTTTTTTAGTGTTGCATTCAGAAAATATCGATAAAAAAGTTTATCGAAATGAACCTATTGGTGTATCGAACCAGCGACTTATAAATGAGCAAAGTGAACTATTGTGGTTCATAATTATGAGCTAGAACATGGAACTAGTTCAGCCAAAACCCTATAAATAGCTGTCGCTTTGCGAAGAAGCCTCATTCGTAAACATATTTTTCCTTCTTTTTTGTTCATTTCCTAAACACTTTAATGCTTAAACAAACGGTCGAGGCCCACTACATTACATTAGGACCTACTAAATACGGCTTTTAAAATTTGTTTCCTTTAAATTTTAGATCCGAACTTAACTATTCAAGTAATGTTCTTTCGAAGTTATTAATTTAAACCGGCGACTTAAGAGATTTTCCTGGCCAAGTAGCTAACATATTTTATATGAGTGTTTCCTTATTACTGCCTAAAATTATATATTTTTTCTTCATTACTAAAGGTAATATCCTGGCCAAGAGTTGAACACATTTGACGTGATTGTTTCCTTATTATTACATACCCCATCATGTTATATCTAAAGCTTTATAACTACTGTAGTCTGCGTAAAAAAATAATAAATTTCAACCGATTTCAACAAAATTGCTTATTATATGCAAAACCTTGTTATCCTCAGGCTCTAAAAGCATAATACCGCAAATTTAATGCCTTAATATGTTTCTATATTTTTTGTTTTTTAAAACTGACATTTTTGGAAAAATATTTTCGTCGAAGGAATATTTGAGGCTTCTTTAGGCTTGTTCGAATGGCTTGAATATAATCCGCATATTCAAGGTCCAAACGACTAAGAAAATTTTCAAAATTATTTAACTCTATTTGTTCATTATTTGGGAGGTTTCTTTTTTCTTCCAAGAGCAATTGAATGCGATTCCAGTATTGTTTATATTGTTCTTGTACAGTTTCCTCCTCACCAAAGGGATTAAGAATTCTAGTTTCTGGCATTGGCGGATAGGGAATGTTAAACCAACATTTGCTTTCTCTACGAATTTCTCTTTTGCATGTGGCACTTTATGGTATTGATACCTAAGAACATCTTGAAGCTTCTCATTATCTCCGTTAGTAGTAATGAACATATCAATGAATCTAATAACATCTTCTGTGTTTAACGATCCATTAGTATTCTCCATTTTTGGAGCTCCTTTTAACCAATACATCCCATGAGAGTGGGGTGAGCCACGTTGTTGAAATTCTATTCTCCAATAATAATGAGACGGTTCAAAATCACCAAAAATGTCTTTGCTTTTAAAAAGTTTCATTAACTGATGAAGCCGATGATCAAAATATCTAGAGCATATCGCAGGGTCTGACCGGATCAACCGTGCTTTTTCTGATGCTGACAGATTCGATGAATCCTCTTCAATGATAATTCTATTGTGTATGAGAAGGGATAGAATTACCAGAAGTTCATTCCATTTGGTCTCGGCCGCTGAGAGAGTAATGAAGAAAGTTGGCAGTCCAAACTGGCGAATCGTAGCTAAAACTTTTTTCTTCTCCGCCCTTCTTCCTCGTTGCCTTCTGGTTCAGGTTCGATTTCCATTTGTTCGGTAAGAAGTCGCTCCACAATGGGGCGATCTCGGTCATCAGCAATAAATGGTACTTCCTCATTATTTGCAAGTTCGCCAAGCCAATTATGTAAGACAGAAATCCCATGCTTTTGGTATAGCTCCGTGCTTTCCAAAAATGTTAATGCATCCACAACTTTTGCTGGTCGAATAGTCAAAGTTGCGGGGCAGAGCTGTGACAGTATCATTTACGGAAAAAGGTACATTAACAACTGCTCCTCTTACTGCGCACTGTCTTTTATAGCCTAGGGAAATAATTCGCATAAATGGGATTACGGGGGAAATAAGTCTTTCTTCTAGGCATGTTATATCAAGCATGCACTCAGGAGTTTCGGCGAATGCAAAACCTTCTGATAGGCATAAGTTTGGAATTTGTCCAGTATTTATTGCTCTGTGGCAAGTACAGCAAAATAAATAATTGCCATATTCAGAATAAAATTTTATTGAGTAACTAGCAAACCCGGCGAACTTCGTAACGCCTAACAGTCAAAGAATTTCCTGTTACCTTTTAGCTTGAAACTTGCCATTTAAAATGGTGGCCTCAATCACGTTCTTCATTAATTTTTTAATAACCAATCGTGTGCCATTGCACAGCCGTGGTGGGTTCAAGTTACGGAGCAAAATCACCGGAGATCCTACTTTCAATTGTAAGTGGTGCGGTGGCATGCCTGGCAAATCCAAGGAATTCAAAAATTCTACTGGGTAATTTACAGCTTCGATAGTATTGCAAACTGTATCAACAGATTTGTATGACACAGAGTCTGTTGGCAACAATTGTTGTATCTTGAAATTTAATCCATGAACGTCCACATTTTTTGCTGCTAAAATGGCTCTTTCTGCCAGCCACTCAAGATTTATATATTGTGTGTGTACATCGGGAAATATACAGTCTATGAGAACATCTTGCGAGTGGACGATTGTGCAAAAACCGGTTGGTAATTTTATTGATCCAGTATTTTCATGTACGGCAACTTTCCCATTGCCAATATCTAATAGCTGTTTCGAAAAAGTTTCGGCGGATGGATCCTGAAGCGTTTGAACGCGCATGTTCACATGCCCTGCCACGCTTCGCTGTGCCCGCTTTTGAAAAATTAAAATTGCGGTTGGTAATTTTATTGCTGAAATTCAAGTTAAACCCTTGAAGTAGATGTCTTTGGATATGTTGAACGTCTTATTACTATGTTAAATTCTATTTAACTCTATTGCTGAGTTGCAGTTAAGTATAAATTACAGTCTATATACATTTGAGTGATTTATAAATGAAAAACGAAAGCTGGCATACTACGAAAACATTCAATGTACAAGTAATTTAGATGGATGGCAAAAGGTTGAGCAAAATCTTTTACTACTCTTAAAGCTTGGGTATAAAAAATAGATATCCATGTATTAATTGAAGAGTTTTCATATTCTTAATGAATGAATTACCTGTTACCGGATCTCGTTGCTTAAGGTTTATGCAACATCCGTCTTGTCCCTTCCAAAAAATGAGTGGATATTGGAGAGCATCATATAAACGATGGGTATCAGGAATGGACTGAAGAGAATTATTTCTTCTTCGAATCACGATTTGTCGCGTAGCTGTATGGTCGCCAACCATGATTCCAGCCACGTCGTCAACAACAGGTGCGTTGAATCGACGTATATGCCCTCCAGCTGGTGTTCTATCAGGATTGATGAAAATAGCGTGATTGTCACTTCGTAGCTTATGCATATGTGATTTGAATAATTTCAACAATTCGTTGTGCTCATTTAACAGAGCGTCCAGCTCGCTGACAATGCGCGTTGCAAATGGTGAATTGAGGTGATTATAGTTGCAACGTGTATTCACGCGATTGGCGAGTGCCCGTTCGGAGTCCTCGCCACCCATAAAGTAAATTTGTAAAAATTTATAAGGTTCGTTTGGCATTGGTAGTAATGAGCCGACTTTGTGGTAAATTTGGCCTTTGATTTTGAATGTGGAATTAAATTGTTGACCATTTGCAGCAGTATTTTTAACTATTTCCGTTGCTCCGGACGATGTCATTTGAAAACATGAATTGAATTGCCGAATTGAACGCAAGAACAGCGAAGAATTTGGATCAGTACCAATAAGGAGGCCGTGCAATGGTTCCGGCGGTGTTTCAATTTCTGGAAGTTTCACTTTTCCTGATGAGCAACACGTCCCAATTGGCTCATTTTTAAATTTAAGGGCTTGATAGTGCGGGCATTCCTTGTCCAATGTACCAATTACCACTTTGGAATGAGCGTAATATTCAACATCAGGCTCATACTGAACTGAAATGCTAGTCGAAGAAATGAATGTGATGTAAATGCTCGAAGTACTTGTTGATGTTGGTCAATCCCTCTACGTCTGTTGGCTACGAATCTGCGCGATTCTCTTCGTTCCAATTGTCTTTGTTGGTGTCGCTCATCTCGTAACTGCGCCATTCTTACACGGACATCTGCATTACTTTGTTGCCTTTCTGCATCTGATCTTATTGCTCTGCTATCTTGCATGCCTCTAGATCTGTTTGATTGACGACTCAAATTAGCCCCCCTGCGTGTTCGTGGCATTGTTGTAATAAATCAAGTTGGAAAACTGATTGGTGTATAACGTGTATTATTTTCTTGATCAATAATTAGCGCAGCGAGTTCGGTCGCACTCGAGTTGTAACAACGACTGAACTCGAGACGCACAATTCTTGTGCGCGCCTTCCACCGAACCACACTCGGCGACAGCGACAGAACGCTTGTCCTGAAGTTAAAAGAAAATTTCAACTGTTTGTTCCGAAAAAAAAACTGGAAAATTAAATTTTTGTATACGGAAATCCCCAAGCGAAGCCGTGTGAACTCAGCAGTGTACATCACCTTACTGAAATCTAGAAAGTCTCAACGTTGTATATGGTTTTTCACGGCCTGTTTCGATTGGAAGATTTAAATTATTTTTGTTGAATTGATAAGAGATGAAATCAAGTAGGCCGTGTGTCTAATTTCACTCGTATAAAACACAGGGTAGTTCAGATATCCAGCACAGTTAGTTTTAATCGTGAGCTCGTTATTATTTGGGTATAAAAAATAGATGTTGGCCTATTCTCAGTCCTACACGATCTGCATAAAAAATTTCGTGAGAATCGGTCGAGCCGTTTCGGAGTAGTTTAGTAACAAACACTACACACTCGAGAATTTTATATGAATAGATAGAAGGCTTTCGAGATGTCTAATCGGGGACGCTTAAGAGAAATTTGATTTTTGTTCAAACTCTTAACATTTTGTTTAAAAAATGTGCCACCACAGCTCATGCATATTTCCGTGGGGCCAATTTTGATATTTCGGAGGTACGCTTGACGTACGGCACTCCTGCGATGCTGTGTCTGCAAATCTCTGTGTTCCTGCAACTCCTGAGGCAACAGTGCAGCTCTGGCGTCCCTATTTCGTTCCGATTGCCTCTGAGACTCCGCTTGTCGATTCTGAGGGTCTTGCCGAAAATTCAAAACTCGTGCCTCGTTCATATCGCGTATCCGTTGCTCTAGAATTCGGGCTTGCCTTCGAGTGACTCTTCTTTGGGATGAATTTAAAACTGAATTTGAACTGAACTGATGAATTTTTGAACTGATAGAATTTTCGCCATCTGATCGTGATAGTAAAATTTGATTAGTAGTCAGCTTACATGAGAGCCACAAAGCGTACAAATTGCCATAGTGCGATTTCTCTCCTTGGAACTTTACTATAGTTTTTTGAAGTGGATTCATAAAACAGGTTTAGCAATCTATAAACTCCCACAACATAGAGCTCCCGTCAGAATTTTCATCATCCGTTTTATTTTCGGTTGCTTCAATTTCGTTCAAAACGTCCTTAGCTTTATTCAGTCGATCGATCATTTCATATGTTGATCCCCACCTTGTGGGACAATCCAATTAAGGTAATTTCAGTTTACGAAACTCAAATACCTCACGCGATCCATTTGATGGCTTACGAATGTATTTCGTCATGTTGCGACATTGAAGTAAATAGTTCTTAATTTCTGCATTTTTTTAAAACATAAAGAGCGCAAAGTTGTGCAGTATGTGCCGCACACCGGTATATTTGTAAATTACCCACATGCAATTCTTCTGGGGTATCAAAATTATCAATTTTTTCAGTGTAGTAGTGTACGTTTTTTTTCCACCTTCTATGCGTCTTAAAAATCATCATCAAATATATAACTATATGATAATATTTTTGTTGTTTTAATCATATTAGCTCCGTTGTCTGATGTAATTGAAACAATTTGATTTAATCGAGTATTGTACTTGTCCAAAGATGCTAAAATTTCTTTGGCCAGATTTTTAGATGTACTTTCACTAGCGCCTTTAATATCCGACAAGCCTAATATCCGGGATATAATTTCACTTTCATTTAAAAATTGCGAACTTATTCCAAAAATATTACGGTTCAGACGAGTTGCGCTATCTATTTTTAAGGACAGTTATCGGCCGTGCATTGAAGTTTTTTCCGTTCTTTTCTAAAAGACCGTCACAAATCGGATCTATTATTTTTTTCATAATTTCCTATGTACGAACGAATTAACTGCTTTTTGTTCATTTTAACTTTGTTTCTTTTCTGGGTTAAGATATGTTTTTTGAACAAGAGGACTCGTTGTCTTGAAAATCGATTTTTATTTTGTGCACTCTAATAATATGTGTTTTTAAATTAAATGTACGATCCTTCTTTAACCGATTACATGATTTGCACTGCACATATGATGACCCATCGGCTTCAAAATATTTAAAAATATCAAACGAGGTTTTTCGCGAAGCCATGTTAATACTACAATGCTATCAAACACTTAGCCAAATGCATGTAAGCAAATATAACGGGAATATTTAGATACAGATCTAAAATACAATGAGAGCAACTACAAAAATACAATGAGAGCGACTACGAAGTTGTTACGAAAGCAACAGAAAAGGAAAAATGCTCTGTGGCAGTAGCACAAAAATTTATTTGGTTTCCTCCGCTCTCATCACGCTTTTAATGCTTGTGCTATTGCTACAACTAGAAATAGCGGATCACAAATTCTTTCCTCTTGCTATTGCTCTGTGCTCCGACGATCTATGCTATGGAGCAGAGCAGGAGCAAAAAATAATACTCCGATGTACCATAGCATTTTCAATTCACTGCTTTTTACTAAAATATTTTCTTCTTCTTCCCTCATTGCTTAGGCAAGCCACGGCACGCATAAACATACGTCTGTGTGTGTATACGTGTGATTTGCTGATTTGAGAAAAGACGTGTGGTCTATTTATCCGATCTGATTAAAACGTCGGGAAAACTATTATATTAGTATCATATCATATTTTTATAGGGATATTCCAATTTCTTCACCTATTTCAACTTCCCGGTTTATACGTACATAGCTCAAATATCAAATTGAATCCCAACGGCTCTTAACATGGCTGAGTACCATAGACACGCACCGAAGGACGGACGGACAGAAGGTTATGGCTATATCGACTCAGCTTCTAGTGCTGATCAAGAATATATATTTTTTTGTGGCGGATACGTCTGCTTCTATGCGTTACAAACATCTGACTAATTTTATAATATCCTCTGCAGCGATTAATCGATATAGACAAAAGTTTATCGATACATCGAAAACATAACAACCATAAATTCTATCGATGGTTTTTCAGCTCTAGTTCACCATTAGGTGGAATAAGTGTAAGTATGAGTGCATCTTACAACTCACAGCATCAAACGAAATGAGTTGATATAAAATAAATTGAATTGGCATTCCAACATGTTCGGCCTCGCACTCGAACTGACTCAACTCATTTTGAACATTGTCCATTCGAACGTGGCCTTTTTTTCTATTTAAGCACACACATGCATTGGCGGACCTCACACAAGTTTTCTCAGTCGTATTCGGTCAGTAAAGGAACTAAATTAATTCCTTAAAAAAAGGTGATGCATTTGGAAAAGTGGTAATTTTTTGGGACAAAGAAATTTGTCTCCTCTGTGATAAAAGCGTGAGACGATTGCAAAAATAAATAAATAAAAGTTTTATTTGAGTCCTACTAATGTTTTTTAAAATTTTACTTTACTTTACGAAAACAAAACCATATCGGATATATTTATGGTCTGAAGAGGATTGTTTGCTAAGAAATTAATTTTAATACTCTTTTCTTTTATATTCTAACGGAAATTGTATATAACACTTCTACAAAATCAATGCGCGATTTCTATATGCTAATGCTATGTAAAGTTCTGTTCTAAATGTTAATGCCTAATACTGATACATTGTTAAATCGGTAGCACCTGATGATAATGGAACCAATAAATTATAAAAAAAAAAATTTGGCTTTAAATATTGATGAATATTGAATGGCCGCGAATGCTTGACCTAAGCTTAATTTTCCTGGATTGATCAATGTGCTATATGTGGACTTCTTTCCGGAATAAAGACAGAACTCATAACCCGACAATACAACAGGTGAATGAATTTCGAAATTGTGTGCTTTCACAAAGTAATTGTATAAGGAATGTAAGGCCAGTTTTGACAGTTTCGCTGTTGTTTTCATTTGGTCGTCGAGTTTTTTTGATTTCCAGAAATTAAGCATGCGGCCATATTCACTAAACTGATCCATTCTGGTGCATTGATACTAGAACTATGATTCTTCATAGTGATTGGGACTACATATTTTCAATTGTCAATTTCAATTTTTTCAATTGTCGAGTATGTACATATGTGCGTTGATTTTAGGCCTTTGTTGCAATTCTGGATGATCTTGTTTATTTTTTCTTTCCAATTTTGCATGATGCGTTGTTTTAAAAACCCATCCGCAACTCCCAATTATCTGGTGTTCCAATTATGGGACTTACCATCAATTTTGGAAAATTCCTATGCGTTGATTTTAGGCAAGCAGTTATCCAGCAACTCACTGCTTGTACGAGAGGAGAGATCAACGCCAGATGACTGGTTACCGTCGGACGACTGTAATTCAAAGCATGAGTTCGATGCAAACTCCACTCGATCTTTGGCGACGCAATTTTAAGGGCCTCATATGGTCCCATGAAACAAATGTTTGGTTTCATGGTGTCCTCATTGGCTGCTGCATGGAACAGCCGTTCATTGTATTCCGTTACCAGAGCGACAGGTAAATCGTCGAATGTGCACGTAAGAGGGTCGCTATCCATTTATATCTTTCGGTTCCATTTCTTTTTCACATTCTGTTTTGATGTCGCAATCTTCCACCATCAGACGAGGTGCTCTCCTCACTGTTCCCGGGTGTATTTTGAGCAGACTTTTAAGCTCTGCCCTAAGCTCATATATTTTAGCAGATATCGGCAGTTTTACAACCAATCGCTGCAAAAAAATCTATGATTCTTATTATGAAAAGAAATATCCTTACGTTTACCAATTGCCAATTGCGCCATGCTTGTAAAAGGAGATAGGGAAAGAAATGTAAATGATATTTGGAAGGTTTTGTGTGTATTTTAAAGAATTGAGTTACCGAAAGAATGTTTAAAACATGTAGCAATATTATGGCCAAAGACTGAAAGGGTGTATAAACTTTAGCATAGCCAAAGTTAGCTTCTTTGATATTTTTTTGGTCATTTAGTAAACTTAATTTTCCTTGAACCATGTTTTCGCCAGTTCGGACGAGAATTCGGGATCGTTTTCCTGCTGATATTCCCACTCGAAAGGCAATTCTCCTTCGTCATAAAGAAGAAGGGACTGTAATCATTATAAACTTTTTCTTAAAACTTAAATTTTTAATCAATTGAACCCGCTTTCCCAGCCCCAATTTTTGAAAATCAAACAGCTGGTCAACTAGACCAAGTGCAAATGATGACCACTGTCATCACTAAATTGTGCAAATAGACATAAAAATAGTTTTATCCTAAAGGAAGAAATCCGCAGGCTGAGCGAGCGATACATCCTGAGGTTAGAACATCACGAGAATACATACTCACACAAGAAGACTGAAGAGAAGGCACCCGCTGGATCTTCAATTCTTACCTCCACAGGACTGTCGGCCCATCACAAATACTCGAATTTTGAACTTGAACTGAATTAAATTTTGTATGTCAATCATGAACTGCAACACAAATTAATGATTGTCTCACAACAGATCTTAATAAAACTTCATAAAAAAAAAAATGGATTAAAAGCCAGAAAATCATATTAAGTCAAATCAATAATTAGTATTTAATCAATTGATCTATTTTATGTTTTTTACTTTTCTTCCCCACTTTTCGAGCACTATATGTCTTTATGTTTTTTATGTCTTGCTTATGTATATTCAAAATGAAAAGCGGAAAACCCATTTATTTTTGAGCAATTCATTAATTTGCAATGTCTGCAATTGAACGACTAGAGTTTCTTAGTTTATTAATAATTTCCCTCTCTTCATTTGAGGAGTGGCTTTCATCAATTCAATAGGTTATGGGCCCATTCTATGCCAATTTAAAAAATCTAAAAAAAAAAATAATATAAAAAAAATAGTTAAGAAATGGAAATTGATTTGAATTATAATATCAATATTAAGCTTTTCTGTGGTAAAAAGTATTCTACATGGAAATTGAGACCGAGTTAAAAGTTTATTAAAGTAATTGATAACACAATGCCTGGCAAAATAGATGATGCTTGGGAAAATGCGGAGATATTGGCGAAAAGCATACAAAGATTAGATTTTTCACATAAAACATTTTTCTTTGACGGCTGTTTATGTATCCATATACAGTGTTGGAAGAAATAATAGAAACGGCATAAGTTTAATATAAAACCGATGGCATTTATTTTCATTTCCTTGGAAAATGTAATAGAATCAAAAGGCTTTCAAAGTAAATGTTGAAAATAAGCAAAAGTTACATACAAAATATATTGTATGGGATTATCGATATATCGATAATTGAATGTTGCCACATATATGTATACACAGACGATGATTATCATCGTTTATTCTGTTCTTATTCAATTCTGGAGACCACGCGCACGTTTCCAGAATTGAGACGTTCAGATGGTTCAGTCGATTTAAAACTAAAGTACAGTGACGAACTAAATTTTTGGCACAGCAAGCTTTTTTAACTTTCTGGCCACCGTGTGACCCTTGGAATGAAAATGAGTCGCAAATAGTATATTAGACAAGGAGATTAAAGTATTTATTATACATAAACAAAGAACTTATTTCAAAAACTTAAACATAGTATTACTAAAAAACTAAAAAATAAGGCATATTTCGATGAACAAAATAATTGGCACACTAGGCTTTCTATATTAAATTTTTAGTATTATGACCGATTGGGCAACTCTTTTTTTTGGAAATGTGGCAGCCTGGTTATCCCGTTATTTAAAATTTGGCAAATTAGAATTTGGAAATATAATCGTTCAGCGCTTTAAGGGAGCCTCAAATTTAGAGAGTTCAAAACACACAGGTCGCCCAAAAGTGTTAAACCTCCGCGAATGCAGCCAAATCATTCGCAGAGTAAAAGTATACCCCACAATATCCTTCACACAGATCGCAGTTGAGCTTAAAAAAGATATGGGGATAGAAGTTCACCCAATTTGAACATCAAAATATAACTCCAACTGTTAAGCATGGTGGTGGAAGTGTTATGGTGTGGGGTTGCATGTCTGCTGCAGGTGTGGGTGAATTGGTATTCATAGACGGCATAATGGACAAAAATATTTATATTAATATTTGAAAGGATAACTTAAAAAAAAGTGCCGAAAATCTAAGTTTACCAAATTCATTCACATTTCAGCAAGATAACGACCCCAAGCATTCAGCCCACATAGTCAAAATGTGGCTTGCCTCCAATACCGCCGATGTTCTGCCACACCCACCACAGTTCCCGGACCTCAATCCAATTGAACATTTGTGGGAAGAATTGGATAGGCGCATTAGATAGCGGGCTATAAGGACAAAAGCCGAACGACCTTCCTTATTGGAAGAATGGCCAAATATAGGGGAAGAAACAACCAAACCAAAACAAGCCAAATCGGATCACTATATCATATAGCTCCCATACAAACGGCAAAGTCACGAACAGTGACTTCGTTATTTTCTGAGTTATTGATATTGAAATTTAATATTGGTGAGTTTATTACACATATAAACGACTATGCCAAATTTGATTACGATCGGGTGACTATATCATATAGTTCTCATGGGAACGATCGGTCGAAAACAGTGACTTTTGTCAATAACTTCGTTACTTTTAACGCGATTGCTTTCAAATTAAACATTTGTTAGTTTAATATATCCGTTAATGCTGTGCCAAATTTGATAAAGATTGGGTAACTATATCACATAGCTTTCATAGGAACGATCGGTGGAAAACAGTGACTTTGATCAATATCTTAGTTTTTTCCTATGCTAAGATGAGGTGATGAAAGAAACAGAAAATGGATAAAGGAAAACGTAACATTAAACCATTCACTGGAGACAAATACTCTAATAGGAAAATTCGAGTTAGGGCTTTATTAGAAGATTACATGTGATAGATGAGCCACAATTACAGAGCACAGATGAAACTAATAAAGCAGAAAGAAATGCGAAAAACATTATTATAGAACATTTGAGTGATTCGTTTTTAGATTTTGCGAACTCTGGGAATTCGGCAAAACAGATTTTCGCTAATTTAGATGCAATCTATCAGCGCAAAAGCATAGCGTCGCAGCTATTACTGCGAAATGTTAAATGTTTTCATTGTGGAAAATTGGGACATTTGAAAAAGGATTGTTATATTTTAAAGAAGCAGACAGGCAATCAAAACGTTAGTGAGAATAGTGGAAAAGAAAAACAGGCTCAAATAGCTATAACAGCACAGCCCGATCGTGGTTTTGCCTTTATGATTAGAAGTCAATGTCATAGCACAAATTCATATGAGGTAGAATTTATAATTGACTCCGCCGCTTCAGAGCACCTAATTAAAGACATTGGACTGTTTGCGGAATTCGAATACTTGCGTGTTTGTTTGTGAAAAGTGTAGAACTACAACCTTTGGTTGCTTAGGTGAGAGTGAGCTCAATTTTATTCAACATAAGCTTAACTAGGGTTGCCACATGTACATCTGACAGACACAGCACAGAATTGCCATATCAACATTGCGTTTAAAGGATTCAACAGAAATCGCAAAACCAATGTATTCATGCTACGGCTAAAGAAGTAGTACATCTCAGCTGCTCTGGCAATGAAATATCGCTGAAGGACGTGCTGTACAGCAAGGACATTCCACTTGCTGTCTGTGAAGAAGATGCAGGATGCCGGATTGACAATCGAATTTAATCCTGGAGGCATAAAAGTCACCAAAGATGGTAACATGGTATTTGAAGGAAACGTGAGTATAATGTACCAATCATAAAATTTAATATGAGAAGTAAATTATTCAGTTTAAAGAAATTAAAAAGTGCAGAGTATCGCTTTGGCATGAAAGATTGGCCATATAAGTGCTGGAAAGTTTTTAAAAATAAAACAAAATCGTTTATTTGAAGACATAAATATTTGAAATTGCATTGAACTAAACGATGAGTTATGAGGCTTGTATAAAAGGAAAACAGTCAAGACTGAAATTTGAAAAATGTAAAAATAAACAACATGTTCAGAGACCACTGTTTGTGGTTCATTCTGGTGTTTGTGGTCCGATCACACCCACAACAATTGATAATAAAAATTACTATGTTGTTTTTATTGACCAGTTCACACATTACTGTGTGACATATTTAATAACATACAAGGGTGATGTATTCTTTTGTTTCAAAGATTTTATAGCCAAAAGTGAGGCTCATTTCAACCTCAAAATAGTTAATTTGTATATCGACAATGAACGAGAGTTTCTTTTCAACGATATGAGTGAGTTTTGTGTCCAAAAAGGCATCAGTTAATGTTGAGGAACGGTTGCTGAATTCTTAAACTTAAATTTATTTGAATGTAAACGATCTTTGTATTGTATTATTTTTAACTTTAAGTTGCATGGTCATACCGTTTTGGGTGATGCAATAGCAAGCGTGTGGTGAAAACGAGAAATGTACAGTGAGTCAAAAAAGTATTGGCACACTTGAAAAATCCAACTTCTAAGAGCTGTAACTTTTTTGTTAACACAGCTATATGTAAATGAAAAATTACATTTCTTAAATTCATATATTATATTTAATCTTGAACAAAAAAAAATTATATTTCAGCTTTGGTTCATTTGCAAAATACAAAAATGTAAATAAAAATTTTCATCAAAAAAGTTTTGGCACACGCTTTATTCTAGAACGCTCTTGGTAAAAACGAAAAATGTATGTTGAGTTAGTTAATTGCTTATTGGCCAACAGAAAATGATGTGGTGGATACTATGATGACCAGACTCGACAACGTGTGGAAGGAGTTTGATCGGTCCACTGATGATATGTTTGATTTTCAAGAATCGCAAGGGTACGTCGACCCCATGGGTGACTACGGAGACTATGAGATGAAGTACTTAAATGCACAACTGCATTCAAAGAAACTCGGAAAATTGGTTAACCCAGTAAAAGTTATTTAGCACGTTCTGCTCTAAATCTACAGCCGCGAGGAAAACCAAGGAGTGTATTGCCCACAGCTCTAGTTTTGGCATTAAATTCAAAGGGATCGTACACCACTTGTCGTGTTCTCTTTGATAGTGGATCAGAACTATCATACATATCGGAGCATTGCATACGATCACTGGGCCTCTTACGCTCACCATCTCGAATACTTGTCTCAGGAATTTCGTCAATCAAGGCCGATACTACAAGAGGGGTCAGCGCAGTACATTTGAACAAGGTTCTCGAAGCATACACTAGATATTACAGCTCATGTCTTAGGTAAGTTAACCACTCTATTGCCAAAGGATGAAGTCGACCCGGCCGTTTTGAAAGTTTTCGATGGGTTAGAACTGGCTGATCTACCGGAAACCAGCGCTAAGCATATTAGGAATACATTGGGAACCAAAGTCTTACATCTTCACATATGGTATAAGGTTGAGCGAATGCACAGAAAGTTCAAAAAGACAAGTATTATCAGACGTATCACGCATATTTGACCCGCTTGGTCTACTGGCGCCGGTCATTGTTCAATTAAGATCCTTTTCCAAGAGCTCTGGCTTCTCAATCTAGATTGGGATTCACCGCTTCCAACTAAGCTGGCAGACCGATGGCCGATAAGTATCGCGAAGACATTATCAACATAAGGCAGTTAAAGATACGGCGTCATATTGGGTATGTCGGCAAACGAATAGAGATACACGCCTTCTCAGACGCCTCAATAAAAGCATACGCAGCAGTCGTATACTCTCGGATCGTGAACCAGGATGGCAGCATAGAGGTTTCACTAATTGCGGCGAAAACACGGGTCGCTCCACTTAAGCAGCAATCGCTCCCTCGTTTGGAATTATGTGGCACACTTCTACTAAGTCGGCTGATCGCATCAATCAAATTAGCTTGGAAGGATCTAGACAGCACCGTATACGCTTGGTGTGATTCGACAGTTGTGTTGGCATGGCTGAACCACTTGCCAGCTGGTTTGAAGACGTTCATTGGCAATCGTACTGCAGAAATATTGGAAGTAATACCAAGGGACTCGTGGCGCCATGTTGATACCAAGCAGAACCCCGCAGACTGCCCTTCTAGAGGAATGCTGGCTGAGGACTTACTCCCGTTTACTCTCTGGTGGAAGGGTCCCGACTGGCTGGCTGAGACACATCTTAACTTAGGTAACGAAGATGATATACAAATCTCTAACTTAATTTCAGATGACGAGTACCGAAAAGAGTTAAAGGCTACAGTATTAGTTACTCTCGCGGAACCCATGAACGAGTCATCTCCCCTCGACGAACTCATTGGTCGTGTTTCTTCCTGGCCTAGACTTGTGCGCATTGTGGCATACATTTTACGATTCATCCGACACATGAAAAACCCCCAAGAAAAGTCAGACACTTTCGCCGTAACCTATGACGAGTACAAGGCATCCAGGAATTTATGTTTACAGCAAGCTCAAAACGAATGGCATAAAGAACGAAAAGCGCTACGAAATGAAGGATGCGTACCAAAAGGCTCGAAGCTGTGTACCCTGACGCCGATTCTAGATGACAGTGGGCTTCTACGTGTAGGAGGTCGCCTCAATAATACAGAGGTATCATATTCAGCCAAGCATCCGCTCATCTTGCCGAGGAAGCATCGCATATCTCACCTGATTTTGGAACACGAGCATCAACATAATCTACACCCAGGAGTTTCGGCCCTCTTCGTCATAGTTCGTCAACGTTTCTGGATAATGGGAGCCAGAAATCTGATTCGTAAAGTTACTCACAACTGTATAAAGTGCTTCAGACAGCGAGCACATACCAGCAACCAACTAATGGCCGCACTACCGGCAGTGAGAGTTCGGCAAGCATTTCCGTTCGAAAATACAGGCTGTGATTATGCTGGCCCAATCATGATGAAGACACATAAAGGAAGGACCGCTCAAAAGGAAAAGGGATACATATGTCTCTTCGTATGCATGGCAACCTCAGCTTTACTTGGAGCTGCAACAGACCTTAGCACTGACACATTTTTGGCTGCTCTTAGACGTTTCATTTCACGGCGAGGCAAATGTGTGACGATGTTCAGCGACAATGGACGAAATTTCGTGGGAGCCAAAAGAAGTCTTAACGAAATGGAACAATTAGTTCAATCCCAGCTGCACAATATTGTGACAAGATAGCAGAGGCGGTATCGATCGAAGGCATCAACTGGAAGTTCATACCGCCACATGCGCCTCACTGGGGAGCAAATGGGAATCGGCTGTGCGCTCTGTGAAGCTTCATTTACACCGAGTAATCGGCCACGCCGTTCTTACATTCGAACAAATGCATACGTTGTTAACACAGGTGGAAGCGGTGATCAATTCAAGGCCTCTTTGTGCCACTTCCGATACAGACGTTGGATATCTTTCGCCCGCTCACATGCTGATCGGTCGTCCTTACACCACAGTGCCAGATGGAGATTTGGACCAAGTGCCGGCAAACCGATTGGATTACTGGCAGCAATCTCAGGCCATGTTGCAAGGCATTTGGAAAAGGTGGCATCTTGAGTACCGTACGTCGTTGCAGCAAAGGCCAAAATGGTTAATGAAATCGGCAAACCCGAAGCCTGATGATCTCGTACTAGTAAAGGATTCTCATACTCCTCCGGCTTCATGGATCCTGGCCCGCATTATCGAGACGATTCCTGGCCCAGACGGTCTAGTACGAGCCCATAAGTTAAAGACAGCTACAGGAGAGATGACCCGTCCCATAACCAAGGTGGCTCCCCTGCCAGTTTCAGAAACATTGTTTCAGGGCCCGGCGGTATGTTGAGGAACGGTTGCTGAATTCTTAAACTTAAATTTATTTGAATGTAAACGATCTTTGTACTTTATTATTTTCATACCCTTGCAAAAAGGGTATATTAATTTTGGTCAGAAGTGTGCAACGCATAGAAGGAAGCATTTCCGACCATATAAAGTATATATATTCTTGATCAGCACGACGAGACGAGTTCAAATAGCCATGTCCGTCCGTCCGTACGTCTGTCCGTCCGTCTGGATCAACGCAAACTCCTCCTAGACCGTTGGAGCTACAGAGCTGAAATTTTGCATGTAGGCTTTTATATACTGCAGGCGTTGCATATCTCGGATTCAGCCGGATCGGATCACTATATCATATAGCTCCCATACATATGGCAAAGTCACGAACAGTGACTTTTCTTAATAACTTCGTTATTTTCTGAGCTATTGTCATGATAATAATTTAATATTGGTGAGTTAATTACACATATAAACGACTGTGCCAAATTTGATCAAGATCGGGTGTCTATATCATATAGCTCCCATAGGAACGATCTTTCGAAAACAGTGACTTTTGTCAATAACTTCGTCACTTTTGACGCGATTGCTTTCAAATTAAACATTTGTTAGTATTGTTAGTATATAATATATCTGTTAATGACTGTGCCGACTTTGATAAAGATCGGGTTACTATATCATGTAGCTTCCATAAGAACGATCGGTGGAAAACAGTGACTTTGATCAATATCTTAGTTTTTTCCTATGCAAAAATTGTTGGCCATTCTTTCGCAAACATTAGCCTTTTTAGCTTGAACATTTTTTCACTTTGATGGCTATAGGTAAGGAAAGAGTTATCATAAAACTTTGACGCGGTCGAAGTTAGCCCCAGCCCTCTGGTTTTATGTTAAATTTACTTTAAAAAATACAAAACAAATTTTTTTGTATTCTTTGGAAAACAAATTTTTCTCGCAACACTGTATGTTTTTCGCAATTGAAAATATTTCTTCACCTGGTGCATGGTATACCGAAGTCGAACCTTTTTCTAAGTTGGAAACTCATATATTTTGCAAGGCATAAAATTTAAACTTCAATTTTTGGTTAATCTGTCTTTTTTGAGATGGTTTTCTTTGCCAATTTCTAACCGATTAATGTGAGATCTTAAGGAGAATGTAGGGTTTTTTTGACGAAGCGTTTTACTTTTGTTCAGATGATCCTGGAACCCAGCATTGTGCTCACCGTAAACATTTTTTCGCATAAAGCCCTGCCACGATCGAAATAAATTTATATTCATATATTTAAATAGAATTCAAAATTTGACCATTGATACTTCGATTGTCAATAAACAAGATGTAATAGAGTTTACCTCAACAATTTAATTTAATCATTTTCTTGCTACTAAATACTAATTTGTATTTGAAAAAGTATTCTTCAAATCGTCAAATTGCTGAACTTTTCTCGTGGTAACGTTTAAAACGGTGTTGCAAATTATAAAAAACATGGCACTTTTGAAAATATGCCTCGCCGGAAGCCGACAAAAACAAGCGCAATGGATGATAGCATGAGTGGATCCGTTTTCAAGTTCATTTCAAATCAGGGCTCAAATAGAGCGGAGTAAGTGTGTCTTCTGGTCTAAGAAGACGACGTCTGTAGCGACGAATCAAAGTTCAATGTGTTGGATTGATGCAAGGTACACCAAGAAGACGGTAAAACACGGGGACTCTTCAGTAATCGTTTGGGCTGGTTTCACGTCATCTGGAGTTGATCATTTGGTAATAAATACGCCGACAGTTTACCGCTTGCATGGGGTTTCCAGCATGATAATGGATCCGAAGCCAATAGAAAATATGTTGGTGATATTTAAGCCAGCAAACAAAAAAAATTTGTGAGAATTCTTTAAGAATGGTGTAAAATCACTCCAAATTAGCGTAGACGTCTTGTGGCCACAATGCCAAAAAGTTACCTCTCTTGATTTTATATTTTATTTTATGTGAGCAGGACATTTATGAAATACTTAAACATTTCCAGGATTTTTTTTTTAAATTTTATTTTTGTGTTTCATTAATGGTAACGGGTTGCTTATGACACTTTAAAAAAAAATTAAACATGAACGATAAAATGAAAATTATTCATAATATGCGTACAAGTATCGCCCCACTTAATTAAATAACAATTTAACATACTTTAAAATGGCATTAAGCACTTCCATCTTTGAAGTTTTTGAAAAAATTGACCATACCAATTTCGAACTTAAGATTTTAATGCCGACTGAAAAATACTAACTTGATAATCAAAACATACATTTTTCAAATTGTTTATTAAATTCTGGTCAATTTAGTTTTAATGCGAAGCAAATAAAGCCGAAACATTTTCAAAAACTTTGAAAATTGACCATATACTTTTGGGCTCTTAAGTAAAAATCTAAGGTCTACTGAAACTAATTATAAGACATACTTTGGGATTATTAGAGAGAATAATATAATTAGAAGAAGCATATATAAAGACCAGTCACAGTGGCTCTGCAACGCTCTCAGTAAATATAAGTTAACTCATGACCATCTTTCTGATCGGAAACAGAGTCCGACGATCCCAATTCGAGGTGGCATTCTTTTTTATGTTTATTATTTTATAGAACTATTAAGGACGAAAAACGGTTTGAATGGACTTATGAATAGAGATTTATAAATGAACCTTCAATTAGTGGCCATCACCAGGTAGACACTTAGTTCCTAGCGTCGACGATCTGAACTTATGGAGACAGACTTCAGAGCCAAAGGAAACGTCTTTGGCCGTATTTATATACTCAGTAGATTGTTTACCGTTTTAAAAAAATGTACAATCATTAATTTACGTTTGCTATCGAATTCATCCTGGTAATTACGATTTCTGCAATTGGTTCTAACAACTCTATGTATCCAACGATACTGGTAAGTCCTATGATGCAAAAGAAATGCGTAAAATTCTCTCATTGGACTGAATCAAAATGGTTTAAGTTATTTGAGGAACCTGAAGCGAAGTCAATTTACTTTGATAGCTAAGGAGGAAAAGTCTACCGAAAAACTCCGACGTAATGGCAGGGTACTCTACGCTGCACTAAACCCAAACTGCAAAATGGCCTATCCGGAAGTGTATTATTATGAAAGTAGGTACATACAGTTACCTCCAGACTCTGAAGTTGATGATGATGAGAGTGACAATAATGAGATCATTCAAAAGCCAAAACCTGGTATCCCTTACAAGGACTATTCTCCCGAAAATCTAGTCCATGAGATTGCTAACAAAACTGAATTCTTGGCTGGAAAAGAAGAATTTAAGATGACTGCAAAGATCGATTAATTTTCTGGCAGAAGAGCCATTTTTCGCACGCAAGAGATGCAAATTCTTCATTTACGCAAATATCAAAGGGAAATAGTCTTTAATAATGGTCATTCTAAATTATACGACAACCCAATGTAATAGTCTTCACACAATTCATACATTTCCAAATTGATCTTCGTAATATTTTCAAAAATTCCAACGAAAAGTCTTTTACTATGTGAATCTGTGTGGAATATTTTTTAGTTTACTTTTTTTTCAACTCTGCACAAGTTGAAGAGCTGACGTCAATTAAATGGCAATAAAGCAGATAACCACTAAAAATGTTCAAATGGACTGCCGATGCCGAGACGCTTACAATCTGTAATTGTCGACGATCTGAACTTAAGGAGACAGACTTCAGAGCCAAAGGAAACGTCTTTGGCCGTATTTATATACTCAGTACATTGTTTACCGTTTTAAAAAAAATAACAATCATTAGCACTAATGGAAATGACGAATCTGCAATCATATTACCATTTAACATGGATGCTTGTGAAATAGGTCGTATTTAAAGCGGCTACTTCATTTTATTTTTGTTAGGCGCTTATACCGCAAATAGAAATTAAAATGGTATTTAAAATGAGAGAATATCATCCTATGAGTGCATGGATTAAAAAGAAGAATTATAATAATTTAGCTGTTGCTCCAACAAGAAAATGTTGCTAAATGCGGAAACCGATGAGTCGCCCCTGTATTTATACAATTTTCCAGCAAATTTAGTGATGGGTCTTGATAAGAGTTAACATGGATTTGCTATCGATAACAAATACCCGAATACTATCGCACATATGACACAGCGTCATATGAAGCACATCACTTTAAAGTTTAAACTAGCGGCCGGCACACATACAATCACAAATGAGGCTTTTGCATTTGTGTCTGTAGCAACTAGAGATGGGCATGGGCCGTGCCGTGCTTATTTCAAAAAATTACGTGCTGGGCCGTTGGGCCCCTTACGAAAAATTACCGTGTTTTACCGTGCCAAAGTTTAGATGCACGGTAGGTACGCAAAGCACGGTACAGAAAGAACCAATGTCAAGATTTTCAATTGAAATATGCCGTCCACTTAGTTGGCTTATTTTTGAATCCCCCTTTAAGGAAAAAGGGAGCAAGTAAGGGCAACAGTAAAAGCCATGATACTACATATACAAAATAAGCAGAGCGTACAGCAGTCTCATGAAAATCAAGCTATCGCAACAAGTGCTAATGGGTTTTCCACATTTATGCACTTAAATTGTAAAAAAAAAAAGAAAAATTGAAAAAAGTTCTGTAGAAATAGAAATAGATAAGTATTTAGCAATGACTGACTGACTTGTGACACAAATGTTTTAGATTTCTGGAACAAAACAATACTTTACAAAACTTGGAAGCATTGGCAAGAAATATTTAAAATATACCAGCAAGTGCCGCAACAAGGGAACGATTTTTTATTACGAACTCGCGCGAGCAGCAGCAATTTAGATAAAATATTATTTTTACATAAAAAATATGCGCCCACTTTAATGAGAAATGTTTAAATTTATAAAATACTTAACTTGTTTAAATTTATTGAATACATCAAAAAATTGGGTTACATTTTTATACCCTTGCAGAGGGTATTATAAAATTGGTCAGATGTTTGTAACGCACAGAAGGAGACGTTTCGACCCCATAAAACATATATATTCTTGATCAGCATGAGAAGCTGAGTTGATATAGCCATGTCCGTCTGTCCGTCCGTGCGTATGCGTTTTACTCAGCCATCTTAAGAGCTATCAGGCTGACATTTTTTCTGTGCTTTTTATTATCTGGAGCAGATCAAGTATGGAAATTATTAAGATCGGACCACTATATCATATAGCTCTAGAGGAAACATTTTCATAAAAATTTATAAAAATTGGAGTATCTCCATGAAATTATGTGACTAATGTGATAGTATTGGATATAAAACATCAGATCCCAAAATTTCAATCCGATCGGATAAATAGAACACAATTTACAGTCAATATAAATCGGTTCAAACGCTGCCGGCAGCGCTGCTTGCTGCCTACAACGGCATCATCAAATCAACAGAGCACATGCATACACACACAGACGCAACGCTACATAAGCTGTATGTATGTGTGACGTGCTTTGCTTAGCGAATGATGGAAGAAGAAGAAAAAATTGTAGTTAAAAAATGAGTGTTTTGTTTATGTATTAATGAATTGAGTTGCAGGAAAAGAAATTTCAAAATGTAAAAATATTATTGCCAAGGACTGCAAGGGTATATAAATATATATACCCTATATACCCTTGCTGATATTTTTTATACCCTTGCAAAAAGGGTATATTAATTTTGGTCAGAAGTGTGCAACGCATAGATGGAAGCATCTCCGACCATATAAAGTATATATATTCTTGATCAGCACGACGAGACGAGTTCATGTAGCCATGTCCGTCCGTCCGTCTGTCCGTCCGTCTGGATCAACGCAAACTCCTCCTAGACCGTTAGAGCTACAGAGTTGAAATTTTGCATGTAGGCTTGTATATACTGCAGGGGTTGTATATCTCGGATTCAGCTGGATCGGATCACTATATCATATAGCTCCCATACATATGGCAAAGTCACGAACAGTGACTTTTCTTAATAACTTCGTTATTTTTTGAGCTATTGTCATGAAATTAATTATAAATTAATTATAATATTGGTGAGTTAATTACACATATAAACGACTATGCCAAATTTGATCAAGATCGGGTGTCCATATCATATAGCTCCCATGGGAACGATCTTTCGAAAACAGTGACTTTTGTCAATAACTTCGTCACTTTTGGCGCTATTGCTTTCAAATTAAACATTTGTTAGTATTGTTAGTATATAATATATCTGTTAATGACTGTGCCGACTTTGATAAAGATCGGGTTACTAAATCATATAGCTCCCATGGAACGATCGGTGGAAAACAGTGACTTTGATCAATATCTTAGTTTTTTCCTATGCAAAGATTGTTGGCCTATCTTTCGCAAACATTAGCCTTTTTAGCTTGAACATTTTTCCACTTTGATGGCTATAGGTAAGGAAAAGTTATCATAAAAGTTGCAAGGGTATACAAACTTTGACGCGGTCGAAGTTAGCCCCGGCCCTCTGGTTAACTTTAAGTTGCATGGTCACACCGTTTTGGCTGATGCAATAGCAAGCGTGTGGTGAAAACGAGAAATGTATGATGAGTTAGTTAATTGCTTATTGGCCAACAGAAACCAACACAGGGAATAAAGCAAAACCTTATTTTATAATACAAAACGAACCAGCAAAGTTAATTTATGAATCAACAGTTAACATTTAACAGTTCCTCATACTCCACAATTGAATGGTGTTTCAGAACGGGTGATTAGAACAATCACCGAAAAGGCCCGTTCAATGATAAATTGTGCAAAACTGAGTAAACAGTTTTGGGGAGAAGCTGTTTTAACAGCAACATATCTGAATAACAGATCTCCAAGTAGGGCACTGAAAGAATTTGACGATAAGTCAATTAAAGGTATACTGGTCGGTTATGAGCCAAATGGATATAAATTGTGGAATGTGGAGTTAAGGAAGTTTATGATAGCAAGGGATGTTGTGGTGGATGAAGCAAGTTTGCTTGAATATAATGATGTACATGATAGACCCTCTCAAATTGAACTTGATGTACATCAAAATAAATCAATTGTAGAAGATGGAGAGATGGGTGCTTCCTTAATGGAAGGTGAAGGTTTTCCTTAAATATCTGAGGAACAACCTCTCGAAAAAAGTAATACTGTACATGGTAAAGACTCTTAAATTGAACTTGATTGTGTTAATCAAAGTAAGGAATCTTCAATTGTAGAAGATGGAAGATCCTTAATGGAAGAGCAAGGTGTTTCTTCAATATCTGAGGAACGACCTTTTGAAAAATCCACAAATCTCGAGAATGCCGATCCAGTTGAGACTGGTGATATATTAAAAAGGGACACAGTTGAAAAAGAAATAAGACGCAGTGAAAGAATTAAAGATAAACCAAAGCTATCATACTGATACATGAATACCCAAATTTGTTTTACCAAGATACCAAATACCTTGAGAGATTGAATTTCGTGAAGATCGAATTCAATGGGAAAATGCCATAGAAGAGGAGCTGAAATCTCATTTTCAAAATAATACTGGTGCATAGTTCTAAAACCTAAAAACAAAAACATTGTAGATTGTAAATGGGTTTTTAGTATCAAACAAGAAGAGTTTGGTAACTTATTGTTAGTAAAATATAAAGCAAGACTTGTACCACGAGGCTTTACTCAAGAATATATGACCGATTATGAGGAGACGTTTGCACCAGTTGCACGAATCTCAAGCTTTAGGTTCCTCTTAGCCATCTCAAATCAATTTGATTTACAAGTGCATCACATGGACTTCAAAACTGCATTTTTAAATGAAACTTTAAA
The DNA here is from genome assembly GCF_018902025.1 of Drosophila willistoni. Taxonomy (NCBI): domain Eukaryota; kingdom Metazoa; phylum Arthropoda; class Insecta; order Diptera; family Drosophilidae; genus Drosophila; species Drosophila willistoni. The sequence goes on along the minus strand of NW_025814103.1, from coordinate 151,768 downwards.
AGAGGAATTTACATGACGGTTCGAAAGGTTTGAATCATGAAAATGAAAAAAAGTATGCAAGCTGAATAAGGCCATTTATGGTCTTAAGCAAGCTGCAAGATGTTGGTTCGAAGTATTTGAGCATGTGTTAAAAGAAGATCCAACTTCTGAGAATTTAGGAGTTGACAGTTGTATTTACATTTTGAATAAAGGAGACATTGCTAAAAATATTTATATATTACTATATGTCGATGACGTAGTTATTGCTACTCTTGAATCAGATACAATGTCTTATTTAAAATCCTACTTACTGAGTAAATTTCAAATGACTGACTTACAAGAAATACGTTTCTTTATTGGTATAAAAATTGACAGGAAAAATGATCTGCTAAATCTGAGTCAATCGGCATACATTAACGATGTGTTAAAAAAGTTTAACATGGAAGATTGTAATGCAGTAAGTATGCCTCTGCCAAGTAAACTTTGTTACGAGGCTTTACAATCGGAGGAATCATATGATGCACCTTTAGGAACTTGATTGGATGTTTGATGAATATCATGCTGTGTACGCGTCCCGACTTAAGTACATCAATAAGCATTTTAAGACGATACACAAATAACAACAACAAGGAATTATGGCAATGTCTTAAATGTGTTCTAAGATATCTTAAAAGCCCAGTAAATTTTAAATTGACATTTAAGAAAACTATAAACGTTGATAGTAATTTAAAGGGGTATGTTGTTTCTGATTGGGCTGGAAATGAGACAGATAGAAGAAGTACAACTGGATTTGTATTTAAAATGTTTGGAAATTGTTCAGTCTCATGGAATACAATGAAACAAAAATCTGTTGCTGCTTCATCTACTGAAGCGGAATACATGACCTTATTTGAAGGTGTTAGAGAAGCATTATCGCTGAAATCGTTACTTCATGAAATCAAACTAGAATTAAAAGGTCCAATTGATATTTATGAAGATATTCAAGGTTGTATTAGCATTGCTAATAATCCTACATGCCACAAGAGAACAAAGCACATTGATATTAAGTACCATTTTACTAGAGAACAAATTGAACAGAAATTTATATGTCTAAAGTATATTTCCACAGATAAACAATTGGCCGACATATTGACAAAACCGTTGCCAGCAATACGGTTCATATCTTTGAAAGAGCAACTAGGACTCTCCGAACATTGAAGACACATTGGTTTGATTATTTAAAAGTAAAATTTAAAAAAATTGAACAATTTAATGAATTTAAAACAAAAAAAAACCAGAGGGCCGGGGCTAACTTCGACCGCGTCAAAGTTTGTACACCCTTGCAACTTTTTTGGTAACTTTTTCCTTACCTATAGCCATCAAAGTGGAAAAACGTTTTAACTAAACAGGCTAATGTTTGCGAAAGAAGGACCTACAATCTTAGCATAGCAAATAACGACGACATTGATTAAAGTCACTGTTTTCCTATGGGAGCTATATGATATAGTAACCCCATAATTATCAAATTCGGCACAGCCATTAACAGATATATTAAACTAACAAATGGTTAATTTGAAAGCAATCGCGTTAAAAGTAACGAAGTTATTTACAAAAGTCACTGTTTTCGACCGATCGTTCCTATAGGAGCTATATGATATAGTCACCTGATCTTTATCAAATTTGGCAGAGTCATTTATATGTATAATAAACTGACCTCTATTAAATTTCACGACAATAGCTCAGAAAATAACGAAGTTATTGAGAAAAGTCATTGTTCGTGACTTTGCCGTTTGTATGGGAGCTATATGATATAGTGATCCGATCCAGCTGAATCCGAGCTATACAACCCCTGCAGTAATACATGCAAAATTTCAACTCTGTAGCTCTAACGGTCTAGGAGGAGTTTGCGTTGATCCAGACGGACGGACAGACGGACGGACGGACATGGCTACATGAACTCGTCTCGTCATGCTGATCAAGAATATATATCCTTTATATGGTCGGAGATGCTTCCTTCTATGCGTTGCACACTTCTGACCAAAATTAATATACCCTTTTTGCAAGGGTATAAAAAATAAGTAAATCTATGTATGTATATAGAAATATGTGAAAATAATGAATTTAAGTTGAATTAGAATTGAAATCTATCCATAATGAATGAAAAATGAAAATGTACATATATATAGTCATATATCCAATTCCAATACCCAATAACATATAAATATTTCGCCCCCTAAACTCCATAACGTTAAAGTAAACATGCGTTTTTATAAACAATTGTCCCCCTCAAAACCAAAGCGTATGAAAGCTAACTCATAAAATTAACATAAACAATTAAACACTTGAAATAATAATTGTCCCCCTAACAACCAAAAGCGTGCGAACGCTAACTCAGCAATTAAATTCGGGCCAATCAAATCATTCAAATATCAATCACGCCACCAAAGGGCTCCCAAATTTAGCTTATAAATATAACCATAAGACATTTTTGTAACTCAGTTCTAACAATAAGTTTTAATTCAAATAATAAAGTACGTTGCTTTTAACTCACAAAACATATCTTTTTTCCTAGAGCGAATGCTGGATCACCAGAAGTAATAAAGAAAAGATAAGCGCAAACTCGTCAATCAGAATATGCATCATTAATGTTTTTGATATTTGTGAATTTAACTTTTGAGGTGGCGTGTCGAAAATAAGCAAAAGTAACATACAAAATATATTGTGAGGGATTATCGATATATCGATATTAAAATTATAAAGCAATGAGAAATGAAAGCAATGAGAGTATATACATATATATATTTATTGAGACTATTATATGGTGAACCGAATGGTACGATGAAAGAGAACAACTAACTGAACTGAAAAATTAGTGTGGCCAGACTACAAGTACATATTGTTGCCAAATTATTAGATACGATAATAAACCCAAATAATCAACAGTTTATATGCAGCAAATCTCTTTTTTATACCCTTGCAAAAAGGTATATTAATTTTGGTCAGAAGTGTGCAACGCATAGAAGGAAGCATCTCCGACCATATAAAGTATATATATTCTTGATCAGCACGACGAGACGAGTTAAAGTAGCCATGTCCGTCCGTCCGTCCGTCCGTCTGCCGTCCGTCTGGATCAACGCAAACTCCTCCTAGACCGTTGGAGCTACAGAGTTGAAATTTTGCATGTAGGCTTGTATATACTGCAGTCGTTGTATATCTCGGATTCAGCCGGATCGGACCACTATATCATATAGCTCCCATACAAACGGCAAAGTCACGAACAGTGACTTTTCTCAATAACTTCATTATTTTCTGAGCTATTGTCGTGAAATTTAATATTGGTGAGTTAATTACACATATAAACGACTAGGCCAAATTTGATAAAGATCGGGTGACTATATCATATAGCTCCCATAGGAACGATCTTTCGAAAACAGTGACTTTTGTCAATAACTTCGTTACTTTTGACGCGATTGCTTTCAAATTAAACATTTGTTAGTTTAATATATCTGTTAATGACTGTGCCGAATTTGATAAAGATCGGGTGACTATATCATATAGCTCCCATAGGAACGATCGGTGGAAAACAGTGACTTTGATCAATATCGTCGTTATTTGCTATGCTAAGATTGTAGGCCGTTCTTTCGGAAACAGCTTTTCTAGATAAAACGTTTTTCCACTTTGATGGCTATAGGTAAGGAAAAAGTTACCAAAAAAGTTGCAAGGGTATACAAACTTTGACGCGGTCGAAGTTAGCCCCTGCCCTCTGGTTAATATTCCCTTAAGGTGTTCTATTAGGTTTAAGTCCGGGAACTGACACGGCGACCCCAAAACATTAACTTTATTTTCCTTATTGTTGCAAGGGATGTTGTTGTAGACGATACTAATATGATTTACTCTAGAGCAGTGAAATTTGAAGCAAATAATAATACGGAATGTGATCAGCTTAGTTTTCCGAATGAAAGTGTGAAAAAGGATCAGCTCAATTTCCCAAATGAAAGTAAAGTAAAGAAAGTCTCTTTGAAATAGAAATGAAAAATCTGATTTGAGGAAGCAATAAAGACAGAGTTTAATGCCCATGAATTTAATAACACCCAGAGAGTAATAAAGAAGCAAGAAAACATCTGGGTATTTTCAATTAAATATAACGAACTGAGCATCCCAATCAAATATAGAACAAGACTGATCGGAAGTACCAAGTTGATTACGAGGAAACCTTTGTTCCAGTTGCTAGAATTGCGAATTTTAGATTCTTACTATCATTAGCAGTTCAATTTAATTTGAAAGTCCATCAGATGCATGTTAAGACAGCTTTCCTCAATGGTACATTAAAGGAGGAAATATATATGAAAGCTCCACAAGGCGCACTATGCAATGCTGGACATGAATGCAAACTAAACAAGGCCATATATGGGCTTAAACAGGCAGCTAGGTGCTGGTTTCAAGTATTTGAGCTAGCAATAATAGAATTCGAATTTGTAAACTCTCCGGTTGATTGCTGTATGTTCTTGACACAGGTGACATTAAGAAAAACATATATGTGTTATTATAAGTTGATGACTTAGTAATAGCGTCAGGAGATATAAATAAAATGAATAGTTTCAAAAAATATTTAAGCGAGAGGTTAGAATGACTGACTTAGATGAAATACGACATTTCATTGGTTTCAGAATAGAAATGAATGAAGACAAAATATATTTAAGCCCAGCAGCATATGCGAAAAGAATTTTAAATAAATTTAACATGGATAATTGCAATTCTGTCAGTACTCTTCCAATTAATAAACTTAATTATAAGCTGCTTAACTCAGATAAGGATCGCAACGCTTCTTGTCGTAATCTTATTGGCTGTTTAATGTACATAATGCCATGTACACGTCCAGATCTAGCTACTGTCATAAATATCCTGAGTAGATATAGTAGCAAGATCAATGCTGAGTTATGGCAATCTTTAAAAAGGGGTATTAGATATTTTAAGGGAACTGTTAAAATGAGACTTATTTTTAAAAAGAATACATTATTTGATAATATTTTAGTTGGATATGTAGATTCTAATAGGGGTAGCAATGATTGATAGGAAATGTACATCGGGATATTCGTGTAAAATGTTTGATTCTAATCGAATAATGGAGTACAAAAAAAAAAATAAAACCAAGTGGCAACTTCATCAACTAAAGATGAATATATGACTCTATTTGAAGCTCTTCTAAATAGTGTAAACATAAAATTTGAAAACCCTATTAAAATACAACCAAGGCTGTATAAGCATTGCGAATAATCCCTCATGTCATAAAAAAGCAAAGTATATTGATATAAAATATCATTTGTTGGGTATGCCATACACCAAATAACAAATAATTGAAATTTATAATAACAAATACATTTACGTTTTTATACCCTTACAGAGGGTATTATAAAATTGTTCCGATGTTTGTAACGCACAAAGGAAACGTTTCCGACCCCATAAAGTATATATATTCTTGATCAGCATGAGAAGCCGAGTTGATATAGCCATGTCCGTCTGTCCATTTGTCTGTGCGTATGCGTTTTACTCAGCCATCTTAAGAGCTATTGGGATGAAACTTAGTATTTGAGCTACTTATGACCCGGGTAAGATAAAGTATGAAAACTGTCTGGATGGGACCACTATATAATATAGCTCTAGAAGAAACATTTTCATACAAATTTGAGTATCGCTATGAAATTTACATATGTGATAATATTGGATATAAAACATCAGATCCCACAATTTCAATTTCCGATCGGATAAATAGAACACAAGTTACAGCCGATATAAATCGGTTCAAGCGCTGCTTGCTGCCTACGACGTCATCATCAAATCAACAGAGCACAGGCATACACACCCAGACGCAACGCTACATGAACTGTATGTGTATGCGTGCCGTGCATTGCTTAGGGAATGATGGAACAAGAAGAAAAAATTGTTGTAAAAAGAGTAATAATGTTTTGTTTGTTCATTGATGAATTGAGTTGCAGGGAAAGAAATATGTCTTAACTTTGGGCGCCAATAAATCTTAACCGATTTCAAAAAATGAAAATTTTTGGATTCATAATCTCTAATGTATTCCTTATCGATTGAATATATTATTTTGCAAAACGCGATCCAAATTTAATTGCACAAGATAGAAAATTACGGGAGATAGTCGAGTTTTTCAATTAACGGAGGCGGAAAGGGGCGTGCCAAAATCTTTACACATACAAAATGTGCGAATTTACTAAGCAAATATACATACCAAGTTTGGTGTATCTAGTTAATATTATGCTTGAGAAAATCGGTTTTATTTAATTTGCGGGGCGGTAAGGGGCGTGTCAAAAATTGGAAACAAACTCGATAACTGTACATACTACACGAGACTACATACCAAATTTGTTGGCTCTAGCTCTTATAGTCTCCGAGATCTGGGTTCATACGAACAGACATGGCTAGATCATCTCGGCTGTTAAAGCTGATCAGACAATCTTAATGGGTATATCCGCCATGATCTCCCTGAACATCGTGCTAGAGATTTCGGGCAGGCAATGGCTGGGCAACAACGGATCACATCCCGTATCGATGACCTTGCGTTCCATTAGCCAGCGATTAAAGGAATCTCGTGGAGCTTTAATATTCTCACGACGCATGCACAGATCCTCGTGGGTTTTTAGTAGTTTCATGGTAAAGGCAGCTCCAAAGGCCTCAATTTCAGGATGCGGCTTCGTGCAAACTCTGATTTGCTTGAGGTTCTCTTCAGTCTTGTAATTCTCCGTTGAACACATAGATCGGACCAGATCTTTTTCAACTTTTAACGGGATTTTAGCATATTTTTCATTGACGGATCTAGAGCTAGGAAATAAGGGAATGTGTGCAATAGATTGAAAAAATATTCCTTTTTTTGCGTGCCTTGTAAGTGAAAAATTGCATATAAAGAATATTAACCTGGTAAAATTAATTAAAATTTAAAAAAATATCTCCCATCCAAATTCTTTCATAAGTAATTCCTCTGAATTAAATTCTCCGGGCAAAACCCTCGGCGATTTTGTTTTGCTCCTGTAAACAGTTCAATGTAGCTTAAATCCAATAATAATTGTAAGAAATAAAACCAGAGGGCCGGGGCTAACTTCGACCGCGTCAAAGTTTGTATACCCTTGCAACTTTTTTGGTAACTTTTTCCTTACCTATAGCCATCAAAGTGGAAAAACGTTTTATCTAAAAAGGCTAATGTTTGCGAAAGAACGGCCAACAATCTTATCATAGAAATAACGAAGTTAATGATCAAAGTCACTGTTTTCGAGCGATTGTTACTATGGGAGCTATATGATATAGTCACACGATCTTTATCAAATTTGGCGCAGTTGCTTATAGGCGCAATTAACTCACCAATATTTCATTCACCAATAATTTCACGACAATAGCTAAGAAAATAAAGTTATTGAGAAAAGTCACTGTTCGTGACTTTGCCGTTTGTATGGGAGCTATATGATATAGTGGCCGATCCGGCTGAATCTGAGATATACAACCCCTGCAGTATATACAAGCCTACATGCAAATTTCAGCTCTGTAGCTTTAACGGTCTAGGAGGAGTTTGCGTTGATCCAGACGGACGGACATGGATGAACTCGGTCGTGCTATCGAAATCTTTTTGGTCGATGCTTCCATCTATGCGTTGCACACTTCTGACCAAAATTAATATACCTTTTTGCAAGGGTATAAAAATATATCAACAAAAAGTTAAAATGGCCCGAAAAGCATAAACATATTACATTTTTAATTATTTTCGGAATATTTAAATTTGAAATTTTCTAAGAAAACATGTAAGTACATATGTATGTAGGTTATATTATTAAAGGATAAATCAAATAGAATAAATAGTGTTTTTAACTAACATATTGGCCAATTTTTTAGTTTTCGGCAAAAGACAAATACAATTTAGACCATTTAAAATTTTTACTGTGGCACTGATAAGGAGAGAATAGAGCAAGACATTCGCTTCGGTGCTTTCATCTATCTAGCTTCGCTTCTTGCTCTTGAATGACTGTGTCTATTACGTTTTCTGTTCTGTTCTGTTCAGTTCTGATGCTTCTATTCCTCCTGCTCTTGTGATCCTGTTATCAACTACAATAACAGTTTCTAGCTCCCACTAGGACCTTTAATGCATGAAACACGCGAATGGTACTTGAGTTATTTTTGGGGGTAAGTGCAAAACTAGCTCAACTAAATATAGCAACGAAACCAAGGAAATACCAATTAAGCTCCGGTACATAGAACGTTGACACACACACACACACATGCACACACACAGGCGAAATTTCTCACCCTCGTCCTATCACTGCACTGTGGGGTGAACAGCCCTTTTATGACCACATTTGTCAATTTTAAGAGGGTATAAAATTGAAATATTTTTATGCGGATTTATGACAAAACATTAAAGCAATTGTGGCACACTATTTTGAAATTTTCCAACACTGGTGAGAAACACCTAATCCGAGAAAGCTACAGTAGTTAAATTTTGAACTTAAACTTTTACATACTTTAAGCATGATTATGTGAAATATTATCAAATAACTCCTAAAAATAATTTTAGCCAGATAACTGCTTTGCTTCCTTTACAATACCTATGTATACATGAATATATATTATTAATCATTCGCGCCAGGACTATATTTACCTAAGAGGTTGCTCTTATTGAGTTCAGAATCCTCAGAACTTAGATTATAGCGAACAATTTATTGGCCATCGATATTGCTAATTTTTTACAATGTTAACGAGAAAATTACATGCTAAGCTTACACGAGATCATTTCGCAACCAACAAATAATTTGGTTATCTACTTGATATATTCATCTTTAAAGTTAAGTCTTTCAAGTCTTTTAAGCAAAAGAAGTGTACATAAATCAAGAAGGAAATTAAATTGTTAGAAAAAACATTTCTAGTGTATCGAAGCTTCAAAAAAGGATAATATTTATATACGATTTCTTTTCACATCATTTTGCATAAATCACAGAATGAGAAAACTGAATTTGGGTGTAGCACAGACAGGTATTACATTTCAAGGGGGGATTCTACAAGCCTTCATCTCCGCCGGGTAGTTCAGCATTTTCAAATTTACAGATTTCCTTCGAAGTAAATTTGGCAATTTGAATCATGCTGTTTGGAGCCGCGCAATATGGGCAACGCTGAAAGTCCATTAAATATATTTCCTAAAACGGAAAACATTTCAAATTTACTGTAAATGTTTTCGCCTTATCCTACCTACAGATTTGTGACGTGGACAAATTTCAGCCAAACGTCCATGGAAATATTGATGACATCGGTCGCATACATAGCCGTGCTTTGGACGATGACAAATGCACTCAGGCCTGTTGGCATTTGGATGGACTATCTGTTTTTATTGCCATCTGCTTCGGCTTCCACAGAATTGGTTTCATCATTGGCGTCCACATATATATAAGAATTCAGGTGAAATTGCGGGCGCTTGCGTACAGCACTCTTGGGGCGTTTAGGCTGGTAACCAGTACCAGAGCAGTGGGGGCATCTGTTCATGGCCGATTTACTTAATTTTTCGAAGAAATTTGCTTAGCTGACGAATTACACAGAAATGCCAGAATTGCTTTTTCGCAGTTAATGATTGTTCTGACATTTACCCAAATGGTTGCCTCGACGTGAACAGAAAAAAATATGTACATGTTTATATGTATATATGTTGATGAAACTTAAAAGCTCAGTCTTGTACCATATTGTTCGTAGATCTGTGATGTTAAAATTCGGTAAGTCTAAGTGACTCTCAAAGAAAAAGTGTCTTAAAAAAGGCTAATTTAAAGAAAGTTATAAAAACAAGGCAAATTATAATAAAAAAAAAAAAAAAAAAAAAAAAAAAAAAAAAAAAAAAAAAAATATATAAATAGGCAACAACGTTATAAAAAAGCAGAGGCGATTGATAATGGAGCTAGAATTAATTAATTGGCATGAGCAAGGAAAAAAAGTACGTAATAGGCGAAGGCGTAAAAAAAAAAAAAAAAAAAAAAAAAAAAAAAAAAAAAAAAAAAAAAAAAAAGAAAAAAAAAAAAAGAAAAAAAAAAAAAAAAAAAAAAAAAAAACTTAAGGTGTATTGGATGCGGAATCAAAAGTTAATAGTCGACTTTCTTTAAATTACATCAGAACTAATAGCTTCGATTTGAAGCTAATCAATGGAAAATTTGGAAGCTGGCCAAAGACCACTTAAACAATTGCAAAAAGTAATAGTAAAAATGATTGCTAAAAAGAGAATTTTATAATTAAATGCTTATCAAAAGGTCTGTACATCCCAAAGTTCACTGCGTATGAGTGATAAACAAAGTTAATTGCAGCGACCAGAGAGCAGAGCTGTAGCTCTTACGGTCTAGGAGGAGTTTGCGCTGATCCAGACGGACAGACGGACGGACATGGCTATTTGAACTCGTCTCGTCGTGCTGATCAAGAATATATATACTTTATATGGTCGGAGATGCCGATATATTCCCTCGATATCTATATCGATAGCGATCACTCAAAAAGTAAATATCTTTTTGCAAGGGTCATATCAAAAATGCCGAGACGCATGGCTTACAAAGTCAGAATTCAAAGACTGGGTGAGAAAAGTAACCACAGATCTCACTGAATTGTTCTGTTTTTATTGCAAGGGCACGATAAAGGCCAAACTGTGTCATTTGCAAAAACATGGAACAACAACAAAACATGTTTCCAATGGTAAGAGTTTTGAACAGAGAAACAAAATTTCCTGCCTTGCTGAACGAATTGAATAAATGGGAACTAGATGCAAAAAATGTAATAGGCGTAGGAACCGACAATGCCAGTGGGATGGTTGGCTCCCACAAGAGCGTACACGTGAAGCTCAAAAATCATTCACCTGATCTACTACTCATTAAATGCGTTTGCCACTCAGTGCAGTTGGCAGTCAACTATACGTGCAAGCAGTTTATGCCAGAAGATCTCGAGTATTTGATCTATAAGACCTATAATTGGTTCTCAAAAAGTTGTCATCGACAATCAGCTAATGAATAATGATAAGGTTTGGAATGTGTTTCTGTTCGGAACTTGTGTTGTCTTGTCTGTTGTGTTGTGTGTTTTTTTATACATTTATATACATTATTTTAAAAGCAATTTTTTCATGATCGCGTTTGGCATAAATGATACATTCAATCGATAAGGAATACTTCAGAGATTATAAGTTGAGATAATAAAAGTAGAAGATTTAAATTTACCAAATATGAAACCAAGTCAAAAACCAGAGGGCCGGGGTTAACTTCGACCGCGTCAAAGTTTGTATACCCTTGCAACTTTTTTGGTAACTCCTTTCTTACCTATAGCCATCAAAGTGGAAAAATGTTCAAGCTAAAAAGGCTAATGTTTGCGAAAGATAGGCCAACAATCTTTGCATAGGAAAAAACTAAGATATTGATCAAAGTCACTGTTTTCCACCGATCGTTCCCATGGGAGCTATATGATTTAGTAACCCGATCTTTATCAAAGTCGGCACAGTCATTAACAGATATATTATATACTAACAATACTAACAAATGTTTAATTTGAAAGCAATAGCGCCAAAAGTGACGAAGTTATTGACAAAAGTCACTGTTTTCGAAAGATCGTTCCCATGGGAGCTATATGATATGGACACCCGATCTTGATCAAATTTGGCATAGTCGTTTATATGTGTAATTAACTCACCAATATTATAATTAATTTATAATTAATTTCATGACAATAGCTCAAAAAATAACGAAGTTATTAAGAAAAGTCACTGTTCGTGACTTTGCCATATGTATGGGAGCTATATGATATAGTGATCCGATCCAGCTGAATCCGAGATATACAACCCCTGCAGTATATACAAGCCTACATGCAAAATTTCAACTCTGTAGCTCTAACGGTCTAGGAGGAGTTTGCGTTGATCCAGACGGACGGACAGACGGACGGACGGACATGGCTACATGAACTCGTCTCGTCGTGCTGATCAAGAATATATATACTTTATATGGTGGAGATGCTTCCATCTATGCGTTGCACACTTCTGACCAAAATTAATATACCCTTTTTGCAAGGGTATAAAAAATATCAGCAAGGGTATATAGGGTATATATATTTATATACCCTTGCAGTCCTTGGCAATAATATTTTTACATTTTGAAATTTCTTTTCCTGCAACTCAATTCATTAATACATAAACAAAACACTCATTTTTTAACTACAATTTTTTCTTCTTCTTCCATCATTCGCTAAGCAAAGCACGTCACACATACATACAGCTTATGTAGCGTTGCGTCTGTGTGTGTATGCATGTGCTCTGTTGATTTGATGATGCCGTTGTAGGCAGCAAGCAGCGCTGCCGGCAGCGTTTGAACCGATTTATATTGACTGTAAATTGTGTTCTATTTATCCGATCGGATTGAAATTTTGGGATCTGATGTTTTATATCCAATACTATCACATTAGTCACATAATTTCATGGAGATACTCCAATTTTTATAAATTTTTATGAAAATGTTTCCTCTAGAGCTATATGATATAGTGGTCCGATCTTAATAATTTCCATACTTGATCTGCTCCAGATAATAAAAAGCACAGAAAAAATGTCAGCCTGATAGCTCTTAAGATGGCTGAGTAAAACGCATACGCACGGACGGACAGACGGACATGGCTATATCAACTCAGCTTCTCATGCTGATCAAGAATATATATGTTTTATGGGGTCGGAAACGTCTCCTTCTGTGCGTTACAAACATCTGACCAATTTTATAATACCCTCTGCAAGGGTATAAAAATGTAACCCAATTTTTTGATGTATTCAATAAATTTAAACAAGTTAAGTATTTTATAAATTTAAACATTTCTCATTAAAGTGGGCGCATATTTTTTATGTAAAAATAATATTTTATCTAAATTGCTGCTGCTCGCGCGAGTTCGTAATAAAAAATCGTTCCCTTGTTGCGGCACTTGCTGGTATATTTCAAATATTTCTTGCCAATGCTTCCAAGTTTTGTAAAGTATTGTTTTGTTCCAGAAATCTAAAACATTTGTGTCACAAGTCAGTCAGTCATTGCTAAATACTTATCTATTTCTATTTCTACAGAACTTTTTTCAATTTTTCTTTTTTTTTTTTACAATTTAAGTGCATAAATGTGGAAAACCCATTAGCACTTGTTGCGATAGCTTGATTTTCATGAGACTGCTGTACGCTCTGCTTATTTTGTATATGTAGTATCATGGCTTTTACTGTTGCCCTTACTTGCTCCCTTTTTCCTTAAAGGGGGATTCAAAAATAAGCCAACTAAGTGGACGGCATATTTCAATTGAAAATCTTGACATTGGTTCTTTCTGTACCGTGCTTTGCGTACCTACCGTGCATCTAAACTTTGGCACGGTAAAACACGGTAATTTTTCGTAAGGGGCCCAACGGCCCACACGTAATTTTTTGAAATAAGCACGGCACGGCCCATGCCCATCTCTAGTTGCTACAGACACAAATGCAAAAGCCTCATTTGTGATTGTATGTGTGCCGGCCGCTAGTTTAAACTTTAAAGTGATGTGCTTCATATGACGCTGTGTCATATGTGCGATAGTATTCGGGTATTTGTTATCGATAGCAAATCCATGTTAACTCTTATCAAGACCCATCACTAAATTTGCTGGAAAATTGTATAAATACAGGGCCGACTCATCGGTTTCCGCATTTAGTAACATTTTCTTGTTGGAGCAACAGCTAAATTATTATAATTCTTCTTTTTAATCCATGCACTCATAGGATGATATTCTCTCATTTTAAATACCATTTTAATTTCTATTTGCGGTATAAGCGCCTAACAAAAATAAAATGAAGTAGCCGCTTTAAATACGACCTATTTCACAAGCATCCATGTTAAATGGTAATATGATTGCAGATTCGTCATTTCCATTAGTGCTAATGATTGTTATTTTTTTTAAAACGGTAAACAATGTACTGAGTATATAAATACGGCCAAAGACGTTTCCTTTGGCTCTGAAGTCTGTCTCCTTAAGTTCAGATCGTCGACAATTACAGATTGTAAGCGTCTCGGCATCGGCAGTCCATTTGAACATTTTTAGTGGTTATCTGCTTTATTGCCATTTAATTGACGTCAGCTCTTCAACTTGTGCAGAGTTGAAAAAAAAGTAAACTAAAAAATATTCCACACAGATTCACATAGTAAAAGACTTTTCGTTGGAATTTTTGAAAATATTACGAAGATCAATTTGGAAATGTATGAATTGTGTGAAGACTATTACATTGGGTTGTCGTATAATTTAGAATGACCATTATTAAAGACTATTTCCCTTTGATATTTGCGTAAATGAAGAATTTGCATCTCTTGCGTGCGAAAAATGGCTCTTCTGCCAGAAAATTAATCGATCTTTGCAGTCATCTTAAATTCTTCTTTTCCAGCCAAGAATTCAGTTTTGTTGGCAATCTCATGGACTAGATTTTCGGGAGAATAGTCCTTGTAAGGGATACCAGGTTTTGGCTTTTGAATGATCTCATTATTGTCACTCTCATCATCATCAACTTCAGAGTCTGGAGGTAACTGTATGTACCTACTTTCATAATAATACACTTCCGGATAGGCCATTTTGCAGTTTGGGTTTAGTGCAGCGTAGAGTACCCTGCCATTACGTCGGAGTTTTTCGGTAGACTTTTCCTCCTTAGCTATCAAAGTAAATTGACTTCGCTTCAGGTTCCTCAAATAACTTAAACCATTTTGATTCAGTTCAATGAGAGAATTTTACGCATTTCTTTTGCATCATAGGACTTACCAGTATCGTTGGATACATAGAGTTGTTAGAACCAATTGCAGAAATCGTAATTACCAGGATGAAATAGATGGCAAACGTAAATTAATGATTGTAAACTTTTTTAAAACGGTAAACAATGTACTGAGTATATAAATACTGCCAAAGACGTTTCTTTTGGCTCTGAAGTCTGTCTCCATAAGTTCAGATCGTCGACAATTACAGTCTTTGCAGTCATCTTAAATTCTTCTTTTCCAGCCAAGAATTCAGTTTTGTTGGCAATCTCATGGACTAGATTTTCGGAAGAATAGTCCTTGTAAGGGATACCAGGTTTTGGCTTGAATGATCTCATTATTGTCACTCTCATCATCATCAAATTCAGAGTCTGGAGGTAACTGTATGTACCTACTTTCATAATAATACACTTCCGGATAGGCCATTTTGCAGTTTGGGTTTAGTGCAGCGTAGAGTACCCTGCCATTACGTCGGAGTTTTTCGGTAGACTTTTCCTCCTTAGCTATCAAAGTAAATTGACTTCGCTTCAGGTTCCTCAAATAACTTAAACCATTTTGATTCAGTCCAATGAGAGAATTTTTACGCATTTCTTTTGCATCATAGGACTTACCAGTATCGTTGGATACATAGAGTTGTTAGAACCAATTGCAGAAATCGTAATTACCAGGATGAATTCGATAGCAAACGTAAATTAATGATTGTACATTTTTTTAAAACGGTAAACAATCTACTGAGTATATAAATACGGCCAAAGACGTTTCCTTTGGCTCTGAAGTCTGTCTCCATAAGTTCAGATCGTCGACGCTAGGAACTGAGTGTCTACCTGGTGATGGCCACTAATTGAAGGTTCATTTATAAATCTCTATTCATAAGTCCATTCAAACCGTTTTTCGTCCTTAATAGTTCTATAAAATAATAAACATAAAAAAGAATGCCACCTCGAATTGGGATCGTCGGACTCTGTTTCCGATCAGAAAGATGGTCATGAGTTAACTTATATTTACTGAGAGCGTTGCAGAGCCACTGTGACTGGTCTTTATATATGCTTCTTCTAATTATATTATTCTCTCTAATAATCCCAAAGTATGTCTTATAATTAGTTTCAGTAGACCTTAGATTTTTCCTTAAGAGCCCAAAAGTATATGGTCAATTTTCAAAGTTTTTGAAAATGTTTCGGCTTTATTTGCTTCGCATTAAAACTAAATTGACCAGAATTTAATAAACAATTTGAAAAATGTATGTTTTGATTATCAAGTTAGTATTTTTCAGTCGGCATTAAAATCTTAAGTTCGAAATTGGTATGGTCAATTTTTTCAAAAACTTCAAAGATGGAAGTGTTTAATGCCATTTTAAAGTATGTTAAATTGTTATTTAATTAAGTGGGGCGGTACTTGTACGCATATTATGAATAATTTTCATTTTATCGTTCATGTTTAATTTTTTTTTAAAGTGTCATAAGCAACCCGTTACCATTAATGAATCACAAAAATAAAATATAAAAAAAAAAACCTGGAAATGTTTAAGTATTTCATAAATGTCCTGCTCACATAATTCAGAACATGAAATAAAATAAAATCAATATTTCGTCGGAACTTTTCTTTCCTTTTAAGAACTTACTTTAAAATCAAGAGAGGTAACTTTTTGGCATTGTGGCCACAAGACGTCTACGCTAATTTGGAGTGATTTTACACCATTCTTAAAGAATTCTCAAAAATTTTTTTTGTTTGCTGGCTTAAATATCACCAACATATTTTCTATTGGCTTCGGATCCATTATCATGCTGGAAACCCCATGCAAGCGGTAAACTGTCGGCGTATTTATTACCAAATGATCAACTCCAGATGACGTGAAACCAGCCCAAACGATTACTGAAGAGTCCCCGTGTTTTACCGTCTTCTTGGTGTACCTTGCATCAATCCAACACATTGAACTTTGATTCGTCGCTACAGACGTCGTCTTCTTAGACCAGAAGACACACTTACTCCGCTCTATTTGAGCCCTGATTTGAAATGAACTTGAAAACGGATCCACTCATGCTATCATCCATTGCGCTTGTTTTTGTCGGCTTCCGGCGAGGCATATTTTCAAAAGTGCCATGTTTTTTATAATTTGCAACACCGTTTTAAACGTTACCACGAGAAAAGTTCAGCAATTTGACGATTTGAAGAATACTTTTTCAAATACAACATTAGTATTTAGTAGCAAGAAAATGATTAAATTAAATTGTTGAGGTAAACTCTATTACATCTTGTTTATTGACAATCGAAGTATCAATGGTCAAATTTTGAATTCTATTTAAATATATGAATATAAATTTATTTCGATCGTGGCAGGGCTTTATGCGAAAAAATGTTTACGGTGAGCACAATGCTGGGTTCCAGGATCATCTGAACAAAAGTAAAACGCTTCGTCAAAAAAACCCTACATTCTCCTTAAGATGTCACATTAATCGGTTAGAAATTGGCAAAGAAAACCATCTCAAAAAAGACAGATTAACCAAAAATTGAAGTTTAAATTTCATGCCTTGCAAAATATATGAGTTTCCAACTTAGAAAAAGGTTCGACTTCGGTATACCATGCACCAGGTGAAGAAATATTTTCAATTGCGAAAAACATACAGTGTTGCGAGAAAAATTTGTTTTCTTTTGTGTCTGTCGTTGCAAAATTATATTTATTTTATAACTGAATGGTTTATTATCAAAACGCCAATCCAAAGAATACAAAAAAATTTGTTTTGTATTTTTTAAAGTAAATTTAACATAAAACCAGAGGGCCGGGGCTAACTTCGACCGCGTCAAAGTTTTATGATAACTCTTTCCTTACCTATAGCCATCAAAGTGAAAAAATGTTCAAGCTAAAAAGGCTAATGTTTGCGAAAGAATGGCCAACAATTTTTGCATAGGAAAAAACTAAGATATTGATCAAAGTCACTGTTTTCCACCGATCGTTCTTATGGAAGCTACATGATATAGTAACCCGATCTTTATCAAAGTCGGCACAGTCATTAACAGATATATTATATACTAACAATACTAACAAATGTTTAATTTGAAAGCAATCGCGTCAAAAGTGACGAAGTTATTGACAAAAGTCACTGTTTTCGAAAGATCGTTCCTATGGGAGCTATATGATATAGACCCGATCTTGATCAAATTTGGCATAGTCGTTTATATGTGTAATTAACTCACCAATATTAAATTTCAAATTGACAATAGCTCAGAAAATAACGAAGTTATTAAGAAAATTCACTGTTCGTCACTTTGCCATATGTATGGGAGCTATATGATATAGTGGCCCGATCCGGCTGAATCCGAGATATACAACCCCTGCAGTATATACAAGCCTACATGCAAAATTTCAGCTCTGTAGCTTAACGGTCTAGGAGGAGTTTGCGTTGATCCAGACGGACGGACGGACGGACATGGCTATTTGAACTCGTTTCGTCGTGCTTCCATCTATGCGTTGCACACTTCTGACCAAAATTAATATACCCTTTTTGCAAGGGTATAAAAATATATCAACAAAAAGTTAAAATGGCCCGAAAAGCATAAACATATTACATTTTTAATTATTTTCGGAATATTTAAATTTGAAATTTTCTAAGAAAACATGTAAGTACATATGTATGTAGGTTATATTATTAAAGGATAAATCAAATAGAATAAATAGTGTTTTTAACTAACATATTGGCCAATTTTTTAGTTTTCGGCAAAAGACAAATACAATTTAGACCATTTAAAATTTTTACTGTGGCACTGATAAGGAGAGAATAGAGCAAGACATTCGCTTCGGTGCTTTCATCTTATCTAGCTTCGCTTCTTGCTCTTGAATGACTGTGTCTATTACGTTTTCTGTTCTGTTCTGTTCAGTTCTGATGCTTCTATTCCTCCTGCTCTTGTGATCCTGTTATCAACTACAATAACAGTTTCTAGCTCCCACTAGGACCTTTAATGCATGAAACACGCGAATGGTACTTGAGTTATTTTTGGGGGTAAGTGCAAAACTAGCTCAACTAAATATAGCAACGAAACCAAGGAAATACCAATTAAGCTCCGGTACATAGAACGTTGACACACACACACACACATGCACACACACAGGCGAAATTTCTCACCCTCGTCCTATCACTGCACTGTGGGGTGAACAGCCCTTTTATGACCACATTTGTCAATTTTAAGAGGGTATAAAATTGAAATATTTTTATGCGGATTTATAGACAAAACATTAAAGCACATTGTGGCACACTATTTTGAAATTTTCCAACACTGGTGAGAAACACCTAATCCGAGAAAGCTACAGTAGTTAAATTTTGAACTTAAACTTTTACATACTTTAAGCATGATTATGTGAAATATTATCAAATAACTCCTAAAAATAATTTTAGCCAGATAACTGCTTTGCTTCCTTTACAATCGGATACCTATGTATACATGAATATATATTATTAATCATTCGCGCCAGGACTATATTTACCTAAGAGGTTGCTCTTATTGAGTTCAGAATCCTCAGAACTTAGATTATAGCGAACAATTTATTGGCCATCGATATTGCTAATTTTTTACAATGTTAACGAGAAAATTACATGCTAAGCTTACACGAGATCATTTCGCAACCAACAAATAATTTGGTTATCTACTTGATATATTCATCTTTAAAGTTAAGTCTTTCAAGTCTTTTAAGCAAAAGAAGTGTACATAAATCAAGAAGGAAATTAAATTGTTAGAAAAAACATTTCTAGTGTATCGAAGCTTCAAAAAAGGATAATATTTATATACGATTTCTTTTCACATCATTTTGCATAAATCACAGAATGAGAAAACTGAATTTGGGTGTAGCACAGACAGGTATTACATTTCAAGGGGGGATTCTACAAGCCTTCATCTCCGCCGGGTAGTTCAGCATTTTCAAATTTACAGATTTCCTTCGAAGTAAATTTGGCAATTTGAATCATGCTGTTTGGAGCCGCGCAATATGGGCAACGCTGAAAGTCCATTAAATATATTTCCTAAAACGGAAAACATTTCAAATTTACTGTAAATGTTTTCGCCTTATCCTACCTACAGATTTGTGACGTGGACAAATTTCAGCCAAACGTCCATGGAAATATTGATGACATCGGTCGCATACATAGCCGTGCTTTGGACGATGACAAATGCACTCAGGCCTGTTGGCATTTGGATGGACTATCTGTTTATTATTGCCATCTGCTTCGGCTTCCACAGAATTGGTTTCATCATTGGCGTCCACATATATATAAGAATTCAGGTGAAATTGCGGGCGCTTGCGTACAGCACTCTTGGGGCGTTTAGGCTGGTAACCAGTACCAGAGCAGTGGGGGCATCTGTTCATGGCCGATTTACTTAATTTTTCGAAGAAATTTGCTTAGCTGACGAATTACACAGAAATGCCAGAATTGCTTTTTCGCAGTTAATGATTGTTCTGACATTTACCCAAATGGTTGCCTCGACGTGAACAGAAAAAAATATGTACATGTTTATATGTATATATGTTGATGAAACTTAAAAGCTCAGTCTTGTACCATATTGTTCGTAGATCTGTGATGTTAAAATTCGGTAAGTCTAAGTGACTCTCAAAGAAAAAGTGTCTTAAAAAAGGCTAATTTTAAAGAAAGTTATAAAAACAAGGCAAATTATTATAATGGCACAACGAAAAAAAGCGAGGCGGAGCGTAAGGGCTTAAGGTGTATTGGATGCGGAATCAAAAGTTAATAGTCGACTTTCTTTAAATTACATCAGAACTAATAGCTTCGATTTGAAGCTAATCAATGGAAAATTTGGAAGCTGGCCAAAGACCACTTAAACAATTGCAAAAAGTAATAGTAAAAATGATTGCTAAAAAGAGAATTTTATAATTAAATGCTTATCAAAAGGTCTGTACATCCCAAAGTTCACTACGTATGAGTGATAAACAAAGTTAATTGCAGCGACCAGAGAGCAGAGCTGTAGCTCTTACGGTCTAGGAGGAGTTTGCGCTGATCCAGACGGACAGACGGACGGACATGGCTATTTGAACTCGTCTCGTCGTGCTGATCAAGAATATATATACTTTATATGGTCGGAGATGCCGATATATTCCCTCGATATCTATATCGATAGCGATCACTCAAAAAGTAAATATCTTTTTGCAAGGGTCATATCAAAAATGCCGAGACGCATGGCTTACAAAGTCAGAATTCAAAGACTGGGTGAGAAAAGTAACCACAGATCTCACTGAATTGTTCTGTTTTTATTGCAAGGGCACGATAAAGGCCAAACTGTGTCATTTGCAAAAACATGGAACAACAACAAAACATGTTTCCAATGGTAAGAGTTTTACACAGAGAAACAAAATTTCCTGCCTTGCTGAACGAATTGAATAAATGGGAACTAGATGCAAAAAATGTAATAGGCGTAGGAACCGACAATGCCAGTGGGATGGTTGGCTCCCACAAGAGCGTACACGTGAAGCTCAAAAATCATTCACCTGATCTACTACTCATTAAATGCGTTTGCCACTCAGTGCAGTTGGCAGTCAACTATACGTGCAAGCAGTTTATGCCAGAAGATCTCGAGTATTTGATCTATAAGACCTATAATTGGTTCTCAAAAAGTTGTCATCGACAATCAGCTAATGAATAATGATAAGGTTTGGAATGTGTTTCTGTTCGGAACTTGTGTTGTCTTGTCTGTTGTGTTGTGTGTTTTTTTATACATTTATATACATTATTTTAAAAGCAATTTTTTCATGATCGCGTTTGGCATAAATGATACATTCAATCGATAAGGAATACTTCAGAGATTATAAGTTGAGATAATAAAAGTAGAAGATTTAAATTTACGAAATATGAAACCAAGTCAAAAACCAGAGGGCCGGGGTTAACTTCGACCGCGTCAAAGTTTGTATACCCTTGCAACTTTTCTGGTAACTCCTTCCTTACCTATAGCCATCAAAGTGGAAAAACGTTTTATCTAAAAAGGCTATTGTTTGCGGAAGAGCGGCCTACAATCTTAGCATAGGAAATAACGAAGTTAATGATCAAAGTCACTGTTTTCCGCCGATTGTTACTATGGGAGCTATATGATATAGTCACCCGATCTTAATCAAATTTGGCGCAGTTGCTTATAGGCGCAATTAACTTACCAATATTTCATTCACCAATAATTTCACGACAATAGCTAAGAAAATAACAAAGTTATTGAGAAAAGTCACTGTTCGTGACTTTGCCGTTTGTATGGGAGCTAAATGATATAGTGGTCCGATCCGGATGAATCCGAGATATACAACCCCTGCAGTATATACAAGCCTACATGCAAAAATGCTCTGTAGCTCAAAAGTTAAGTTCACAAATATCAAAAACATTAATGATGCATATTCTGATTGACGAGTTTGCGCTTATCTTTTCTTTATTACTTCTGGGGATATTTTGATCCAGCATTCGCTCTAGGAAATAGGAAAACCGAGTAAAACCTATTTCGGATCAATTCAACAAAAAATTATTTTCATTAATTCTTATCTTGATGAACAATTAATTTGATTTTCAGATTCATTGAATTTCTTATACTTTTAAATTTACGTTTTAAACAAAGATACATATATATATATACATTTTCATTTTTAATTCATTATGGATAGATTTCAATTCTAATTCAACTTAAATTCATTATTTTCACAAATTTCTATATACATACATAGATTAACTTTTTTTTTTTGTTTTAAATTCATTAAATTGTTCAATTTTTTAAATTTTACTTTTAAATAATCAAACCAATGTGTCTTCATTGTTCGGAGAGTCCTAGTTGCTCTCTCAAAGATATGATCCGTATTGCTGGCAACGGTTTTGTCAATATGTCGGCCAATTGTTTATCTGTGGAAATATACTTTAGACATATAAATTTCTGTTCAATTTGTTCTCTAGTAAAGTGGTACTTAATATCAATGTGCTTTGTTCTCTTGTGGCATGTAGGATTATTAGCAATGCTAATACAACCTTGAATATCTTCATAAATATCAATTGGACCTTTTAATTCTAGTTTGATTTCATGAAGTAACGATTTCAGCGATAATGCTTCTCTAACACCTTCAAATAAGGTCATGTATTCCGCTTCAGTAGATGAAGCAGCAACAGATTTTTGTTTCATTGTATTCCATGAGACTGAACAATTTCCAAACATTTTAAATACAAATCCAGTTGTACATCTTCTATCTGTCTCATTTCCAGCCCAATCAGAATCAATATACCCCTTTAGAATACTATCAAGATATCTTAGAACACGTTTAAGACATTGACATAATTCCTTGTTGTTGTTATTTGTGTATCGTCTTAAAATGCTTATTGATATACTTAAATCGGGACGCGTACACAGCATGATATACATCAAACATCCAATCAAGTTCCTACAAGGTGCATCATATGATTCCTCCGATTGTAAAGCCTCGTAATTAAGTTTACTTGGCAGAGGCATACTTACTGCATTACAATCTTCCATGTTAAACTTTTTTAACACATCGTTAATGTATGCCGATTGACTCAGATTTAGCAGATCATTTTTCCTGTCAATTTTTATACCAATAAAGAAACGTATTTCTTGTAAATCAGTCATTTGAAATTTACTCAGTAAGTAGGATTTTAAATAAGACATTGTATCTGATTCATGAGTAGCAATAACTACGTCATCGACATACAGTAATATATAAATATTTTTAGCAATGTCTCCTTTATTCAAAATGTAAATACAACTGTCAACTCCTAAATTCTCAGAAGTTGGATCTTCTTTTAACACATGCTCAAATACTTCGAACCAACATCTTGCAGCTTGCTTAAGACCATAAATGGCCTTATTCAGCTTGCATACTTTTTTTCATTTTCATGATTCAAACTTTTTGGAACCGTCATGTAAATTTCATCTTTTAAAGTTCCATTTAAAAATGCAGTTTTGAAGTCCATGTGATGCACTTGTAAATCAAATTGATTTGAGATGGCTAAGAGGAACCTAAAGCTTGAGATTCGTGCAACTGGTGCAAACGTCTCCTCATAATCGGTCATATATTCTTGAGTAAAGCCTCGTGGTACAAGTCTTGCTTTATATTTTACTAACAATAAGTTACCAAACTCTTCTTGTTTGATACTAAAAACCCATTTACAATCTACAATGTTTTTGTTTTTAGGTTTTAGAACTGTGCACCAGTATTATTTTGAAAATGAGATTTCAGCTCCTCTTCTATGGCATTTTCCCATTGAATTCGATCTTCACGAAATTCAATCTCATCAAAGGTATTTGGTATCTTGTTAAAACAAATTTGGGTATTCATGAGACATCTTCCTAAAAATCAGTATGATAGCTTTGGTTTATCTTTAATTCTTTAACTGCGTCTTATTTCTTTTTCAACTGTGTCCCTTTTTAATTTATCACCAGTCTCAACTGGATCGGCATTCTCGAGATTTGTGGATTTTTCAAAAGGTCGTTCCTCAGATATTGAAGAAACACCTTGCTCTTCCATTAAGGATCTTCCATCTTCTACAATTGAAGATTCCTTACTTTGATTAACACAATCAAGTTCAATTTAAGAGTCTTTACCATGTACAGTATTACTTTTTTCGAGAGGTTGTTCCTCAGATATTTAAGGAAAACCTTCACCTTCCATTAAGGAAGCACCCATCTCTCCATCTTCTACAATTGATTTATTTTGATGTACATCAAGTTCAATTTGAGAGGGTCTATCATGTACATCATTATATTCAAGCAAACTTGCTTCATCCACCACAACATCCCTTGCTATCATAAACTTCCTTAACTCCACATTCCACAATTTATATCCATTTGGCTCATAACCGACCAGTATACCTTTAATTGACTTATCGTCAAATTCTTTCAGTGCCCTACTTGGAGATCTGTTATTCAGATATGTTGCTGTTAAAACAGCTTTTCCCCAAAACTGTTTACTCAGTTTTGCACAATTTATCATTGAACGAGCCTTTTCGGTGATTGTTCTAATCACCCGTTCTGAAACACCATTCAATTGTGGAGTATGAGGAACTGTTAAATGTTAACTGTTGATTCATAAATTAACTTTGCTGGTTCGTTTTGTATTATAAAATAAGGTTTTGCTTTATTCCCTGTGTTGGTTTCTGTTGGCCAATAAGCAATTAACTAACTCATCATACATTTCTCGTTTTCACCACACGCTTGCTATTGCATCAGCCAAAACGGTGTGACCATGCAACTTAAAGTTAACCAGAGGGCCGGGGCTAACTTCGACCGCGTCAAAGTTTGTATACCCTTGCAACTTTTATGATAACTCTTTCCTTACCTATAGCCATCAAAGTGGAAAAATGTTCAAGCTAAAAAGGCTAATGTTTGCGAAAGATAGGCCAACAATCTTTGCATAGGAAAAAACTAAGATATTGATTAAGGTCACTGTTTTCCACCGATTGTTCCTATGGGAGCTATATGATATAGTGATCCGATCCGGCTGAGTCCGAGATATACAACGCCTGCAGTATATACAAGCCTACATGCAAAATTTCAGCTCTGTAGCTCCAACGGTCTAGGAGGAGTTTGCGTTGATCCAGACGGACGTACAGACGTACGGACGGACGGACATGGCTATTTGAACTCGTCTCGTCGTGCTGATCAAGAATATAAATACTTTTTATGGTCGGAAATGCTTCCTTCTATGCGTTGCACACTTCTGACAAAAATTAATATACCCTTTTTGCAAGGGTATAAAAATAATAAAATACAAAGATCGTTTACATTCAAATAAATTTAAGTTTAAGAATTCAGCAACCGTTCCTCAACAACGGGCCCTGAAACAATGTTTCTGAAACTGGCAGGGGAGCCACCTTGGTTATGGGACGGGTCATCTCTCCTGTAGCTGTTTTTAACTTAAGGGCTCGTAGTAGACCGTCTGGGCCAGGAATCGTCTCGATAATGCGGGCCAGGATCCATGAAGCCGGAGGAGTATGAGAATCCTTTACTAGTACGAGATCATCAGGCTTCGGGTTTGCCGATTTCATTAACCATTTTGGCCTTTGCTGCAACGACGTACGGTACTCAAGATGCCACCTTTTCCAAATGCCTTGCAACATGGCCTGAGATTGCTGCCAGTAATCCAATCGGTTTGCCGGCACTTGGTCCAAATCTCCATCTGGCACTGTGGTGTAAGGACGACCGATCAGCATGTGAGCGGGCGAAAGATATCCAACGTCTGTATCGGAAGTGGCACAAAGAGGCCTTGAATTGATCACCGCTTCCACCTGTGTTAACAACGTATGCATTTGTTCGAATGTAAGAACGGCGTGGCCGATTACTCGGTGTAAATGAAGCTTCACAGAGCGCACAGCCGATTCCCATTTGCCTCCCCAGTGAGGCGCATGTGGCGGTATGAACTGCCAGTTGATGCCTTCGATCGATACCGCCTCTGCTATCTTGTTATTGTGCAGCTGGGATTGAACTAATTGTTCCATTTCGTTAAGACTTCTTTTGGCTCCCACGAAATTTCGTCCATTGTCGCTGAACATCGTCACACATTTGCCTCGCCGTGAAATGAAACGTCTAAGAGCAGCCAAAAATGTGTCAGTGCTAAGGTCTGTTGCCAGCTCCAAGTGTAAAGCTGAGGTTGCCATGCATACGAAGAGACATATGTATCCCTTTTCCTTTTGAGCGGTCCTTCCTTTATGTGTCTTCATCATGATTGGGCCAGCATAATCACAGCCTGTATTTTCGAACGGAAATGCTTGCCGAACTCTCACTGCCGGTAGTGCGGCCATTAGTTGGTTGCTGGTATGTGCTCGCTGTCTGAAGCACTTTATACAGTTGTGAGTAACTTTACGAATCAGATTTCTGGCTCCCATTATCCAGAAACGTTGACGAACTATGACGAAGAGGGCCGAAACTCCTGGGTGTAGATTATGTTGATGCTCGTGTTCCAAAATCAGGTGAGATATGCGATGCTTCCTCGGCAAGATGAGCGGATGCTTGGCTGAATATGATAACTCTGAATTATTGAGGCGACCTCCTACACGTAGAAGTCCACTGTCATCTAGAATCGGCGTCAGGGTACACAGCTTCGAGCCTTTTGGTACGCATCCTTCATTTCGGAGAGCTTTTCGTTCTTTATGCCATTCGTCTTGAGCTTGCTGTAAACATAAATTCCTGGCTGCCTTGTATTCGTCATAGGTTACGGCGAAAGTGTCTGACTTTTCTTGGGGGTTTTTCATGTGTCGGATGAATCGTAAAATGTATGCCACAATGCGCACAAGTCTAGGCCAGGAAGAAACACGACCAATGAGTTCGTCGAGGGGAGATGACTCGTTCATGGGTTCCGCGAGAGTAACTAATACTGTAGCCTTTAACTCTTTTCGGTACTCGTCATCTGAAATTAAGTTAGAGATTTGTATATCATCTTCGTTACCTAAGTTAAGATGTGTCCCTTGGTATTACTTCCAATATTTCTGCAGTACGATTGCCAATGAACGTCTTCAAACCAGCTGGCAAGTGGTTCAGCCATGCCAACACAACTGTCGAATCACACCAAGCGTATACGGTGCTGTCTAGATCCTTCCAAGCTAATTTGATTGATGCGATCAGCCGACGTAATAGAAGTGTGCCACATAATTCCAAACGAGGGAGCGATTGCTGCTTAAGTGGAGCGACCCGTGTTTTCGCCGCAATTAGTGAAACCTCTATGCTGCCATCCTGGTTCATGATCCGAGAGTATACGACTGCTGCGTATGCTTTTATTGAGGCGTCTGAGAAGGCGTGTATCTCTATTCGTTTGCCGACATACCCAATATGACGCCGTATCTTTAACTGCCTTATGTTGATAATGTCTTCGCGATACTTATCGGCCATCGGTCTGCCAGCTTAGTTGGAAGCGGTGAATCCCAATCTAGATTGAGAAGCCAGAGCTCTTGGAAAAGGATCTTAATTGAACAATGACCGGCGCCAGTAGACCAAGCGGGTCAAATATGCGTGATACGTTTGATAATACTTGTCTTTTTGAACTTTCTGTGCATTCGCTCAACCTCATACCATATGAGAAGATGTCAGACTTTGGTTCCCAATGTATTCCTAATATGCTTAGCGCTGGTTTCCGGTAGATCAGCCAGTTCTAACCCATCGAAAACTTTCAAAACGGCCGGGTCGACTTCATCCTTTGGCAATAGAGTGGTTATCTTACCTAAGACATGAGCTGTAATATCTAGTGTATGCTTCGAGAACCTTGATTTCAAATGTACTGCGCTGACCCCTCTTGTAGTATCGGCCTTGATTGACGAAATTCCTGAGACAAGTATTCCAGATGGTGAGCGTAAGAGGCCCAGTGATCGTATGCAATGCTCCGATATGTATGATAGTTCTGATCCACTATCAAAGAGAACACGACAAGTGGTGTACGATCCCTTTGAATTTAATGCCAAAACTAGAGCTGTGGGCAATACACTCCTTGGTTTTCCTCGCGGCTGTAGATTTACAGCAGAACGTGCTAAATAACTCTGTGATTCTATAGATTGGACTTCCTTTACTTGCTTAGTTTCGGCAATCATGGCTACTGTGGAATTAACGCTCCTTTCTTCGACTTGACGATGTAACTGCGTGTGGTGTTTGTCCTGACAATGTTTGCATCTATACTTGGATTCACATCTTGAAATACCATGGTCAGGCCTTAGACAACTGAAACACAAACGTTTCTTCTTAGCAAATGAGTAGCGCCTCTCCACGGAGAGGGCCAAGAACTGGTCACAGTTGTATACGTTATGCTCCTTAGACTCACATTTAAGACACCCTCTTGAGTCTGTGGAGATCAGTATCCGAGTATATTTCTTAACGTTTGATTGTGCGACTTGTTCGCAGCGGCTTAATTCGAACTCATCGCAACGTTCTCACGTTCTGTCCCCTCACGGCTGTAGGACACCCATTTGCATTGAGACTCTGCATCAATTTTATCCAGCAGAAAATAGATCACCCAGCAGTCGCGATTAGTTTGGCCAAGTGCATCTAGGCCACGTACAACATCACTCGCCCCATCGGCAATCTTTCGTAGAACGGATACATCTGTCACCCTTGTTGATGGTAGACGTCTAAAATTATCCAAAAGCGAGTTAACGACATGACGAGGTCGATCATAACGTTCCATAAGGCCTGCCCAAGCCGTCTCATACGCCGCTCCTGTTAACGGCAAATGATTTATTAAACTTGCAGCCTCATCACAGAGAAAAGACTTGAGATATTGAAACTTCTGAGCTTTATCCAGATTCACCCAAAA
The DNA here is from genome assembly GCF_018902025.1 of Drosophila willistoni. Taxonomy (NCBI): domain Eukaryota; kingdom Metazoa; phylum Arthropoda; class Insecta; order Diptera; family Drosophilidae; genus Drosophila; species Drosophila willistoni. Next base: position 122,755 of record NW_025814103.1, on the reverse strand, counting down.
GGCTTGATGTGTAATTTGGGCAGCTGGACCTGTCCCCCTAACGCCGAACAGGCAGCTCCACTTACTGTCATGCTTTCATAAAACTCCCGTTGAAGTTCCATCTGCTTGTGTAGTATCTGCGACACTACTTCGTTGACTCCCTCACTGGAGTACACGACCTTAGTTGCTTTTACTGGGTTAACCAATTTTCCGAGTTCCTTTAAATGCAGTTGTGCATTTAAGTACTTCATCTCATAGTCTCCGTAGTCACCCATGGGGTCGACGTACCCTTGCGATTGAAAATCAAACATATCATCAGTGGACCGATCAAACTCCTTCCACACGTTGTCGAGTCTGGTCATCATAGTATCCACCACATCCGCTGTGCAGCTCTCAGGCGGATTCTCCGAAAGTGTAAGCAGCTGTGTAAGGCTCGACTTTAACTTGGTGCGTGTTGCCTTTAGTTTTTCCATCGTAACTTGAGTAGAATTGCTTATCCCAACAGAATCCAAATCCGGCTCGAAGGACCAAATTTATGTTGATTCATAAATTAACTTTGCTGGTTCGTTTTGTATTATAAAATAAGGTTTTGCTTTATTCCCTGTGTTGGTTTCTGTTGGCCAATAAGCAATTAACTAACTCAACATACATTTCTCGTTTTCACCACACGCTTGCTATTCCATTGTGGAAACGAAAGAGCGTTCTCGAATAAAGTGTGTGCCAAAACTTTTTTGATGAAAATTTGTGCCTATATTTACATTTTTGTATTTTGCAAATGAACCAAAGCTGAAATATAATTTTTTTTTGTTCAAGATTAAATATAATATATGAATTTAATAAATGTAATTTTTCATTTACATATAGCTGTGTTAACAAAAAAGTTACAGCTCTTAGAAGTTGGATTTTTCAAGTGTGCCAATACTTTTTTGACTCACTGTACATTTCTCGTTTTCACCACACGCTTGCTATTGCATCACCCAAAACGGTATGACCATGCAACTTAAAGTTAAAAATAATACAATACAAAGATCGTTTACATTCAAATAAATTTAAGTTTAAGAATTCAGCAACCGTTCCTCAACATTAACTGATGCCTTTTTGGACACAAAACTCACTCATATCGTTGAAAAGAAACTCTCGTTCATTGTCGATATACAAATTAACTATTTTGAGGTTGAAATGAGCCTCACTTTTGGCTATAAAATCTTTGAAACAAAAGAATACATCACCCTTGTATGTTATTAAATATGTCACACAGTAATGTGTGAACTGGTCAATAAAAACAACATAGTAATTTTTATTATCAATTGTTGTGGGTGTGATCGGACCACAAACACCAGAATGAACCACAAACAGTGGTCTCTGAACATGTTGTTTATTTTTACATTTTTCAAATTTCAGTCTTGACTGTTTTCCTTTTATACAAGCCTCATAACTCATCGTTTAGTTCAATGCAATTTCAAATATTTATGTCTTCAAATAAACGATTTTGTTTTATTTTTAAAAACTTTCCAGCACTTATATGGCCCAATCTTTCATGCCACAAGCGATACTCTGCACTTTTTAATTTCTTTAAACTGAATAATTTACTTCTCATATTAAATTTTATGATTGGTACATTATACTCACGTTTCCTTCAAATACCATGTTACCATCTTTGGTGACTTTTATGCCTCCAGGATTAAATTCGATTGTCAATCCGGCATCCTGCATCTTCTTCACAGACAGCAAGTGGAATGTCCTTGCTGTACAGCACGTCCTTCAGCGATATTTCATTGCCAGAGCAGCTGAGATGTACTACTTCTTTAGCCGTAGCATGAATACATTGGTTTTGCGATTTCTGTTGAATCCTTTAAACGCAATGTTGATATGGCAATTCTGTGCTGTGTCTGTCAGATGTACATGTGGCAACCCTATTTAAGCTTATGTTGAATAAAATAGAGCTCACTCTCACCTAAGCAACCAAACGTTGTAGTTCTACACTTTTCACAAACAAACACGCAAGTATTCGAATTCCGCAAACAGTCCAATGTCTTTAATTAGGTGCTCTGAAGCGCCGGAGTCAATTATAAATTCTACCTCATATGAATTTGTGCTATGACATTGACTTCTAATCATAAAGGCAAAACCACGATCGGGCTGTGCTGTTATAGCTATTTGAGCCTGTTTTTCTTTTCCACTATTCTCACTAACGTTTTGATTGCCTGTCTGCTTCTTTAAAATATAACAATCCTTTTTCAAATGTCCCAATTTTCCACAATGAAAACATTTAACATTTCGCAGTAATAGCTGCGACGCTATGCTTTTGCGCTGATAGATTGCATCTAAATTAGCGAAAATCTGTTTTGCCGAATTCCCAGAGTTCGCAAAATCTAAAAACGAATCACTCAAATATTCTATAATAATGTTTTTCGCATTTCTTTCTGCTTTATTAGTTTCATCTGTGCTCTGTAATTGTGGCTCATCTATCACTTGTAATCTTCTAATAAAGCCCTAACTCGAATTTTCCTAATAGAGTATTTGTCTCCAGTGAATGGTTTAATGTTACGTTTTCCTTTATCCATTTTCTGTTTCTTTCATCACCTCATCTTAGTATAGGAAAAAACTAAGATATTGATCAAAGTCACTGTTTTCCACCGATCGTTCCTATGAAAGCTATGTGATATAGTTACCCAATCTTTATCAAATTTGGCACAGCATTAACGGATATATTAAACTAACAAATGTTTAATTTGAAAGCAATCGCGTTAAAAGTAACGAAGTTATTGACAAAAGTCACTGTTTTCGACCGATCGTTCCCATGGGAACTATATGATATAGTCACCCGATCGTAATCAAATTTGGCATAGTCGTTTATATGTGTAATAAACTCACCAATATTAAATTTCACAATAATTCAAAAAATAACGAAGTCACTGTTCGTGACTTTGCCGTTTGTATGGGAGCTAAATGATAAAGTGATCCGATTTGGCTGAATCCGAGATATACAACGCCTGCAGTATATACAAGCCTACATGCAAAATTTCACTCTGACCTCTGACCAAAATTAATATATAATGTATAAAAATAAGATACGTCAAAAATGTTTAATATTTAGTGTTTAAGCCATTAGCCTTAATGACCGCCGATAAGCGAGCTGGCATCAAGTCTACTAATTTTTTGGTTGTTTCTTCCCCTATATTTTGCCATTCTTCCATTAAGGCTTGTCTTAGGTCGGCTTATGTCCTTATAGCCCGCTTTCTAATGCGCCTATCCAACTCTTTCCACAAATGTTCAATTGGATTGAGGTCCGGGAACTGTGGTGGGTGTGGCAGAACATCGGCGGTATTGGAGGCAAGCCACATTTTGACTATGTGGGCTGAATGCTTGGGGTCATTATCTTGCTGAAATGTGAATGAATTTGGTAAACTTTGACTTTCGGCACTTTTTTTAAGTTATCCTTTAAAATATTAAGATAAATATTTTTGTCCATTATGCCGTCAATGAATACCAATTCACCCTCACCTGCAGCAGACATGCAACCCCACACCATAACACTTCCACCACCATGCTTAACAGTTGGAGTTATATTTTAATGTTCAAATTGGGTGAACTTCTGTCCCCATATCTTTTTTAAGCTCAGCTGCGATCTGTGTAGAGGATATGGTGGGGTCCACTTTCACTCTGCGAATGATTTGGCTGCATTCGCGGAGGTTTAACACTTTTGGGCGACCTGTGTGTTTTGAACTCTCTAAATTTGAGGCTCCCTTAAAGCGCTGAACGATGCTCCTGATTGTATAGCGGCTTCTTTCCATGATTTCGCCTATTTCCGCATACGATTTACCTTGATTATGCAAATGCAGGATTATTTTTCTTTTCGCTACGGTGGTTTCCTTTTGTTTCGACGGCATATTGGCAGCAAACAACAAAACAATCCCAATTTAAACGCAACTTTTTTTTATTATTTTTTTTTTTTATGTTAACTTACTTCCATGTAATTTATGGAAGGATTATTTGGCCTTCCCGTATCGGACGGGTTAACGCCACAGCGAATGTGTGAAAAACAATTTCAATGTAGCTTCTGGGAGCAAATCTGCAAGAAATGTATTTGTTTTTGTTTTCTTTTTAGTTTAGTATCGCAGAGATATATCGATATGTTTTCGATGGGTATATTATTGGATGGTGAAGACACATGCGGTTAGTTGTGTACGTGTGTGAATGACAATGGTGAGTGTGTATGTGTGTGTGTGTGTGTGTGTGTGTGTAATGATGTGTATGTGAATCGAATTGTGGTATGCGTGAGTGGTGAATTTATGTTGTTTCATGCAAAATTAGAGATCGATATTAGCGGCATGTGTGAATCGTGTTATCGATATGTAGTTATCAACTGGTTCGTTAGCGAGGAGACGATATATGTCCTGGTATTTTAACAAAGTAGGATAATTTCTTCTAATGTGAGCGAATTTGGTGCATTTCAGCAGGACATGGGAGAGTATCGCATGCAAGTATCGCATAATGCGTCGTTGAAGACATTCATTTTTGCCAATGTGTTTTTATCGAAGGCGTGTCCACTTATTATTCTGTTCAATTGTTTTGTTTCTAGCCTTCCAAATGCATTCATCTTGTGGAACCAAGGATGCGGCTTGACATATGGGAAAAGAAGACAGTAACCTTTATTGCGCTCAAAGCAGAAGGTACTATATTTTCTCTCCCATTCTAATTTAATGCAGTTTAGCATATGGTTGATGACGTCGTTGATGGTCCAGCTGACTTGTATGTGCCTTCAAGTCTGGCGTTTTTGGCAGCGTTATCTGCCAAATCGTTCTCTAAAATGTTGGCATGGCTGGGTATGTGGTGAAGTCAACTGATGTTATGTAATAACTGTTTTCAATCTTTTCCAGGATTCATCTTGATATACAATTGTTAGAGTGCGGGTTAATAAGCGTTTGTATAGATCCTAAGCTATCGGTTAGAATGGCTACTTTGTGCATGCATTTGAGTATTGCAAAGTCTATGGCTTTATCTAAGGCAGTGAGTTCAGAGGTCAGTGAGGACAGCGTTCTGTTGGTGTAGAAGCTTCGAATGGTGTTTGATTGTCTATGTACAAATGCGCTGCCTGTGTAATTTTCAGATACGGAGCCATCAGTGTAGATCAGCTCATAGTTGTGGGAGAGTAGTTTGTTAGTTTTTTCTCTTAGAAGTGCACGCACAATGTCTTTGTTAGCTTTTTCTTGTTTCTGGCCGTGTTCTTAAAGAAGTTTGTATAAAATAGATTTTTCTAGTGGAGGCAGGAAGGGAATTTACTGGGGTAATTCTGTCTAAGATATATTTGAACTCATTGTACACTCTGCCGTAGCTTGTGTTTGTGGGTGAGAAGGAGCTGGTAAGGAGAGAGGCCGCTGGCAGCCCGTAGGCGAAGATTTTTGCTAGCTCCTTCGCTGTGGCGAATTTAATTCTAAATTCATGAGGGAGTTCAGCTGCCAGATGGTAAATTATATTGACTGGAGTAGATCTTATGAGACCCAGTGCTTTTCTGAGGTGGGAATTGGCATGAGAGTTGATGGCGGACATGACTGACTTAGATATATTAGCGAAAGATGTACAGGCATATTCATATTTTGGTCTTATGAATGCCTTATAGTGTAATAGAGACTTAGTGGGGTGAGTTCCGAAACGACATCCACTCAGCATTTGTAAGAACATATTTGTTTGGTTAGAGTTTGCTATGGTTTTTTTAATGTGGTCTATAGAGGAGTAATTTGCGTTGATAAGTCTACCTAGATATTTTACTTTGTCTACTTCTCTTAAAGCTAAATTATTGCACAGTATATTCAATGGTCGTCAGTTACACTTCTGATCTCCACGCGTACAGTCGAAACAAGAGCGAGCTAATCTACGTTCTCTCTATCTCTTCACTGTAAGCTTGAATCTGTACGTCAATTACAACCGTTACCCGAGACCGTCGAAACCTACCAACAAAATTAAACGTCGTAGCAACACTATTGGCGATGCAACTGCATCTGCTTCTCCTACAATGTCTCAACGCAGAAAAACTTACAAACGAGAGCCCCAAAACTCTAAACAATACACCAACTACTTCCTACCACTCCAAGTGCGGGACGAAGAGGACAATGATAGGGCGAATGAAAGTGAAGCGGAGGCCCAAACAGTGATTGAACCCAAACCACCTCCAATAACTGTACTTAAGCAAAGTTCAGAATTCATCCACAAACTTATCGGAAAACTTAATATCCAGGAGTACTTTATAAGGTCCATTTCCATCGGCATTAAAATCTTCCTACCAAACATGGAATTATTCGATATAGTCACCTTACAACTAAGGCAAAGCAAATGTCAGTTCTTCACCCATGCCCCTAAGACCACTCAACCATTCAAAGCAGTACTATCAGGACTGGATAAACACACCGGTGAAGATGTTAAAACCATGTTAGTCAATCTTGGACTACAATGCCTTGACGTTAAGATTGTAGAAAAGAAAACAAAATTGAATCGTACACTGCTGCTTTACATCATATATTTTACCAACAAAAGCATAACAATGCAACAACTGCGCAAAGACTTTATGTATGTCAATCATACTAGGGTTCGTTGGGAATACAAAGAAAAAGTACCCGGTAAGCTAACGCAATGCTATAAATGCCAATTGTTCGGGCACGGCTCCAAAAACTGTTCAGTCAACACTGCTTGTGCCCACTGTGGCGAGCCCCATGAAACGGTAAACTGCCCAAAAACCAAAATCCAATGTGCGAACTGTCGAGGCAATCACCCCTCTACGGACCCCGCCTGCCCGTACCGTCTCTCATATCAGAGTTTACTTTTGAATCGCTCTTCGCAACACAACAAGAGACCTTTAAATAGAGCATTCGCAGACAGAATGCCTATCTTCGCTTCTTCTCCACACACGAGTGCCCAACCAACGAAGTTCGTAAGCTACAAATCTGCTCTTACAAGCAACATCTCTTCGCCTAACATCCAAACGCAAGCAACAGATCTCTTCTCTTTCGAAGAAATTAACACTATCCTAAACGAGATGATCTCCAAATTAAGCTGCTGCTCTAACAAAGGCGAACAATTTAAAGTTATTACAGAACATGCTATTAAACATGTCTATGCAAATAAATAACTCAATCGACGCGATTAATATCATGGCATGGAATGCGCGTGCCCTCAAAACAAAAAGAATAGAATTAGTCAAGTTTCTAAGTGATAATTTTATTCATGTTGCCCTGTTAAATGAAACATGGCTTACCCCTAATGATCGCATTAGTGTTCCCAACTATACCTTATATCGTTGCGACAGAACCTCAAGCAGAGGTGGTGGGGTTGCTATAGCTATTAACAATAAACTCGAACACAAACAAGTATCCGGTGTCAAAACGCACCTCATAGAAAACGTAGGAATCCAAATTAAAAATAACTTGAATAGCTACCTTAGTTTATTTGCCGTTTACTATGCGGGCAACACTGCAAAATGCCTTTCCAGTGCGTGTAACTTAGTCGGTGATAGGATTCATATGAAAAATATCTACAAGTCAGACCTGATCAAATTTTCGCAATTAAGCGGGGAATTCCTCGTTCTTGGTGACCTAAACTCTAGGCACCGTAACTGGAACTGCACTCGAGCAAATAGTTGGGGAAATATTCTTCATGACCTCGCCGTACTGGGCAAATTTAATATATTATTTCCAAAAGATCCTACTTATATCCCAACATGTGTAACGTCTAAGCCCTCCACTATCGATCTCTGTCTAACAAATTTAACTAACCGTATTAGCAACCCGATAGTTTTTAAAGATCTTTCTTCGGACCACCTTCCAGTATTCATAAAGTACTCCAAAAACATTCCTCTCATCGAGAAAACGATTCCAATCTTCAAAAAAACTAACTGGAAAATGTTCAAACGTGTAGTCGACAATATGCTCATGCCAAATGAAGTAAGCCTTGGTAATCTTCCAATAGCTCCTTCTCATATAGACTCGCTAGTCGATTCATTTTCTAAAACAGTTAATAGTGCCTTCACGAGATCGACTCCTCACCAACACATCCGAGATACCAACATCAAGCTTCCAGAGCACATTTCTAAGCTACTCAAAACCAGGAATACCCTTAATAGACAATGGATACGGTCTCGACAGCCTATAATCAAAGCAAGATGTAATCATCTAAACTATATAATCCGCAGAGAGATATTTACTTTTACCAACCAACAATGGAATAGAAAGCTAAGCAAAATGAACAAATGTAGTAGGCCGTTCTGGAACACCACGAAAGCAATCAAAAGAAGGAAACAGATGTAAGCTATCGATGTTTGCAGATGACACAGCCATCTATTGTAAAGGCACGTATTATGCTGACATTAAACAAGCCCTGCAAAGCGGGCTAATCGAACTCGAAGCTTACTACCATTAGTGGAAAATAAAAGTTAATGCCACCAAAACTAATGCCATCTTCTTATCCAAGAAAAGAAAGGCTTGCTTTCTCCCTGACGGGCCTCTGAAAATCTGCAACTCTCCAGTTAACTGGGTAGATACAGTGCGATACTAAGGTATCCACTTCGATAAAAAGCTTACGTTTTGCACTCATGTTGGTGCCACAATCAATAAGATTAACAAAACTATCTGCACCCTTTACCCAATTATTAACCAAAAATCTAAACTTTCCTCAGCTAACAAAATGATCATATTCAAAACCATTTTTCTCCCTATACTAACCTACGGCTCAAGTACCTGGAAGAGTTGTGCTGCAGCTCACATCAAGAAATTGCAAGTATGCGAAAACAAAATATTAAAGCTTCTACTCAACCTCCCATGTTTTACCAAAACATCCACCTTATATCATACGGCTGGCGTCAAAACCATTAAACAGATAATTGACCAATCTGACGACTCTTAGTGAAAACACTACTCTTAAACTACTATGAGACAGTTTAGGAGCATATCTTCTTGATCACAATACTCATATCTCCTAAGAGTAGCCACTGGCACTAAGCCGCTAAATCTTAGTTTAGTCACCTTAGTCCCAGTCACCTAGCTTAAGTTCGTATTTAAGGCATATATTAAAGGTTTTCGCTCATTTTTCCTTGCCATATTATATTATCACCCATCAAACTGTATAACTATGTATATAAAAATTTCTCAGCTGAAAAGCAATCGCTATAACTCTGTAAAATCTTCCTATCACATATAGCTTTAAGAACATTGTACTATCAAAGAGCAATAAAGCAAATAATAAATTGAAAAAATTGTATATTCAGTGGTTGTCTTCTTAAGTTAAAATGTATCACAGATGATTTATTGGGGTTAAAAGTTAAATTAATTTTATTGCACTTTTCGTTGAATTTGTTGACTAGATTTTCTAAGTTATTTTTGGCTGCTAAGAAGTTTTTGTGGAAGCTTATTAAGAAAAAGTCATCAGCATATTGGAAGAGGATGCTGTTTCGTGTATCGGTGATGTTGTGTAGTTCAGCTGTGTAAGTATTGAAAAGGATGGGGCTAAGGCAGCTGCCTTGACTCACTCCCTTGCTCACTGTTTTTTCTATCGTTCTCATAGAGAGAACTCTTTTTCGGAGGAAATTGGTGATGAAAGTGATGTGCATTTGTTCAAAGCCCAGATCAGTGAGTTTTTATCCCAGGATGGGAATATTCACTGCATCAAAAGCTTTGCTCAGATCAAGCACTGCTGCGGTGACATGGAACCCCCGCTTTTTGAGGCTGGCTATATTATTAATTACATCATTAATGCAGTGGGAGGTGGAGTGGTTTTTTCTAAAAGCATAAGATCTTGGGGGGAGTATTTGGTATTTGGCTATATGTTCTTCCATTTTGGGTTTTATCAAACCTTCTAGGCACTTAAAGACTACGCTTAGAAGGCAGATGGGTCGGTTGTTGGTTATGATTGAGGAGTCGAGGTTTTTTTTCGGGACAGGTACAACCTTTATTTTTCTCCAAAAATCTGGGATAATGCCGGTATCTAACGTTTCATTTAGTAGGCTTACCAGTTTTTGGGTTTGAGCAGCTGGGAGGGAGAGAAGCATACTGTACGAGATATTATCTAGTCCTTTCGCGGAATGAGGATTACGCGATTTAAGAAAAGCCCGTAGATCGTTGTTAGAGAAACTAGCCCTGTTTGAGTTGTCTAGGCTAGCTTCAGGGGGGGATATTTGTGTGCAACCAGGTGTGTCGGGTGTAGAAGCTATTACATTAAGGAATTCTTCGTAGTTTTCTACTGAGGTTTCGGCCCTAGAGGTTTTTGTCTGTTTATATAATTTCAGTGTGCGAATTATCCTCCAAGAATCTTTTATAGTAGTAGGGTTTGACAGGGTTTCTGCAAGATTGTCCATGTTGTCTTTCCTAACTTTTCGTATATAATTATTTAATTTTTTATTGCTATTTAGATATTCTAGGGCATCCGCATGTAGCTTCGATTTCTAATACTTTTGTCTGCTCGCGTTCCTAATCCTGAATAGTTTTCACAGTTTTCGTCCCAGTATTTCTTTGGCAGGTATTTATTTTTGGCATCTACTTTAATTGTGTTTTGCGATGTGATTGCGATTGAGGTATATGGTAAGTTTTCTAAGGTGGATATATCAATTTGTGCAAAGTCTTGAGCTACCTTTTTATAGTTGATTATTTTTCTGTTGCAGGACTAGGATATTCCCTCTATCTCAATAGTAATCGGGAAAAGATTGCTGTTGGAAATCTTTGAGTTCGTTGCTGTCCAGTTAAATTGTAAATTGGTTTTGTTGACTAGGGTGATGTCTAATGCTGAACTGTAAGTTGGAGTGTGAGAGTAGGTTGGACTGCCGTTGTTTATGCAAAAGAAGCCAGAGTTTAAAAGTACTTGCTCAATGATGTTTCCTCTAGGATTATGTACGCTGTTACCCCAAATCTGCGACTTAGCATTTAAGTCTCCGCCTATCATCGATAGGCCCGTGGATTGATTTGCCAGCGATAGTATGACCTTGCAACCGTCCTTAAATTCATCGTTACTTAAGGATTGTGGTGCATAGACGCTAAAGACGCTGATGTTGTGCTTTAAATTGGTTGTGCAGATGCCTATTGCTTCAACAGAACTAGGACAATGTAGCTGCTTAAAGCGTATATGTTTTCTTAGGTAAATTCCCACCCCTCCGTAGCCGTCAGGGCGGGGCTTGCAAACAAAATTGTAATTAGCTAAGCTACACATGGCATTGTCAGTAATCCAGATTTCGGAGAGTATGGCAATATCTATGTCGTTTTTAATCAGGTAGAGTTCAAGGAGATGTTTATTGTTATTTGCCGTGAGACTTTGTATGTTATATTGTAGAATTCTCATCTTAAAAGAAGATAAGTTTAGGAAATAAGATAAGTAGGCGTGAAAAAATGGTCTAAAGATTTAATATTAGTAAATTTGATTCATTTTTAGTATATCTATTTTCGAGTTGGTTTGAGCAATTCTACTTCTTAGGGCTTCTAGGAAAATTTTGGCTTCGGGTATAATACTAGAATTCTGGTCTATTAGAAATTTTGAGATTTCCATTGATAGGGCTGATAGACAGTCTTCGGCTGTTTCAAGAGCCGAGACTCTGTCATTAGATTTTGAGGTGGAAGGTCTGGGGGTGAAATTGACGTTATGGTTGGCATGGGAGTTAACATATTTTTCATTGAGAGAGATTCTATGATCACTTAGAACCGCATTCCAGCTGTTCATGGTGTTCATAGCGTTTCTCTCTTCGTTTCTTCTATTTTGGATATTTTTGACTGTTTTGTTGTAGGGCATCTGTTTGTGCATATGTTCTGCAACGACTTGTGTGTTGTTTTGGATCGCGTTCCTGTCAGGGCTAATCTGCCATTGTGGGGTGGGGAAAAGTGTAAGGTCGTTTGTGTTAATTGTACTAGTTTTTTGAAAGAGAGCGGGGTATTTAATTTTAGTCTCGTTTCTTGAAAGATTTTCCATAGTCATGGCTTTTTGTATGGCGAATTCTCTTTTTCGAGCAGGGCATTCTGTGTGTGTGGCAATGTGTTCATTTTTGCAGTTTATGCAGATTGTCTGTGAGCAAGATTGTTCTTTTGTATGGACTAGGGAGCAGGTGCTGCATTTTTGTTGCTTTTCTTTGCAATGCTGAGCGAAATGGCCAAAACGGAAGCAACGAAAGCATTGGCTGAAGGGAATAAAAGGATTTACTTTGACCTTGGAGTACAGAAAAGTTATCTCTGTTGGAATATTGTTTCCTTTGAAGATAAGCTTAATCCTACTCGTGGGGACCAGCACATCCCTTTCTTTCCTTTTTACACGTATTATTTCGTAAATTGGAACTGCAGAGCTGATGTACTCTTTTAGTTCCGCGTCTGAGAAACGTATCGGTATTTGAAATAAAATACCAGTTTTGAATAGAAAATGTTTAAGGATCTTGGGTTCATAACCGTTTCTTTTTTAAATCAGAATTTAATAAATTATTGGCTGCCTCTGCTGACTTGAACTCTGCTTTACATCTACCATAGCCTATTTTATTGACCGTTAGGATGTCTTTTACTTTGAGCCTAAGTATCACCGCGTTTAGCTCTAGGGGATTTATTGGAATTCTCATTTTCGACTCACTTGCATTTGTGTCAAATTTGTCTATGTATACGATGTAGGGGCCTTTGTGTGTGTTGTTATACATACAGTCAGCAAAAAAAGTTTAAGTAAAAGAAGATTTTTTGACAAATTTTGATGAAATAGGGCTAAAACAAAAGTAATTGAAATGAAATGAAAATGAATGTGCTAAGATATAATTTATTCAATATTTGGCAACATAAAAGTCTTGAGGTTAATCCATTTTAACATACAGAACAAAAAAAAAAAAAGCAAATTCATAAAAATAAACAAAAAAATCGAACCAAAAAAGTTTAAGTAAACTTAAAAAAACGTAGCTTAATATATCTTAATACTTAGTTGGGCCTCCTTTTGCAGCAATTACTGCTAGCAGACGTCGATGCATACTCCGTACTAACGGTTTGGTATCATTTTCGACAATTTTCTCCCACTCGGAACGCAAAACCGACGAAAGGGTAGCTTTGGAGGATATTTGGTGCTTTCGTATCCTCTTATCCAACAAATTCCAGATATGCTCAATAGGATTGAGGTCTGGTGATTGTGGGGGAGTGTGCAATTGCTTGGTATTGTAAAGCAACCATTCCTTTACAAGATACGACGTATGTTTGGGGTCATTATCTTGCTGAAAATAATATGCACCCTCACTTAAATGGAGCTGAGTCGCGCTCTCCTTGAGGTTGGCCTTCAAAATTCCTAGATAATGATGTTTGTCCATTTTAGTATCTATAAATACTAATTTTCCAGCACCACTCGTGGCGACACATCCCCAAACCATGACATTTCCGCCGCCATGCTTCACAGTTGGAGTCAAATTTTTCAGCTGTAAAGCAGTATTTGGCTTTCGCCACACTTTTTGAGCTCCATCCGACCCAAAAATGTTAAATTTGGACTCATCACTCCAAATAACAGAGTCCCAAAAAAAATCCGGCTCATTTACATACTTTTCAGCGAATTCTAGTCGTTTTTTCTTATTGACCTCAGAAATTAACGGCTTCCTACGAGTACATTCGTTGAGTTCTTTTGTAGCATTGTTTTTACTTTCGTATTGTGTACCGTTGTCATGTATTATGTATTATGTTCATATTATCCTCGCTTTCCTTTTGCTCCTCTATTACATCAACCTCCATTTCAATTTCTGCAATCATTCCTATTTCGTGTACTGTTGTTTTGGCCTTGGTTGTAGGGGAAATTTTACTTCTTTTCGCAGAGTACCGTTCCGAGGATGCGGGTGTCACCCTGGCCTCGGTGGCCATCTTTTTGTGGGTAGTTTTACCCGTTTTGATGAGAAATAATTCCACTTGATTCACACAATTTATATTTTTCTTGTATAAAAAAGAAATAAAAATATTTCCACTGGTCTGTGGAATTTGATTTAAATTTTGCACCTTTTTTTTATGTTCACACTTGAAAAGTACCACCACTATGCTTTGAAGCTGTTGCTTCGGAAGTCCACTTGGTAATGTAAATGCAACTTTATATTTCCAAATTCTAATTTGCCAAATTTTAAATAACGGGATAACCAGGCTGCCACATTTCCAAAAAAAAAGAGTTGCCCAATCGGTCATAATACTAAAAATTTAATATAGAAAGCCTAGTGTGCCAATTATTTTGTTCATCGAAATATGCCTTATTTTTTAGTTTTTGGTTTTTTAGTAATACTATGTTTAAGTTTTTGAAATAAGTTTTTTGTTTATGTATAAGAAATACTTTAATCTCCTTGTCTAATATACTATTTGCGACTCATTTTCATTCCAAGGGTCACACGGTGGCCAGAAAGTTAAAAAAGCTTGCTGTGCCAAAAATTTAGTTCGTCACTGTACTTTAGTTTTAAATCGACTGAACCGTCTGAACGTCTCAATTCTGGAAACGTGCGCGTGGTCTCCAGAATTGAATAAGAACAGAATAAACGATGATAATCATCGACTGTGTATACATATATGTGGCAACATTCAATTATCGATATATCGATAATCCCATACAATATATTTTGTATGTTACTTTTGCTTATTTTTAACATTTACTTTGAAAGCCTTTTGATTCTATTACATTTTCCAAGGAAATGAAAATAAATGCCATCGGTTTTATATTAAACTTATGCCGTTTCTATTATTTCTTCCAACACTGTATATGGATACATAAACAGCCGTCAAAGAAAAATGTTTTATGTGAAAAATCTAATATTTGTATGCTTTTCGCCAATATCTCCGCATTTTCCCAAGCATCATCTATTTTGCCAGGCATTGTGTTATCAATTACTTTAAAAAACTTTTAACTCGGTCTCAATTTCCATGTAGAATACTTTTTACCACAGAAAAGCTTAATATAAATATTATACTTATTCTTTTCCATTTCCCACGTATGTATGTATTATATATATATATATATACATATATATATATATATATATATATATATACAACAAACAAAAAACACTCATGCACGCACAAATCAATTTCCATTTCTTAACTATTTTTTTTATATTATTTTTTTTTTTTAGATTTTTTAAATTGGCATGGAATGGGCCCATAACCTATTAAATTGATGAAAGCCATTCCTCAAATGAAGAGAGGGAAATTATTAATAAACTAAGAAACTCAAGTCGTTCAATTGCAGGCATTGCAAATTAATGAATTGCTCAAAAATAAATGGGTTTTCCGCTTTTCATTTTGAATATACATAAGCAAGACATAAAAAACATATAGTGTTCGAAAAGTGGGGAAGAAAAGTAAAAAACATAAAATAGATCAATTGATTAAATACTAATTATTGATTTGACTTAATATGATTTTCTGGCTTTTAATCCATTTTTTTTTTTTATGAAGTTTTATTTAGATCTGTTGTGAGACAATCATTAATTTGTGTTGCAGTTCATGATTGACATACAAAATTTAATTCAGTTCAAGTTCAAAATTCGAGTATTTGTGATGGGCCGACAGTCCTGTGGAGGTAAGAATTGAAGATCCAGCGGGTGCCTTCTCTTCAGTCTTCTTGTGTGAGTATGTATTCTCGTGATGTTCAAACCTCAGGATGTATCGCTCGCTCAGCCTGCGGATTTCTTCCTTTAAATTAAAACTACTTTTAGGTATATTTGCACAATTTAGTGATGACAGTGGTCATCATTTGCACTTGGTCTAGTTGACCAGCTGTTTGGTTTTCAAAGATTGGGGCTGGGAGAGCGGGTTTAAAAATCACTTCTTATGATCCAAAAAACCCTTTAAAGACCGTTTGGCATTGAGGTGGTAACAATATGTTTTGGGGATACTTTTCTTCTTTACGTGTCGGTCCGTTATTTTGGATAAAGGATAAAATGTGCGCCATCGACAAAGTAAATATCATTAGCAACACTATGCTTCTTTATGCCGAAGGAGAATTGCCTTTCAAGTGGGAATATCAGCAGGAAAACGATCCCAAATTCTCGTCCGAACTGGCGAAAACATGGTTCAAGGAAAATAAAGTTTACTAAATGACCAAAAAAATATCAAAGAAGCTAACTGTGGCTATGCTAAAGTTGTGAAACTGCCGATATCTGCTAAAATATATGAACTTAGGACAGAGCTTAAAAGTCTGCTCAAAATACACCCGGGAACAGTGAGGAGAGCACCTCGTCTTATGGTGGAAGATTGCGACATCAAAACAGAATGTGAAAAAGAAATGGAACCGAAAGATATAAATGGACAGCGACCCTCTTACGTGCACATTCGACGATTTACCTGTCGCTCTGGTAACGGAATACAATAAACGGCTGTTCCATGCAGCAGCCAATGAGGACACCATGAAATGGGTGAACTCATCCTTTGAATTACAGTCGTCCGACGGTAGCCAGTCATCTGGCATATCAAGCATATCCTCTCGTACAAGCAGTGAGTTGCTGGATAACTGATTGCCTAAAATCAACGCATAGGAATTTTCCAAAATTGATGGTAAGTCCTATAATTGGAACACCAGATAATTCGGAGTTGCGGATGGGTTTTTAAAACAACGCATCATGCCAAATTGGAAAGAAAAAATAAACAAGATCATCCAGAATTACAACAAAGTCCTAAAATCAACGCACATATGTACATACTCGACAATTGAAAAAATTGAAATTGACAATTGAAAATAAGTAGTCCCAATCACTATGAAGAATCATAGTTCTAGTATCAATGCACCAGAATGGATCAGTTTAGTGAATATGGCCGCATGCTTAA
This sequence comes from Drosophila willistoni, assembly GCF_018902025.1. Classification (NCBI taxonomy): domain Eukaryota; kingdom Metazoa; phylum Arthropoda; class Insecta; order Diptera; family Drosophilidae; genus Drosophila; species Drosophila willistoni. Next base: position 106,013 of record NW_025814103.1, on the reverse strand, counting down.
TTTCTGGAAATCAAAAAAACTCGACGACCAAATGAAAACAACAGCGAAACTGTCAAAACTGGCCTTACATTCCTTATACAATTACTTTGTGAAAGCACACAATTTCGAAATTCATTCACCTGTTGTATTGTCGGGTTATGAGTTCTGTCTTTATTCCGGAAAGAAGTCCACATTCAGCACATTGATCAATCCAGGAAAAAAAAGCTTATGTCAAGCATTCGCGGCCATTCAATATTCATCAATATTTAAAGCCAAATTTTTTTTTTTTTATAATTTATTGGTTCCATTATCATCAGGTGCTACCGATTCAACAATGTATCAGTATTAGGCATTAACATTTAGAACAGAACTTTACATAGCATTAGCATATATCGCGTATATATCGCGCATTGGTTTTGTAGAAGTATTATATACAATTCACTTTGGAATATAAAAGAAAAGAGTATTAAAATTAATTTCTTAGCAAACAATCCTCTTCAGATATATATATATCCGATATGGTTTTGATTTCGTAAAGTAAAGTAAAATTTTAAAAAACATTAGTAGGACTCAAATAAAACTTTTATTTATTTAAATTGAATTTAAACCGGCTCGAGGTCAATCTTACAAAAGAAGATTATTTCAAAGGTAACACACAAAAAGGTGAGCAGGTTGTCTGTATAGCTATTTCAAGAACTACCAAGTTCTATCATCAGCAGACTTTGCTAAAGAACTCCAGAATTGCAATAGCCATACCATGTCTTCAACGCTAAAACTAGTTGGGAATTACATTGCCAACTAAATGAAGCGAAAAAAGCTGGCGAAGCCTACAATACCGAAGACCACCTTTTGTGCATTACCCTTAGGCGCTATGAAATATTAGTGTAAGAGCTTCGCCCTTAACAAACTAAATTCAAGACCTGTTTCTTTTTATACACGGTATATTGTACCATATAGAAAAAGGGGTTTTTTTGGAATAAAATTCCAAAAATAACGGCGTGCCTTCCGTTAGTGTTATCTGGTTAGAGATTGCGACCTATTGAAATTTAAATTGAATTTAAACCGGCTCGAGGTCAATCTTACAAAAGAAGATTATTTCAAAGGTAACACACAAAAAGGTGAGCAGGTTGTCTGTATAGCTATTTCAAGAACTACCAAGTTCTATCATCAGCAGACTTTGCTAAAGAACTCCAGAATTGCAATAGCCATACCATGTCTTCAACGCTAAAACTAGTTGGGAATTACATTGCCAACTAAATGAAGCGAAAAAAGCTGGCGAAGCCTACAATACCGAAGACCACCTTTTGTGCATTACCCTTAGGCGCTATGAAATATTAGTGTAAGAGCTTCGCCCTTAACAAACTAAATTCAAGACCTGTTTCTTTTTATACACGGTATATTGTACCATATAGAAAAAGGGGTTTTTTTGGAATAAAATTCCAAAAATAACGGCGTGCCTTCCGTTAGTGTTATCTGGTTAGAGATTGCGACCTATTGAAATTTAAATTGAATTTAAACCGGCTCGAGGTCAATCTTACAAAAGAAGATTATTTCAAAGGTAACACACAAAAAGGTGAGCAGGTTGTCTGTATAGCTATTTCAAGAACTACCAAGTTCTATCATCAGCAGACTTTGCTAAAGAACTCCAGAATTGCAATAGCCATACCATGTCTTCAACGCTAAAACTAGTTGGGAATTACATTGCCAACTAAATGAAGCGAAAAAAGCTGGCGAAGCCTACAATACCGAAGACCACCTTTTGTGCATTACCCTTAGGCGCTATGAAATATTAGTGTAAGAGCTTCGCCCTTAACAAACTAAATTCAAGACCTGTTTCTTTTTATACACGGTATATTGTACCATATAGAAAAAGGGGTTTTTTTGGAATAAAATTCCAAAAATAACGGCGTGCCTTCCGTTAGTGTTATCTGGTTAGAGATTGCGACCTATTGAAATTTAAATTGAATTTAAACCGGCTCGAGGTCAATCTTACAAAAGAAGATTATTTCAAAGGTAACACACAAAAAGGTGAGCAGGTTGTCTGTATAGCTATTTCAAGAACTACCAATTTATTTATTTATTTTTGCAATCGTCTCACGCTTTTATCACAGAGGAGACAAATTTCTTTGTCCCAAAAAATTACCTCTTTTCCAAATGCATCATCTTTTTTTTAAGGAATTAATTTAGTTCCTTTACTGACCGAATACGACTGAGAAAACTTGTGTGCGGTCCGCCAATGCATGTGTGTGCTTAAATAGAAAAAAAGGCCACGTTCGAATGGACAATGTTCAAAATGAGTTGAGTCAGTTCGAGTGCGAGGCCGAACATGTTGGAATGCCAATTCAATTTATTTTATATCAACTCATTTCGTTTGATGCTGTGTGTTGTAAGATGCACTCATACTTACACTTATTCCACCTAATGGTGAACTAGAGCTGAAAAACCATCGATAGAATTTATGGTTTTTATGTTTTCGATGTATCGATAAACTTTTGTCTATATCGATTAATCGCTGCAGAGGATATTATAAAATTGGTCAGATGTTTGTAACGCATAGAAGCAGACGTATCCGCCACAAAAAAATATATATTCTTGATCAGCACGAGAAGCTAAGTCGATATAGACATAACCTTCTGTCCGTCCCTCCTTCGGCGCGTGTCTATGGTACTCAGCCATGTTAAGCTGTTAGAGCCGTTGGGATTCAATTTGATATTTGAGCTACGTATAAGCCGGGAAGTTGAAATAGGTGAAGAAATTGGAATATCCCTATAAAAATATGATATGATACTAATATAATAGTTTTTTATATAAAACACAAAATCCCGACGTTTTAATCAGATTGGATAAATAGACCACAAGTTAGAGTCAATATAAATCGGCTCTGCTCAAACGCTACTGGCAGCGCTGCCAACAGCCTACTACGTCTTTTCTCAAATCAGCAAATCACACGTATACACACAGACGCAACGCTACATAAACTGTGTGTGTAAGCGTGCCAATTGCGTCATGCATGTAAAAGGAGGTAGGGAACCAAATGGAAATGATTTTTGGAAGGTTTAATGTGATTTGATGAGTTGAGTTACAGAAAAAGAGTTTGGAACATGTACAAATATTATGGCCAAAGACTGCAAAGGTATACAAATTTCGGCACAGCAGAAGTTAGCTTCTTTGATTTTTTTTTGGTCATTTAGTAAATATGCCCCAAATAAGCAGAGCAAAGCAAGCAAATGTTTCATATACAGACGAAAACATATCTTAAGTTTTTATACCTTTGCAAAAAATTTATATAAATGTGGGAAATGGCATTGAGAGAGAGCAATCCATAGTGATAGAAGAGAAGAGACAAACACGTAGTGGCCCAACATTCTAGTAGTAGTAGAGAGAGCAGGGCATATGATCATTATATAAGTTGAGAGAGAGCTTGTTAAAGAGACTGTCAACTGAGTCGCACGTCAAGGTCCATAAGTAGTCCAGTGTTATTTTTATAAGTATGTTTAAATCTGAACAATATATTGAACTCGATTGTCATTAAACAATTCAAATATTAATAAATAAATAAATATAGTAACGATCATTGAATCAATCAATCGAGTGTGCAACCCATAGAAGAAAGCATCTCCGACCATAAGAAGTATATAAATTCTCAATCAGCACGGTGATACGTTCGGCACAACGCAAACTCCTCCTAGGCTGTAAGAGTTACGAAGTTGAAATTTTGCTATAACAACTATATGATTTAGCTCCGTTCCTTAAAAACTAAACGTTTATCAGTGTAATATATCTGTTAATGACTATACCGAAGTTGATCAAAATATTATAACTATATTATGCAGCTGTTATATAAAAAGATATCGTGTGCTGTGTGCTCCGATTGCTCCAGCAACAGATTGTAGGCCGTTCTATTGCGCACATTAGCTGTAGCTGGTTTTATAGAATACTATTCAACCTATCTACTATATCTAAAAGTGTTCTATTAACTTTAAGTCCGGAGACTGACCCGGCGACCCAAAAACATTAACTTGATTTTCCCTGAACCATGTTTTCGCAAGGCAATTCTACTTCGGCATAAGAAAGCATAGTGTTGCTAAGGATATTTACTTTGTCGATGGCGCACATTTTATCCTTCATCCAAAATAACAGACCGACACTTGAAGAAGAAAAGCATCCCCAAAACATAATGTTGCCTCCTAACGGTTTTTAAAGTGTGTTTTGGATCATAAGCAGTGATTTTTTTCAGGGACTATAATCCTTATGGGTATTTTTTTTAAAACCTGAGAAAAAAATAAGAATAATTATTATATTTTGAGTTTTGATTTTTTGCTCAAGTATAATTTTTATGTTGTGAGTTTTATTTTTTTGGCTCAAATAGATTGTAAATCGCAGATTTTTAAATCATTGTGAAAATGCATAATTTATGCATAGACGAGTATATTGGTCTATTTTTGGCTCTTATAATGTAATTAGAAGTGGATGATTTTTTTAATTAAAAGAAAACCAAAATAATAATTTTTTACCAACCTTGATTTTATGCAATCTTACGAACTCCTTGCCAACAGATCCAAACAAATTGACCTTTGATCCATCCGACCACAGCGCGTTTTTCCAAGGCCCGAAGCACATGTTGGGTAGCAAAATTCTATTCTGTGTTTTATATTTTTCTTCCTCAAGCACGGAACTTTTCGAGCAGTTTATGTCTTTATGATTTTTATGTCTTGCTTATATTCACAATGAATAGCGGAAAACCCCTTTATTTTTGAACATTTCATTAATTAAATGGACTTCAAAATCCTTTAATGTTGAATATTATATTAAAACCAAAAATTTACTTTTATGAGACTTAAAATGTTTTTGACTAAAAACATACGGATTGTTTATATTTATTTTTCCAACCGAAAAACGGGATTGTTTTGATTTTCAGGCCGGATATTTTCTCCAACGCTGAAAAAAGTGATTTCAAAATCAAAATATCAAATACCAATTTGGCTATGCCGAAGTTTATATACCCTTGCCATCCTTGGCAATAATATTTTTACATGTTTAAAATTCTTTTCCTTCAACTGAATTCACAAACAAAACCATCAAATTATTACTCTTTTTACCAGTGTTTACAATTGCTGCTACATTTGTATGTAGCAGGAATTTGGATAAAAATATTACTCTGCTCCCGCTACTGGTCTGATTTGAAAAGGCTACGTAGCATAGCGGAGAGCACAAACGTAAAACGGTTGCTCTCCTGCTCTGCTCCATAGCAAGAGGAAAATATTTGTGATCCGCTATTTGTAGTTGTAGCAATAGCACAAGCATTAAAAGCGTGATGAGAGCGGAGGAAACCAAAAAAATTTTTAGTAGTATTTTTGTAGTTGCTCTCATAGCAGAACTGTACCAACTGCCGTTTAAAACGTTAATTTCAAATTGAAGAATCTAGCGAAAACACTAGATTGTCTAAACTGTAGTATATATACGAATAAAGCATATTAAAGAAATTAAAAATTCAATTTCGAACAAGCAGTAATTTTTAATTTTGATTTTCATGGTTTTTTTCATCTTCAAATGAAGGAAAGTTGTCGATGGCACCATCCAAATGGGATGAGTTTAGTTTAACAAGTAAAATTTTTTCTAAAGTGTCGTGGTTTTACTCATTCCGATTGTCGGCCAGTACAAGTTTTAATGATGAAAATGCTCGTTCTATTGTGACCTACATAAATAAAACAAAAAGATGTGAACATATTTCTTTCAGCAAAAAGAATACTTCTTACTTGTTTTGGCGGAATGGTAAAACATACTCTGCTCAGTTCATAGAGTTCAGAATCAGTCGACTTTCTTTCTCTCTAGAAGTTCAGAACATTAACATTTGCACTTTTCACATTTCGTTTTGTTCTAAGTCCATAACTATAGCCGCACTTCCTTTTCTTTTAGAAGCAAAAACAAAGTATTAAAAAATGTATCACAACCTACTTCAATTAATAATGAGTCACAGCTGAAATAAGCTCAAAAACACGATTTGGCATCAAATTACTTATATCTAATAATAGCCAGTTTAAGGCTATTAACATTGCTAAATTTAGTGTTACGGGCATAAATTCTACGCACTAGTAAAGCCCACAAGTTCTAGATAGGATTCTGCTGCAAAACAAATGAATATTCTCGTTGTGCGCGAAGGAACGGTAGAAGGTTCGTTTTTAGCAAATCCATATACTCTCCGGAGTTCATATGAGTCCTTGGAAGTGCAAGCTTCAAGCATCCTGACGCACAGAAACAGCCAATACCATGAGAGATTCTTCACCGAAATTTCTCTTCGAGAAATAAACAGGTTCTTTTCTTAAATCTCTCCAATAATATGAGAAGCCCGGACCATCCAAAGACCATCTAAAATATAAAATTAGTATTAGTATTTTTTAAAAGAAAACAAATCCTGTACCTTTTTCCAATAAGTTGACATATTGTCTCTAGCGAACTTCACCTGCGCCTCTTTATGCCTTTGCAATAATTTGGAAGCCACTTTTAATTTTTGGTGGGAGACTTTTTTAATGCTCGTGCAACCGTCCATCGGGATACATTTTGGGACACATTCAGCAGCCAACTCATTAGCTGTAAGCAAAGAATTGCTTGCAGCACGCTCCAGAAGACGCTGGGCACGCGGATTTATTTTGAATTTCGGTCCACCTGTTCTGTTTTGTCCATATTTGGACTGATTTTTATAAAAGTTTCTAATGACTTTGTCCGATCTACCAATTTTTCTCGCGATTTCACAATACGAAAAGTTCTCCCCCTTGAGAGCAAGAATTTGTCCTTTTTCAAAATCTGAGAGAACCGATCTATTTGGCATATTTATTAAAATCTCCGCAGCTAATTATTCACGAACGATATTATGAGAACAACGTCACAAAGTGATTATAGTGGTCAAAAATTAAAAGTGCGGCTATAGTTATGCACTTGGAACAAAACGAAATGTGAAAAATTACAGTTATTTTGTGCAAAAAGGGTATATTAATTTTGGTCAGACGTGTGCAACGCATAGAGGGAAGCATCTCCGACTATATAGACTATATAAATTCTTGTATAAACTATATATAGCCATGTCCGTCCGTCCGTCTGGATCAACGCAAACTCCTCCTAGACCGTTGGAGATACAGTGCTGTAGGCTCGTATATACTGCAGGGGTTGTATATTTCGTATTCAGACGCATCGGACCACTACATCATATAGCTTTTGATGACTTTTCTCAATAACTTCTTTATTTTCTGAGCTATTGTCGTGAAATTCAATATTAATGAATTTATTACACTTATAAACGACTCTTCCAAATTTGATCAAATCGGGTGACTATATCATATACATCCCATAGGAATGATCGGTCGAAAAAAGTGACTTTGGTTAATACCTTCGGTATTTCCACTGCTAAGATTGTAGGCCGTTCTTTCGCAAACATTAGCCTTTTTAGCTTAAACGTTTTTCCACTTTGATGGCTATAGGTAAGGAAAGAGTTACAAAAAAAATTGCAAGGGTAACAAGTTGACGCGGTCGAAGTTAGTCCCGCCCCTTTGGTTATTATTTATTACATCTTGTTTCATGCTTTATCTAACGGTGGTTTGAGATTTCTTCTATGTCTATTCGTTTTTGAGTTATAAGAAAAAGCAGGCCGCAATAATCGTGCACCAGAGTTTAGGCATGCGTCAAATCCAACATTCAATATAAGTTTTTCCGTTCGAGTATCTATGCTTTCAATAATGGTTTTACCAATTTTTGAACTGTAAAAATTTGATTAGTAGTCAGCTTACATGAGAGCCACAAAGCGTACAAATTGCCATAGTGCGATTGCTCTTTTTGGAACTTTACTATAGTTTTTTGAAGTGGATTCATAATACAGGTTTAGCAATCTATAAACTCTCACAACATAGAGGCAGCGTCAAAATTTTTATCATCCGTTTTATTTTCGGTTGCTTCAATTTCGATCAAAACGTCTTTAGCTTTATTCAGTCGATCGATCATTTCATATGTTGATCCCCACCTTGTGGGACAATCCAATTAAGGTAATTTCAGTTTACGAAACTCAAATACCTCACGCGATCCATTTGATGGCTTACGAATGTATTTCGTCATGTTGCGACATTGAAGTAAATAGTTCTTAATTTCTGCCTTTTTTTAAAACATCAAGAGCGCAAAGTTGTGCAGTATGTGCCGCATACCGGTATATTTGTAAATTACCCACATGCAATTCTTCTGGGGTATCAAAATTATCAATTTTTTCAGTGTAGTAGTGTATGTTTTTTTTCCACCTTCTATGCGTCTTAAAAATCATCATCAAATATATAACTATATGATAATATTTTTGTTGTTTTAATCATATTAGCTCCGTTGTCTGATGTAATTGAAACAATTTGATTTAATCGAATATTGTACTTGTCCAAAGATGCTAAAATTTCTTTGGCCAGATTTTTAGATGTACTTTCACTAGCGCCTTTAATATCCGACAAGCCTAATATCCGGGATATAATTTCACTTTCATTTAAAAATTGCGAACTTATTCCAAAAATATTACGGTTCAGACGAGTTGCGCTATCTATTTTTAAGGACAGTTATCGGCCGTGCATTGAAGTTTTTTCCGTTCTTTTCTAAAAGACCGTCACAAATCGGATCTATTATTTTTTTCATAATTTCCTATGTACGAACGAATTAACTGCTTTTTGTTTATTTTAACTTTGATTGTTTCTTTTCTGGGTTAAGATATGTTTTTTGAACAAGAGGACTCGTTGTCTTGAAAATCGATTTTTATTTTGTGCATTCCAATAATATGTGTTTTTAAATTAAATGTACGATCCTTCTTTAACCGATTACATGATTTGCACTGCACATATGATGACCCATTGGCTTCAAAATATTTAAAAATATCAAACGAGGTTTTTCGCGAAGCCATGTTAATACTACTGCGCTATCAAAAACTTAGCCAAATGCATGTAAACAAATATAACGGGAATATTTAGATACAGATCTAAAATACAATGAGAGCAACTACAAAAATACAATGAGAGCGACTACGAAGTTGATACGAAAGCAACAGAAAAGGAAAAATGCTCTGTGGCAGTAGCACAAAAATTTATTTGGTTTCCTCCGCTCTCATCACGCTTTTAATGCTTGTGCTATTGCTACAACTGGAAATAGCGGATCACAAATTCTTTCCTCTTGCTATTGCTCTGTGCTCCGACGATCTATGCTATGGAGCAGAGCAGGAGCAAAAAATAATACTCCGATGTAGCATAGCATTTTCAATTCACTGCTTTTTGTGTGTGTGTGTGTTTTTTTTTTTTTTTTTTAATTCGTTTATTTAAAAAGTGAAGATGTAGTGTAGTGAGTAGTACAAGTTTTAAAAATAAACAGGACAGGTGATAACATAGGTTATATAAGTAGAAATAAGAGTACAGAGATTAGGAGAGAGAAGAAATGCTGCCATACGAATCCTGCGGAACTGCCTTGCGGTATTGCGTCGCAGGGATAATGGCGGGCATCAGTTATGCCCCTCCAGCGTGACGTTCTCGCTCAAGGAGCCTCAGCTTGCTCATAGTCACGAATGCATAGTTGCACACTGCTGACCATGACCGTTTTGTTCTCATCATGTTTTTTGTCAAATTGGCGACTGTGGGTGTCTCTCCCATTTCCACCGCCAGATTCCATCGCTCTTCCTGGAACCTTGGGCACTCGAATATGATGTGTTCCGGTGATTCCGCCACATCTTCTTGGCACCATGTGCATTCATTACTGGTTTCGTGTCCAAAACGGTGCAGATATGTCCTATAACAGCCATGACCACTAAGGAACTGCGTAAGCTCATAGGTGACTTCGCCATGACGCCTATTTATCCAAGCATTTATATCGGGTATCAGCTTGTGGGTCCACCGACCTTTTGTTGAGCCTGCCCATCGATGCTGCCATTCTGCCACGCTGGCTTCTTTCGCCATTTTGATGATTGTTCGCCTGGTCGTGGGGGTCCATACTTGTCCCTGCCGTTGCTGGAAGATCATTTGAGCCTCTTTTGCCAGTATGTCAAGCGGTGTCATCCCTGCAATGACTAGCGCCGCGTCATCGGAAATGGTCCGGAAGCCACGGCAAACACGCAGAGCGCCAAGACGGTATGTAGAGTCAAGTCCTCTTCTGTACGTTTTCCGCTGCATTGCTTCTGCCCATACCGGTGCACCATAGAGTATGGTCGTTCATAAGCAACATTCTCTGTGCTTGCCGTGGGCCCCTTGCATTCATCATTATGCGACTCAATGCTCTACATGTTGTAACGGGTAACGTATAGTTTGGGCGGGTCTGGCAGTAGCTGGCTATCGGCTGGCACGCTGTAAATTTCCGGCACTAGCTCGTCGACAAAAGGGGTGTAGTTCTGCCGAAATCCAGTTACCACAATTATTTATTTATATTTTCATCGACCTGCCTGCCTTTCTCATTATTCTTTATTATTATTATTATCAATCATCAACGCTCTCGAGGAAGACGGACGTGTTTTTTTTAAGCTCCCGCGTTTTAACTGATTTTATAATTTTTTTTTATTTTGTGTTATCGGCATCGCGATCGAAAATTATAATTATAATATTAAATCTAACTTGCACCATATCACTCGTTTGCGTTTTTGTGTGTTTGTGTTAATAATTTTTAACAATCTTAATTCTGTTAAAACCTTTGTTGGTTTTTTTCTTTTCTTTCTCTCTTTCCCACCTTTTTTTCTTTCTTGTAAATCACAAGCAACGCTCATTTGTTGTTGTCTTGAAATTTCTGTGAGTTCTTGTTGCAGTGTTTTTGTTTTTGTGATTTCTAGCTCCCGCGCTCGCGCTCTTTAACTTTTTTTTTTCTCTCTCGTTTTCGTTTCACTTGTCGCCGTTATTTGCGCTCATACTGCAGTCTGTTGTGTGTCTGTAATTTAGACTCTATAGTGCTCTCTTTATCTTTTAACCCTTGTGCACCCCCAATATCTCGCTTTCTTATTATTTCTGGACCTCAGAGTGAGTTATATATTTTAATACCAATACATATCTCATTTTTATTTGTTTGGTTACTAATTCATCTAATTAACTCATAATGCCTGTCTGTTCGGTTAAAAATTGTTTGCAGCCCGCCCCACCCCTGAATAGTTTTATTTACTGTTGGTTGTGTAAAACTACAGTACATGTTAAGTGCGCCGGCTTTACATGCAGGGTAAAGGATCTTTTAGATCAAAAAAAGGGTCTCAAATGGGGATGTAAGTCATGCCGTATCGTGGAAGATGAAATGGAACTTTTCATGCGGCAAACAAAGGATAACCTGATGAGTCTGTCCGCCAGTTTTCTTAAACTCTCGCAAGAGTTTAAAGCTGTCGAGTCTCAGTTTAGTAGTTTAACGCTACTGACTGAGTCTCGAAAGCGTAAGAAGGCAGGAGAACAGACTTCTGATTTGTCCTTGTGTTTGCCGGTCTCCACATCTATATCGGTTCCGACGCCTTCTCAACCAATGCAAACTCCAATTCCGGAGACGATGTCTGTAGTGTCCGTTTTGTCTGGGCAAGAATCTACACCCATGGATTTTGCCGATAGGGATTCTAGTGATAGTAGTGCCGGAATGCCACTTGTTGCAACTGATGCTACAATTAATGCGGTAGCTGATGCAATACCTGCAATGCCGAAACCATTGGTGGGAGTGCCACCTAAAAAACACATTTTTGTTTCGAGACTTCTCCCTGATGCTACATCGGATGATGTCATGGCCCACATTCGGGCTAAACTGAATGTCTCCAATATATCAATAGAAAAGTTCAAATTTTCATATTCTAGAGAAATTTCATCTTTTAAAATCAGTGTTCCAATTGAGTTCTTTGACTGTATCTGCAGTTCTAGCTTCTGGCCGAAAAGCTTAATTGTGAAGGAGTTTACATCCAGAAAAAAGAAGACACGGGGCCAAACAAGGATTCCTTCACCATCTATTCCTCTTTCTTCCTCATCTATTCCCACTCCTTCCTTATCTATTCCTTCTTCTACTCTATCAAAAAACTAACAACTTCCTTCTCTGTCGGCTATCAGAATGTCAGAGGCCTTAATACTAAACTTACTAAACTCTTTGTAGATAGTCTGTCTTTTGATTTTGACCTAATTGTCTTTACTGAGACTTGGTTAAAACCTGACGTTTTTGACGCCACAGTTCTACCCTCTAATTTCAATATTTTTAGACGTGATCGTACTGATCGTAGGGGTGGTGGAGTTCTTATTGCTGTAGATTCCGCCCTATCATCGGGTCTGATAACAATACCTGTCTCAAGTACTATCGAATTTATATGCGTTAAGGTATCTTTTAGTCGTTTTTCCATTTTTGTTACCTGTTCTTACATTCCACCCCAATCGGAATGGCCAACCTATTTACTACACTTAGATTCTATTAAATTTATAGTTGAACTACTTTCTGACAGAGACTTATTAATTGTCCTAGGGGACTTTAACCTGCCCACTATGACTTGGTCAACAGTTAATGGTAGCAAAACGTTGCTGCCCTCTGGGTGTCATGATTTTATTGATGGTCTGCTTGAGCTTTCGTTGGCCCAGCTGAATTCGATTTCTAATACGTCTGGCAGATTTCTGGATCTGATTTTTACTTCTGATCCTAGCTTTTGTGAAGTATCTAGAACTAGTCCAATGGTGTTACCAGAGGATAGTTATCATCCAACTTTAGAGTTATCTATTGAGTTTCCCAGCCGCGAGCCCATCTCCGAGTGTGATCCTACGGTAAGCACCCGATGTTTTCGGAAGACTGACTTTGTCGCACTAAACAATGCCTTTCTTAATACCGATTGGACTAATTTATACACTTGTACGGATATGAATTCCGCCATTTCTTTATTTTATACCACTGTTGACTCGATCTTTAATGACTGTGTACCCCTAGTGTCTCCTGTGGTGACGCAAAAATCACCATGGTTTACGCGGGGGCTGTCAAAACTGAAGAATCTTAAGTCTAGGTATTACAAAAAATATAAAGTCACGGGTCTATCATCGGATCTGTCTCGTTACTTGGTTGCTAAATCGAATTTTATTGTTTCTAATTCTAAATGCTATAATAATTACTTACAACGTTGCAAGTTGCAATTCTCCGAAAATCCTAAAGAGTTCTATAGTTTCGTTAACTCAAAGCGAAATTCTGTCTCCCTTCCATCGTTTGCAGTTTTTAATAATGATTCGGCCTCTTCTGATCAATCTATTTCTAATTTATTTGCTAACTTCTTCTCGACTACGTACATATCTACTAAGTACAACTCTAGCCAGATATATCCATATCCTATAACGAAATCCAACTGTATTCTTAATCCTATTATAACGCTAAGTTCGGTAGCTAAGGAACTAATGACGATTAAGCCGGTATACTCACCGGGCCCAGACGGTATTCCCGCTTGTGTCCTGAGGTTCTGTGCGGAGTCATTGTGCTCGCCTTTACTTAAGCTTTTTGAGTTGTCCGTTACACTGTCCGAGTTTCCAACTATATGGAAGGATTCGTTCATTTTACCTCTTCACAAATGTGGCAATAAATCCGACGTCACTAATTACAGAGGAATTTCTAAATTGTCAGCGATACCTAAACTGTTTGAGAAAATTATGACGTCTCAAATACAGCATTTCTGTAAATCTATTTTTTCGCCATACCAGCATGGGTTTGTCAAGAATAGGTCTACCACAACTAACCTTTTACAGTTTACATCTTTTGTAATCCAAGGTTTTAAGAAACAAAAGCAAACTGATGTTATATATACGGATTTCAGTAAGGCTTTCGATTCGGTAAACCATGCCTTACTATTACATAAGCTGAATTTAGTTGGCTTTCCGGATGCTCTGCTTGCTTGGATTTTACAATATCTAAGCAATAGGAGGCAGAGGGTTCTTTTTAGGTCCTCTCTTTCTAAGATCATTTGTGTTGAATCGGGAGTCCCACAGGGCAGTCACCTTGGCCCATTATTATTTACCATTTTTATTAATGATCTCCCCACCGTTCTTTTAAATTCCAGAGTTCTTATGTATGCCGATGATGTAAAAATCGCTAATCGCATCGTAGACTCTCTCTCATGTCATACCTTGCAAGCTGACCTGAATGCTTTTCAGGGGTGGTGTAGGACTAACTTGTTATCTCTAAACTGTTCTAAGTGCAAAGTTATGTCTTTTTATAGAGGTTCTCCCCAATTAACGAGTTACTTTTTAAATAATTTCCCGTTAGAAAAAATTAATAATACTTCCTTGGTTGTAAAAGATTTGGGGATCTTAATCGACCACAAACTTAGTTTTAATCAGCATATATCGACTACTGTTAGTAGGGCTAAGAGTGTTCTTGGCTTTATGAAGCGCTGGTCGAAGGAGTTCAAGGATCCATATATTACCAAAATACTTTTTACTTCTTTAGTCCGCCCCATATTAGAATATGGATCTTGTGTTTGGTCTCCTCAATATGAGTTTTATCAAAACAAATTAGAATCTGTACAAAAACAGTTTTTACTCTTTGCCCTTCGTGATTTGCGCTGGGATCCAACTGTACAACTTCCATCTTATTCTAGTCGACTTCAGTTAATTAACCTTCCTTCTTTAACTAATCGTAGAACAATGCTTGGTGTAACTTTTCTTTACAAACTTTTGAATGGTGAGATTGACTCTTCCGAGCTGTTGAGCCAAATTAACATTTCTGTTCCATCTAGAAGGACCCGCAATTTCACACCGCTTATACTTCCCACTTGCACAACTAACTATTCTCTGCATGAACCTTTTCGTATACTATGTAGTGACTACAACAGACTTTGGCACGTTATCGGTTCCGAAACATCGCTTCCGGGTATTAAAACTGCGATCTTGTCATTCCTCGCTCGTAATTAGTTGTAATCATCTTTATTTATACCTATCCTGTTTTCTTTTTATATGTAACCTATTATCTCATTACATTTAATATTTTCTATTTCTTTAGTTTAATTTATGTTTATATATGTAATACGCCTATGCCCTTAGGTCGGAGTGGGTAGAGGTTGTAACATTAACTTTACTTAGGGTCATTCGTAACAGGCCCGGGCCTGGTGTCATATGGGCCACTTGTTCGTACTGAGCGTTGTACGACTACGTCTATATTTATTATATTATTAAAAGTGAGCGTGCATGCGACAAGAGGAAGAGAATACCAAAAAAACAAAGATAGAAAAGGAAGATACAAAAGAAAGATTGAAAAGGAAGATAGAAACGAAAGATAGAATTTCATACGCTGATAATGCAAGGTGCATTTCGATACTTGCAATCACTGGTGGTTTTGCGATTGACAATTGCCCACCCTTCCTATGATCATCGGCCGCTTGAAGCTTTAACTTCAGATGATCCCTTCGTTCTTTACTGGGGAGACAGGTGTAGATGGATGAATTCAAGATAACTTTTAATCAGACATTATAAATTTTTATTGCTTATCTAAGAGAAAAAAAAAATTTAGAGTATTAAACATACTTAAAGTTACCAAAAAAAATGATCGCTCTTACAAGTAGACAGAACAAAAAAAATCATCAAAATTTATAATCAAAACAAAACGTCGGCAAGAAGTGCCGCTATTTCAGCAAAAGTATCTCATCAAATAATAAGCAAGACCTAGCGCTAGCAACAGTTGTAGATTAGGCGCACAGACAATTTAGCAGAAGTAGCTAAGCCAAAAGAACATACAAGGGCACGATTTGCCCACGCATGATAACGGGAATATTTCTTTTTTTGTTTTTTTTTTTGTTTTTCTCTTCTTTCTTTTATTTTATGTTGGGGAATATTACTTTAGTTATTTTAAGGGAAAAAGGGGCAGGTGCAAGGGGTGAAGAACATTTTTTTTGTTTTTACATAAATAAATATTGGGTGTACATTACTTACAGCTTCTTTATCCAACGTCGAAAGCGCTTTCTCCGTACTGCTGTTTTAAGGAAAGAAAAATATAAAAAAATATTCTAGCACCGAATATGCATACCCTGTAATTCTATTACCTATCCATGTACATATGTATATAAAAGATTTTAGTTGTTTTATTTTTTTTTTTCTTTGTATGTCTTTTCTGCTGACTTTGCTGCTTGCCTTTATCTTTACATAGTTCAAAATTTAATTATTTTTTTCCTACATCTAATCATTAAAGTACTTGACTTGAGATTGCAAAAAAAAACTAACAACAAAAAAAATTTAATTTATACGTTTTTCTATACTTAAACCTAGCTTAACTAAAACTGCTAACCAATCGACATCCTATGTATGCATTCGGGCGAGCGCTTAGTTGCCCTTCAAAGTTCTTTTCTTTTTCGGTATCTTTTTGTATTTGGGCTTTGTTCTTTGTTTTTCTTCTTTAGATGAAATATAGGTAGATATGGATACTTAGGTCATTCGCTCGATCAGCTGATAGTTATGTTCTTGTATATTGATGTAAGTTGGTATGCGTCTCTTGGGGTGATTATCCGATTAGCGCTTTCGGGTATGCGAAAAATGGTACGCCGCCAGTGCAAGTGTTTATCTTTTTTTTTTCTTTTTGGTTATGCTGATAAAAAAAATTAAACGTTTGCTAAAATTCTATGCGCAAAACACAAACAGAAGGACAGACACCTATTTTTTTTAGTTATATTTTTCTACTTTCTCACCTTATGTGACGGGTATCGCCTTGGCAAACCAAATGTGGTTCCGCCCTCTTGAGGGCTTGCCCAAATGTATATATTTAACACTTTTAAGCACTTTGAAAGGAAATGAACTTCACCAACCATAAATATATGTACATAATTCTTTTGGATTAATTATGCGGGATTTTAACTTAAAAAATTTTTTTTTTCAGCGACTTAGTTAATTGCTTTAAGTATCACTTGACCATTAACCGTCTGACTTTGCCGAATTACCAATTTGCAATGACTCCTACAGATTGCCCGAAGAACTTAGAAACCTATTAAAACAGACGCTTGGTGTATCCACCTCGCCGCCATCCTGGATTCTATAAAACGGTCCTATAGACCCCACTGCCTTTCTCTTTTGCTCCCATTAGAAAGCATTCCCTTAGCAACAGGAGAATTTTTATTGCTTCATTTGCATAGATAAAGTTTTCTTCTCTTTGGCCGTCTCTCTGCACCCACAGAGGCTGCTCAAGAGAGGCGGCATGCGCTGACCCGAAGATATGTGCTTGGCAACATACGATCATGGCATACGATCATCCCCGCTAACATTGCAACATTGCATTTTGTTTAAATGTTGCCAATCTCTAGCAACAAGCGCCTTTACAAATCCCCCCTGGAAAAATCAGACTACGGGTTGCAAAGCAAACCAAAGCTGATTCCGCTTGTTGCTGTTTTTTTTCTTTTTTTCCCCCATTAGGGTCGAATGTCTTTTGCATGATAATTGCCGATCAAATGCCCTTGTAAGTCCTCCAATTCATAGTTGGATGTCCCAATCTTTTTCCGTACCCTTGCCTTTATAAATCTGGCACCTAATTTTGAGCAATAGCCTTGGGCAAAATTGCTTTGTTTGAAATTTCTTCTAAAAACTTCTTGACCCACTCTATAATTTATCTGCCGGGCTCGCAAATTATAAGCTTTTCCGTTTTTCTGTTGTTGTTTTTGCATAACTGCACATGCCTTACTCCGAGCTAAATCTAATGAATCTGGCTGATTAAGACGTAAGGATCGATCACTGAGAAGCTCCAATTTCCTTATCAATGAGTACGTTTTCCCTGACGTTATCATATGTTGACCGAATACTAAATAATAAGGACTAGTTCCAATGGCCGAATGCTGTGCTGACCTTAGGGCGCAATTTATCTGGCTCAGATATTCATCCCAATCTTTCTGGTCGTCTCTGACATAGGCTTTAATGGCTGCTATGATCGAGCGGTTAACTCTTTCTGATGCATTTGCCTGAGGAGCATGAACCGCCGTCAATGTGTGTGTCACATTATAGCGATTCAATAATTTCTTAAAGGCTTCAGAGCGAAACTGGGATCCATTATCTGAGACAATAGTTTCTGGAACTCCATATGCATGAAACAGTTCAGATTCCAAATATTGAATTGTTACATCTGCCGTCAATTTTTTTACAGCTTTTAAAAACACAAACTTCGTGAGGTGATCGAGAACGATAAAAATACCAATATGCCCCCGCCGTGATCGCGGATACGGACCTAGAAAATCTACTTACAATTTTTGAAAGAACCTTTGTGATTCCGGCGTCTTTCCCATCAGTGGACGCATTATAAAATTTGGAGCTTTTGTTGTTTTTTTGCAAATTTCACATTCACCTATAAATGATTTAACATCGCCCACTAACCCTGGCCAAAAGTAATGACGCCTGATTCTTTCAATGGTTTTGTGAATTCCGCCATGTGAGGCTAATGGACTATCGTGCGCTTTCTTCAAGATTTCTGGTACTAACTCACTGGGCAACCATAATTTCCAAACCTGACTATCATGTAGCTGATCCCCATTGGTGTGTTCAGCAAGTCTATACACGTATCCGTCTATGACTTTAAGATCTGGAAGTGACTGTTCCATGCCTTTAATTCGATCACATAATTCTAAATAGCTTTTTGACTTAAAGTGCTCTGAGTCCAAATCCACATATAATCCATCTTCTGCATTGATTGCTGCTATTTCCTCACTATGTGCACGAGACAGCACGTCTGGGACCACATTGAGCTTTCCTTTCCTATGCTCGATCTTGAAAGTATAGCCCTGTAATTTTAAGGCCCATCTTGCTAGACGAGAACTAAGGTCTGTCTGAGTCATTAGCCATTTTAATGAGGCATGATCGGTGATGATGGTAAATTCATGGCCCTCCACATAAGCCCTAAAATTTTTTAGACACACCAGTGCAGCCAAACATTCTTGCTCGGTTACAGAATAATTTTTCTGAGCTTTATTCAGTTTTTTTGATACGAAGGATATTGGACACTCGTCTCCTTCATCGGACAATTGTACTAGAACACCTCCGACCCCCGTTTTACTGGCGTCACAATGTATATAGAAAGGTTTCTTGAAATCCGCGCTAATTAAGACTGGAGCTTTGCTCAATTTTTTCTTTATATTTTGGAACGCCTGTTCAGCGGCCTCATCGAAAACAAATTTTCTTTTGTTTCTTAGCAAATCTGTCAATGGTGCTGTTAAAGAAGCGAAATTTTCAATGAATTTCCGGTACCAGCCACACAGACCCAAGAAACTTCTTAAAGCTTTAATTGACTTCGGAACTGGGAAATCTGTAATGGCAGCCACCTTTTCGGGATCTGTTCTAATACCACCTTCACCAACTATATGCCCAAGATATTTAACCTGCTTCATGCAAAATTTACTTTTACCGATGTTTATGGTCAAACCAGCCCTCGTTATGCATAAAGCCAATTCCCGTAAAACATCTAAATGACATTCCAAGGTGTCGGAAACGATTAAGAGATCATCAAGGTAAACGAAGACTTCGTTCCTTAATTTAGCTGGCACCACTTTATCCATCAATCTAGACATTGTTTGAGGAGCGTTACAGAGCCCAAACGGCATAACTTTAAATTGGTAAAGAGGCCTGCCAGGCACTGTGAAAGCTGTTTTTTCCCGAGAACTTAACTCTAAAGGGATTTGCCAGAACGCATCTTTTAGATCTAAACTTGTTATAAATTCTGCCTTCGGAAGTCTACTCAAGATCCCGCCAATGTGAGGAAGGGGATACGCATCCTTTATGGTGAACTCGTTTACTTTTCGGCTATCCAAACATAGTCGAACCTTCCCTGGTTTTTGTACCAGCACCACTGGTGAAGACCAGGCGCTAACCGACTCTTCTATAATGCCTAATTCGATCATGCGATCCACTTCTACATACATTAATTTCTCTACAGCTGGCGATACTGGGAAATGCCGTTGCTTAACTGGCTTTGCGTTGCCCACGTCTATGGAATGCGAAATTAGATTAGTTCTTCCTAAACCTTCTTGAGCAAAGGATGGGAATTGATTGATAACCTTTTTTAGTTGCCCCATCTGCTGGTGATTTAAATTATGTTCAATAGTTGTTAGATCTAATTCTGCTATGTTAAGAGATGGTAACAATTCGAATGCTTTCCAGAAATCGATGCCTAAATATAAATCTAATCTAAGAGTAGGTACTAAATATATTTGAACTTCCTTTGTTTGCCCATTATATGAAATATTTGTCTGCATTTTGCCAACAACATTCTGAGGACTGCCATCAGCGGTGGTCACGTTCACCTTGAGCTTCTTGTATGACATTCCACCGGATATTATTTGTTTGGCCAACTCACCACCAATACAAGATACTCCAGCCCCCGAGTCTAACAATCCACTAATTGCGCGATCTAATATGCCCACCGTAATAAATGGCCGCGGATCATGACTGCCCTGATCTAAAGCACAAATACTATCCATACTTCTTTGAACAGTTTTTATTTCCGCCCAGAAGGATTTTTGACGTTTGTTGCTACGAGATTGTGAGCTGGATATATTTTTCTGGAGGGTTTCAGAGACTAAGTTGTTGGTGGTTGGACATCTCGCGGTACTGTGGTTTACTTGTTCGATTGGGAATTCGGTTTGGGAGCACGCGTCACTTTTGGTCTGTGTCCCACGTTCTGCGCGCTCTTGTACCCGTTTTTTGCACATTTGGCACAGTTAGGTTTATATGTATTATCCAGGCCGCAGCCATAGCAGAAGATTCTCCTTTCTTCCAGACAATCCTGGTACCGATGCCCTTCCCTTCTACAATTCCAACAAATTAAGGATAATGCATCTATTTCTATTTCGTCTTCGACTTCAATATCTGATTCTTCCAGATCCTGCTCTGACGGCAATAGCTCTGATACTTCCTTTTTAAATGGAGTTTTTTTATAATAACCATGACTACGTTTCACATCAGCTAAAAAGGACTCACGTTTTCTACATACCTCCCGTAGTTCAGAGACTGAGGTGATCTCAATATTTAAAATTTCGTGTCGTATTTCCGGTCGCAAATTATTTTTTAAAATTCTCACTAGTCGGTTGTTGCTCATGGGGTGATCCATCTTATCGCCCAAAGTGATTATAGCGTCATAAAATTGATCAAAAGTTTCATTGACATCCTGTTTTCTACGCCTAATGTCCTCTTCGATGTCCCCATCATCTCGCAAATCTTTAAACTGCTTTTTAAATGCCGTACACAAGGTGCTCCATCTAATTTGCCCTACTGATTTATGATACCGCCAATAGAACTCATTAGCCTTTCCTTCAAATAATGAACTGGCGTTTCGGCACATAATATCAAAATTTCCTTCAAGCGTTTGGTGAGTCAAAGCTTCTACTCGATAAATAAGGTGATCTATTGATAGTCCATTACCAGTAAACTTAAGTTTCCACCCATTCATAATATGAGAAACTTTATCTGGCCTTTGTAACAAGTCTGACTCTACACTTCTGCTGGCAGATGATCTCTGACCATAATCGCCCCTTCGCTGATCCTTACCAGACATATTCCAGTTATTTAGATCCAGCTGATCTATCTGATCTAACGGGGATGTTCGCCTTGGTGCTACTGGATTAAACTTTTGCATGCAGGCCGTCACATTTGTCTCAATAAGACGAGCCATTTGCGCAGTTAGCGCAGTCATTAATTCGTTTTGCAGCGTTCTGAATTGGTCATGATCAATTATGTTTTCCCCAATTGAAGTAAGCCCAGTTTCTACGTTCGACCTTTCCGAAACAAAGGACTGACTTCTAGCTGCTTGTTCTTGTAGCAACTGTGTTTGGGACCTTGTCCTCATACCTGCGCTCGTAGAAGGAGCAGTATCGATGGGAGTTTCCCTGATATTTATGTTGCCGGTATCTTCGTCACTCATTGTGAATTAAATTTAATTTCATACAGTTTACCCTATCTTACTATAAGTGTTATTTGACCCTACTACCGATGGAAATTATTTTAACTAACTGCTATTATATTTAGTAAGTATTGTATTTATAAGAATCTAATAAAATATTAAAAATCGACAGTAATTAGAAAGACAATGAATAAAAGACAAATGAATCGAGTCCAATTCAGTAAACAATCGAAACAAAAAGTAACCAAAATAAATCATAAAAAAATGAATTCATGCCATGCTACACTCTCCCACAGTAAAGCATACAAACTGCCTATTAGCATAAACAGACTATTTAGATAAAATAGAAATAGGATAGATAGTTTAAAATAGAATTAGAATTGAAAATATCCTCACTCATTGAAATCGTGGTCATCGAAAACTTCTTTTGATGGTTCTCCCGACGAATCCTATGCGCTTACAATGGGCAAATTTTCAATTTATAGATCTTAGCAAACACCAACTCAATCGTGGTTAAATCGCATTTCCGGAGAGTATTGATTAAAATTCCTATGCGACTGAGCGAGCGTAAACCAAAGATGTATTCATAAATACATGTAAGAACCTAAATAAAATCAACGTTTTAAAAGCGGTTAAGCGCTTGGACCTTAGTTTTAATTTCTGCTTAAATTCCAGCAAAATTTCTCGTCTCATTATTTAGTTCTAAAGTTGACTCAAATAGTTTGCTAAGTTGATGGACAGAAGCTAATACTTGTATTTTGCTTTCTGTGTTCCGAACTCAATAGCTAATCTAAAGGCGTCATAAAAGTGAAAGGAAATAGAGATTTCTTATTCTTTGAAAATTGAATATTTGCGAGTTTCATTGACTTCATCTAAATGTTGTAATGAGGCCTCACGATTGGGCGCCAAATAATAAAATAATGATATAATTATAACTGTAACGGGTAACGTATAGTTTGGGCGGGTCTGGCAGTAGCTGGCTATCGGCTGGCACGCTGTAAATTTCCGGCACTAGCTCGTCGACAAAAGGGGTGTAGTTCTGCCGAAATCCAGTTACCACAATTATTTATTTATATTTTCATCGACCTGCCTGCCTTTCTCATTATTATATTATTAAAAGTGAGCGTGCATGCGACAAGAGGAAGAGAATACCAAAAAACAAAGATAGAAAAGGAAGATACAAAAGAAAGATTGAAAAGGAAGATAGAAACGAAAGATAGAATTTCATACGCTGATAATGCAAGGTGCATTTCGATACTTGCAATCACTGGTGGTTTTGCGATTGACAATTGCCCACCCTTCCTGTGATCATCGGCCGCTTGAAGCTTTAACTTCAGATGATCCCTTCGTTCTTTACTGGGGAGACAGGTGTAGATGGATGAATTCAAGATAACTTTTAATCAGACATTATAAATTTTTATTGCTTATCTAAGAGAAAAAAAAATTTAGAGTATTAAACATACTTAAAGTTACCAAAAAAAATGATCGCTCTTACAAGTAGACAGAACAAAAAAAATCATCAAAATTTATAATCAAAACAAAACGTCGGCAAGAAGTGCCGCTATTTCAGCAAAAGTATCTCATCAAATAATAAGCAAGACCTAGCGCTAGCAACAGTTGTAGATTAGGCGCACAGACAATTTAGCAGAAGTAGCTAAGCCAAAAGAACATACAAGGGCACGATTTGCCCACGCATGATAACGGGAATATTTCTTTTTTTGTTTTTTTTTTTGTTTTTCTCTTCTTTCTTTTATTTTATGTTGGGGAATATTACTTTAGTTATTTTAAGGGAAAAAGGGGCAGGTGCAAGGGGTGAAGAACATTTTTTTTTGTTTTTACATAAATAAATATTGGGTGTACATTACTTACAGCTTCTTTATCCAACGTCGAAAGCGCTTTCTCCGTACTGCTGTTTTAAGGAAAGAAAAATATAAAAAAAAATTCTAGCACCGAATATGCATACCCTGTAATTCTATTACCTATCCATGTACATATGTATATAAAAGATTTTAGTTGTTTTATTTTTTTTTTTCTTTGTATGTCTTTTCTGCTGACTGCTGCTTGCCTTTATCTTTACATAGTTCAAAATTTAATTATTTTTTTCCTACATCTAATCATTAAAGTACTTGACTTGAGATTGCAAAAAAAAACTAACAACAAAAAAAATTTAATTTATACGTTTTTCTATACTTAAACCTAGCTTAACTAAAACTGCTAACCAATCGACATCCTATGTATGCATTCGGGCGAGCGCTTAGTTGCCCTTCAAAGTTCTTTTCTTTTTCGGTATCTTTTTGTATTTGGGCTTTGTTCTTTGTTTTTCTTCTTTAGATGAAATATAGGTAGATATGGATACTTAGGTCATTCGCTCGATCAGCTGATAGTTATGTTCTTGTATATTGATGTAAGTTGGTATGCGTCTCTTGGGGTGATTATCCGATTAGCGCTTTCGGGTATGCGAAAAATGGTACGCCGCCAGTGCAAGTGTTTATCTTTTTTTTTTTCTTTTTGGTTATGCTGATAAAAAAAATTAAACGTTTGCTAAAATTCTATGCGCAAAACACAAACAGAAGGACAGACACCTATTTTTTTTAGTTATATTTTTCTACTTTCTCACCTTATGTGACGGGTATCGCCTTGGCAAACCAAATGTGGTTCCGCCCTCTTGAGGGCTTGCCCAAATGTATATATTTAACACTTTTAAGCACTTTGAAAGGAAATGAACTTCACCAACCATAAATATATGTACATAATTCTTTTGGATTAATTATGCGGGATTTTAACTTAAAAAATTTTTTTTTTCAGCGACTTAGTTAATTGCTTTAAGTATCACTTGACCATTAACCGTCTGACTTTGCCGAATTACCAATTTGCAATGACTCCTACAGATTGCCCGAAGAACTTAGAAACCTATTAAAACAGACGCTTGGTGTATCCACCTCGCCGCCATCCTGGATTCTATAAAACGGTCCTATAGACCCCACTGCCTTTCTCTTTTGCTCCCATTAGAAAGCATTCCCTTAGCAACAGGAGAATTTTTATTGCTTCATTTGCATAGATAAAGTTTTCTTCTCTTTGGCCGTCTCTCTGCACCCACAGAGGCTGCTCAAGAGAGGCGGCATGCGCTGACCCGAAGATATGTGCTTGGCAACATACGATCATGGCATACGATCATCCCCGCTAACATTGCAACATTGCATTTTGTTTAAATGTTGCCAATCTCTAGCAACAAGCGCCTTTACAATGTTTCTGCTGCCTTTGTATTGACATGTTGCAGGTGCTCCTTAAAAGAAGGTCTTGTGTCCAGTAAGACACCAAGGTATCTTATCGATCTGCTAGATTGTATGGTACACGTTTCCAGTTCGATTTTGGCAACTTCCACCGTCTTTCGGCTGCTTACAAGGACAGCCTCTGTTTTGTGGTCCGCTAGTGTCAGCCCTGCATCAGAAAGCCACTGTTTTGCTGCTCCCATGGACACCACCGTTTTCTCCTCCGCCTCACGTAAATGTTTTGCGACGACCACTAGCGCTACATCGTCAGCAGCGTTATGCGCAGTATGCCATCATACATGGCGTTCCACAGGAGCGGGCCAAGTACTGAGCCCTGCGGTACGCCTCCCCTGATTTCATAGGATCGTACTCCATTTCGGGTGTCGTAATTTAATACGCGATTCCGGAAGTAATCCTCTATGGTGAATATGAGGTTCTCCGGTACTTGGAATCTGCCAAGTGCATCAATTATTTTTGTCCAGTTGGCCGTATTAAAAGCGTTTTTAACGTTGAGTGTGGTTATAAGGCAGTATTTTTTCCCGCCACCTTTCCACCGTTGCCCTTCAATCGCCTTCTCCGCTATGTCGACTACTGTCGATAGTGCATCCAGCGTGGATTTGGCCTTTCTGAATCCAAATTGCATGGGCGAAAGGTCTCCAGCCTGTGAGATAGCGGCTTCCAGCCTTGTGCTGATGATTTTCTCTAGCATTTTCGCCGCAGCGTCAAGCATGCAGAGTGGTCGGTAGCCAGAAGGATCTTCAAGCGGCTTGTTCGGCTTCGGAATAAGCACCAGGTTCTGCTTTTTCTAAATTTCGGGAAACGTGCACTCTTTGAGACATTTGGAAAATACATCCACAAGTTTTTCCGGCTGCAAGCGGGCAGCTAGCTTAATTGCTTTGTTAGGAATTGCATTGGGGCCAGGGGCTTTGTTGTCTTGCAGGTGCCCTGCTGCCAATAGCACCTCCTCTGTAGTTACCGGGCTGTATTCGCTTAACGTGGGACTGTCGTTTCTTGGCAATACCGTTGACGTACTTGGGAACAGCGTTTTAACGATATGCTCCATATGTTGTTCTAACGGTGCTGCTGGCTTTATCGCCTTAAGCTTTTTCATGGCTAGCTTGTATGCCATACCCCAGATGTCAGTTTCAGCCTCGTTGCACAGATCCAAAAAGCACTTACGCGTGCTATCCTTGATTAGCCTGTTGAGTAATCTGCGGCGATCAGCATATTCTTGTTGCAGGCTGGTGAAGTTTCCTTGTCCTCGGGCTCTCTGGTAACATCGCCTCGCCCTCAGGCATCTATTCCTGGCCTCAGCAATTCCAGCATTCCACCAGTAAACAGACCTTTTGTGCCTGCTTTGGCTCCTGCGTACGGCCGCTGCTGTCGCATGCTGCAGTGATGGCGGCCATTAATTTCCTAGATAGATCATTAGCATCTCCTACCATGGTTGGAAAGCATAATGTCGATGCAAATGTTTCCGGATTAAGTGTGTCCACCCTGTACATTTTTGGTTTGTCCGGTGTAACTGCAGCTGCTGCTGGACTGTCGCCAATAGTGCACATGATTGCTGTATGGTCGCTGGCTGTATAATGGCTGCAAAGCTCCCACTTAGCTGTGTTAAAAATTTGCCTGCTGGTGAAGGTCACGTCGATGACAGAGCCGTAGCCCGCTCTGTTAAATGTGAACTCGCTGCCTGTGTTTAACACTACCAGATCTGAGGTGGCGAATGCTTCGAGTACAGTGCGGCTTTTCACGTTTGTTGAGCTGCTGCCCCATTCCTCAGACCATGCATTAAAATCGCCGGCAACAACTACTTTGGTCTTTCCACGCACGTCTGCAGAAAGTTGATCGAGCACAGCCTCAAATTCACGTATGTTTAGGCTTGGTGCCAAATAACAACTGTAGAGCCATACATCATCTATTTTTGCCCGCACAAAACAGTTGTTTCGTTGCACAGACTGGATGAGCAGTGGGTTTTTGCCACAGGTCCAAATAGCCGCTTTGCCAGTTATATCCGCTGCCCACAGGCTGCTAGCCCCTACTCTGTATGGCTCACTAAGAATAGCGACATCTACATCCAATTCCCTCACCGCGAGCAAGCTTTGCGCAGCTGCACAATGATTAAGATTCAACTGCATGAACTTAACCATTATAGACAGGTTGGTTGCTCTCCTGTTTTGCCCAGGGGGCACTCTTTGCTACCAGCAATATGGTTTCTGGGGTCGCGATCTATCGCTGCGCAGTTAAAACAATTTGGGGCTTCGTTGCATGTCGCTGACTTATGGCCTGTCTGTCCACACTTAAAACACCAGTTTGTCCGATCTATGCTGCTGTTGCATTTAGCGGCAACGTGTCCAAAGTTTATGCACTTATAACACCTTTGTGTGGCTGTTCTCTGTTCAACTTGGCATTTAAACAGGCCAACGACAAAGTCCTTTATCTTCAGGAGAATTGCCGCACTATTCTGTGGCAAGCAAACAATTGCCATCTGGGTTTCGTTGAATGTGGGTCTCAACGCCTTCACCATTATTTGGCTTGAGCCGGTGCCAGTTGCACTGGTTATAGCAGCAATAATATCTGCTTTTGTTACCAGGCAGTCCAGTTTGCGTAACTCGAGATGTGTCACATCAGTGACTGTGCGAATTTTGGCGCTTGTTC
Organism: Drosophila willistoni; assembly: GCF_018902025.1. Taxonomy (NCBI): domain Eukaryota; kingdom Metazoa; phylum Arthropoda; class Insecta; order Diptera; family Drosophilidae; genus Drosophila; species Drosophila willistoni. The sequence continues at coordinate 78,297 of NW_025814103.1, read as the reverse complement.
CCAGTACACTGCTCAGTTCCTCTTGTAGCTTGTTGCCTCCATCCTTAGCTTTTAACTCCAACAACAGGTCGCCATTCTGAGTCTTTCTGGCCCTTGCAACGCTATCTTTAACGCAGCTTAGCCGCCCATCTTCACGCCTGGTGACCATCCTGAGCATATCCGCATAAGAAGTCCCCTTATCCGCCTTAATTATTATGGCATCAGGCCTGCCTCTGCGCATAGTTGGCTTGCGCTTTGCGCCTACCATTTGCCATTCTGCGCCAGAGTCATCTTTTCCTGCAAATTCTTGCACTGGTGCTATCGCATTCTCTGTGATGTGATTCCTCGCTGTGTTTGGCCGAGTCGCGCCTCCTCTTAGTTTGGATGCATACGTCTGCCCGCTGCTACGTTGCTTTTTTGGCGGAGTATTTCTCTGCGCCACTGCATCTTCTCTTTGCCGCTTTGGGCTGTCAGCATGGCTAACTGTGGCTCCAACGTACTGAGCGTTGGCGGTGACCGGCAAAGTTTGCGTGGCCATCTCAACCTTACATGCTGCTTGGCTTTTGTCACCGAGTAGTTTGTGGCAGATGACAATTTGCAGCTCTATCATCCGCCGTATATCCTGCATCGGTATGCCCGATATCACAGTGGGACTTTTCGCCAGAGCCGCGCTGTTTTGGCTGTCAGGCACCTGCAACGGGCGCCCAGCTGGCGATGACACTGGTGACCACCACATCCTGTTGGACTTTCCGAAAATTGCCTCCTCGCCTACTGGGTCACTAGATGCACAGTCCCAGCGTGCTTGATCCATAGGCGCTGCAATTTTGTCCATTTATTTTAGCGTTGATAGTGGCCCGGCTTGGATTTAAAATCTAACGGCCAAGCAGGAAAGACACTTGAGCGCCACCTGGCGGATGCAGCCCTGGGCACCGCCCAAAGCCTTTCTGCGTTATGCAACACTGGTCGCACATCTGATCAGTGGCGCTTTATGGGGCAACTGTATTATTTTTATTCGCTGCAACAAGTGGTAATGTGTCCAGGACAGAGAGGGCACTGGATAATGGAGAGGATTTTTACGCACCAATACAATGAAGGAGTCAGTGGTGTGCAGACAAAAGGCGCCAAAACCCCCCCCCCCCCCCCCCCCCCCCCCCCGGGGGGGTCACCACCAAGATGAAAACTGGTTGAAACAGTCACAAGGCCTATACGCTAGTGGCCCTGACTATGGCAAGTCGCCGCCACAAGAAAACTGCCTCGGGTGAGTAGTGTGGCACAGAGTCTCTCCCCTGGTTAATATAAACTTGGATTTCTAGGCACTGTCGCGATCAAACTACGGAGCACTTGGAAAACACAACCTGCACCTTTGTAAGTGAGTGTCTCTCCTCCTGTGTGTGTGTGTGTGTGTTTTTTTTAATTCATTTATTTACCAAAGAAAATGTAACAAGTTAGAGAAAGATGGAAGAGTATAGTGTGGAAAAGGTAGAAGTTCGAAAGGATATTGAAGAAATAGATGTTTTGGGTGCCAATAAAACCTGCGGGACTGCCGGGGGGTATTGCTTCGCAGGCTAGAAAGGCGGGCCTCATGCCCCTCAGGCGTTTCGCTGTCTCTCCAGGCGGCGAAGAGCGTCCATAACTTTTTTTGCAAAAGTGCAGGCCGCGGACCATTTTCCTTGGCTAGCACACATTATGTTGGCCATGTTCTCGACCGTAGGTAGTTCCCCAAACGCTTCCTCGAGCTCATGGCGTTCACTCTGGAATCTCGGGCAGCAGAAAAGCACATGCTCGGCGTCCTCCACCACGCCGTTTTCGCAAAGCATGCATTCTGGGCTGATTTCGTGCCCAAATCGGTGTAGGTATGCGTTGAAGCACCCATGGCCACTTAACAATTGGGTTAACTCGAACGTTACCTCTCCGTGACTTTTCGAGAGCCAGGGCTCTAGGTTTGGGATCAGCCTAAACGTCCACCTGCCTTTGGATGAGGATGTCCATCTTGCTTGCCAGTCTTCTAAGCTCGCTCTTCTGGCTGCTCTTTTTGCTTCTTGTTTTGCCAGTGGCGTCCATTCGCTAGTTTGTCTTCTATTATAGATGAACTGGGACTCCTTCGCCAGAAGGTCGATAGGTGTTAGTCCAGCTATGACTAGCGCAGCCTCGTCTGACATTGTTCGGAAGCCTCGACACACTCGTATGGCTCCCAGTCTGTACGTTGATTCGAGCCCTTGGCGATATGATTTCTGCCGCATAGCCGTTGCCCAAATAGGAGCTCCATAGAGCATTATCGATCTCACCACATTTACTAATAGTATACGCTGCCGTTGGCTTGGGCCTCTGGAGTTGAGCAGGAACCGCGTAATGCAGCGGCCTATTTCTGCAGCTTTTGTATTTGCGTGCTCCAGGTGTTCCTTGAAGCTAAGCCGGGTGTCTAGTAGGATGCCTAGATAGCGTATTGCCCTGGATGAAGTTATTTTGCATGTATCTAGAGAAATTTCCGCTACCTCTACGACTTTGCGGCTGCTGATCAAGACAGCTTCGGTTTTTTGGACTGCAAGCTCCAAGCCAACATTGTTTAGCCATCCTTTGACTGTGTCGACTGCCTCGGCCGTTTTGCTCTCCGTCTCATGTAGGTGCTTCGCTACCACCACTATCGCCACGTCATCTGCAAAGCCGACAATCCGGGTTCCAGGTGGGAGAGAAAGCCTAAGCACGCCATCATACATCACGTTCCAAAGTATTGGACCCAGAACGGAGCCTTGCGGGACACCTCCTTTGACGACATGTGTGCGCCAGCCACTTTGAGTGTTGTAGCGCAGGATACGATTTCGGAAATAGTCTTCCACCATGAGGACTAGGTACTCTGGTACCCGAAACTCCCGAAGAGAGCTTAGGATCCGACTCCAGTTTGCGGTGTTGAAGGCGTTTTTCACATCTAATGTGGTGACCAAGCAGTATTCCTTTTTTCCACCCTTCCATCGCTGGCCCTCAATGGCATTACTGGCTATTTCAACTACTGTTTGTAGCGCGTCGATTGTGGACTTTGTGCATCTAAACCCAAACTGCATCGGTGAGAGGTCGCCAGAGTTCTTGATGGCGGACTCAACTCTCTGCACCAGCAGTTTTTCAAACAGTTTCGAGACCGAGTCCAGAAGGCAGATTGGCCTGTATGCCGATGGGTCCTCGGCTGGCTTGTTCGGCTTGGGCAGAAGCACCAGATTTTGCAATTTCCAGATGTCTGGAAAGATGCCATCGTGCATGCATTTATTGAAGACCTCTGCGAATTTTTCAGGCTGGAGGCGTGCCGCCAGTTTTAGCGCCTTGTTTGGTATCGCATCCGGGCCTGGGGCTTTTTGGTCCTGCAGTCTAGCGGCGACTGCAAGAATTTCTTCGGTGCTGATATCGCGAGTGGCTCGCGTATTAGCGATCCGAGTGCGTCTTGGCGATATATTTGAGGTGTTCGGGAACAGGTCTCCACAATGAGTTTCATTTGGGATTCGTTGGGAGTCGCGGGCTTGTTTGCATTGAGCTTCTTCATGGCCACTTTGTAAGCAGCCCCCCAAATGTCGTTCTCGGCGGCACGCGCCCTCTGGTATTGTCGTCTGCATTGGAGGCACCTCCTCCTCGCCTCGTTTATTGATGCGTTCCACCAATAGACAGGGGCCTTTTGTTTGCTGTGGCATCTACGGGCTGCCATGCTGGCATCACAGGCTGCTAGTATGGCATCTACAAGCGTTTTAGCATACTTGTTTGCGTCTCCAGTAAGGGGTGGGATTCTGAAGGATTCCTCGAATATTGTGGTATTTAAAGTATCCACTCTAAACATTTTGGCGTTTTGGTCAGTGGTTACGTTTTCGGTGGGGCGGCTGCCGATAGTGCACAATATGGCTAAGTGGTCGCTAGCCGTGTAATGACTACACAATTGCCAGTTGGTCTGTGATGCAAGTTGCCGGCTTGCAAATGTGACGTCAATCACTGATCCGTAGCCAGCTCTGCAGAACGTGTGGTTGTTGCCCGTGTTTAGCACGACAAGTTCGAGTGAGGCGAGGCTCTCAAGAATTGTACGGCCCCTGGAGTTTGTTCGGGCACTACCCCATTCCGTGGACCACGAGTTAAAGTCGCCTGCAACTATTGTTTTGCCCTTTCCTCTGGCATCCAAAGCGAGTTGGTCCATTGCCGACTCGAATTCTTGGGGGGTAAGACTTGGTGCCAAGTAGCAGCTGTACACCCATATGTCGCCTATGTGTGCTCTGACAAATCCTCTATGTGCGTAGATGTGCTGCATAGGCGGAGTACGATTGCCGCACAACCAGATTGCAGCTTTCCCCGAAGAGTCTGTTGCCCATGAGCTGCCAGGCCGGTTTCTATATGGCTCGCTCAGAATCGCCACGTTTATATTCATTTCCCTTACTGATTGCGCTAATAAATCATGTGCCGCCGCACAGTGGTTCAAATTTAATTGTAGCAAATTCATAGGTTATGCTGCTGGTTCGCTCCTGCACTCGTCATTGGGCAACGTCGGCTGCCAGTGTAATGCCCCACCTGTTGACGTTTGGCGTCTACGCAGTTGAAGCAGACAGGAAAGTTGCTGCATGAGGCTGCCTTGTGGTCTGTAGCCCCACATTTAAGGCACCAATTTGTGCGATCAATTGAGCTACTGCACTTTGCCGCCGTGTGGCCGAAGTTTAAACATTTGTAGCATCTTTGCTTTGATTGCCGTTCCCGAATCGGGCAGAGCGTCCATCCTATTGCAATTGATCCCGTCTTGAGCAAGGAGTCAGCAGTCGAGCGCGGCATTGACAAGACAGCCAACTGTGTATCACCAAAAGTATGGCGCAAACTTCGGACTCGCACGTTTGCGGTGGCATCGCCAATAATTTTCGTCAAAGCTTCTATAATATGATCTGCTGATACCAGGGTATCGAGTTTGCGTATCTCGATCCAAGCTTCAGTTCCTACTGCCCTTACCGACGCTTGCTGGCCTAGAACTTGGCTAAGCTCGTTCCTAAGTTTTTGGCAGTCAGGATCGCCGTCTCGCTTGAGTTCTAGAAGCAGCTCGCCCTTGGCTGTCTTTCTTGTGCGCTTTACGTTGCTTTTGACACCATCGAGTTTTGCCCAAGAATTTGGGCGTAAGAGAAGCCATCTTGGGCCTGGATCACGATGGCCGCAGGCTTGTCCCTTCGAGCTGGTTGCTTGTTAGGCCGCTTTCGAGACACCGTCTGCCATTCTGCATCCGCTTCGGCTGCATTGACTGAATTGGCCCACGATGTGTTTGCATTCGCCAATTTGGTTTCCGGTTGTTCTGGTCGAGGACCCTGTGTCGTTTTCCCACGTTTTGGTGGGGTTCTCCGCTGAATGGCGGCATCCTCTTTCTGGCGTTTGGGCGTAGCTGTTTTAGCTGGCTGGCTCAGACTTATGGGAAAACCCAGATGGTTATTCATCACCGGTGTTGTTTGCGTGGCGATGACGCCCTTTTGGACCATTTTTGCGGGGTGGCTATCGGTCATTTTTCGGCACAGTGTTTTATGCAGCTCCATCATACGCACTATTGAGTTCTTAGTACTCAGATTTACGTGGCGAACTGGCTTCCTCCCATCATCAGCTCTGTTGAACATACTGTCGAGCTGCCAGATCAGATTTCCCAGTTCGTTTAGCTCTTCTATTTGTGAAGTTACCATTGGAGCATCAAAGTTATTTAATGCTTGCACCTGTGTAGCTCGTGCATCTGGGTTTTTAGCACCATTTACATTTACTGGCGTGTCTGTGCTCAGGGGCGGTGACCGCAAGAGCCGTGGACGACTGCCGAAAGCAGACTCTTCCCAGTTGGTATTCTGCACATCTGCCATTACTGGATAGCTGGAGAGTATCGGTTGCAGTTTGTGAATTTGAATTTAAATTTGAATTTGAATTCAAATCCGGAGGAAGAAGAAGCTTCGAAACGGTTGGCCCAGAGGCGCCACCTGCCGATTTATGGCTAGGGGCTCCCCTATGTCTTTCCTCGTTTTCCAACACTGGTACGATCAGCTGATACGTAGCGGTGTGAAGACGAAGAACACGTCGAGCAACAACAAAAGAAAGTGGAGAAAGGTGGATAAAAGTGGATATTTCTCACCCACACCAGCAAAGACAGGAGCAAACGATGAGAGAGGCGGGAAAAAAGCAAAGAGAGGCTATCTGCAGCCTCCCCCTCACCCCTACCGGCTCCAATGGTCCAGCCAAGTGGAGGTTGGCAAACAAGCTTCGGGGCCAGCACACAGGCGGCAGAGGAGTCCCCGCAACGAGGTACGTAAACAGTCCTATGGAGGCCCTCCTTGACCCGTCGAAGTTTAAATTTCAGGCCCTCTGGATACACAGAAAACGATCTTGAAAGGGAGCGCCCGCGAGTATAGGACCGCACCACTTTACACTTATTGTTTTAGTGTGTGTGTGTGTGTGTGTGTGTGTGTGTGTGTGTGTATGTGTGTGTGTGTGTGTGTGTGTGTGTGTGTGTGTGTGTGTGTGTGTGTGTGTGTGTGTGTGTGTGTGTGTGTGTGTGTGTGTGTGTGTGTGTGTGTGTGTGTGTGTGGTCTGCTGCTTTGTTCACTTCGACCAATGGCGTGGTAGGTCGGCAGCAAGCAGCGCTGCCGGCACCGATTTTTAAAGGCTGTAACTTGTGTTCTATTTATGCGATCAGATTAAAATTATGGGATCTGATGTTTTATATCCAATACACAGCGATAATCCAACTGCTTCACCTACTTTTCGTATACAACTATATGATATAGTGATATATGTAGTATCCGATCCTAAAGATTTTCATACTTCATCTGCCCCAGATAATAAACAGCACAAAAAATTTCAGCCCTATAGCTCTTAAGATGGCTGAGTAAAACGCATACGCACCGACGGACATGGCTATATCGACTCAGCTTCTCATGCTGGTAAAATATATATATGCTTAATGGGGTCGGGAACGTCTCCTTCTGTGCGTTACAAACATCTGACCAATTTTATACCCTCTGCAAGGGTATAAAAAGATTGCCGTTTCTATTATTTCTTGCAATACTGTACATACAGTCAGTCACAAAAGTATTCGTCTCTAGATTCCCCTGTATTTATGCACGTTTTTGCAGGATATTCAATAATAAATTCAATCGTTTTTTCACAGGATTGGGTAAATAAAATATTTATCTAACTCAATTTAACTTAACTTTATTAAAAAAAAACAATACTTCAAATTTTTTTCAAAACAAAACAAAAAATGAACAAAATTAAATTCCACAAAAGTATTCGTCTCTTTAAGATTTTCTCCTAAATCTAGATACTAAAACTAATTCTAATATTTAGTATGCAGGCCCTTATTATCTATAATGGCCTTCAGGTTGCGGCATCTCTCCTCTGGAATTTTTGACCATTCCTCAAGCAAAACTGCCTTTAGTTCCTTTTTTGAGGAAACCTTGTGCTCCTGGACTTTCAGCTTAAGGTGGGCCCATAAATTTTCGATCGGGTTGACATCTGGACTCTGTGGGGGCGTATTTAGCTGTTTAACATTGTACAACAACCACATTTTTACCTTCCAGGCAGTATGTTTTGGGTCGTTATCTTGTTGGAAAATTAAGTCCTCTTTTCCAATGCAATACTGTACATACACTGCCGATAAACTGAATAGGTTCATGATCTCAGAGGTAGGAATTTGTCCATAATTCCTAAACCAGTATTCCGATTTACATAATTTTTTTTTCTTTAATTCTTAAATCATATTAGAGTAATACGCTGAAGTACGATTTTCAAAAACATTTGATTTATTATATATTTATTTTATCTTCTGAGAGAGTATCAAAATTAGTGATTTTTTTTCGTTCAACTGAATAGGTTCAACCTATAAAAATAAAAATTATGAAACAAACTTAAGATTATTTTCATTTTTTTGGCTCTTAGCTTATATTTAGAACATTTTTAAAGTAATTTTAAATAAGTTTAATAATGCGTGAATCCTCCGCTGTTAGAAATAACTTCAAATACACGATTGGGTAGTGAGGTGTACAAATTTTGAAGTATTTGCAGCGAAATGGTTGTCCAGGCCGCTTTAATTGCCGCAACTAAAGTTTTTTTGGAATCAAATTGCCTGCCTCCTTCATATACTTTGCGCGATAACAACCCCCATACGTTTTCCATTATATTTAAGTCAGGTGAATATGGAGGCCATTCGAGTAAGTCCACCTTCCGAGCCTTTATCCACTCTTTTACCACCCTGGCTGTATGAATGGGAGCGTTATCGTGCTGGTAAGTCCATTGCAAAGTGTGAAAAATATTGGAATAATGCGGAAAAGCAGTCTGAATGATAGATTTGTAGGTTTCCGCGTTCATTTTGGAGGTAACAAACTGAAGTTCGCAAGTGGCAAAAATTGACACCGACCCCCACACCATTACACCTCCCTCACAGCTATGGCGACGGCTCAGGAAATGCTCTTCCTTTCGAAGATCGTGGTAATAATAATTGTACCCATCAGGGCCGTCCAAATTAAATTTTTTTTCGTCCGAAAAAACCACTCTGTGCCATTCGCTTGTCCAGCTCATGTGCTTGCGCGCAAAGTGCAGTCGTAAAGCTTTACGTGCATCATTTAACGGTGGTTTTTTTTTTAATTTCATTCGTTTTAAATGTTCAGCCGACGATATCACACGTCTAACAGTAGATACACTGGCTGTAACACCGCAAATTTCTTTAATTTTGGGTGCTGATAGATGGGAATTGGACGCAGCTCGCACAATATGCCTCCTGTCTGCCGCAGAGGTGGCGTGTTTGACTCCGCCCTTCATGTTTTTGCCGTATTCGGACATGTTTCTTAAAAAATGACCCACAACATTTTGACTCCGTCCAATTTTTTGACCGATTTTGCGTTGGCTAAGTCCTTTTTTGTGATAGGCTTCGATTTGGCCTCGGATAATTGATCCCCGCGTCCCATTTTTCATTAAAGTTAAAGAAAATATATTAAATTAAAAATTTGCCTCAAAAATAGGTCGCCACACCTACAAGTTATACCGCAAACTAAAAATCTTTCAGCTGAACATATTCAGTTGAGCCAAAAAATTGCACATTAATTAGCGAAAGAAATAATAAAACAGAATATGTAAAGTAACGGTACTTAGCGAACGGTTCTTTACTAGCGCACACTGATTGATACAAATATAGAGATGCACTTGATTTCAAAAAACATGCGTTCGATCAATAGGTGATGAAAAAATCATGAAAATGCAAGCATAATTATGTGAACCTATTCAGTTGATCGGCAGTGTACATAGGTAATAAAAAAATTTCCAAGGAAATACAAACTTCGGCGTGGTCGAAGTTAGCTCCGGCCCGCTGGTTCAATTCATGGCTACTTTTTTTAAACGAGTGTTAAGTTTTTTAGGTAGCCGAATGTGTGGCGATGACGACAATCGTTCGGGCGCTAAAGTCCAACAAAAGCAGTTAGAATAAATGAAACATAAAACGGAGTGAAAAATTTGAAAATTAACTCGAGTTATAGCTGACACATTTTGTACATTCATTTTATTCCTATGGCTGAAGAATACTGGAAATCAATATAAACAAACAAATAGAATTTAATTTTAATTGGTTTTTTTATTTTCTTCCTACATATTCTATTCTACAATAAAAAAAACTACTTTGTCACTAGAATATTTGAGCTCAATAAATTTCTTCATTCGCATTTCAACGTTGCTCGACTCGGTCCTATGCTAGAGCATTTACTCATCCCAACATGTTCGGCCGTGCACTCGAACACATTCAACTCATTTTGAACATTGTGCATTCGAATGTGTTTTTTTTTTTTTTGCCATTTAAGCAGACTGCTACTCCATGTACACATGCATTGGCGGACCGCACACAAGTTTTCTCAGTCTTAAAGAAACTAAATTAATTCCTTAAAAAAAGGTGATGCATTTGGAAAAGTGGTAATTTTTTGGGACAAAGAAATTTGTCTCCTCTGTGATAAAAGCGTGAGACGATTGCAAAAATAAACAAATAAAAATTCTATTTTAGTCCTACTAATATTTTTTTAAATTTTACTTTACTTTACGAAATCAAAACCATATCGGATATATATATGGTCTGAAGAGGATTGTTTGCTAAGAAATTAATTTTAATACTATTTTCTTTTATTTTCCAAAGAAATTGTATATAACACTTCTACAAAATCAATGCGCGATTTCTATATGCTAATGCTATGTAAAGTTCTGTTCTAAATGTTAATGCCTAATACTGATACAATGTTGAATCGGTAGCACCTGATGATAATGGAACCAATAAATGGAAAAAAAAAAAAAAATTGGCTTTAAATATTGATGAATATTGAATGGCCGCGAATGCTTGACCTAAGCTTAATTTTCCTGGATTGATCAATGTGCTGAATGTGGACTTCTTTCCGGAATAAAGACAGAACTCACAACCCGACAATACAACAGGTGAATGAATTTTGAAATTGTGTGCTTTCACAAAGTAATTGTATAAGGAATGTAAGGCCAGTTTTGACAGTTTCGCTGACAGTTTCGCCATATTCACTAACCTGATCCATTCTGGTGCATTGATACTAGAACTATGATTCTTCATAGTGATTGGGACTACATATTTTCAATTGTCAATTTCAATTTTTTCAATTGTCGAGTATGTACATATGTGCGTTGATTTTAGGCCTTTGTTGCAATTCTGGATGATCTTGTTTATTTTTTCTTTCCAATTTTGCATGATGCGTTGTTTTAAAAACCCATCCGCAACTCCCAATTTTCTGGTGTTCCAATTATGGGACTTACCATCAATTTTTGAAAATTCCTATGCGTTGATTTTAGGCAATCAGTTATCCAGCAACTCACTGCTTGTACGAGAGGAGAGATGATATGCCAGATGACTGGCTACCGTCAGACGACTGTAATTCAAAGCATGAGTTCGATGCAAACTCCACTCGATCTTTGGCGACGCAATTTCAACGGCCTCATATGGTGCCATGGAACAAATGTTTGGTTACACCCATTTCATGGTGTCCTCATTGGCTGCTGCATGGAACAGCCGTTTATTGTTTTCCGTTACCACAGCGCCAGGTAAATCGTCGAATGTGCACGTAAGAGGGTCGCTGTCCATTTATATCTTTCGGTTCCATTTCTTTTTCACATTCTGTTTTGATGTCGCAATCTTCCACCATCAGACGAGGTGCTCTCCTCACTGTTCCCGGGTGTATTTTGAGCAGACTTTTAAGCTCTGTCCTAAGTTCATATATTTTAGCAGATATCGGCAGTTTCACAACTTTAGCATAGCCACAGCTAGCTTCTTTGATATTTTTTTGGTCATTTAGTAAACTTTATTTTCCTTGAACCATGTTTTCGCCAGTTCGGACGAGAATTTGGGATCGTTTTCCTGCTGATATTCCCACTTGAAAGGCAATTCTCCTTCGGCATAAAGAAGCATAGTGTTGCTAATGATATTTACTTTGTCGATGGCGCACATTTTATCCTTTATCCAAAATAACGGACCGACACGTAAAGAAGAAAAGTATCCCCAAAACATATTGTTACCACCTCAATGCCAAACGGTCTTTAAAGGGTTTTTTGGATCATAAGGAGTGATTTTTTTCAGGGACTGTAATCATTAGAAGTTTTTTCTTAAAACTTGAAAAATAAAAATTTTTAATCAATTGAACCCGCTTTCCCAGCCCCAATCATTGAAAACCAAACAGCTGGTCAACTAGACCAAGTGCAAATGATGACCACTGTCATCACTAAATTGTGCAAATAGACATAAAAATAGTTTTATCCTAAAGGAAGAAATCCGCAGGCTGAGCGAGCGATACATCCTGAGGTTAGAACATCACGAGAATACATACTCACACAAGAAGACTGAAGAGAAGGCACCCGCTGGATCTTCAATTCTTACCTCCACAGGACTGTCGGCCCATCACAAATACTCGAATTTTGAACTTGAACTGAATTAAATATTGTATGTCAATCATGAACTGCAAAACAAATTAATGATTGTCTCACAACAGATCTTAATAAAACTTTATAAAAAAAAAAATGGATTAAAAGCCAGAAAATCATATAAAGTCAAATCAATAATTAGTATTTAATCAATTGATCTATTTTATGTTTTTTACTTTTCTTCCCCACTTTTCGAACACTATATGTTTTTTATGTCTTGCTTATGTATATTCAAAATGAAAAGCGGAAAACCCATTTATTTTTGAGCAATTCATTAATTTGCAATGTCTGCAATTAAACGACTAGAGTTTCTTAGTTTATTAATAATTTCCCTCTCTTCATCTGAGGACTGGCTTTCATCAATTCAATAGGTTATTCCATGCCAATTTAAAGAACCTAAAAAAAACAATAATAAAAAAATATCAAAGATGCTAACATGGGCTATGCCGAAGTTTATATACCCTTGCAGTCCTTGGTAATAATAATTTTACATGTTCAAAATTTGTTTTCGGCAACTCAATTCATCAATATACAAACAAAACAATTTTACTCTCTATTTTACAATTTGTTCTTCTTCTTCCCTCATTCCCAAAGCAAAGCAACGCACGCATACACATACACTTTATGTAGCGTTGCGTCTGTGTGTGTATGCATGTACTCTGTTGATGACGAAAGACGTAGTAGACAGCAAGCAGCGCTGCCGGCAGAGCTGGGAGCAGAGCCGATTATATTGATTATATTGACTGTAACTTGTGTTATATTTATCCGATCACATTCAAATTTTGGGATCTGGGGTTTTATATACATATGTGATATGTAAATTTCAATACTCCAATTTTTATGAATTTGTTTCTTCTAGTTCTTCTAGAGCTATATGATATAGTGGTCCGATCCTGATGGTTTTCATACTTTATTTTTCCCGGGTAATAAAAAACCCCGATAGTTCTTAAGACGGCTGAGTAAAACGCATATGCACAGACTGACGGACAGACGGACATGGCTATATCAACTCAGCTTCTCATGCTGATCAAGAATATATATACTTTATGGGGTCGGAAACGTCTCCTTCTGTGCGTTACAAACATCTGACCAATTTTATAATACCCTCTGCAAGGGGGTATTTGGAAGCTATTTGTTCTTCTTTTTCTTCTTTTTTTTTACAATTTTTGTTTTCTTAGTATCGAACGGTAAGAGGCGTTTATTTTAGTTTTAATTTTTATTTTAATATAAAAAAAATAGTTAAGAAATGGAAATTGATTTGAATTATAATATCAATATTAAGCTTTTCTGTGGTAAAAAGTATTCTACATGGAAATTGAGACCGAGTTAAAAGTTTATTAAAGTAATTGATAACACAATGCCTGGCAAAATAGATGATGCTTGGGAAAATGCGGAGATATTGGCGAAAAGCATACAAAGATTAGATTTTTCACATAAAACATTTTTCTTTGACGGCTGTTTATGTATCCATATACAGTGTTGGAAGAAATAATAGAAACGGCATAAGTTTAATATAAAACCGATGGCATTTATTTTCATTTCCTTGGAAAATGTAATAGAATCAAAAGGCTTTCAAAGTAAATGTTGAAAATAAGCAAAAGTTACATACAAAATATATTGTATGGGATTATCGATATATCGATAATTGAATGTTGCCACATATATGTATACACAGACGATGATTATCATCGTTTATTCTGTTCTTATTCAATTCTGGAGACCACGCGCACGTTTCCAGAATTGAGACGTTCAGACGGTTCAGTCGATTTAAAACTAAAGTACAGTGACGAACTAAATTTTTGGCACAGCAAGCTTTTTTAACTTTCTGGCCACCGTGTGACCCTTGGAATGAAAATGAGTCGCAAATAGTATATTAGACAAGGAGATTAAAGTATTTATTATACATAAACAAAGAACTTATTTCAAAAACTTAAACATAGTATTACTAAAAAACTAAAAAATAAGGCATATTTCGATGAACAAAATAATTGGCACACTAGGCTTTCTATATTAAATTTTTAGTATTATGACCGATTGGGCAACTCTTTTTTTTGGAAATGTGGCAGCCTGGTTATCCCGTTATTTAAAATTTGGCAAATTAGAATTTGGAAATATAATGTTGCATTTAAATTGGGATTGTTTTGTTGTTTGCTGCCAATATATCGAAACAAAAGGAAACCACCGTAGCGCAGAGAAAAATGATCCTGCATTTGCATAATCAAGGTAAATCGTATGCAGAAATAGGCGAAATCATGGAAAGAAGCCGCTATACAATCAGGAGCATCGTTCAGCGCTTTAAGGGAGCCTCAAATTTAGAGAGTTCAAAACACACAGGTCGCCCAAAAGTGTTAAACCTCCGCGAATGCAGCCAAATCATTCGCAGAGTAAAAGTATACCCCACAATATCCTTCACACAGATCGCAGTTGAGCTTAAAAAAGATATGGGGATAGAAGTTCACCCAATTTGAACATCAAAATATAACTCCAACTGTTAAGCACGGTGGTGGAAGTGTTATAGTGTGGGGTTGCATGTCTGCTGCAGGTGTGGGTGAATTGGTATTCATGGACGGCATAATGGACAAAAATATTTATTTTAATATTTTAAAGGATAACTTAAAAAAAAGTGCCGAAAATCTAAGTTTACCAAATTCATTCACATTTCAGCAAGATAACGACCCCAAGCATTCAGCCCACATAGTCAAAATGTGGCTTGCCTCCAATACCGCCGATGTTCTGCCACACCCACCACAGTTCCCGGACCTCAATCCAATTGAACATTTGTGGGAAGAATTGGATAGGCGCATTAGATAGCGGGCTATAAGGACAAAAGCCGAACGACCTTCCTTATTGGAAGAATGGCCAAATATAGGGGAAGAAACAACCAAACCAAAACAAGCCAAATCGGATCACTATATCATATAGCTCCCATACAAACGGCAAAGTCACGAACAGTGACTTCGTTATTTTCTGAGTTATTGATATTGAAATTTAATATTGGTGAGTTTATTACACATATAAACGACTATGCCAAATTTGATTACGATCGGGTGACTATATCATATAGTTCTCATGGGAACGATCGGTCGAAAACAGTGACTTTTGTCAATAACTTCGTTACTTTTAACGCGATTGCTTTCAAATTAAACATTTGTTAGTTTAATATATCCGTTAATGCTGTGCCAAATTTGATAAAGATTGGGTAACTATATCACATAGCTTTCATAGGAACGATCGGTGGAAAACAGTGACTTTGATCAATATCTTAGTTTTTTCCTATGCTAAGATGAGGTGATGAAAGAAACAGAAAATGGATAAAGGAAAACGTAACATTAAACCATTCACTGGAGACAAATACTCTATTAGGAAAATTCGAGTTAGGGCTTTATTAGAAGATTACAAGTGATAGATGAGCCACAATTACAGAGCACAGATGAAACTAATAAAGCAGAAAGAAATGCGAAAAACATTATTATAGAACATTTGAGTGATTCGTTTTTAGATTTTGCGAACTCTGGGAATTCGGCAAAACAGATTTTCGCTAATTTAGATGCAATCTATCAGCGCAAAAGCATAGCGTCGCAGCTATTACTGCGAAATGTTAAATGTTTTCATTGTGGAAAATTGGGACATTTGAAAAAGGATTGTTATATTTTAAAGAAGCAGACAGGCAATCAAAACGTTAGTGAGAATAGTGGAAAAGAAAAACAGGCTCAAATAGCTATAACAGCACAGCCCGATCTTGGTTTTGCCTTTATGATTAGAAGTCAATGTCATAGCACAAATTCATATGAGGTAGAATTTATAATTGACTCCGGCGCTTCAGAGCACCTAATTAAAGACATTGGACTGTTTGCGGAATTCGAATACTTGCGTGTTTGTTTGTGAAAAGTGTAGAACTACATCTCAGATGCTCTGGCAATGAAATATCGCTGAAGGACGTGCTGTACAGCAAGGAAATTCCACTTGTTGTCTGTGAAGAAGATGCAGGATGCCGGATTGACAATCGAATTTAATCCTGGAGGCATAAAAGTCACCAAAGATGGTAACATGGTATTTGAAGGAAACGTGAGTATAATGTACCAATCATAAAATTTAATATGAGAAGTAAATTATTCAGTTTAAAGAAATTAAAAAGTGCAGAGTATCGCTTGTGGCATGAAAGATTGGGCCATATAAGTGCTGGAAAGTTTTTAAAAATAAAACGAAATCGTTTATTTGAAGACATAAATATTTGAAATTGCATTGAACTAAACGATGAGTTATGAGGCTTGTATAAAAGGAAAACAGTCAAGACTGAAATTTGAAAAATGTAAAAATAAACAACAAGTTCAGAGACCACTGTTTGTGGTTCATTCTGATGTTTGTGGTCCGATCACACCCACAACAATAGATAATAAAAATTATTATGTTGTTTTTATTGACCAGTTCACACATTACTGTGTGACATATTTAATAACATACAAGGGTGATGTATTCTTTTGTTTCAAAGATTTTATAGCCAAAAGTGAGGCTCATTTCAACCTCAAAATAGTTAATTTGTATATCGACAATGAACGAGAGTTTCTTTTCAACGATATGAGTGAGTTTTGTGTCCAAAAAGGCATCAGTTAATGTTGAGGAACGGTTGCTGAATTCTTAAACTTAAATTTCTTTGAATGTAAACGATCTTTGTATTGTATTATTTTTAACTTTAAGTTGCATGGTCATACCGTTTTGGGTGATGTAATAGCAAGCGTGTGGTGAAAACGAGAAATGTACAGTGAGTCAAAAAAGTATTGGCACACTTGAAAAATCCAACTTCTAAGAGCTGTAACTTTTTTGTTAACACAGCTATATGTAAATGAAAAATTACATTTCTTAAATTCATATATTATATTTAATCTTGAACAAAAAAAATTATATTTCAGCTTTGGTTCATTTGCAAAATACAAAAATGTAAATAAAAATTTTCATCAAAAAAGTTTTGGCACACGCTTTATTCTAGAACGCTCTTTCGTTTCCACAATGGAATAGCAAGCGTGTGGTGAAAACGAGAAATGTATGTTGAGTTAGTTAATTGCTTATTGGCCAACAGAAACCAACACAGGGAATAAAGCAAAACCTTATTTTATAATACAAAACGAACCAGCAAAGTTAATTTATGAATCAACATAAATTTGGTCCTTCGAGCCGGATTTGGATTCTGTTGGGATAAGCAATTCTACTCAAGTTAAGATGGAAAAACTAAAGGCAACACGCACCAAGTTAAAGTCCAGCCTTACACGGCTGCTTACACTTTCGGAGAATCCGCCTGAGAACTGCACAGCGGATGTGGTGGATACTATGATGACCAGACTCGACAACGTGTGGAAGGAGTTTGATCGGTCCACTGATGATATGTTTGATTTTCAAGAATCGCAAGGGTACGTCGACCCCATGGGTGACTACGGAGACTATGAGATGAAGTACTTAAATGCACAACTGCATTCAAAGAAACTCGGAAAATTGGTTAACCCAGTAAAAGTTATTTAGCACGTTCTGCTGTAAATCTACAGCCGCGAGGAAAACCAAGGAGTGTATTGCCCACAGCTCTAGTTTTGGCATTAAATTCAAAGGGATCGTACACCACTTGTCGTGTTCTCTTTGATAGTGGATCAGAACTATCATACATATCGGAGCATTGCATACGATCACTGGGCCTCTTACGCTCACCATCTCGAATACTTGTCTCAGGAATTTCGTCAATCAAGGCCGATACTACAAGAGGGGTCAGCGCAGTACATTTGAAATCAAGGTTCTCGAAGCATACACTAGATATTACAGCTCATGTCTTAGGTAAGTTAACCACTCTATTGCCAAAGGATGAAGTCGACCCGGCCGTTTTGAAAGTTTTCGATGGGTTAGAACTGGCTGATCTACCGGAAACCAGCGCTAAGCATATTAGGAATACATTGGGAACCAAAGTCTTACATCTTCACATATGGTATAAGGTTGAGCGAATGCACAGAAAGTTCAAAAAGACAAGTATTATCAGACGTATCACGCATATTTGACCCGCTTGGTCTACTGGCGTCGGTCATTGTTCAATTTAAGATCCTTTTCCAAGAGCCAGAGGGCTTCTCAATCTAGATTGGGATTCACCGCTTCCAACTAAGCTGGCAGACCGATGGCGTAAGTATCGCGAAGACATTATCAACATAAGGCAGTTAAAGATACGGCGTCATATTGGGTATGTCGGCAAACGAATAGAGATACACGCCTTCTCAGACGCCTCAATAAAAGCATACGCAGCAGTCGTATACTCTCGGATCGTGAACCAGGATGGCAGCATAGAGGTTTCACTAATTGCGGCGAAAACACGGGTCGCTCCACTTAAGCAGCAATCGCTCCCTCGTTTGGAATTATGTGGCACACTTCTACTAAGTCGGCTGATCGCATCAATCAAATTAGCTTGGAAGGATCTAGACAGCACCGTATACGCTTGGTGTGATTCGACAGTTGTGTTGGCATGGCTGAACCACTTGCCAGCTGGTTTGAAGACGTTCATTGGCAATCGTACTGCAGAAATATTGGAAGTAATACCAAGGGACACATCTTAACTTAGGTAACGAAGATGATATACAAATCTCTAACTTAATTTCAGATGACGAGTACCGAAAAGAGTTAAAGGCTACAGTATTAGTTACTCTCGCGGAACCCATGAACGAGTCATCTCCCCTCGACGAACTCATTGGTCGTGTTTCTTCCTGGCCTAGACTTGTGCGCATTGTGGCATACATTTTACGATTCATCCGACACATGAAAAACCCCCAAGAAAAGTCAGACACTTTCGCCGTAACCTATGACGAGTACAAGGCAGCCAGGAATTTATGTTTACAGCAAGCTCAAGACGAATGGCATAAAGAACGAAAAGCGCTACAAAATGAAGGATGCGTACCAAAAGTCTCGAAGCTGTGTACCCTGACGCCGATTCTAGATGACAGTGGGCTTCTACGTGAGGCGACCTCAATAATTCAGAGTTATCATATTCAGCCAAGCATCCGCTCATCTTGCCGAGGAAGCATCGCATATCTCACCTGATTTTGGAACACGAGCATCAACATAATCTACACCCAGGAGTTTCGGCCCTCTTTGTCATAGTTCGTCAACGTTTCTGGATAATGGGAGCCAGAAATCTGATTCGTAAAGTTACTCACAACTGTATAAAGTGCTTCAGACAGCGAGCACATACCAGCAACCAACTAATGGCCGCACTACCGGCAGTGAGAGTTCGGCAAGCATTTCCGTTCGAAAATACAGGCTGTGATTATGCTGGCCCAATCATGATGAAGACACATAAAGGAAGGACCGCTCGAAAGAAAAAGGGATACATATGTCTCTTCGTAGCACTGATACATTTTTGGCTGCTCTTAGACGTTTCATTTCACGGCAAGGCAAATGTGTGACGATGTTCAGCGACAATGGACGAAATTTCGTGGGAGCCAAAAGAAGTCTTAACGAAATGGAACAATTAGTTCAATCCCAGCTGCACAATAACAAGATAGCAGAGGCGTTATCGATCGAAGGCATCAACTGGAAGTTCATACCGCCACATGCGCCTCACTGGGGAGGCAAATGGGAATCGGCTGTGCGCTCTGTGAAGCTTCATTTACACCGAGTAATCGGCCACGCCGTTCTTACATTCGAACAAATGCATACGTTGTTAACACAGGTGGAAGCGGTGATCAATTCAAGGCCTCTTTGTGCCACTTCCGATACAGACGTTGGATATCTTTCGCCCGCTCACATGCTGATCGGTCGTCCTTACACCACAGTGCCAGATGGAGATTTGGACCAAGTGCCGGCAAACCGATTGGATTACTGGCAGCAATCTCAGGCCATGTTGCAAGGCATTTGGAAAAGGTGGCATCTTGAGTACCGTACGTCGTTGCAGCAAAGGCCAAAATGGTTAATGAAATCGGCAAACCCGAAGCCTGATGATCTCGTACTAGTAAAGGATTCTCATACTCCTCCGGCTTCATGGATCCTGGCCCGCATTATCGAGACGATTCCTGGCCCAGACGGTCTACTACGAGCCCTTAAGTTAAAAACAGCTACAGGAGAGATGACCCGTCCCATAACCAAGGTGGCTCCCCTGCCAGTTTCAGAAACATTGTTTCAGGGCCCGGCGGTATGTTGAGGAACGGTTGCTGAATTCTTAAACTTAAATTTATTTGAATGTAAACGATCTTTGTATTTTATTATTTTCATACCCTTGCAAAAAGGGTATATTAATTTTGGTCAGAAGTGTGCAACGCATAGAAGGAAGCATTTCCGACCATATAAAGTATATATATTCTTGATCAGCACGACGAGACGAGTTCAAATAGCCATGTCCGTCCGTCCGTACGTCTGTCCGTCCGTCTGGATCAACGCAAACTCCTCCTAGACCGTTGGAGCTACAGAGCTGAAATTTTACATGTAGGCTTGTATATACTGCAGGCGTTGCATATCTCGGATTCAGCCGGATCGGATCACTATATCATATAGCTCCCATACATATGGCAAAGTGACGAACAGTGCTTTTCTTAATAACTTTGTTATTTTCTGAGCTATTGTCATAATAATAATTTAATATTGGTGAGTTAATTACGCATATAAACGACTGTGCCAAATTTGATCGAGATCGGGTGTCTATATCATATAGCTCCCATGGGAACGATCTTTCGAAAACAGTGACTTTTGTCAATTACTTCGTTACTTTTGAAGCAATTGTCATAAAAATTTATATTTCTCAGTTTAGCATAACTATTAATGACTGTGCCAAATTTGATCAAGATCGGGTCTATATCATATAGCTCCCATAGGAACGATCTTTCGAAAACGGTGACTTTTGTCAATAACTTCGTCACTTTTGACGCGATTGCTTTCAAATTAAACATTTGTTAGTATTGTTAGTATATAATATATCTGTTAATGACTGTGCCGACTTTGATAAAGATCGGGTTACTATATCATATAGCTTCCATGGGAACGATCGGTGGAAAACAGTGACTTTGATCAATATCTTAGTTTTTTCCTATGCAAAAATTGTTGGCCATTCTTTCGCAAACATTAGCCTTTTTAGCTTAAACATTTTTTCACTTTGATGGCTATAGGTAAGGAAAGAGTTATCATAAAACTTTGACGCGGTCGAAGTTAGCCCCGGCCCTCTGGTTAACTTTAAGTTGCATGGTCACACCGTTTTGGCTGATGCAATAGCAAGCGTGTGGTGAAAACGAGAAATGTATGATGAGTTAGTTAATTGCTTATTGGCCAACAGAAACCAACACAGGGAATAAAGCAAAACCTTATTTTATAATACAAAACGAACCAGCAAAGTTAATTTATGAATCAACAGTTATCATTTAACAGTTCCTCGTACTCCACAATTGAATGGTGTTTCAGAACGGGTGATTAGAACAATCACCGAAAAGGCTCGTTCAATGATAAATTGTGCAAAACTGAGTAAACAGTTTTGGGGAGAAGCTGTTTTAACAGCAACATATCTGAATAACAGATCTCCAAGTAGGGCACTGAAAGAATTTGACGATAAGTCAATTAAAGGTATACTGGTCGGTTATGAGCCAAATGGATATAAATTGTGGAATATTGAGTCAAGGGAGTTTATGATAGCAAGGGATGTTGTGGTGGATGAAGCAAGTTTGCTTGAATATAATGATGTACATGATAGACCCTCTCAAATTGAACTTGATGTACATCAAAATAAATCAATTGTAGAAGATGGAGAGATGGGTGCTTCCTTAATGGAAGGTGAAGGTTTTCCTTAAATATCTGAGGAACAACCTCTCGAAAAAAGTAATACTGTACATGGTAAAGACTCTTAAATTGAACTTGATTGTGTTAATCAAAGTAAGGAATCTTCAATTGTAGAAGATGGAAGATCCTTAATGGAAGAGCAAGGTGTTTCTTCAATATCTGAGGAACGACCTTTTGAAAAATCCACAAATCTCGAGAATGCCGATCCAGTTGAGACTGGTGATATATTAAAAAGGGACACAGTTGAAAAAGAAATAAGACGCAGTGAAAGAATTAAAGATAAACCAAAGCTATCATACTGATTTTTAGAAAGATGTCTCATGAATACTCAAATTTGTTTTAACAAGATACCAAATACCTTTGATGAGATTGAATTTCGTGAAGATCGAATTCAATGGGAAAATGCCATAGAAGAGGAGCTGAAATCTCATTTTCAAAATAATACTGGTGCACAGTTCTAAAACCTAAAAACAAAACCAAAAACATTGTAGATTGTAAATGGGTTTTTAGTATCAAACAAGAAGAGTTTGGTAACTTATTGTTAGTAAAATATAAAGCAAGACTTGTACCACGAGCCTTTACTCAAGAATATATGACCGATTATGAGGAGACGTTTGCACCAGTTGCACGAATCCCAAGCTTTAGGTTCCTCTTAGCCATCTCAAATCAATTTGATTTACAAGTGCATCACATGGACTTCAAAACTGCATTTTTAAATGGAACTTTAAAAGAGGAAATTTACATGACGGTTCCGAAAGGTTTGAATCATGAAAATGAAAAAAAGTATGCAAGCTGAATAAGGCCATTTATGGTCTTAAGCAAGCTGCAAGATGTTGGTTCGAAGTATTTGAGCATGTGTTAAAAGAAGATCCAACTTCTGAGAATTTAGGAGTTGACAGTTGTATTTACATTTTGAATAAAGGAGACATTGCTAAAAATATTTATATATTACTATATGTCGATGACGTAGTTATTGCTACTCATGAATCAGATACAATGTCTTATTTAAAATCCTACTTACTGAGTAAATTTCAAATGACTGACTTACAAGAAATACGTTTCTTTATTGGTATAAAAATTGACAGGAAAAATGATCTGCTAAATCTGAGTCAATCGGCATACATTAACGATGTGTTAAAAAAGTTTAACATGGAAGATTGTAATGCAGTAAGTATGCCTCTGCCAAGTAAACTTTGTTACGAGGCTTTACAATCGGAGGAATCATATGATGCACCTTGTAGGAACTTGATTGGATGTTTGATGAATATCATGCTGTGTACGCGTCCCGACTTAAGTACATCAATAAGCATTTTAAGACGATACACAAATAACAACAACAAGGAATTATGGCAATGTCTTAAATGTGTTCTAAGATATCTTAAAAGCCCAGTAAATTTTAAATTGACATTTAAGAAAACTATAAACGTTGATAGTAATTTAAAGGGGTATGTTGTTTCTGATTGGGCTGGAAATGAGACAGATAGAAGAAGTACAACTGGATTTGTATTTAAAATGTTTGGAAATTGTTCAGTCTCATGGAATACAATGAAACAAAAATCTGTTGCTGCTTCATCTACTGAAGCGGAATACATGACCTTATTTGAAGGTGTTAGAGAAGCATTATCGCTGAAATCGTTATTTCATGAAATCAAACTAGAATTAAAAGGTCCAATTGATATTTATGAAGATATTCAAGGTTGTGTTAGCATTGCTAATAATCCTACATGCCACAAGAGAACAAAGCACATTGATATTAAGTACCATTTTACTAGAGAACAAATTGAACAGAAATTTATATGTCTAAAGTATATTTCCACAGATAAACAATTGGCCGACATATTGACAAAACCGTTGCCAGCAATACGGTTCATATCTTTGAAAGAGCAACTAGGACTCTCCGAACATTGAAGACACATTGGTTTGATTATTTAAAAGTAAAATTTAAAAAAATTGAACAATTTAATGAATTTAAAACAAAAAAAAACCAGAGGGCCGGGGCTAACTTCGACCGCGTCAAAGTTTGTATACCCTTGCAACTTTTTTGGTAATTTTTTCCTTACCTATAGCCATCAAAGTGGAAAAACGTTTTATCTAAAAAGGCTAATGTTTGCGAAAGAAGGACCTACAATCTTAGCATAGCAAATAACGACGACATTGATTAAAGTCACTGTTTTCCTATGGGAGCTATATGATATAGTAACCCCATAATTATCAAATTCGGCACAGCCATTAACAGATATATTAAACTAACAAATGGTTAATTTGAAAGCAATCGCGTTAAAAGTAACGAAGTTATTTACAAAAGTCACTGTTTTCGACCGATCGTTCCTATGGGAGCTATATGATATAGTCACCTGATCTTTATCAAATTTGGCAGAGTCATTTATATGTATAATAAACTGACCTCTATTAAATTTCACGACAATAGCTCAGAAAATAACGAAGTTATTGAGAAAAGTCATTGTTCGTGACTTTGCCGTTTGTATGGGAGCTATATGATATAGTGATCCGATCCAGCTGAATCCGAGCTATACAACCCCTGCAGTAATACATGCAAAATTTCAACTCTGTAGCTCTAACGGTCTAGGAGGAGTTTGCGTTGATCCAGACGGACGGACAGACGGACGGACGGACATGGCTACATGAACTCGTCTCGTCATGCTGATCAAGAATATATATACTTTATATGGTCGGAGATGCTTCCTTCTATGCGTTGCACACTTCTGACCAAAATTAATATACCCTTTTTGCAAGGGTATAAAAAAAAAATAAATCTATGTATGTATATAGAAATATGTGAAAATAATGAATTTAAGTTGAATTAGAATTGAAATCTATCCATAATGAATGAAAAATGAAAATGTACATATATATAGTCATATATCCAATTCCAATACCCAATAACATATAAATATTTCGCCCCCTAAACTCCATAACGTTAAAGTAAACATGCGTTTTTATATACAATTGTCCCCCTCAAAACCAAAGCGTATGAAAGCTAACTCATAAAATTAACATAAACAATTAAACACTTGAAATAATAATTGTCCCCCTAACAACCAAAAGCGTGCGAACGCTAACTCAGCAATTAAGTTCGGGCCAATCAAACCATTCAAATATCAATCACGCCACCAAAGGGCTCCCAAATTTAGCTTATAAATATAACCATAAGACATTTTTGTAACTCAGTTCTAACAATAAGTTTTAATTTAAATAATAAAGTACGTTGCTTTTAACTCACAAAACATATCTTTTTTCCTAGAGCGAATGCTGGATCACCAGAAGTAATAAAGAAAAGATAAGCGCAAACTCGTCAATCAGAATATGCATCATTAATGTTTTTGATATTTGTGAATTTAACTTTTGAGGTGGCGTGTCGAAAATAAGCAAAAGTAACATACAAAATATATTGTGAGGGATTATCGATATATCGATATTAAAATTATAAAGCAATGAGAAATGACCCACTCCAAATAATTCTAGAACAAAGTTTCACAGTAGAGTATATAAATTAAACACTTCCTTCACTCACGGGTTAAAAAAATGAATTTTTATTTATAAAGTCACTTTTATTACAATACAATATGTTAATATTATAACTGAAAGATGCTGACTTTGGTGAGCGAATTCGGCGGAGTTTAAGCGAAGTTACCGGTTGGTTTGTACTTAGGCTCAAGACTGATTTGCTATGGTTCAATTATGTTGGATGAAGGCTTGGGTAATCGACGTCGTCGCAGGCGGCGGCGTTGGCTGAGTCCAATAGTCCACGTTAAGTGCGTGGGACCATTCTTTGTTTACACAAGTGTTCAGGACCATTCTTTGTTTATTGCCGAAATTTGTGGCGTGATTCTGCGTATGCACCGAACCCGACACCATTCTTCTAGGGCCTGGGAAAATGGGGTGCAGGCTTATTGTTTATCCTAGCGATCGGACTGTTACTTGAGATTGGCGATCATGCGACAAATGGGCATGTGACGATTGAGTGGGGTTGACCAATGGGTATTGCATGTGATGATGAAATAGGGTCGGCCAATGGGCATGCGGTTAATGGGCATGTGTTAACGGACTTGGGTTTATGGCTTCTATGTTATGGTATGAGTTGTGATAGAAGTGCTTAACTCCTCCCCTTTAAGTGCGGACGTCCTCGGTCGCAACAACATATTGGACAGGCCCGATTGAGACTTCCATTGGTGGACCATGGTTGCCTGTTCCGTGGCTGCAGTATTTTTTAATGATGCAATATGTTATCATCGCAGCTGCTAGAAGAGTTAGAATAATCCAGTTTGACGAAGACATAATCAAGTTGTTTCTTTGGATACGCTCCAGATTATTAGTATTATTGATGTGTAACTCCTTGATCATTTCCAGCGATAGCTTTTCACCTCTCTGCTGCTTATTTGATAGTAACTGTAACAGCGGTGGTTGAACCTCGGCTTCAAAGCGTGTCTTCACAATATACCAGGAGTCTTCTATAATGACTGTCGCGTTTTCCGCTTGGATTATGAAGGTGCCTTCTAGGGTGATGTTTTCTCCATTGATGCTGATGTCTCCTTGGAATTGGTTCAGCAGCAAGGTACCGGGCATTATTTCCGAATGAGATTTTACGTGCTGATTGTTGATGACCTTACATTGGGGATTCCTTCTTTGCAAGTAGGCTCCTATACATTTACTGTTTTCTAAATTAGTCAGATCTTCCAGTTTACAAATTGTCTTACCATTATGAATTTTACAATTACTCTTATTGGTTAACCCGAAGTATTTCTTGTTACATTTCATGATGTTTTCATAGTCTATTTCTTCTATAAATTTTTGATATTTAATTGGTATTGCTAGGATTTGTTTACAAATTTCATTAATTACTCTGGGAAGGCTAACAATATAAAGCAGTGATTTACCATTTGAGGCTACACTGACCTCAGCAAACTCTATTAATTCTTCAATGTTTACAAATGTTAAACTTTCTTCTTTAATTGTTTCGATGAAATCTATTTCGGTAGAGGATAATATTAGTGAATTTACTGTATTGGCCTTGGCCCAATCGATTGCATAGATAATATTTGTTATTTCTTCTCTTAGGAGACTCAATTTAAATTTGGTTATTTCAATTTCTTTTGACTTATTGTTAGATTCGGGTTTACCTCTAATTAATATGGTATTAGTTATTTTAATTAAATCATTTATCTTATTTTCTATTAGATTATTAATTACGACCTGCCGATTATTGTTTACCAATTGTTCATTGATCTTATTTACCACAATCATATGATCTTCGTGATCAGGTGTGCCCGCTAACCATTTCCACGCCGTGCCAAGTATATCAAGCGATCTTTTGTTTCTAAACTGCATCGGCTGAAGCCTCCTCAGTTCATTCTGTTTCCGCGTTATCTCATAGGCCAAAAAAGGCTGATACGGACTTAGGTTTGTCGAATTTTTGACGACTTCTTTTAAAACGGATATGGACATTTGATATTTTTCTTGTTCGATGACATGGACGATTTTAAAGGTTCCATTCTGGCGCGCGGCTAACCCGGTTGTCTTTAGTCATTTTGGAAATGGATTGTTTTTTTAATTAGGGTTAATTCAAGGTGTTACGGTATCGCGAATACGAAAAATATAATCCGCGAAAATTAAATTTTTTGTTTATATTGATAAAAATTAATTCAAGGTGTTACGGTATCGCGAATACGAAAAATATAGTCCGCGAAAATTAAATTTTTTGCTTATCTTGATAAAAATATAGCGGTATGTCCGCTAATCTTGGATTGATAGAAATATAGCGGTATGTCCGCTAATCTTGGATGGAAATGGTTTGTGGTATTATACAAAATTTTCAATATTATGTGGTTATCTTTTATAAAAATATTTTTTCCAAAATTTCAAAATTATTTTCTCTAATTTTTTTTTTTTATATTACTTATTAATTTTTTCTTAACTTTTCATTATTTTCTTTTTCTTTTTTGAATATTACTTATTATTATTTTCTTTCTTAATTTTTCATTATTTTCTTTTTCTTTTTCGAGTGGGGAAAAAATTTAATTAAGGATTTTATATAAAAAAAATTTTTTTAGTTTCTTGATATTGATTCACAAAATTTTTTTCACCCACTGTGTTTTCACAATAAAAATTTTATTTCGGTTTTCTTTTGCTTAAGTTTATTTTACTTAACTTACGTTAATGCTATCATCCTCGGTGCTTTTTACTGATCGGTTTGTAGGAGGTCTCGCTTTTCCAACGTCGAAGGTACTAACGCTCCTGGGCAAACACTTTTGGGTTTTCAGTTTTCCTCCGAACTAGTCTTAGAGGAATTCGCAGCGATTAAAATGACCCTGTCTGATTCGTGGTATAGTTCGATATAGTGTTTTTGTTTCACTGACTCTAAAGGCCTTTAACGCGTTTTTTGGTCACGAATCACTGGTATCTTTCACTAACTCACGATCACGTTGTATTTAGCAGGGTCCCTGCTCGGGCGCCAATTAAACACTTCCTTCACTCACGGGTTAAAAAAATGAATTTTTATTTATAAAGTCACTTTTATTACAATACAATATGTTAATATTATAACTGAAAGATGCTGACTTTGGTGAGCGAATTCGGCGGAGTTTAAGCGAAGTTACCGGTTGGTTTGTACTTAGGCTCAAGACTGATTTGCTATGGTTCAATTATGTTGGATGAAGGCTTGGGTAATCGACGTCGTCGCAGGCGGCGGCGTTGGCTGAGTCCAATAGTCCACGTTAAGTGCGTGGGACCATTCTTTGTTTACACAAGTGTTCAGGACCATTCTTTGTTTATTGCCGAAATTTGTGGCGTGATTCTGCGTATGCACCGAACCCGACACCATTCTTCTAGGGCCTGGGAAAATGGGGTGCAGGCTTATTGTTTATCCTAGCGATCGGACTGTTACTTGAGATTGGCGATCATGCGACAAATGGGCATGTGACGATTGAGTGGGGTTGACCAATGGGTATTGCATGTGATGATGAAATAGGGTCGGCCAATGGGCATGCGGTTAATGGGCATGTGTTAACGGACTTGGGTTTATGGCTTCTATGTTATGGTATGAGTTGTGATAGAAGTGCTTAACTTATACATATATATATTTATTGAGACTATTATATGGTGAACCGAATGGTACGATGAAAGAGAACAACTAACTGAACTGAAAAATTAGTGTGGCCAGACTACAAGTACATATTGTTGCCAAATTATTAGATACGATAATAAACCCAAATAATCAACAGTTTATATGCAGCAAATCTCTTTTTTATACCCTTGCAAAAAGGGTATATTAATTTTGGTCAGAAGTGTGCAACGCATAGAAGGAAGCATCTCCGACCATATAAAGTATATATATTCTTGATCAGCACGACGAGACGAGTTAAAGTAGCCATGTCCGTCCGTCCGTCCGTCCGTCTGTCCGTCCGTCTGGCAAAGTCACGAACAGTGACTTTTCTCAATAACTTCATTATTTTCTGAGCTATTGTCGTGAAATTTAATATTGGTGAGTTAATTACACATATAAACGACTAGGCCAAATTTGATAAAGATCGGGTGACTATATCATATAGCTCCCATAGGAACGATCTTTCGAAAACAGTGACTTTTGTCAATAACTTCGTTACTTTTGACGCGATTGCTTTCAAATTAAACATTTGTTAGTTTAATATATCTGTTAATGACTGTGCCGAATTTGATAAAGATCGGGTGACTATATCATATAGCTCCCATAGGAACGATCGGTGGAAAACAGTGACTTTGATCAATATCGTCGTTATTTGCTATGCTAAGATTGTAGGCCGTTCTTTCGGAAACAGCTTTTCTAGATAAAACGTTTTTCCACTTTGATGGCTATAGGTAAGGAAAAAGTTACCAAAAAAGTTGCAAGGGTATACAAACTTTGACGCGGTCGAAGTTAGCCCCTGCCCTCTGGTTAATATTCCCTTAAGGTGTTCTATTAGGTTTAAGTCCGGGAACTGACACGGCGACCCCAAAACATTAACTTTATTTTCCTTATTGTTGCAAGGGATGTTGTTGTAGACGATACTAATATGATTTACTCTAGAGCAGTGAAATTTGAAGCAAATAATAATACGGAATGTGATCAGCTTAGTTTTCCGAATGAAAGTGTGAAAAAGGATCAGCTCAATTTCCCAAATGAAAGTAAAGTAAAGAAAGTCTCTTTGAAATAGAAATGAAAAATCTGATTTGAGGAAGCAATAAAGACAGAGTTTAATGCCCATGAATTTAATAACACCCAGAGAGTAATAAAGAAGCAAGAAAACATCTGGGTATTTTCAATTAAATATAACGAACTGAGCATCCCAATCAAATATAGAACAAGACTGATCGGAAGTACCAAGTTGATTACGAGGAAACCTTTGTTCCAGTTGCTAGAATTGCGAATTTTAGATTCTTACTATCATTAGCAGTTCAATTTAATTTGAAAGTCCATCAGATGCATGTTAAGACAGCTTTCCTCAATGGTACATTAAAGGAGGAAATATATATGAAAGCTCCACAAGGCGCACTATGCAATGCTGGACATGAATGCAAACTAAACAAGGCCATATATGGGCTTAAACAGGCAGCTAGGTGCTGGTTTCAAGTATTTGAGCTAGCAATAATAGAATTCGAATTTGTAAACTCTCCGGTTGATTGCTGTATGTATATTCTTGACACAGGTGACATTAAGAAAAACATATATGTGTTATTATAAGTTGATGACTTAGTAATAGCGTCAGGAGATATAAATAAAATGAATAGTTTCAAAAAATATTTAAGCGAGAGGTTTAGAATGACTGACTTAGATGAAATACGACATTTCATTGGTTTCAGAATAGAAATGAATGAAGACAAAATATATTTAAGCCCAGCAGCATATGCGAAAAGAATTTTAAATAAATTTAACATGGATAATTGCAATTCTGTCAGTACTCTTCCAATTAATAAACTTAATTATAAGCTGCTTAACTCAGATAAGGATCGCAACGCTTCTTGTCGTAATCTTATTGGCTGTTTAATGTACATAATGCCATGTACACGTCCAGATCTAGCTACTGTCATAAATATCCTGAGTAGATATAGTAGCAAGATCAATGCTGAGTTATGGCAATCTTTAAAAAGGGGTATTAGATATTTTAAGGGAACTGTTAAAATGAGACTTATTTTTAAAAAGAATACATTATTTGATAATATTTTAGTTGGATATGTAGATTCTAATAGGGGTAGCAATGATTGATAGGAAAAGTACATCGGGATATTCGTGTAAAATGTTTGATTCTAATCGAATAATGGAGTACAAAAAAAAAAATAAAACCAAGTGGCAACTTCATCAACTAAAGCTGAATATATGACTCTATTTGAAGCTCTTCTAAATAGTGTAAACATAAAATTTGAAAACCCTATTAAAATACAACCAAGGCTGTATTAGCATTGCGAATAATCCCTCATGTCATAAAAAAGCAAAGTATATTGATATAAAATATCATTTGTTGGGTATGCCATACACCAAATAACAAATAATTGAAATTTATAATAACAAATACATTTACGTTTTTATACCCTTACAGAGGGTATTATAAAATTGTTCCGATGTTTGTAACGCACAAAGGAAACGTTTCCGACCCCATAAAGTATATATATTCTTGATCAGCATGAGAAGCCGAGTTGATATAGCCATGTCCGTCTGTCCATTTGTCTGTGCGTATGCGTTTTACTCAGCCATCTTAAGAGCTATTGGGATGAAACTTAGTATTTGAGCTACTTATGACCCGGGTAAGATAAAGTATGAAAACTGTCTGGATGGGACCACTATATAATATAGCTCTAGAAGAAACATTTTCATACAAATTTGAGTATCGCTATGAAATTTACATATGTGATAATATTGGATATAAAACATCAGATCCCACAATTTCAATTTCCGATCGGATAAATAGAACACAAGTTACAGCCGATATAAATCGGTTCAAGCGCTGCTTACTGCCTACTACGTCATCATCAAATCAACAGAGCACAGGCATACACACCCAGACGCAACGCTACATGAACTGTATGTGTATGCGTGCCGTGCATTGCTTAGGGAATGATGGAACAAGAAGAAAAAATTGTTGTAAAAAGAGTAATAATGTTTTGTTTGTTCATTGATGAATTGAGTTGCAGGGAAAGAAATATGTCTCAACTTTGGGCGCCAATAAATCTTAACCGATTTCAAAAAATGAAAATTTTTGGATTCATAATCTCTAATGTATTCCTTATCGATTGAATATATTATTTTGCAAAACGCGATCCAAATTTAATTGCACAAGATAGAAAATTACGGGAGATAGTCGAGTTTTTCAATTAACGGAGGCGGAAAGGGGCGTGCCAAAATCTTTACACATACAAAATGTGCGAATTTACTAAGCAAATATACATACCAAGTTTGGTGTATCTAGTTAATATTATGCTTGAGAAAATCGGTTTTATTTAATTTGCGGGGCGGTAAGGGGCGTGTCAAAAATTGGAAACAAACTCGATAACTGTACATACTACACGAGACTACATACCAAATTTGTTGGCTCTAGCTCTTATAGTCTCCGAGATCTGGGTTCATACGAACAGACATGGCTAGATCATCTCGGCTGTTAAAGCTGATCAGACAATCTTAATGGGTATATCCGCCATGATCTCCCTGAACATCGTGCTAGAGATTTCGGGCAGGCAATGGCTGGGCAACAACGGATCACATCCCGTATCGATGACCTTGCGTTCCATTAGCCAGCGATTAAAGGAATCTCGGGGAGCTTTAATATTCTCACGACGCATGCACAGATCCTCGTGGGTTTTTAGTAGTTTCATGGTAAAGGCAGCTCCTAAGGCCTCAATTTCAGGATGCGGCTTCGTGCAAACTCTGATTTGCTTGAGGTTCTCTTCAGTCTTGTAATTCTCCGTTGAACACATAGATCGGACCAGATCTTTTTCAACTTTTAACGGGATTTTAGCATATTTTTCATTGACGGATCTAGAGCTAGGAAATAAGGGAATGTGTGCAATAGATTGAAAAAATATTCCTTTTTTTGCGTGCCTTGTAAGTGAAAAATTGCATATAAAGAATATTAACCTGGTAAAATTAAATTAAAATTTAAAAAAATATCTCCCATCCAAATTCTTTCATAAGTAATTCCTCTGAATTAAATTCTCCGGGCAAAACCCTCGGCGATTTTGTTTTGCTCCTGTAAACAGTTCAATGTAGCTTAAATCCAATAATAATTGTAAGAAATAAAACCAGAGGGCCGGGGCTAACTTCGACCGCGTCAAAGTTTGTATACCCTTGCAACTTTTTTGGTAACTTTTTCCTTACCTATAGCCATCAAAGTGGAAAAACGTTTTATCTAAAAAGGCTAATGTTTGCGAAAGAACGGCCAACAATCTTATCATAGAAAATAACGAAGTTAATGATCAAAGTCACTGTTTTCGAGCGATTGTTACTATGGGAGCTATATGATATAGTCACACGATCTTTATCAAATTTGGCGCAGTTGCTTATAGGCGCAATTAACTCACCAATATTTCATTCACCAATAATTTCACGACAATAGCTAAGAAAATAAAGTTATTGAGAAAAGTCACTGTTCGTGACTTTGCCGTTTGTATGGGAGCTATATGATATAGTGGTCCGATCCGGCTGAATCTGAGATATACAACCCCTGCAGTATATACAAGCCTACATGCGAAATTTCAGCTCTGTAGCTTTAACGGTCTAGGAGGAGTTTGCGTTGATCCAGACGGACGGACATGGCTATTTAAACTCGTTTCGTCGTGCTGATCAAGAATATATATACTTTATATGGTCGGAGATGCTTCCATCTATGCGTTGCACACTTCTGACCAAAATTAATATACCTTTTTTGCAAGGGTATAAAAATATATCAACAAAAAGTTAAAATGGCCCGAAAAGCATAAACATATTACATTTTTAATTATTTTCGGAATATTTAAATTTGAAATTTTCTAAGAAAACATGTAAGTACATATGTATGTAGGTTATATTATTAAAGGATAAATCAAATAGAATAAATAGTGTTTTTAACTAACATATTGGCCAATTTTTTAGTTTTCGGCAAAAGACAAATACAATTTAGACCATTTAAAATATTTACTGTGGCACTGATAAGGAGAGAATAGAGTAAGACATTCGCTTCGGTGCTTTCATCTCATCTAGCTTCGCTACTTGCTCTCGAATGACTGTGTCTATTACGTTTTCTGTTCTGTTCTGTTCAGTTCTGATGCTTCTATTCCTCCTGCTCTTGTGATCCTGTTATCAACTACAATAACAGTTTCTAGCTCCCACTAGGACCTTTAATGCATGAAACACGCGAATGGTACTTGAGTTATTTTTGGGGGTAAGTGCAAAACTAGCTCAACTAAATATAGCAACGAAACCAAGGAAATACCAATTAAGCTCCGGTACATAGAACGTTGACACACACACACACACATGCACACACACAGGCGAAATTTCTCACCCTCGTCCTATCACTGCACTGTGGGGTGAACAGCCCTTTTATGACCACATTTGTCAATTTTAAGAGGGTATAAAATTGAAATATTTTTATGCGGATTTATAGACAAAAGCACATTTTGGCACACTGTTTTGAAATTTTCCAACACTGGTGAGAAACACTTCCTAATCCGAGAAAGCTACAGTAGTTAAATTTTGAACTTAAACTTTTACATACTTTAAGCATGATTATGTGAAATATTATCAAATAACTCCTAAAAATAATTTTAGCCAGATAACTGCTTTGCTTCCTTTACAATCGGATACCTATGTATACATGAATATATATTATTAATCATTCGCGCCAGGACTATATTTACCTAAGAGGTTGCTCTTATTGAGTTCAGAATCCTCAGAACTTAGATTATAGCGAACAATTTATTGGCCATCGATATTGCTAATTTTTTACAATGTTAACGAGAAAATTACATGCTAAGCTTACACGAGATCATTTCGCAACCAACAAATAATTTGGTTATCTACTTGATATATTCATCTTTAAAGTTAAGTCTTTCAAGTCTTTTAAGCAAAAGAAGTGTACATAAATCAAGAAGGAAATTAAATTGTTAGAAAAAACATTTCTAGTGTATCGAAGCTTCAAAAAAGGATAATATTTATATACGATTTCTTTTCACATCATTTTGCATAAATCACAGAATGAGAAAACTGAATTTGGGTGTAGCACAGACAGGTATTACATTTCAAGGGGGGATTCTACAAGCCTTCATCTCCGCCGGGTAGTTCAGCATTTTCAAATTTACAGATTTCCTTCGAAGTAAATTTGGCAATTTGAATCATGCTGTTTGGAGCCGCGCAATATGGGCAACGCTGAAAGTCCATTAAATATATTTCCTAAAACGGAAAACATTTCAAATTTGCTGTAAATGTTTTCGCCTTATCCTACCTACAGATTTGTGACGTGGACAAATTTCAGCCAAACGTCCATGGAAATATTGATGACATCGGTCGCATACATAGCCGTGCTTTGGACGATGACAAATGCACTCAGGCCTGTTGGCATTTGGATGGACTATCTGTTTATTATTGCCATCTGCTTCGGCTTCCACAGAATTGGTTTCATCATTGGGGTCCACATATATATAAGAATTCAGGTGAAATTGCGGGCGCTTGCGTACAGCACTCTTGGGGCGTTTAGGCTGGTAACCAGTACCAGAGCAGTGGGGGCATCTGTTCATGGCCGATTTACTTAATTTTTCGTAGAAATTTGCTTAGCTGACGAATTACACAGAAATTCCAGAATTGCTTTTTCGCAGTTAATGATTGTTCTGACAATTACTCAAATGGTTGCCTCGACGAGAACAGAAAAAAATATGTACATGTTTATATGTATATATGTTGATGAAACTTAAAAGGTCAGTCTTGTACCATATTGTTCGTAGATCTGTGATGTTAAAATTCGGTAAGTCTAAGTGACTCTCAAAGAAAAAGTGTCTTAAAAAAGGCTAATTTTAAAGAAAGTTATAAAAACAAGGCAAATTATTATAATGGCATAACGAAAAAAAGCGAGGCGGAGCTTAAGGGCTTAAGGTGTATTGGTGGATGCGGAATCAAAAGTTAATAGTCGACTTTCTTTAAATTACATCAGAACTAATAGCTTCGATTTGAAGCTAATCAATGGAAAATTTGGAAGCTGGCCAAAGACCACGTAAACAATTGCAAAAAGTAATAGT
This sequence comes from Drosophila willistoni, assembly GCF_018902025.1. NCBI lineage: Eukaryota > Metazoa > Arthropoda > Insecta > Diptera > Drosophilidae > Drosophila > Drosophila willistoni. Next base: position 42,378 of record NW_025814103.1, on the reverse strand, counting down.
AAATATCAAAGAAGCTAACATCGGCTATGCCGAAGTTTATATACCCTCGCAGTCCTAGGTAATAATAATTTTACATGTTTGTTTTCTGCAACTCAATTCATCAATATACAAAGAAAACAATTTTACTCTCTATTTTACAATTTGTTTTTCTTCTTCCCTCATTCCCAAAGCAAAGCAACGCACGCATACACATACACTTTATGTAGCGTTGCGTCTGTGTGTGTATGCATGTACTCTGTTGATGACGAAAGACGTAGTAGACAGCAAGCAGCGCTGCCGGCAGAGCTGGGAGCAGAGCCGATTATTATGTTGACTGTAACTTGTCTTATATTTATCCGATTGGATTGAAATTGTGGGATCTGATGTTTTATATCCAATATTATCACATATGTAAGTTTCATAGCGATACTCCAATTTTTATGAAAATGTTTCTTCTAGTTCTTCTAGAGCTATATGATATAGTGGTCCGATCCTGATGGTTTTTATACTTTATTTTTCCCGGGTAATAAAAAGCCCCGAAAAAAAAAGATAGCTCCTAAGACGGCAAAGTAAAACGCACACGCACAGACGGACGGACAGACGGACATGGCTATATCAACTCAGCTTCTCATGCTGATCAAGAATATATATACTTTATGGGGTCGGAAACGTCTCCTTCTGTGCGTTACAAACATCTGACCAATTTTATAATACCCTCTGCAAGGGGGTATTTGGAAGCTATTTGTTCTTCTTTTTCTTCTTTTTTTTTACAATTTTTGTTTTCTTAGTATCGAACGGTAAGAGGCGTTTATTTTAGTCCGGTGCAAGTGTCTTTTTGGAGTTTGGATGAATAAAATTATCCAAAATATTTTCCTTTGGTGTTTTGGTTGAATCGCTTGCCATGGTGCAAAGCTGCGTTTCTCCATGGTTCGATCATTATAATCCGAATTTTTTATCCAGGCTTCATTTTAAAAAAAAACTTGACGCGAGGCTAGAAATGTAGATTTTTGATCATCTATAAATCGACAGAAGATTTGTTGTATGTAGATGGGTAGTAAATGTAAACTAATTTTTCCAAGGATGAGAATGCGAATTTAAATTCCCCTACTGCGGGTGCAAAAAAAAATGCAGCCGACTTAACCGATTCCTTATTTGTACACAATTAGAGAAAATGAAAAAACTATTGCGATAATATAGGACAAATTTCCTTTTTAAGGGCAAAATATTACTCGCAGAGATTTTTCGGACACCACTTCTCGAGATGCTTCGAGTAAAATTTCAATCGTTTACGAAGTATTTATTTCACAGGCTCAACAGGTTACGTGCTAATGAGAAAAATGGCATTTAATTTTTTTTTTTATTTGGAAAGAAAAACTATTAAAAGCAAAAATTTTACTCAAAGTCTAAAGCGAAAACAAATGCATATAGTAAACCAGAGGGCCGGGGCTAACTTTGACCGCGTCAAAGTTTGTATACCCTTGCAAGTTTTTTGTGTAAAAGGTATAATATTTGCGAAAGAACGGCTTAGGAAATAACGAACATATTGATCAAAGTCACTGTTCACCACCGATTGTTCCTATGGGAGCTATATGATATAGTCGCCCGATCTTAACCCTTTATATGGCCGTGTTGCATATCTGCAACATACCCTTTAAAAGGTATTATTTCGCAATGCAAATCGAAAAAATCGAATGTGGCTATTTGTTATACATCTGAAACATACGTATTTTATATATAATTTGGTTCGGGCACACTTCTAGATGTTTTGTGAAATATATGTTCACTTTCCCACCAATTTTGCGAGAAGCACAAGTTGTGTGCCCCAAAAATATTGTGCTGCAAAATTTTATTGAAATTATAGATATTTCTATACAAAAAACTTGAAAAAACCAAAGGTAAATATATTTGAAATGCATGTGCTATCAAGTTTTGATGTTTCTTGTTGTGTATTGTGTGTAGATTTGAAAAATCGGTATGTTGCAGATATACAACAAACAAGTATTCGAAGTTATATTTTGAAGGATTTATTTTGTTGTATATATGCAACATAGAGTATTTGTGGTTATATTATATGTTGTTATGAGTTTATACATATGGTTATATGTTGTTATGTGTCATAGAAATTGTCTTGGGTTTGTCGTATGTGTACATCATCAGTACATCAGTGGAACATGTTGCCGACTACGCTGGAGTGGACATTTCGCTAACTTCATGGGTGGATAACAAAATTGTTACTTTGGCATCCAATTACGCTGGAATAAGTCCCAAAGACACAGCCCGACGTTACAACAAAGTCCAAAAGGATTATATTCATATTGACCGTCCATTTGCAATAGCACAATATAATAGCTATATGGGTGGCGTTGATCTCATAGATAGCATAATTGGAAGGTATAAAATTTGGATAAGAAGCAGACGCTGGCAAGTTCGTGTTTTTTATCACCTGCTGGACTTGACAGTCAGCAACGCTTGGTTGTTGTATAAACGAGTGCATAAAGAAAATGCATCGACAAAAAAACGTTTAAGCTCATCAGAGTTTCGGCTAGACATCGCTGAAGTTTTGAGAAAAGTAGACACAAAAACTAAAACTGGAAAGCGAAGTTATTCTGTTAAAAATGAATTGCAGAAAAAAAAGCAGAGAGGTCCAACTCAACATGTACCGAATCAGATGGTGCGTCAAGATCAGATTGAGCATTGGCCAACGTGGACTGACAACAGAACAAGATGCAAATATCCAAACTGCACTGGTTTTTCACAGACAATGTGCGAAAAATGTGGCGTAGCACTCTGCTTTAACAAAAGAAATAATTGTTTCAAAAATTTTCATTTACTTTAAAGTAACTCGACTTTTTATACTATTTTTATAATTTTAAATTAACTTTGAAAAACACTATGAAATCCCTTAATTATTTTCACCACAAGCCTATCTGTTGCATATATGCAACAATCCCTTTATCCTTAAATAAATATGAAAAAAAGGAAAATTTCAAAAAAAAGAAAGAAGTTGTATTTTTTATTTCCATTTTTCTATCTAATGAAAGAAACTACATCAAAATCCGACCGGGTGCCATATAAAGGGTTAATCAAATTTGGCACAGTCATTATGCTAAACTTAGAAATATAAATTTTTATGACAATTGCTTCAAAAGTAACGAAGTAATTGACAAAAGTCACTGTTTTCGAAAGATCGTTCCTATGGGAGCTATATGATATAGTCACCCGATCCCTGATCAAATTTGGCATAGTCGTTTATATGTGTAATTAACTCACCAATATTAAATTTCACGACAATAGCTCAAAAAATAACGAAGTTATTAAGAAAAGTCACTGTTCGTCACTTTGCCATATGTATGGGAGCTATATGATATAGTGATCCGATCCGGCTGAATCCGAGATATACAACGCCTGCAGTATATACAAGCCTACATGCAAAATTTCAGCTCTGTAGCTCTTACGGTCTAGGAGGAGTTTGCGTTGATCCAGACGGACGGACGGACGGACATCGGTATTTGAACTCGTCTCGTCATGCTGATCAAGAATATATATACTTTATATGGTCGGAGATGCTTCCTTCTATGCGTTGCACACTTCTGACCAAAATTAATATACCCTTTTTGCAAGGGTATAAAGATGTGTTTTGTGAGTTAAAAGCAACGTACTTTATTATTTGAATGAAAACTTAGAACTGGTTATAAAAATGTCTTATGGTTATATTTATAAGCTAAATTTGGGAGCCCTTTGGTGGCGTGATTGATATTTGGATGATTTGATTGGTCCGAATTTAATTGCTGAGTTAGCGTTCTCACGCTTTTGGTTGGTAGGGGGACAATTATTGTTTCAAGTGTTTAATTGTTTATGTTAATTTTATGGATTAGCGTTCATACGCTTTGGTTTTGAGGGGGACAATTGTTTATAAAAACGGATGTTTACTTTAACGTTATGAATTTTAGGGGGGTCAAGTTATGTGGGTGATTGGAGTGCGAAATGGAGTGGCGGATATATTACTATATAGTCTTTCGTTGGATGAAATGGAAAATTTCAGCCAAATCGACATAAAATGTTTGACCGTTGAAAAATGTATTTGAATTTGGTTTCTTTTTGTCTTCTATTCATTGTTAATTTTTTTATGGTAAGTATTTACTTACGTTACTCGAGCCTAAAACAGCCTTAAACTACATAAATTTGGTATTAAACGAACGAGAAAAATTCCACAAGTACGATCTCAGGTGCGCCTTGGCGATTTATTATGTAGTTTTTCTGTAATTAACAAAAGAAAAATTATGATTTTAGCGGGATTATAGCTAAAAGTAGCAATTTCCGGCTAAAAGAAGCTGACAAATTTTGAGATAGTGTTGCCAGATGCCAAACTTCGGATATTTAAATACGCGGGCTTTTTAAAACTTGTGTTCGCACTGTTCTTAACAAATGAAAATATTGTTGAGTTTACATTATTTCTTGATTTGACAGAACGAATATAGTTTAGAATACAATATTCGGCTGCCAGAGCAGCGGAATATTCGTTAATTTTATAATTCAGAGTAAAATATTTGGCTGCCAGGGCGGTCAAACAACGCGTCAAATAAAAAATAGCGTTTGCCAATACTGAAATCTAGCTTTAGGCGAGTTTTTTACTTTTCAACATTGAAATCTCGTTAGCTTAAGTAAATATTTAACTTTTTTATCGAAAAAACTAGTTTATCGAAGTAAACCTCTTGGTGTATCGAACCAGCGACTCATAAATGAGCAAAGTGAACTATTGTGGTTCATAATTATGAGCTAGAACATAGAACTAGTTCAGCCAAAACCCTATAAATAGCTGTCGCTTTGCGAAGAAGCCACATTCGTTTTTACTCGTTCTACCGTAAACCTATTTTTCCTTCTTTTTTGTTCATTTCCTAAACACTTTAATGCTTAAACAAACGGTCGAGGCCCACTACATTACATTAGGACCTACTAAATACGGCTTTTAAAATTTGTTTCCTTTAAATTTTAGATCCGAACTTAACTATTCAAGTAATGTTCTTTCGAAGTTATTAATTTAAACCGGCGACTTAAGAGATTTTCCTGGCCAAGTAGCTAACATATTTTATATGAGTGTTTCCTTATTACTGCCTAAAATTATCTCTTTTCTTCATTACTAAAAGTAATATCCTGGCCAAGAGTTGAACACATTTGACGTGATTGTTTCCTTATTATTACATGCGCCATCATGTTATATCTAAAGCTTTATAGCTACTGTAGTCTGCGTAAACAAATAATAAATTTCAACCGATTTCAACAAAATTGCTTATTATAGACCGGTCCGCTTTTACTTTGACCGGAGTAATGCCAATGCAAAACCTTGTTATCCTCAGGCTCTAAAAGCATAATACCGCAAATTTAATGCCTTAATATGTTTCTATATTTTTTGTTTTTTAAAACTGACATTTTTGGAAAAATATTTTCGTCGAAGGAATATTTGAGGCTTCTTTAGGCTTGTTCGAATGGCTTGAATATAATCCGCATATTCAAGGTCCAAACGACTAAGAAAATTTTCAAAATTATTTAACTCTATTTGTTCATTATTTGGGAGGTTTCTTTTTTCTTCCATGAGCAATTGAATACGATTCCAGTATTGTTTATATTGTTCTTGTACAGTTTCCTCCTCACCAAAGGGATTAAGAATTCTAGTTTCTGGCATTGGCGGATAGGAAATGTTAAACCAACATTTGCTTTCTCTACGAATTTCTCTTTTGCATGTGGCACTGTGGTTATGGTATTGATACCTAAGAACATCTTGAAGCTCCTCATTATCTCCGTTAGTAGTAATGAACGTATCAATGAATCTAATAACATCTTCTGTGTTCAACGATCCATTAGTATTCTCCATTTTTAGAGCTCGTTTTAACCAATACATCCCATGCGAGTGCGGTGAGCTACGTTGTTGAAATTCTATTCTCCAATAATAATGAGACGTTTCAAAATCACCAAAAATGTCTTTGCTTGTTGGTTTGTGAAAAGTGTAGAACTACAACGTTTGGTTGCTTAGATGAGAGTGAGCTCAATTTTATTCAACATAAGCTTAACTAGGGTTGCCACATGTACAGCTGACAGACACAGCACAGAATTGCCATATCAACACTTCCCCTCAATTCAGGGTTCTAATACCTATTTAGTCCAAGCAACGCCGTACATTTTAAATGATTAACTTTACATAGATTCTTAGTAAGAATATCAGCAATCATTTCGGTTGTTGGACAGTATTCTAGCTTAATCAAATTCTCTTCAAATGAGTTTCTTATATGGTGGTACTTTACATCAATATGTTTGCTTCTAGCATGATAAACAGGGTTTTTTACAAGATTTAAAGCATTATCGCCACAACATTATCGCCATGTAAGGTTATATAATCAAGCTTAAAATACAATTTCATCTCATTTATCAGTTTTCTTATATAAATAGCCTCTTTTGCAGCATCGGAAAGCGCCATATATTCTGCCTCGGTACTGCTTAGAGCCACAGATTTTTGTTTCCTTGATGTCCATGAGATTGCTGAGCCGCCCCACATGAATGCGTATCCAGTGTAGGACTTTTTATCAGTTGAGTCACCTGCCCAATCTGCATCTGCATAGCCTGTGATCGCAGCGCCGGTCTTCTTGTACGTTATTGCCATATCTGCCGTCTGGTTCAGATATCTCAGCACTTGTTTCGCTGCTGCGAGATGCTCGCCATGGGGATCTTTATTCCTCTGTGATAATTTGCACACCGAGTGCAAAATGTCTGGTCGTGAGCATAGCGCAGTATACATCAAAGAGCCTATTACGGATTGATACTCCGTAGCATCGATACGTTTGCACGACTTGTTGTCGCACTTAACCTGGGAATTAGCTTCTAACGGGGTGGATACCGTGCGGCAAATCTCCATGCCCAGTTCCTTCATCAGGCTCCTGATATGCATACTCTGGCTGAGACGTATAGCCCCTTTGTCACCATCACGTTGGATTTCGAGACCCAGAAAGTGTGTAATCGGTCCTTTGTCGACAACCTGAAATTCAGAAGAGATAGCCCGTTTAGTAGCAGCAAGTCATCAACATATACGGCGATTACGTCAATCGTCTTATCTAGTGCACATCTTGTGTATAGGCATGGCTCACTTTCACATGTCTCATATCCCAACTTTCTCAGAACAGCATCCAACGTTGTGTTCCAGACTCGGCCAGCTTGTTTTAGACCGTACAACGACTTTTTTAGCTTCAGCACACCGCCAGATTTGTCATCGTAAAACTCCGGTTGCTGCATATAGACCTCTTCTCCAAGATCTCCATTCAGGTATGCCGTCGATACATCAATTTGATGAACGTATAGTTCATATTCCGCTGCCATTGCAAGGATCATCCGTATTGTAGCGTAGCGCACCACCGATGAATAAGTCTCTTTATAATCTATTCCATATTTCTGGCTGCACCCTTTCGCCACGAGCCTTGCCTTGTATCGTTCGATTTCTCCAGTTGCATTCTCTTTCAGAGTAAATATCCATTTGCCTCTGGGCTTCACACCAGCTGGTAATTTAACTTCTTCCCATGTATTGTTTCGCAGTAAGGCTTAATATTTATCTTGCATTGCTGTCTTCCATTTCTCTGCTTGTTGACCCGTTAGTGCCTGTTGCACTGTTTCTGGTATTTCTACGTTAGTTGCCAACATTACATTCAGAACATTATATTTTTTGGTTGGTCGTCCTCGTAGACCCGTTCTGACTATTTTTGGTCTGCCTGGTCCCCTTTTGGGTTCCCCATAGACCTCCACATCATTATCTGCAGCCTCATCGCCTACACAATTTGTCAGATTACCATTACCTGTATCCTCAGAACTAATGTCTTCTGTTGAATGACCTTCCACGACATTGTTGGGTTCATCTATTACTTCATCCAGTACCATTGTAACTTCAGAGTTTTCTCTAATCCTTGTCTGACAGTTCTCAATGAAATATACATCTCTGCTTATTTTGACATCGCCAGTTTTCTTATCGTATAGACGATACGCTTTTGAAGATTCCGAGTATCCGACCATAATATACTCTCTTCCCTTTTCTTGGAACTCTTTCCTTGGTCCCTTTTCTAGTGCAACTGCGACGCATCCAAATACTTTTAAGTGCTTAACCACAGGCTTGTGTCCAGTAAACACTTCAAACGGCGTCTTGCCTTCAACTGATTTTGTTAGCGATCTATTTCTTAGATATGCAGCACAAACTATTGCCTCTGCCCAGAAGCTTTCTTTTAAACCTGCACTAGTCAGCATTACTCTTGCCATTTCGACGAGTGTTCGGTTGCAGTGTTCTGCTACCCCATTTTGCTGTGGAGTGTAGGGGACTGTGAGCTGTCTCTTTATGCCATTGGACTTCAGATATTCATCTAACTCTTTATTGACATACTCCGTTCCATTATCACTCCTTATGGATTTCACTTTCCGGCCTCTCTGACGCTCCACCATGGTAACGTGCTCTTTAATTATTTTGGCCACCTCTGACTTATACTTCATAGGATAGACATGAATATATCGACTCAAATCATCGATCATTGTCATAAAATATTTGGCCCCACCATTGGATTCCTTGTTCATAGGCCCACATACGTCACTATGAACCAATTCCAGCAACTTCGTAGCTCTAGTTTGCGAATTTTCAAACGGCTTTACATGACACTTGTTTTTCATGCAATCTATGCAGTCTAGATTTTCTCCATTTTTTCATGCAATCTATGCAGTCTAGATTTTCTCCATTTTTTCATGCAATCTATGCAGTCTAGATTTTCTCCAGTAATGCTTGATGTCAAACCTCGAACCATTCCTTTGTTCTGCAGCTCACGCAAACTTTGCACATTTAAATGACCATATCGCATATGCCATTTTTCGAGCTCATCGGAGGCTTTAGAAACACACAGTCTCTCTTGATTTTTAGTTTTACACAGAAACAATCCACAGACGTTTTTGGCCATTAATATATTGATGCCCTTATCGTCATTAACTCTGGCAGTTCCCGACTTGAACAGTACGGTGCATCCATTTGAAACCGCTTTTCCCACCGATATAAAATTGCATTGCAAGCCTGGTACAAATAAAACGTCTCTGAGCGTTATTGTGTACCCAAGTTTGCTCTTTACAATCACTGTTCCTCTGCCTTTTGACGTCATAGAATAATTTCCTGCCAACTCAATAATTTCATTATTTAGTTCAAGTTGATTAAATAACTCACGGTGCGCACACATGTGTGATGTGGCGCCACTATCGATAACCCAATCATCGATATCCATCCGATTGTTAGTGGCAACGCCGGCAAATGATCGTTGCCCCTCTTTATTCTTCCAATATTCGCATCTTCCGCTGTTTTTCCCGCCTCTCACATTGGCGTTGTTTTCATTCTCTTCTGTCATCGCGCATTTTGCCGCGAAATGCCCTGGTTGGCCACATTTAAAGCATCGGCGCCTGTCTGCCTCTGACTTGTTGTCTCGTCGCTTACCCCTCTCACCGACGATAGAGCATGCTGTGAATGCTTGTACAACATCGTTTTGATTGTTCGTCTTTCGTCGTTCATTTTCTTCGGCTAGCTTGCATTTTATGGTACTGAAACTCGGCAACTCATCACGAGCTTCCAAGGCCACGACAAAGTTCTCATAAGACATGGGCAAACTCGCAAGCAACAAAATTACGGTAAACTCTTCTGGCAAACTTACACCGATCGCCGACAAATTTTCAATAATGTTTGAAAATTCCAATATGTGTTTTTGCACGCTGTCACCTTTAGCCATTCTTTTGTTTAATAACTGCTTAAACAGGGTCACTTTTCTCACTGGACCTGTTGGTCGATGGAACTTTTCTAGTTCTTTCCATATCTCGCTAGCTCTTTCGCACTTTTTTATGAAGTTCAATTGCGGCGCACTTATTGACAAAAACAGCACCGCCATGGCTTTGTCGTTTTGACGCTTCCATGTTTCAAACGCTTCATCAGTTTTGGGTTCCACAAGTTCTCCTGAAACCACTGACCACAAATCTTGATGTACCAACACGCTTCGCACAAGCACGCACCACGTGTCATATGTAGGTGGCGTCGTCAACTTTTCAATATTGTACATCGAACTCATTTTTCTTGCAATGTCCGTTATGCCGAGAAAAATACACGAATCTTGACCACTCAATACTTTCACACTATTTTTTAGTGAATACACTTAACACTGAGGCCCATAACCTGTTGGTTTGTGAAAAGTGTAGAACTACAACGTTTGGTTGCTTAGGTGAGAGTGAGCTCAATTTTATTCAACATAAGCTTAACTAGGGTTGCCACATGTACATCTGACAGACACAGCACAGAATTGCCATATCAACATTGCGTTTAAAGGATTCAATAGAAATCGCAAAACCAAAGTATTCATGCTACGGCTAAAGGAGTAGTACATCTCAGCTGCTCTGGCAATGAAATATCGCTGAAGGACGTGCTGTACAGCAAGGAAATTCCACTTGCTGTCTGTGAAGAAGATGCAGGATGCCGGATTGACAATCGAATTTAATCCTGGAGGCATAAAAGTCACCAAAGATGGTAACATGGTATTTGAAGGAAACGTGAGTATAATGTACCAATCATAAAATTTAATATGAGAAGTAAATTATTCAGTTTAAAGAAATTAAAAAGTGCAGAGTATCGCTTGTGGCATGAAAGATTGGGCCATATAAGTGCTGGAAAGTTTTTAAAAATAAAACGAAATCGTTTATTTGAAGACATAAATATTTGAAATTGCATTGAACTAAACGATGAGTTATGAGGCTTGTATAAAAGGAAAACAGTCAAGACTGAAATTTGAAAAATGTAAAAATAAACAACAAGTTCAGAGACCACTGTTTGTGGTTCATTCTGATGTTTGTGGTCCGATCACACCCACAACAATTGATAATAAAAATTATTATGTTGTTTTTATTGACCAGTTCACACATTACTGTGTGACATATTTAATAACATACAAGGGTGATGTATTCTTTTGTTTCAAAGATTTTATAGCCAAAAGTGAGGCTCATTTCAACCTTAAAATAGTTAATTTGTATATCGACAATGGTCGAGAGTATCTTTTTAACGAAATAAGTGAGTTTTGTGTCGAAAAAGGCATCAGTTATCACTTAACAGTTCCTCATACTCCACAATTGAATGGTGTTTCAGAACGGGTGATTAGAACAATCACCGAAAAGGCTCGTTCAATGATAAATTGTGCAAAACTGAGTAAACAGTTTTGGGGAGAAGCTGCTTTAACAGCAACATATCTGATTAACAGATCTCCAAGTAGAGCACTGAAAGAATTTGACGATAAGTCAATTAAAGGTATACTGGTCGGTTATGAGCCAAATGGATATAAATTGTGGAATATGGAGTCAAGAAAGTTTATGATAGCAAGGGATGTTGTGGTGGATGAAGCAAGTTTGCTTGAATATAATGATGTACATGATAGACCCTCTCAAATTGAACTTGATGTAAATCAAAATAAATCAATGGTAGAAGATGGAGAGATGGGTGCTTCCTTAATGGAAGGTGAAGGTTTTCCTTAAATATCTGAGGAACAACCTCTCGAAAAAAGTAATACTGTACATGGTAAAGACTCTTAAATTGAACTTGATTGTGTTAATCAAAGTAAGGAATCTTCAATTGTAGAAGATGGAAGATCCTTAATGGAAGAGCAAGGTGTTTCTTCAATATCTGAGGAACGACCTTTTGAAAAATCCACAAATCTCGAAAATGCCGATCCAGTTGAGACTGGTGATATATTAAAAAGGGACACAGTTGAAAAAGAAATAAGACGCAGTGAAAGAATTAAAGATAAACCAAAGCTATCATACTGATTTTTAGAAAGATGTCTCATGAATACCCAAATTTGTTTTAACAAGATACCAAATACCTTTGATGAGATTGAATTTCGTGAAGATCGAATTCAATGGGAAAATGCCATAGAAGAGGAGCTGAAATCTCATTTTCAAAATAATACTGGTGCACAGTTCTAAAACCTAAAAACAAAAACATTGTAGATTGTAAATGGGTTTTTAGTATCAAACAAGAAGAGTTTGGTAACTTATTGTTAGTAAAATATAAAGCAAGACTTGTACCACGAGGCTTTACTCAAGAATATATGACCGATTATGAGGAGACGTTTGCACCAGTTGCACGAATCCCAAGCTTTAGGTTCCTCTTAGCCATCTCAAATCAATTTGATTTACAAGTGCATCACATGGACTTCAAAACTGCATTTTTAAATGGAACTTTAAAAGAGGAAATTTACATGACGGTTCCGAAAGGTTTGAATCATGAAAATGAAAAAAAGTATGCAAGCTGAATAAGGCCATTTATGGTCTTAAGCAAGCTGCAAGATGTTGGTTCGAAGTATTTGAGCATGTGTTAAAAGAAGATCCAACTTCTGAGAATTTAGGAGTTGACAGTTGTATTTACATTTTGAATAAAGGAGACATTGCTAAAAATATTTATATATTACTATATGTCGATGACGTAGTTATTGCTACTCATGAATCACATACAATGTCTTATTTAAAATCCTACTTACTGAGTAAATTTCAAATGACTGACTCACAAGAAATACGTTTCTTTATTGGTATAAAAATTGACAGGAAAAATTGTCTGCTAAATCTGAGTCAATCGGCATACATTAACGATGTGTTAAAAAAGTTTAACATGGAAGATTGTAATGCAGTAAGTATGCCTCTGCCAAGTAAACTTAATTACGAGGCTTTACAATCGGAGGAATCATATGATGCACCTTGTAGGAACTTGATTGGATGTTTGATGTATATCATGCTGTGTACGCGTCCCGATTTAAGTATATCAATAAGCATTTTAAGACGATACACAAATAACAACAACAAGGAATTATGTCAATGTCTTAAACGTGTTCTAAGATATCTTGATAGTATTCTAAAGGGGTATATTGATTCTGATTGGGCTGGAAATGAGACAGATAGAAGAAGTACAACTGGATTTGTATTTAAAATGTTTGGAAATTGTTCAGTCTCATGGAATACAATGAAACAAAAATCTGTTGCTGCTTCATCTACTGAAGCGGAATACATGACCTTATTTGAAGGTGTTAGAGAAGCATTATCGCTGAAATCGTTACTTCATGAAATCAAACTAGAATTAAAAGGTCCAATTGATATTTATGAAGATATTCAAGGTTGTATTAGCATTGCTAATAATCCTACATGCCACAAGAGAACAAAGCACATTGATATTAAGTACCATTTTACTAGAGAACAAATTGAACAGAAATTTATATGTCTAAGGCATATTTCCACAGATAAACAATTGGCCGACATATTGACAAAACCGTTGCCAGCAATACGGTTCATATCTTTGAGAGAGCAACTAGGACTCTCCGAACATTGAAGACACATTGGTTTGATTCTTTTAATGCAGCACAATGAATTCTGGATTAATTTTTTTATATACCTATACATGAAATTAATCAAGAAAAGAATCAATTTTGAATTGAATTAAAACTTAAATTTTTCATTTAAATGCAATTTTAAAGCGAATTAAAATGAAAATGTATATACTATTATTTAAAAGTAAAATTAAAAAAATTTGAACAATTTAATGAATTTAAAACAAAAAAAAAAACCAGAGGGCCGGGGCTAACTTCGACCGCGTCAAAGTTTGTATACCCTTGCAACTTTTTTGGTAACTTTTTCCTTACCTATAGCCATCAAAGTGGAAAAACGTTTTATCTAAAAAGGCTAATGTTTGCGAAAGAACGGCCAACAATCTTATCATAGGAAATAACGAAGTTAATGATCAAAGTCACTGTTTTCGAGCGATTGTTACTATGGGAGCTATATGATATAGTCACCCGATCTTTATCAAATTTGGCGCAGTTGCTTATAGGCGCAATTAACTCACCAATATTTCATTCACCAATAATTTCACGACAATAGCTAAGAAAATAACAAAGTTATTAAGAAAAGTCACTGTTCGTGACTTTGCCATATGTATGGGAGCTATATGATATAGTGATCCGATCCAGCTGAATCCGAGATATACAACCCCTGCAGTATATACAAGCCTACATGCAAAATTTCTCTGTAGCTCTAACGGTCTAGGAGGAGTTTGCGTTGATCCAGACGGACGGACAGACGGACGGACGGACATGGCTACATGAACTCGTCTCGTCGTGCTGATCAAGAATATATATACTTTATATGGTCGGAGATGCTTCCATCTATGCGTTGCACACTTCTGACCAAAATTAATATACCTTTTTTGCAAGGGTATAAAAATATATCAACAAAAAGTTAAAATGGCCCGAAAAGCATAAACATATTACATTTTTAATTATTTTCGGAATATTTAATATTGAAATTTTCTAAGAAAACATGTAAGTACATATGTATGTAGGTTATATTATTAAAGGATAAATCAAATAGAATAAATAGTGTTTTTAACTAACATATTGGCCAATTTTTTAGTTTTCGGCAAAAGACAAATACAATTTAGACCATTTAAAATTTTTACTGTGGCACTGATAAGGAGAGAATAGAGCAAGAGATTCGCTTCGGTGCTTTCATCTCATCTAGCTTCGCTTCTTGCTCTTGAATGACTGTGTCTATTACGTTTTCTGTTCTGTTCTGTTCAGTTCTGATGCTTCTATTCCTCCTGCTCTTGTGATCCTGTTATCAACTACAATAACAGTTTCTAGCTCCCACTAGGACCTTTAATGCATGAAACACGCGAATGGTACTTGAGTTATTTTTGGGGGTAAGTGCAAAACTAGCTCAACTAAATATAGCAACGAAACCAAGGAAATACCAATTAAGCTCCGGTACATAGAACGTTGACACACACACACACACATGCACACACACAGGCGAAATTTCTCACCCTCGTCCTATCACTGCACTGTGGGGTGAACAGCCCTTTTATGACCACATTTGTCATTTTTAAGAGGGTATAAAATTGAAATATTTTAATGCGGATTTATAGACAAAACATTAAAGCACATTGTGGCACACTATTTTGAAATTTTCCAACACTGGTGAGAAACACTTCCTAATCCGAGAAAGCTACAGTAGTTAAATTTTGAACTTAAACTTTTACATACTTTAAGCATGATTATGTGAAATATTATCAAATAACTCCTAAAAATAATTTTAGCCAGATAACTGCTTTGCTTCCTTTACAATCGGATACCTATGCATACATGAATATATATTATTAATCATTCGCGCCAGGACTATATTTACCTAAGAGGTTGCTCTTATTGAGTTCAGAATCCTCAGAACTTAGATTATAGCGAACAATTTATTGGCCATCGATATTGCTAATTTTTTACAATGTTAACGAGAAAATTACATGCTAAGCTTACACGAGATCATTTCGCAACCAACAAATAATTTGGTTATCTACTTGATATATTCATCTTTAAAGTTAAGTCTTTCAAGTCTTTTAAGCAAAAGAAGTGTACATAAATCAAGAAGGAAATTAAATTGTTAGAAAAAACATTTCTAGTGTATCGAAGCTTCAAAAAAGGATAATATTTATATACGATTTCTTTTCACATCATTTTGCATAAATCACAGAATGAGAAAACTGAATTTGGGTGTAGCACAGACAGGTATTACATTTCAAGGGGGGATTCTACAAGCCTTCATCTCCGCCGGGTAGTTCAGCATTTTCAAATTTACAGATTTCCTTCGAAGTAAATTTGGCAATTTGAATCATGCTGTTTGGAGCCGCGCAATATGGGCAACGCTGAAAGTCCATTAAATATATTTCCTAAAACGGAAAACATTTCAAATTTACTGTAAATGTTTTCGCCTTATCCTACCTACAGATTTGTGACGTGGACAAATTTCAGCCAAACGTCCATGGAAATATTGATGACATCGGTCGCATACATAGCCGTGCTTTGGACGATGACAAATGCACTCAGGCCTGTTGGCATTTGGATGGACTATCTGTTTATTATTGCCATCTGCTTCGGCTTCCACAGAATTGGTTTCATCATTGGCGTCCACATATATATAAGAATTCAGGTGAAATTGCGGGCTCTTGCGTACAGCACTCTTGGGGCGTTTAGGCTGGTAACCAGTACCAGAGCAGTGGGGGCATCTGTTCATGGCCGATTTACTTAATTTTTCGTAGAAATTTGCTTAGCTGACGAATTACACAGAAATTCCAGAATTGCTTTTTCGCAGTTAATGATTGTTCTGACAATTACTCAAATGGTTGCCTCGACGAGAACAGAAAAAAATATGTACATGTTTATATGTATATATGTTGATGAAACTTAATAGCTCAGTCTTGTACCATATTGTTCGTAGATCTGTGATGTTAAAATTCGGTAAGTCTAAGTGACTCTCAAAGAAAAAGTGTCTTAAAAAAGGCTAAGTTTAAAGAAAGTTATAAAAACAAGGCAAATTATTATAATGGAACAACAAAATGAAGTAAGTAGTCGTCTCGCCGACTTTGGTATACCATGCACCAGTAAAGCAAATATTTCAACTTTATTAAACAAATGCATTTTCACATGCTTCTTACAAGCATATCTTAGTATCTCGCTCACTCAATCATACGAGCACCCTAGCGCCCCCACCAGCCAACGGCCAACTCCGGCCTTATGGAAAGACGTTTATATGCATAACTCGACTGTTTTTTGTCCGATTTTGATCAAATTTGGTATTTTGCTAGATATTAGTATTAAATTTAATTGTGCCAAATTTGATTGCATAAGGTAAAAAAATACGGGAGATAATCAAGTTTTTCAAATTAGGGGGCAAAAAAGGGCGTGGCAAAATTTTTATACATACAAAATATGTGCATTTACTAAGCGAATATACATACAAAATTTGGTGGCTCTAGCTCTTATAGTCCGTCTAGATCTAGGTGTTCATACGGACGGACGGAAGGACGGACGGACAGACGGACATGGCTAGATCGACTCGGTTGTTGATCCTGATCAAGAATATAAATACTTTGTGGGGTCGGAGATGCTTCCTTCTGCCTGTTACATACATTTCGGCGACCTTAATATACCATTTCACCCTATGGGTGTATGGTATAAAAAAAAAGAGGCGGAGCATAAGGGCTTAAGGTGTATTGGATGCGGAATCAAAAGTTAATAGTCGACTTTCTTTAAATTACATCAGAACTAATAGCTTCGATTTGAAGCTAATCAATGGAAAATTTGGAAGCTGGCCAAAGACCACTTAAACAATTGCAAAAAGTAATAGTAAAAATGATTGCTAAAAAGAGAATTTTATAATTAAATGCTTATCAAAAGGTCTGTACATCCCAAAGTTCACTGCGTATGAGTGATAAACAAAGTTAATTGCAGCGACCAGAGAGCAGAGCTGTAGCTCTTACGGTCTAGGAGGAGTTTGCGCTGATCCAGACGGACAGACGGACGGACATGGCTATTTGAACTCGTCTCGTCGTGCTGATCAAGAATATATATACTTTATATGGTCGGAGATGCCGATATATTCCCTCGATATCTATATCGATAGCGATCACTCAAAAAGTAAATATCTTTTTGCAAGGGTCATTTCAAAAATGCCGAGACGCATGGCTTACGAAGTCAGAATTCAAAGACTGGGTGAGAAAAGTAACCACAGATCTCACTGAATTGTTCTGTTTTTATTGCAAGGGCACGATAAAGGCCAAACTGTGTCATTTGCAAAAACATGGAACAACAACAAAACATGTTTCCAATGGTAAGAGTTTTGAACAGAGAAACAAAATTTCCTGCCTTGCTGAACGAATTGAATAAATGGGAACTAGATGCAAAAAATGTAATAGGCGTAGGAACCGACAATGCCAGTGGGATGGTTGGCACCCACAAGAGCGTACACGTGAAGCTCAAAAATCATTCACCTGATCTACTACTCATTAAATGCGTTTGCCACTCAGTGCAGTTGGCAGTCAACTATACGTGCAAGCAGTTTATGCCAGAAGATCTCGAGTATTTGATCTATAAGACCTATAATTGGTTCTCAAAAAGTTGTCATCGACAATCAGCTAATGAATAATGATAAGGTTTGGAATGTGTTTCTGTACGGAACTTGTGTTGTCTTGTCTGTTGTGTTGTGTGTTTTTTTATACATTTATATACATTATTTTAAAAGCAATTTTTTTATGATCGCGTTTGGCATAAATGATACATTCAATCGATAAGGAATACTTCAGAGATTATAAGTTGAGATAATAAAAGTAGAAGATTTAAATTTACCAAATATGAAACCAAGTCAAAAACCAGAGGGCCGGGGTTAACTTCGACCGCGTCAAAGTTTGTATACCCTTGCAACTTTTTTGGTAACTCCTTTCTTACCTATAGCCATCAAAGTGAAAAAATGTTCAAGCTAAAAAGGCTAATGTTTGCGAAAGAATGGCCAACAATTTTTGCATAGGAAAAAACTAAGATATTGATCAAAGTTTTCCACCGATCGTTCTTATGGAAGCTATATGATATAGTAACCCGATCTTTATCAAAGTCGGCACAGTCATTAACAGATATATTATATACTAACAATACTAACAAATGTTTAATTTGAAAGCAATAGCGTCAAAAGTGACGAAGTTATTGACAAAAGTCACTGTTTTCGAAAGATCGTTCCCATGGGAGCTATATGATATGGACACCCGATCTTGATCAAATTTGGCATAGTCGTTTATATGTGTAATTAACTCACCAATATTAAATTTCATGACAATAGCTCAAAAAATAACGAAGTTATTAAGAAAAGTCACTGTTCGTGACTTTGCCATATGTATGGGAGCTATATGATATAGTGATCCGATCCAGCTGAATCCGAGATATACAACCCCTGCAGTATATACAAGCCTACATGCAAAATTTCTCTGTAGCTCTAACGGTCTAGGAGGAGTTTGCGTTGATCCAGACGGACGGACAGACGGACGGACGGACATGGCTACATGAACTCGTCTCGTCGTGCTGATCAAGAATATATATACTTTATATGGTCGGAGATGCTTCCATCTATGCGTTGCACACTTCTGACCAAAATTAATATACCCTTTTTGCAAGGGTATAAAAAATATCAGCAAGGGTATATAGGGTATATATATTTATATACCCTTGCAGTCCTTGGCAATAATATTTTTACATTTTGAAATTTCTTTTCCTGCAACTCAATTCATTAATACATAAACAAAACACTCATTTTTTAAGCAAAGCACGCCACACATACATACAGCTTATGTAGCGTTGCGTCTGTGTGTGTATGCATGTGCTCTGTTGATTTGATGATGCCGTTGTAGGCAGCAAGCAGCGCTGCCGGCAGCGTTTGAACCGATTTATATTGACTGTAAATTGTGTTCTATTTATCCGATCGGATTGAAATTTTGGGATCTGATGTTTTATATCCAATACTATCACATTAGTCACATAATTTCATGGAGATACTCCAATTTTTATAAATTTTTATGAAAATGTTTCCTCTAGAGCTATATGATATAGTGGTCCGATCTTAATAATTTCCATACTTGATCTGCTCCAGATAATAAAAAGCACAGAAAAAATGTCAGCCTGATAGCTCTTAAGATGGCTGAGTAAAACGCATACGCACGGACGGACAGACGGACATGGCTATATCAACTCAGCTTCTCATGCTGATCAAGAATATATATGTTTTATGGGGTCGGAAACGTCTCCTTCTGTGCGTTACAAACATCTGACCAATTCTATAATACCCTCTGCAAGGGTATAAAAATGTAACCCAATTTTTTGATGTATTCAATAAATTTAAACAAGTTAAGTATTTTATAAATTTAAACATTTCTCATTAAAGTGGGCGCATATTTTTTATGTAAAAATAATATTTTATCTAAATTGCTGCTGCTCGCGCGAGTTCGTAATAAAAAATCGTTCCCTTGTTGCGGCACTTGATTCAAAAATAAGCCAAGTGGACGGCATATTTCAATTGAAAATCTTGACATTGGTTCTTTCTGTACCGTGCTTTGCGTACCTACCGTGCATCTAAACTTTGGCACGGTAAAACACGGTAATTTTTCGTAAGGGGCCCAACGGCCCAGCACGTAATTTTTTGAAATAAGCACGGCACGGCCCATGCCCATCTCTAGTTGCTACAGACACAAATGCAAAAGCCTCATTTGTGATTGTATGTGTGCCGGCCGCTAGTTTAAACTTTAAAGTGATGTGCTTCATATGACGCTGTGTCATATGTGCGATAGTATTCGGGTATTTGTTATCGATAGCAAATCCATGTTAACTCTTATCAAGACCCATCACTAAATTTGCTGGAAAATTGTATAAATACAGGGCCGACTCATCGGTTTCCGCATTTAGTAACATTTTCTTGTTGGAGCAACAGCTAAATTATTATAATTCTTCTTTTTAATCCATGCACTCATAGGATGATATTCTCTCATTTTAAATACCATTTTAATTTCTATTTGCGGTATAAGCGCCTAACAAAAATAAAATGAAGTAGCCGCTTTAAATACGACCTATTTCACAAGCATCCATGTTAAATGGTAATATGATTGCAGATTCGTCATTTCCATTAGTGCTAATGATTGTTATTTTTTTTAAAACGGTAAACAATGTACTGAGTATATAAATACGGCCAAAGACGTTTCCTTTGGCTCTGAAGTCTGTCTCCTTAAGTTCAGATCGTCGACAATTACAGATTGTAAGCGTCTCGGCATCGGCAGTCCATTTGAACATTTTTAGTGGTTATCTGCTTTATTGCCATTTAATTGACGTCAGCTCTTCAACTTGTGCAGAGTTGAAAAAAAAGTAAACTAAAAAATATTCCACACAGATTCACATAGTAAAAGACTTTTCGTTGGAATTTTTGAAAATATTACGAAGATCAATTTGGAAATGTATGAATTGTGTGAAGACTATTACATTGGGTTGTCGTATAATTTAGAATGACCATTATTAAAGACTATTTCCCTTTGATATTTGCGTAAATGAAGAATTTGCATCTCTTGCGTGCGAAAAATGGCTCTTCTGCCAGAAAATTAATCGATCTTTGCAGTCATCTTAAATTCTTCTTTTCCAGCCAAGAATTCAGTTTTGTTGGCAATCTCATGGACTAGATTTTCGGGAGAATAGTCCCTGTAAGGGATACCAGGTTTTGGCTTTTGAATGATCTCATTATTGTCACTCTCTTCATCATCATCAACTTCAGAGTCTGGAGGTAACTGTATGTACCTACTTTCATAATAATACACTTCCGGATAGGCCATTTTGCAGTTTGGGTTTAGTGCAGCGTAGAGTACCCTGCCATTACGTCGGAGTTTTTCGGTAGACTTTTCCTCCTTAGCTATCAAAGTAAATTGACTTCGCTTCAGGTTCCTCAAATAACTTAAACCATTTTGATTCAGTTCAATGAGAGAATTTTACGCATTTCTTTTGCATCATAGGACTTACCAGTATCGTTGGATACATAGAGTTGTTAGAACCAATTGCAGAAATCGTAATTACCAGGATGAAATCGATGGCAAACGTAAATTAATGATTGTAAATTTTTTTAAAACGGTAAACAATGTACTGAGTATATAAATACTGCCAAAGACGTTTCTTTTGGCTCTGAAGTCTGTCTCCATAAGTTCAGATCGTCGACAATTACAGTCTTTGCAGTCATCTTAAATTCTTCTTTTCCAGCCAAGAATTCAGTTTTGTTGGCAATCTCATGGACTAGATTTTCGGAAGAATAGTCCTTGTAAGGGATACCAGGTTTTGGCTTGAATGATCTCATTATTGTCACTCTCATCATCATCAAATTCAGAGTCTGGAGGTAACTGTATGTACCTACTTTCATAATAATACACTTCCGGATAGGCCATTTTGCAGTTTGGGTTTAGTGCAGCGTAGAGTACCCTGCCATTACGTCGGAGTTTTTCGGTAGACTTTTCCTCCTTAGCTATCAAAGTAAATTGACTTCGCTTCAGGTTCCTCAAATAACTTAAACCATTTTGATTCAGTCCAATGAGAGAATTTTTACGCATTTCTTTTGCATCATAGGACTTACCAGTATCGTTGGATACATAGAGTTGTTAGAACCAATTGCAGAAATCGTAATTACCAGGATGAATTCGATAGCAAACGTAAATTAATGATTGTACATTTTTTTAAAACGGTAAACAATCTACTGAGTATATAAATACGGCCAAAGACGTTTCCTTTGGCTCTGAAGTCTGTCTCCATAAGTTCAGATCGTCGACGCTAGGAACTGAGTGTCTACCTGGTGATGGCCACTAATTGAAGGTTCATTTATAAATCTCTATTCATAAGTCCATTCAAACCGTTTTTCGTCCTTAATAGTTCTATAAAATAATAAACATAAAAAAGAATGCCACCTCGAATTGGGATCGTCGGACTCTGTTTCCGATCAGAAAGATGGTCATGAGTTAACTTATATTTACTGAGAG
The DNA here is from genome assembly GCF_018902025.1 of Drosophila willistoni. NCBI lineage: Eukaryota > Metazoa > Arthropoda > Insecta > Diptera > Drosophilidae > Drosophila > Drosophila willistoni. The sequence continues at coordinate 19,964 of NW_025814103.1, read as the reverse complement.
CGTTGCAGAGCCACTGTGACTGGTCTTTATATATGCTTCTTCTAATTATATTATTCTCTCTAATAATCCCAAAGTATGTCTTATAATTAGTTTCAGTAGACCTTAGATTTTTCCTTAAGAGCCCAAAAGTATATGGTCAATTTTCAAAGTTTTTGAAAATGTTTCGGCTTTATTTGCTTCGCATTAAAACTAAATTGACCAGAATTTAATAAACAATTTGAAAAATGTATGTTTTGATTATCAAGTTAGTATTTTTCAGTCGGCATTAAAATCTTAAGTTCGAAATTGGTATGGTCAATTTTTTCAAAAACTTCAAAGATGGAAGTGTTTAATGCCATTTTAAAGTATGTTAAATTGTTATTTAATTAAGTGGGGCGGTACTTGTACGCATATTATGAATAATTTTCATTTTATCGTTCATGTTTAATTTTTTTTTAAAGTGTCATAAGCAACCCGTTACCATTAATGAATCACAAAAATAAAATATAAAAAAAAAAACCTGGAAATGTTTAAGTATTTCATAAATGTCCTGCTCACATAATTCAGAACATGAAATAAAATGAAATCAATATTTCGTCGGAACTTTTCTTTCCTTTTAAGAACTTACTTTAAAATCAAGAGAGGTAACTTTTTGGCATTGTGGCCACAAGACGTCTACGCTAATTTGGAGTGATTTTACAGCATTCTTAAAGAATTCTCACAAATTTTTTTTGTTTGCTGGCTTAAATATCACCAACATATTTTCTATTGGCTTCGGATCCATTATCATGCTGGAAACCCCATGCAAGCGGTAAACTGTCGGCGTATTTATTACCAAATGATCAACTCCAGATGACGTGAAACCAGCCCAAACGATAACGGAAGAGTCCCCGTGTTTTACCGTCTTCTTGGTGTACCTTGCATCAATTCAACACATTGAACTTTGATTCGTCGCTACATACGTCGTCTTCTTAGACCAGAAGACACACTTACTCCGCTCTATTTGAGCCCTGATTTGAAATGAACTTGAAAACGGATCCACTCATGCTATCATCCATTGCGCTTGTTTTTGTCGGCTTCCGGCGAGGCATATTTTCAAAAGTGCCATGTTTTTTATAATTTGCAACACCGTTTTCAACGTTACCACGAGAAAAGTTCAGCAATTTGACGATTTGAAGAATACTTTTTCAAAAACAACATTAGTATTTAGTAGCAAGAAAATGATTAAATTAAATTGTTGAGGTAAACTCTATTACATCTTGTTTATTGACAATCGAAGTATCAATGGTCAAATTTTGAATTCTATTTAAATATATGAATATAAATTTATTTCGATCGTGGCAGGGCTTTATGCGAAAAAATGTTTACGGTGAGCACAATGCTGGGTTCCAGGATCATCTGAACAAAAGTAAAACGCTTCGTCAAAAAAACCCTACATTCTCCTTAAGATGTCACATTAATCGGTTAGAAATTGGCAAAGAAAACCATCTCAAAAAAGACAGATTAACCAAAAATTGAAGTTTAAATTTCATGCCTTGCAAAATATATGAGTTTCCAACTTAGAAAAAGGTTCGACTTCGGTATACCATGCACCAGGTGAAGAAATATTTTCAATTGCGAAAAACATACAGTGTTGCGAGAAAAATTTGTTTTCTTTTGTGTCTGTCGTTGCAAAATTATATTTATTTTATAACTGAATGGTTTATTATCAAAACGCCAATCCAAAGAATACAAAAAAATTTGTTTTGTATTTTTTAAAGTAAATTTAACATAAAACCAGAGGGCCGGGGCTAACTTCGACCGCGTCAAAGTTTTATGATAACTCTTTCCTTACCTATAGCCATCAAAGTGAAAAAATGTTCAAGCTAAAAAGGCTAATGTTTGCGAAAGAATGGCCAACAATTTTGCATAGGAAAAAACTAAGATATTGATCAAAGTCACTGTTTTCCACCGATCGTTCTTATGGAAGCTACATGATATAGTAACCCGATCTTTATCAAAGTCGGCACAGTCATTAACAGATATATTATATACTAACAATACTAACAAATGTTTAATTTGAAAGCAATCGCGTCAAAAGTGACGAAGTTATTGACAAAAGTCACTGTTTTCGAAAGATCGTTCCTATGGGAGCTATATGATATAGACCCGATCTTGATCAAATTTGGCATAGTCGTTTATATGTGTAATTAACTCACCAATATTAAATTTCAAATTGACAATAGCTCAGAAAATAACGAAGTTATTAAGAAAAGTCACTGTTCGTCACTTTGCCTTATGTATGGGAGCTATATGATATAGTGGCCCGATCCGGCTGAATCCGAGATATACAACCCCTGCAGTATATACAAGCCTACATGCAAAATTTCAGCTCTGTAGCTTTAACGGTCTAGGAGGAGTTTGCGTTGATCCAGACGGACGGACGGACGGACATGGCTATTTGAACTCGTTTCGTCGTGCTTCCATCTATGCGTTGCACACTTCTGACCAAAATTAATATACCCTTTTTGCAAGGGTATAAAAATATATCAACAAAAAGTTAAAATGGCCCGAAAAGCATAAACATATTACATTTTTAATTATTTTCGGAATATTTAAATTTGAAATTTTCTAAGAAAACATGTAAGTACATATGTATGTAGGTTATATTATTAAAGGATAAATCAAATAGAATAAATAGTGTTTTTAACTAACATATTGGCCAATTTTTTAGTTTTCGGCAAAAGACAAATACAATTTAGACCATTTAAAATTTTTACTGTGGCACTGATAAGGAGAGAATAGAGCAAGAGATTCGCTTCGGTGCTTTCATCTCATCTAGCTTCGCTTCTTGCTCTTGAATGACTGTGTCTATTACGTTTTCTGTTCTGTTCTGTTCAGTTCTGATGCTTCTATTCCTCCTGCTCTTGTGATCCTGTTATCAACTACAATAACAGTTTCTAGCTCCCACTAGGACCTTTAATGCATGAAACACGCGAATGGTACTTGAGTTATTTTTGGGGGTAAGTGCAAAACTAGCTCAACTAAATATAGCAACGAAACCAAGGAAATACCAATTAAGCTCCGGTACATAGAACGTTGACACACACACACACACATGCACACACACAGGCGAAATTTCTCACCCTCGTCCTATCACTGCACTGTGGGGTGAACAGCCCTTTTATGACCACATTTGTCAATTTTAAGAGGGTATAAAATTGAAATATTTTTATGCGGATTTATAGACAAAACATTAAAGCACATTGTGGCACACTATTTTGAAATTTTCCAACACTGGTGAGAAACACCTAATCCGAGAAAGCTACAGTAGTTAAATTTTGAACTTAAACTTTTACATACTTTAAGCATGATTATGTGAAATATTATCAAATAACTCCTAAAAATAATTTTAGCCAGATAACTGCTTTGCTTCCTTTACAATCGGATACCTATGCATACATGAATATATATTATTAATCATTCGCGCCAGGACTATATTTACCTAAGAGGTTGCTCTTATTGAGTTCAGAATCCTCAGAACTTAGATTATAGCGAACAATTTATTGGCCATCGATATTGCTAATTTTTTACAATGTTAACGAGAAAATTACATGCTAAGCTTACACGAGATCATTTCGCAACCAACAAATAATTTGGTTATCTACTTGATATATTCATCTTTAAAGTTAAGTCTTTCAAGTCTTTTAAGCAAAAGAAGTGTACATAAATCAAGAAGGAAATTAAATTGTTAGAAAAAACATTTCTAGTGTATCGAAGCTTCAAAAAAGGATAATATTTATATACGATTTCTTTTCACATCATTTTGCATAAATCACAGAATGAGAAAACTGAATTTGGGTGTAGCACAGACAGGTATTACATTTCAAGGGGGATTCTACAAGCCTTCATCTCCGCCGGGTAGTTCAGCATTTTCAAATTTACAGATTTCCTTCGAAGTAAATTTGGCAATTTGAATCATGCTGTTTGGAGCCGCGCAATATGGGCAACGCTGAAAGTCCATTAAATATATTTCCTAAAACGGAAAACATTTCAAATTTGCTGTAAATGTTTTCGCCTTATCCTACCTACAGATTTGTGACGTGGACAAATTTCAGCCAAACGTCCATGGAAATATTGATGACATCGGTCGCATACATAGCCGTGCTTTGGACGATGACAAATGCACTCAGGCCTGTTGGCATTTGGATGGACTATCTGTTTATTATTGCCATCTGCTTCGGCTTCCACAGAATTGGTTTCATCATTGGGGTCCACATATATATAAGAATTCAGGTGAAATTGCGGGCGCTTGCGTACAGCACTCTTGGGGCGTTTAGGCTGGTAACCAGTACCAGAGCAGTGGGGGCATCTGTTCATGGCCGATTTACTTAATTTTTCGTAGAAATTTGCTTAGCTGACGAATTACACAGAAATTCCAGAATTGCTTTTTCGCAGTTAATGATTGTTCTGACAATTACTCAAATGGTTGCCTCGACGAGAACAGAAAAAAATATGTACATGTTTATATGTATATATGTTGATGAAACTTAAAAGGTCAGTCTTGTACCATATTGTTCGTAGATCTGTGATGTTAAAATTCGGTAAGTCTAAGTGACTCTCAAAGAAAAAGTGTCTTAAAAAAGGCTAATTTTAAAGAAAGTTATAAAAACAAGGCAAATTATTATAATGGCACAACGAAAAAAAGCGAGGCGGAGCGTAAGGGCTTAAGGTGTATTGGTGGATGCGGAATCAAAAGTTAATAGTCGACTTTCTTTAAATTACATCAGAACTAATAGCTTCGATTTGAAGCTAATCAATGGAAAATTTGGAAGCTGGCCAAAGACCACGTAAACAATTGCAAAAAGTAATAGTAAATATCAAAGAAGCTAACATCGGCTATGCCGAAGTTTATATACCCTCGCAGTCCTAGGTAATAATAATTTTACATGTTTGTTTTCTGCAACTCAATTCATCAATATACAAAGAAAACAATTTTACTCTCTATTTTACAATTTGTTTTTCTTCTTCCCTCATTCCCAAAGCAAAGCAACGCACGCATACACATACACTTTATGTAGCGTTGCGTCTGTGTGTGTATGCATGTACTCTGTTGATGACGAAAGACGTAGTAGACAGCAAGCAGCGCTGCCGGCAGAGCTGGGAGCAGAGCCGATTATTATGTTGACTGTAACTTGTCTTATATTTATCCGATTGGATTGAAATTGTGGGATCTGATGTTTTATATCCAATATTATCACATATGTAAGTTTCATAGCGATACTCCAATTTTTATGAAAATGTTTCTTCTAGTTCTTCTAGAGCTATATGATATAGTGGTCCGATCCTGATGGTTTTTATACTTTATTTTTCCCGGGTAATAAAAAGCCCCGAAAAAAAATTTCGGCCCGATAGCTCCTAAGACGGCAAAGTAAAACGCACACGCACAGACGGACGGACAGACGGACATGGCTATATCAACTCAGCTTCTCATGCTGATCAAGAATATATATACTTTATGGGGTCGGAAACGTCTCCTTCTGTGCGTTACAAACATCTGACCAATTTTATAATACCCTCTGCAAGGGGGTATTTGGAAGCTATTTGTTCTTCTTTTTCTTCTTTTTTTTTACAATTTTTGTTTTCTTAGTATCGAACGGTAAGAGGCGTTTATTTTAGTCCGGTGCAAGTGTCTTTTTGGAGTTTGGATGAATAAAATTATCCAAAATATTTTCCTTTGGTGTTTTGGTTGAATCGCTTGCCATGGTGCAAAGCTGCGTTTCTCCATGGTTCGATCATTATAATCCGAATTTTTTATCCAGGCTTCATTTTAAAAAAAAACTTGACGCGAGGCTAGAAATGTAGATTTTTGATCATCTATAAATCGACAGAAGATTTGTTGTATGTAGATGGGTAGTAAATGTAAACTAATTTTTCCAAGGATGAGAATGCGAATTTAAATTCCCCTACTGCGGGTGCAAAAAAAAATGCAGCCGACTTAACCGATTCCTTATTTGTACACAATTAGAGAAAATGAAAAAACTATTGCGATAATATAGGACAAATTTCCTTTTTAAGGGCAAAATATTACTCGCAGAGATTTTTCGGACACCACTTCTCGAGATGCTTCGAGTAAAATTTCAATCGTTTACGAAGTATTTATTTCACAGGCTCAACAGGTTACGTGCTAATGAGAAAAATGGCATTTAATTTTTTTTTTTATTTGGAAAGAAAAACTATTAAAAGCAAAAATTTTACTCAAAGTCTAAAGCGAAAACAAATGCATATAGTAAACCAGAGGGCCGGGGCTAACTTTGACCGCGTCAAAGTTTGTATACCCTTGCAAGTTTTTTGTGTAAAAGGTATAATATTTGCGAAAGAACGGCTTAGGAAATAACGAACATATTGATCAAAGTCACTGTTCACCACCGATTGTTCCTATGGGAGCTATATGATATAGTCGCCCGATCTTAACCCTTTATATGGCCGTGTTGCATATCTGCAACATACCCTTTAAAAGGTATTATTTCGCAATGCAAATCGAAAAAATCGAATGTGGCTATTTGTTATACATCTGAAACATACGTATTTTATATATAATTTGGTTCGGGCACACTTCTAGATGTTTTGTGAAATATATGTTCACTTTCCCACCAATTTTGCGAGAAGCACAAGTTGTGTGCCCCAAAAATATTGTGCTGCAAAATTTTATTGAAATTATAGATATTTCTATACAAAAAACTTGAAAAAACCAAAGGTAAATATATTTGAAATGCATGTGCTATCAAGTTTTGATGTTTCTTGTTGTGTATTGTGTGTAGATTTGAAAAATCGGTATGTTGCAGATATACAACAAACAAGTATTCGAAGTTATATTTTGAAGGATTTATTTTGTTGTATATATGCAACATAGAGTATTTGTGGTTATATTATATGTTGTTATGAGTTTATACATATGGTTATATGTTGTTATGTGTCATAGAAATTGTCTTGGGTTTGTCGTATGTGTACATCATCAGTACATCAGTGGAACATGTTGCCGACTACGCTGGAGTGGACATTTCGCTAACTTCATGGGTGGATAACAAAATTGTTACTTTGGCATCCAATTACGCTGGAATAAGTCCCAAAGACACAGCCCGACGTTACAACAAAGTCCAAAAGGATTATATTCATATTGACCGTCCATTTGCAATAGCACAATATAATAGCTATATGGGTGGCGTTGATCTCATAGATAGCATAATTGGAAGGTATAAAATTTGGATAAGAAGCAGACGCTGGCAAGTTCGTGTTTTTTATCACCTGCTGGACTTGACAGTCAGCAACGCTTGGTTGTTGTATAAACGAGTGCATAAAGAAAATGCATCGACAAAAAAACGTTTAAGCTCATCAGAGTTTCGGCTAGACATCGCTGAAGTTTTGAGAAAAGTAGACACAAAAACTAAAACTGGAAAGCGAAGTTATTCTGTTAAAAATGAATTGCAGAAAAAAAAGCAGAGAGGTCCAACTCAACATGTACCGAATCAGATGGTGCGTCAAGATCAGATTGAGCATTGGCCAACGTGGACTGACAACAGAACAAGATGCAAATATCCAAACTGCACTGGTTTTTCACAGACAATGTGCGAAAAATGTGGCGTAGCACTCTGCTTTAACAAAAGAAATAATTGTTTCAAAAATTTTCATTTACTTTAAAGTAACTCGACTTTTTATACTATTTTTATAATTTTAAATTAACTTTGAAAAACACTATGAAATCCCTTAATTATTTTCACCACAAGCCTATCTGTTGCATATATGCAACAATCCCTTTATCCTTAAATAAATATGAAAAAAAGGAAAATTTCAAAAAAAAGAAAGAAGTTGTATTTTTTATTTCCATTTTTCTATCTAATGAAAGAAACTACATCAAAATCCGACCGGGTGCCATATAAAGGGTTAATCAAATTTGGCACAGTCATTATGCTAAACTTAGAAATATAAATTTTTATGACAATTGCTTCAAAAGTAACGAAGTAATTGACAAAAGTCACTGTTTTCGAAAGATCGTTCCTATGGGAGCTATATGATATAGTCACCCGATCCCTGATCAAATTTGGCATAGTCGTTTATATGTGTAATTAACTCACCAATATTAAATTTCACGACAATAGCTCAAAAAATAACGAAGTTATTAAGAAAAGTCACTGTTCGTCACTTTGCCATATGTATGGGAGCTATATGATATAGTGATCCGATCCGGCTGAATCCGAGATATACAACGCCTGCAGTATATGCAAGCCTACATGCAAAATTTCAGCTCTGTAGCTCTTACGGTCTAGGAGGAGTTTGCGTTGATCCAGACGGACGGACGGACGGACATCGGTATTTGAACTCGTCTCGTCATGCTGATCAAGAATATATATACTTTATATGGTCGGAGATGCTTCCTTCTATGCGTTGCACACTTCTGACCAAAATTAATATACCCTTTTTGCAAGGGTATAAAGATGTGTTTTGTGAGTTAAAAGCAACGTACTTTATTATTTGAATGAAAACTTAGAACTGGTTATAAAAATGTCTTATGGTTATATTTATAAGCTAAATTTGGGAGCCCTTTGGTGGCGTGATTGATATTTGGATGATTTGATTGGTCCGAATTTAATTGCTGAGTTAGCGTTCTCACGCTTTTGGTTGGTAGGGGACAATTATTGTTTCAAGTGTTTAATTGTTTATGTTAATTTTATGGATTAGCGTTCATACGCTTTGGTTTTGAGGGGGACAATTGTTTATAAAAACGGATGTTTACTTTAACGTTATGAATTTTAGGGGGGTCAAGTTATGTGGGTGATTGGAGTGCGAAATGGAGTGGCGGATATATTACTATATAGTCTTTCGTTGGATGAAATGGAAAATTTCAGCCAAATCGACATAAAATGTTTGACCGTTGAAAAATGTATTTGAATTTGGTTTCTTTTTGTCTTCTATTCATTGTTAATTTTTTTATGGTAAGTATTTACTTACGTTACTCGAGCCTAAAACAGCCTTAAACTACATAAATTTGGTATTAAACGAACGAGAAAAATTCCACAAGTACGATCTCAGGTGCGCCTTGGCGATTTATTATGTAGTTTTTCTGTAATTAACAAAAGAAAAATTATGATTTTAGCGGGATTATAGCTAAAAGTAGCAATTTCCGGCTAAAAGAAGCTGACAAATTTTGAGATAGTGTTGCCAGATGCCAAACTTCGGATATTTAAATACGCGGGCTTTTTAAAACTTGTGTTCGCACTGTTCTTAACAAATGAAAATATTGTTGAGTTTACATTATTTCTTGATTTGACAGAACGAATATAGTTTAGAATACAATATTCGGCTGCCAGAGCAGCGGAATATTCGTTAATTTTATAATTCAGAGTAAAATATTTGGCTGCCAGGGCGGTCAAACAACGCGTCAAATAAAAAATAGCGTTTGCCAATACTGAAATCTAGCTTTAGGCGAGTTTTTTACTTTTCAACATTGAAATCTCGTTAGCTTAAGTAAATATTTAACTTTTTTATCGAAAAAACTAGTTTATCGAAGTAAACCTCTTGGTGTATCGAACCAGCGACTCATAAATGAGCAAAGTGAACTATTGTGGTTCATAATTATGAGCTAGAACATAGAACTAGTTCAGCCAAAACCCTATAAATAGCTGTCGCTTTGCGAAGAAGCCTCATTCGTTTTTACTCGTTCTACCGTAAACCTATTTTTCCTTCTTTTTTGTTCATTTCCTAAACACTTTAATGCTTAAACAAACGGTCGAGGCCCACTACATTACATTAGGACCTACTAAATACGGCTTTTAAAATTTGTTTCCTTTAAATTTTAGATCCGAACTTAACTATTCAAGTAATGTTCTTTCGAAGTTATTAATTTAAACCGGCGACTTAAGAGATTTTCCTGGCCAAGTAGCTAACATATTTTATATGAGTGTTTCCTTATTACTGCCTAAAATTATCTCTTTTCTTCATTACTAAAAGTAATATCCTGGCCAAGAGTTGAACACATTTGACGTGATTGTTTCCTTATTATTACATGCGCCATCATGTTATATCTAAAGCTTTATAGCTACTGTAGTCTGCGTAAACAAATAATAAATTTCAACCGATTTCAACAAAATTGCTTATTATAGACCGGTCCGCTCTTACTTTGACCGGAGTAATGCCAATGCAAAACCTTGTTATCCTCAGGCTCTAAAAGCATAATACCGCAAATTTAATGCCTTAATATGTTTCTATATTTTTTGTTTTTTAAAACTGACATTTTTGGAAAAATATTTTCGTCGAAGGAATATTTGAGGCTTCTTTAGGCTTGTTCGAATGGCTTGAATATAATCCGCATATTCAAGGTCCAAACGACTAAGAAAATTTTCAAAATTATTTAACTCTATTTGTTCATTATTTGGGAGGTTTCTTTTTTCTTCCATGAGCAATTGAATACGATTCCAGTATTGTTTATATTGTTCTTGTACAGTTTCCTCCTCACCAAAGGGATTAAGAATTCTAGTTTCTGGCATTGGCGGATAGGAAATGTTAAACCAACATTTGCTTTCTCTACGAATTTCTCTTTTGCATGTGGCACTGTGGTTATGGTATTGATACCTAAGAACATCTTGAAGCTCCTCATTATCTCCGTTAGTAGTAATGAACGTATCAATGAATCTAATAACATCTTCTGTGTTCAACGATCCATTAGTATTCTCCATTTTTAGAGCTCCTTTTAACCAATACATCCCATGCGAGTGCGGTGAGCTACGTTGTTGAAATTCTATTCTCCAATAATAATGAGACGTTTCAAAATCACCAAAAATGTCTTTGCTTGTTGGTTTGTGAAAAGTGTAGAACTACAACGTTTGGTTGCTTAGATGAGAGTGAGCTCAATTTTATTCAACATAAGCTTAACTAGGGTTGCCACATGTACAGCTGACAGACACAGCACAGAATTGCCATATCAACACTTCCCCTCAATTCAGGGTTCTAATACCTATTTAGTCCAAGCAACGCCGTACATTTTAAATGATTAACTTTACATAGATTCTTAGTAAGAATATCAGCAATCATTTCGGTTGTTGGACAGTATTCTAGCTTAATCAAATTCTCTTCAAATGAGTTTCTTATATGGTGGTACTTTACATCAATATGTTTGCTTCTAGCATGATAAACAGGGTTTTTTACAAGATTTAAAGCATTATCGCCACAACATTATCGCCATGTAAGGTTATATAATCAAGCTTAAAATACAATTTCATCTCATTTATCAGTTTTCTTATATAAATAGCCTCTTTTGCAGCATCGGAAAGCGCCATATATTCTGCCTCGGTACTGCTTAGAGCCACAGATTTTTGTTTCCTTGATGTCCATGAGATTGCTGAGCCGCCCCACATGAATGCGTATCCAGTGTAGGACTTTTTATCAGTTGAGTCACCTGCCCAATCTGCATCTGCATAGCCTGTGATCGCAGCGCCGGTCTTCTTGTACGTTATTGCCATATCTGCCGTCTGGTTCAGATATCTCAGCACTTGTTTCGCTGCTGCGAGATGCTCGCCATGGGGATCTTTATTCCTCTGTGATAATTTGCACACCGAGTGCAAAATGTCTGGTCGTGAGCATAGCGCAGTATACATCAAAGAGCCTATTACGGATTGATACTCCGTAGCATCGATACGTTTGCACGACTTGTTGTCGCACTTAACCTGGGAATTAGCTTCTAACGGGGTGGATACCGTGCGGCAAATCTCCATGCCCAGTTCCTTCATCAGGCTCCTGATATGCATACTCTGGCTGAGACGTATAGCCCCTTTGTCACCATCACGTTGGATTTCGAGACCCAGAAAGTGTGTAATCGGTCCTTTGTCGACAACCTGAAATTCAGAAGAGATAGCCCGTTTAGTAGCAGCAAGTCATCAACATATACGGCGATTACGTCAATCGTCTTATCTAGTGCACATCTTGTGTATAGGCATGGCTCACTTTCACATGTCTCATATCCCAACTTTCTCAGAACAGCATCCAACGTTGTGTTCCAGACTCGGCCAGCTTGTTTTAGACCGTACAACGACTTTTTTAGCTTCAGCACACCGCCAGATTTGTCATCGTAAAACTCCGGTTGCTGCATATAGACCTCTTCTCCAAGATCTCCATTCAGGTATGCCGTCGATACATCAATTTGATGAACGTATAGTTCATATTCCGCTGCCATTGCAAGGATCATCCGTATTGTAGCGTAGCGCACCACCGATGAATAAGTCTCTTTATAATCTATTCCATATTTCTGGCTGCACCCTTTCGCCACGAGCCTTGCCTTGTATCGTTCGATTTCTCCAGTTGCATTCTCTTTCAGAGTAAATATCCATTTGCCTCCAATGGGCTTCACACCAGCTGGTAATTTAACTTCTTCCCATGTATTGTTTCGCAGTAAGGCTTAATATTTATCTTGCATTGCTGTCTTCCATTTCTCTGCTTGTTGACCCGTTAGTGCCTGTTGCACTGTTTCTGGTATTTCTACGTTAGTTGCCAACATTACATTCAGAACATTATATTTTTTGGTTGGTCGTCCTCGTAGACCCGTTCTGACTATTTTTGGTCTGCCTGGTCCCCTTTTGGGTTCCCCATAGACCTCCACATCATTATCTGCAGCCTCATCGCCTACACAATTTGTCAGATTACCATTACCTGTATCCTCAGAACTAATGTCTTCTGTTGAATGACCTTCCACGACATTGTTGGGTTCATCTATTACTTCATCCAGTACCATTGTAACTTCAGAGTTTTCTCTAATCCTTGTCTGACAGTTCTCAATGAAATATACATCTCTGCTTATTTTGACATCGCCAGTTTTCTTATCGTATAGACGATACGCTTTTGAAGATTCCGAGTATCCGACCATAATATACTCTCTTCCCTTTTCTTGGAACTCTTTCCTTGGTCCCTTTTCTAGTGCAACTGCGACGCATCCAAATACTTTTAAGTGCTTAACCACAGGCTTGTGTCCAGTAAACACTTCAAACGGCGTCTTGCCTTCAACTGATTTTGTTAGCGATCTATTTCTTAGATATGCAGCACAAACTATTGCCTCTGCCCAGAAGCTTTCTTTTAAACCTGCACTAGTCAGCATTACTCTTGCCATTTCGACGAGTGTTCGGTTGCAGTGTTCTGCTACCCCATTTTGCTGTGGAGTGTAGGGGACTGTGAGCTGTCTCTTTATGCCATTGGACTTCAGATATTCATCTAACTCTTTATTGACATACTCCGTTCCATTATCACTCCTTATGGATTTCACTTTCCGGCCTCTCTGACGCTCCACCATGGTAACGTGCTCTTTAATTATTTTGGCCACCTCTGACTTATACTTCATAGGATAGACATGAATATATCGACTCAAATCATCGATCATTGTCATAAAATATTTGGCCCCACCATTGGATTCCTTGTTCATAGGCCCACATACGTCACTATGAACCAATTCCAGCAACTTCGTAGCTCTAGTTTGCGATTTTTCAAACGGCTTTACATGACACTTGTTTTTCATGCAATCTATGCAGTCTAGATTTTCTCCATTTTTTCATGCAATCTATGCAGTCTAGATTTTCTCCATTTTTTCATGCAATCTATGCAGTCTAGATTTTCTCCAGTAATGCTTGATGTCAAACCTCGAACCATTCCTTTGTTCTGCAGCTCACGCAAACTTTGCACATTTAAATGACCATATCGCATATGCCATTTTTCGAGCTCATCGGAGGCTTTAGAAACACACAGTCTCTCTTGATTTTTAGTTTTACACAGAAACAATCCACAGACGTTTTTGGCCATTAATATATTGATGCCCTTATCGTCATTAACTCTGGCAGTTCCCGACTTGAACAGTACGGTGCATCCATTTGAAACCGCTTTTCCCACCGATATAAAATTGCATTGCAAGCCTGGTACAAATAAAACGTCTCTGAGCGTTATTGTGTACCCAAGTTTGCTCTTTACAATCCCTATTCCTCTGCCTTTTGACGTCATAGAATAATTTCCTGCCAACTCAATAATTTCATTATTTAGTTCAAGTTGATTAAATAACTCACGGTGCGCACACATGTGTGATGTGGCGCCACTATCGATAACCCAATCATCGATATCCATCCGATTGTTAGTGGCAACGCCGGCAAATGATCGTTGCCCCTCTTTATTCTTCCAATATTCGCATCTTCCGCTGTTTTTCCCGCCTCTCACATTGGCGTTGTTTTCATTCTCTTCTGTCATCGCGCATTTTGCCGCGAAATGCCCTGGTTGGCCACATTTAAAGCATCGGCGCCTGTCTGCCTCTGACTTGTTGTCTCGTCGCTTACCCCTCTCACCGACGATAGAGCATGCTGTGAATGCTTGTACAACATCGTTTTGATTGTTCGTCTTTCGTCGTTCATTTTCTTCGGCTAGCTTGCATTTTATGGTACTGAAACTCGGCAACTCATCACGAGCTTCCAAGGCCACGACAAAGTTCTCATAAGACATGGGCAAACTCGCAAGCAACAAAATTACGGTAAACTCTTCTGGCAAACTTACACTGATCGCCGACAAATTTTCAATAATGTTTGAAAATTCCAATATGTGTTTTTGCACGCTGTCACCTTTAGCCATTCTTTTGTTTAATAACTGCTTAAACAGGGTCACTTTTCTCACTGGACCTGTTGGTCGATGGAACTTTTCTAGTTCTTTCCATATCTCGCTAGCTCTTTCGCACTTTTTTATGAAGTTCAATTGCGGCGCACTTATTGACAAAAACAGCACCGCCATGGCTTTGTCGTTTTGACGCTTCCATGTTTCAAACGCTTCATCAGTTTTGGGTTCCACAAGTTCTCCTGAAACCACTGACCACAAATCTTGATGTACCAACACGCTTCGCACAAGCATCGTCAACTTTTCAATATTGTACATCGAACTCATTTTTCTTGCAATGTCCGTTATGCCGAGAAAAATACACGAATCTTGACCACTCAATACTTTCACACTATTTTTTAGTGAATACACTTAACACTGAGGCCCATAACCTGTTGGTTTGTGAAAAGTGTAGAACTACAACGTTTGGTTGCTTAGGTGAGAGTGAGCTCAATTTTATTCAACATAAGCTTAACTAGGGTTGCCACATGTACATCTGACAGACACAGCACAGAATTGCCATATCAACATTGCGTTTAAAGGATTCAATAGAAATCGCAAAACCAAAGTATTCATGCTACGGCTAAAGGAGTAGTACATCTCAGCTGCTCTGGCAATGAAATATCGCTGAAGGACGTGCTGTACAGCAAGGAAATTCCACTTGCTGTCTGTGAAGAAGATGCAGGATGCCGGATTGACAATCGAATTTAATCCTGGAGGCATAAAAGTCACCAAAGATGGTAACATGGTATTTGAAGGAAACGTGAGTATAATGTACCAATCATAAAATTTAATATGAGAAGTAAATTATTCAGTTTAAAGAAATTAAAAAGTGCAGAGTATCGCTTGTGGCATGAAAGATTGGGCTATATAAGTGCTGGAAAGTTTTTAAAAATAAAACGAAATCGTTTATTTGAAGACATAAATATTTGAAATTGCATTGAACTAAACGATGAGTTATGAGGCTTGTATAAAAGGAAAACAGTCAAGACTGAAATTTGAAAAATGTAAAAATAAACAACAAGTTCAGAGACCACTGTTTGTGGTTCATTCTGATGTTTGTGGTCCGATCACACCCACAACAATTGATAATAAAAATTATTATGTTGTTTTTATTGACCAGTTCACACATTACTGTGTGACATATTTAATAACATACAAGGGTGATGTATTCTTTTGTTTCAAAGATTTTATAGCCAAAAGTGAGGCTCATTTCAACCTTAAAATAGTTAATTTGTATATCGACAATGGTCGAGAGTATCTTTTTAACGAAATAAGTGAGTTTTGTGTCGAAAAAGGCATCAGTTATCACTTAACAGTTCCTCATACTCCACAATTGAATGGTGTTTCAGAACGGGTGATTAGAACAATCACCGAAAAGGCTCGTTCAATGATAAATTGTGCAAAACTGAGTAAACAGTTTTGGGGAGAAGCTGCTTTAACAGCAACATATCTGATTAACAGATCTCCAAGTAGAGCACTGAAAGAATTTGACGATAAGTCAATTAAAGGTATACTGGTCGGTTATGAGCCAAATGGATATAAATTGTGGAATATGGAGTCAAGAAAGTTTATGATAGCAAGGGATGTTGTGGTGGATGAAGCAAGTTTGCTTGAATATAATGATGTACATGATAGACCCTCTCAAATTGAACTTGATGTAAATCAAAATAAATCAATGGTAGAAGATGGAGAGATGGGTGCTTCCTTAATGGAAGGTGAAGGTTTCCTTAAATATCTGAGGAACAACCTCTCGAAAAAAGTAATACTGTACATGGTAAAGACTCTTAAATTGAACTTGATTGTGTTAATCAAAGTAAGGAATCTTCAATTGTAGAAGATGGAAGATCCTTAATGGAAGAGCAAGGTGTTTCTTCAATATCTGAGGAACGACCTTTTGAAAAATCCACAAATCTCGAAAATGCCGATCCAGTTGAGACTGGTGATATATTAAAAAGGGACACAGTTGAAAAAGAAATAAGACGCAGTGAAAGAATTAAAGATAAACCAAAGCTATCATACTGATTTTTAGAAAGATGTCTCATGAATACCCAAATTTGTTTTAACAAGATACCAAATACCTTTGATGAGATTGAATTTCGTGAAGATCGAATTCAATGGGAAAATGCCATAGAAGAGGAGCTGAAATCTCATTTCAAAATAATACTGGTGCACAGTTCTAAAACCTAAAAACAAAAACATTGTAGATTGTAAATGGGTTTTTAGTATCAAACAAGAAGAGTTTGGTAACTTATTGTTAGTAAAATATAAAGCAAGACTTGTACCACGAGGCTTTACTCAAGAATATATGACCGATTATGAGGAGACGTTTGCACCAGTTGCACGAATCCCAAGCTTTAGGTTCCTCTTAGCCATCTCAAATCAATTTGATTTACAAGTGCATCACATGGACTTCAAAACTGCATTTTTAAATGGAACTTTAAAAGAGGAAATTTACATGACGGTTCCGAAAGGTTTGAATCATGAAAATGAAAAAAAGTATGCAAGCTGAATAAGGCCATTTATGGTCTTAAGCAAGCTGCAAGATGTTGGTTCGAAGTATTGAGCATGTGTTAAAAGAAGATCCAACTTCTGAGAATTTAGGAGTTGACAGTTGTATTTACATTTTGAATAAAGGAGACATTGCTAAAAATATTTATATATTACTATATGTCGATGACGTAGTTATTGCTACTCATGAATCACATACAATGTCTTATTTAAAATCCTACTTACTGAGTAAATTTCAAATGACTGACTCACAAGAAATACGTTTCTTTATTGGTATAAAAATTGACAGGAAAAATTGTCTGCTAAATCTGAGTCAATCGGCATACATTAACGATGTGTTAAAAAAGTTTAACATGGAAGATTGTAATGCAGTAAGTATGCCTCTGCCAAGTAAACTTAATTACGAGGCTTTACAATCGGAGGAATCATATGATGCACCTTGTAGGAACTTGATTGGATGTTTGATGTATATCATGCTGTGTACGCGTCCCGATTTAAGTATATCAATAAGCATTTTAAGACGATACACAAATAACAACAACAAGGAATTATGTCAATGTCTTAAACGTGTTCTAAGATATCTTGATAGTATTCTAAAGGGGTATATTGATTCTGATTGGGCTGGAAATGAGACAGATAGAAGAAGTACAACTGGATTTGTATTTAAAATGTTTGGAAATTGTTCAGTCTCATGGAATACAATGAAACAAAAATCTGTTGCTGCTTCATCTACTGAAGCGGAATACATGACCTTATTTGAAGGTGTTAGAGAAGCATTATCGCTGAAATCGTTACTTCATGAAATCAAACTAGAATTAAAAGGTCCAATTGATATTTATGAAGATATTCAAGGTTGTATTAGCATTGCTAATAATCCTACATGCCACAAGAGAACAAAGCACATTGATATTAAGTACCATTTTACTAGAGAACAAATTGAACAGAAATTTATATGTCTAAAGTATATTTCCACAGATAAACAATTGGCCGACATATTGACAAAACCGTTGCCAGCAATACGGTTCATATCTTTGAAAGAGCAACTAGGACTCTCCGAACATTGAAGACACATTGGTTTGATTCTTTTAATGCAGCACAATGAATTCTGGATTAATTTTTTTATATACCTATAAGTTATGACGAGCCAAGCAAAATAGTGAGCGGAAGCAATTGCAACATAGTCACAGTAGCTGTGTCAGCTATTTAGTCGGTCTCACGGTCGTCCGAAATATGATCCTCCAGCTGAGGCGCATTGACCGCGGCCACCAGCGAGGCACGAGGCGCTGATTCAGCAATTCTTGGTTGGCTGTGGGCTTCTTTGGGTCTTTATAAGATATTATAAGTTTAGTTTCTAAATATATTTCGAGTCGGCAAGTTAGCCGCTAATAAAGAGAACAATAATTAAATATCCAACTTAAATAACTGGCGCCCAACGGCATAAGAAAAATATTTAATATTTAAAATAAATATATTAAAATAAATAATCGAAACTCCGTGGGTGAAAGTCTACGTAAACCAAACGCGAATCCACGAAACACAACGCGTGTGAATAACAACAATTCAAAAAATTTTTTGTGGAAACATAAAACCATTAGGAGAGCTAAAGGCGAAAAACTACAAATCCAAACATCGAACAACGTCATCACCGCCCGTCACACCGACATCTGACTGACACTTGGGAATTTGTTATAACTAAAATAAGGAGGAAATATCTTAAATTGCAGTCAATGTATTTCATGTAAGTGAGATTTTTGTTCTTGATTTCCATTTTTTTCCCCTTTCCCTTTTTTTTTAATAAAAAAAGGAATAAATAATAAATAAAAAAATATATTAAAATTTTAGTTATAAAACAAAATTTGCTCTAATAAAGTGTAATAGGAAAAAAATTCCTTATGATAAGTGATTGCAGTGACGAAGAGTTGGTAGAGCTGTGTAAAGAAATAAAATCGAGTGCTGAAAGTGAAGAGAATAAAACAAAATGAATGCCCAAGAAGTATTTAATTTAATGCAAGAAGCAGTGAAATCTGCTTTAAATGCTCAGTCTCAACAATTTTCAACACATTTAGAAGAAAAAATAGGAGATTTAACCAGACAAGTGAATGAGTTAAAAATGTCCACACCGGAAGTGGAAGTGTTTGAAACAGTAAAAATAGTACCAGGAGTTGAGTGCAAAGAACCACTTGACATAGTGAGATCAGTCCCTGAATTTAGTGGTAGTCAAGCAGAGTATGTTGCATGGCGGTCAGCAGCAACATTTGCTTATGATTTGTTCCGCCCATACAATGGGAGTTCGACACACTACCAGGCAGTGGGAATAATCAGAAACAAAATTAGGGGTACAGCAAGTTCGACTCTTTCCTCTTACAACACCGCGTTAAACTTTGACGCCATAATTTCAAGATTAGACTTTACATATGCAGACAAAACTCCAGCTCGTGTTATAAAACAGAAATTGGGTATACTTAGACAGGGAGAACTATCTCTTTTGGAGTATTACGACGAAATCGAAAAGACCTTAACTCTCTTGACAAACAAAACGTTAATGACGTACGATACATCGACGGCTTTAACCCTTAATGAACAACATCGCGAGGATGCGTTACATTCTTTTGTTTCGGGACTGGAAAAGTCCCTCAAAGCACATGTCCTACCGGCAAGGCCCAAGACTCTGCCAATTGCACTTGCAATGGCACAAGAGGCTGAAGCCAGTAACGAATACGCAAATTTCGCTGCAACCTTTGCAAAGGTTGCAGACGACAAAAACAAAAATTCGGTTAACAACCAAGAACAATCAAAAAAATCACAGTACCATCAAGATGGTAACTCAAATTCGG